>NC_136468.1:145716821-146316821 GCF_902686455.1 Sciurus vulgaris | reverse complement strand
CAAAAAAAAAAAAAAAAAAAAAAAAAAAAAAAAGCATAATAATGGTAGATGAAGAAAGGCCGTGATGGGGAAGAGAGGAGCTAGAGCGCATGCGTGAGGGTATGTTCTCCATCCGGGCTCCTGGTAGTACTGACCTGTGTGTCTTTGAGCCCTGCAGGTGCAGTCTATCCCTTCCAGCCCCCCACAGTGACTGTTAGCAGCTCTTTAGGAGGTGAGCCTTCCTAGCTGGGTTCCTTTCAGGAACGGGAATAGAAATGGGAATGGTGTTGACAGAACCCCAGGGAGACGGCCCCCACCTTTGGAAAGCAAAGGAAGTTCATTCAAAGACCTGGAGGTGGAGGAGGCCCGGGAATCAGGCTAATCCTCATCCTCAAATTTGAATACAACTTTTTTTGCCTCCATTTTGACCAGTTTAGCTAATAAGCGAGGGAAAACGTGGCTGATGAAAAAAAAAAGTATACATATATATGATATGTATATATTGTGTATATGTATATACAGTGTGCCTCTTCTTGAAGCCAAATTTACCTAACAAAATTAGCCATGTCACAGTGAACATTTTGGTGCATTTTAGTACATTCTCAATGTTGCACAACCATTTATATCTAAATTCAGGTATTTTCATTGCCCTCTAAAGGAAAGCCTGGACCCATCAGCTGTCCATCCTACCCACTCCTCCTGTCCCCTGGCACTGGCACCTATGGTCAGCTTTCTCCCTCTGGATCTGCCTGCTGTGGGCAGTTCATAAACACAGGATCACGCGGTACATGCTTGTCTGTGACCGGCTTCTTTCCCTCAGGATTCCATTCTCAGGGCTCAAGTCAGTACCTTCTGGCTGGGTAGGGTGGAGCCCTGCCGTGCCAGGCTTTGTTATCCGTGTCTCAGCTGATGAGCGTTTGAGAGGTGTCCATCTTTGGGGTGTAAGTGATCAACTCACTTACTTATTTTACTCACACTTCTGCTCCTTTACTGTCTCCTGTATCGTCCCATTTGGGGTGATCTTTGGACTCAGTCTTTTAGTTTTGAATCCAAGTTCCATAGAACTTTAGATCCTGTTTCTTCAAGATCCTGTTTCTTTCTTTGGGGAGGTTAGGCAAGACAGTGTGAGAGGCATTTCAATTAGCAAGGAAACCAAGGGCAGCTTTGGTCTGTAAATATATACGTGAGAGTATATATATATATACAAAAACACTGTGTATTTTTTTTCCTTTCTTTCTTTCCCTCTTTATAGTTTTGGGATGGAACTGAGGCCTCACCCTCTGCCCTCCGCCACGCCTGCAGCTTCTGGAGGGGGGGACTTTAAAGTAAACTCATTAATTTCATTCAAATCATGTGAGCACTCATGCTTGGTGTGGAGTTTGGTGGGGGAATGAATGAAGAAGGGAAGTAACTTTCTAAGGTTACTGAGAGGCATCGGAAATCAGGTGAATGGGAGAGAAACGTTTCTCATGTCAGTCCAGTGGCTTGTTAAATGAGTTAATGTTTTAAAACATCCTGTGCATAGTCACGCATCTTTCTTTATTGTAAATGTTTATTGGTTGATTTGGTGATGTGAGGATACATGATGAGGAGAACTCCCATTGAACAGAAGGCTCAGTTGTATAGAGGGACCTGCAGGACAAGTTTTTAAATGTTCATGGACTGACTCTGCAGGGGGAATACAAAAAGCAATTAAATAGTGTTAGTAATTAAGTAGTGTTACTAGTTTCCTAAATAAGATTCACTGTAACCCCTAGCATACAGGTGAACAACAGTTTTATCCAGGTAACCCTTCCATTCTAACTTCTTACAAGATGAGATTCAAAAATTCCTCTTCCTCCTGTGAGATTTGAAGAATAACATCTCCCCAAAAGACCTTTTGCTTTTGCTCTTAAGCCAGGGGAAACCTATTGAAGAACAGAGAGACAAATGCTGCAGTAAAACAACTGAAGAACGCATTCTCGATTGCTCGCTAAGCTTGAACTGTGATTTGCGTCAGGAAGTGGTCTTCTGCAGGTGTGTTTCTGTCATTTCTGTCCCCTCCTGAGGGACACGTTTGCAAGTGGTTTTCATTGACTCAGGAGGGTAGTCATCAGGCTTGACACAAAGAGAATTCATTCTCTTTCCCTGAATCTCTGGAAAATAATGTTCACAAGCTTTGGCTGTGGCCTTTGGGTTGTGGTACAAGGAAAGGGGACACACACTGGAGAGACCCTCCCGCTTCAGTAAGCCCAAAGTCCAGGTAGGGGTGGGGCCTTGACTAGTCTGCCTTTCCCTGCCCATTCTAGAGGGTAGGAGAGGATGAGGATTGCAGTGAGTGTCAGGGTGGAGTGTGACTCAGAGGTACAGCACTTCACTGGGCCTCATAGTTCATTTTTTGGCTACTTACATGATTTCTTTAGTTTATTATTCAAAATAAATCCACAAACATTTACTGATGTTTTACTGTAATTTGCTGGGATGTAAGAACATATAAAAAGGGATGGAACATTAATTCACAGGCTACTGGAATAGGCAGAACACACATAACTGTACGGGCTGGGGCTGAAGCTCAGCAGAGTACGTGCTTAGCATGTGCAAGGATGGGGTCCCATCCCTGGCACCAAAGGAAAAAGCCAAACAAAGCATGTAACCAGGGGCTGGGGATGTAGCTCAGTTGGTAGAGTGCTTTCCTGTCAGGCACAGGGCCCTGGGTTCAATCCCAAGCACCGCCAAAAAAATAAGGCACATAACTGTGATAAAACCAGAGTGGGACCCTTAGAGGAGTGTAAAGTAAACACTGTGTTATCCCAGAGGAGGGAGGCGCTTGTCCTAGGACAAAGCCTTGGGAAGATGGAGAGGGGTTTCTCATTTCCTCTTTTTTTTTTTTGGTACCAGAGTTGAACCCAGGGGCACTTAACCACTGAGCCACATCCTCAGCCCTTTTTGTGTTTTATTTAGAGACAGGGTCTTGCTGAGTTGCTTAGGGCCTCAGCCTCTCAAACCTCTGGGATTACAGGCGTGCGCTACTGCACCCAGCCTTTCCTCCCTTTTTTATGAGAAAAAAATAAAGTAGAATATGAATAAACCTATATGATGACTTCTTATTATTTATAATGTTAAAAAGAATTCACGAATATCTGAATTATTAAGAGGAGTGAAACATTGCGTAGACCCGAATCCCCTTGTCCTATCACTTCCCGTTCTGGTCTTACCCTCATTCATTACCCTCAATCTTTCTTCATTGTAATTACTTTGGAGTTGATGTTTCCAGGTGTTTGACTGTAGATTCACATACATATACCAAATACGAATCACCAGAATATATGGTATCATTTATAGATGCATATTTAATGTAAAATGATGCATTTTGTGCATACCTTTCTGTAACTTGCTTTTTAAGTGCAGTGATAAATCCGGGCGTGAGGCTGCTGCCTCATGTTCCACATCATGGCTATGCTGCCGTGCACATACAACCGACCCTGCTGTGGGGATCACGCTACCTCTTCTCTCCTCTTTTCATCTTAACCTATTGTCTGTCCCTGCCCTAGGGCAAGGCTGTCTGGACAGAACCTCTGGGCAACCAGGGGCCATTCCTGAGGTCTCACGATCTGATAGGCAATCGAGAAAAATTAAGTGACATCCAGAGAGAAAGCAGGGAACTGGGTGGCACCTGCGACCAAGGAGGACTTGGCCTCTGTCTGTTCTTGCTTATTTCCTCACCACATGGTGAAAGTTTGGATCCTGCTGGCTCAGGGCAAGCACAGCTGCCTGGGTGGCATCTGCTTTGGGGAGCTCTTTCTAAGAACATCAGGAAGTTTTGGCTCTGTGAGGAGGGAGAGCTTTCAGTCCTTCGGGTCACTCATGTTGAGATCAAGAGGGTTTCATAAAGGACCAGCCAAAGGCTCAGTGTAAACAAGGCATTTTAAGGTGGCAATCGTACCAGATGAGTAGCATAATTTATATTTTACATACAGCGCAGCTCGCTATCAATACAAGACAGATGTTGGATAATTGTGTGTACCAGTTAACTAAAGGAAACTTGGTTAAGGCAGATAGAGGAGGGAAGAAACTTTTGGCCAGCGTCAGGAAGATTTGTGGGAGATGTTAGAATAATGGCTAGCAGGCACCTTCTTACTATTTGGAGAGGACCCAGTGCATTGTCCAGTCCTAATCATAGCTTCCTGGTTCCACCACTGATCCTGGCCATATCAGACAGCAGGCTGACCATCCAAGCCGTATCTACCCACCTTGGAATTGGATTTGAACTGAGAATACAGAATTTGCAAAGTCTGAGTGTGTCACTTCAATTATGACAGTGATCTTATTTGGCATCCTCCACTCTTGCCTCTGGCATGAGGCACTAGAGTGGCATGGTGAAGAGTTGGGGTGGCCCGCAGGGTCAGATCCAGGTCCTTTCACTTCATAACAGCAACATGCCTCAGTGTCTTTATCTGCAAAGTGGATGAACAAGTGCACAGCTCACAGGGTGTTTTAAACCATACCCTCCTGTGGCCTTCAATGAGATCATGATCACTACAAAGTGCCAGGTCTAGCCCTTAAGCCTGCTTAGGTACTATTAGCTGTTATTATTGCCTGGATTCCTGGAGGGGGGCTGTCTCTGGATGGTGTTATATGAGGGACTCTGGGCTTGTGAGCTATTTCATAATTTGGCGGGGTCTCCATTTCTTTACCTGTGAAGTTGGGGGGGTGTCTGGTAAGGCCTCTTCTAGCTCTGAAATGCTGTAACATGGGGAAGGGTGTTTATATTCTCTGCAACTTCTGTTTGTCCACACTTTCCCTTTCTCTTCTTTTTTTTTTTTTGTATTTTTTTTTATTGTAAACAAATGGGATACATGTTGTTTCTCTGTTTGTACATGGCGTAAAGGCATACCATTTGTGTAATCATAAATTTACATAGAGTAATGTTTGATTCATTCTGTTATTTTTTCCCTTCCCCCTTTCTCTTCTTTGAACCATGATCCTTGAGAACGGTGCCAATGCCATTTTACTGCCTTAAATACAGGAGTGAGCTTTTGAATGTCCTCAAAGGACAATTCTATTAAATAGATTTGCATTCCTGATTTGTAACAGGAGAGACCTGTGGGGTAAATTCCTGCTTCCATGCTTTTCTCATGATGTATTGTATCATCTGGATGCCTCTGTGCCCTTGAAGATTGGACTCATTATAATGAAGAGAAAGCATGGTTAGTTGATTTTTTTAATTAAAAAAGTTTTTAGTTGTAGATACCTTTATTTTATTTACTTATTTTCATATGGTGCTGAGGATTGAACCCAGTGCCTCACATGTACAAGGCAAGTGCTCTACCACTGAGCCACAACCAAAGTCCTTGATTAGTTGATTTTTTTTTTTTTTTTTTTGCAGTGCTGGGAATTGAACCCAGGACCTTGAGCTTGCTAGCTCCCTGCCCCCCAACCCAATGGTTTGCATTTTATCAGATCCTTCCAATTTCTTCAAAAGGCTCCCTCCTGGGTGGAATGGTCCCTAAGAGCTCAGAAGATAGACTTTAGCACAGAAAAAAGTAGTTTTTAAAAAGTTGATTACCTTTCGGGGAAGGGTGGTATTCTTTTGCAGCTGTTTTTGTAACTTTGAGTGGATTTTGAAAAATAAAAGAGATTAGGAAAGGAAACTCAGAAGAGAGACGGTTCAGTAAAGAGCACGTGTGCTGTTTTTTTTTTTTTCCATAGTGTCATTGGGTGTATAAATTTCAGACAGACTTTCAAAATCCACTCAGTAAAACTGACATCCCTGCTTATTCACTCCTGCCAACTCTGTTAGAAGCCTCCCAAGTTTTATTTACAAGGTCTCCACACACATTCTTCCTTCTTTGAAAGTCCAGGCCATGACCAGTCTGCCAGTCCCTTCTGTCCGCTGAATTCCTTGACCAGTGGCCTAAGCATGAGTAAGAGATGGATGGCTGTTGCAGAGCTGTCACCAGATCTCACAGCTAATAGACTTATTCTTCGGATACACTCTGATCTCTTACAGAGGTACCCATCTCTCCATAAATCCTTCCCATTTCATAGGTGGAGAAACTGAGTAGGTACAGGTGTACACATTTACTGTCACCATGAACAGATGGATATGTGTGCCATCTCTCCAGCTAAGTCACACTCTCCATAGGTGGTGTTTAACCATGGTTTTGATTCATTTGCCATTCAGGGGGTCATGAGCTCTTTCACAGTAAGGATTGCTGGCATAAGTGCTGGATAGACTTACTTTCTTTTGGAATGAAGATCAATCTGGATTTCTAGCAACAATTTTCTGCAGGAGTGGGCTGCTTTTGAAGTAGGCACAGGGAACCTTTACGGCCTAGGAATTAAGAAACCCACACCTTCCGGGCCAGCCTAGGGACCTGCCAGTCTCCTAGGAGCACTGGGCTCTGGTCTGCAGCGCCTTCAACCCTCCCGAGGCAGGAGGAAGGTAGCGAGGTTCCTGCCAGAAAGCACCTCAGGGAAGAGTCCGGGCGTTCTGACAGCTCCACGGCAGAGGGCTTGAGCCCGCACCACCCCACTTTTTGACGTTGAATCTCCACCTGGAAACTCAACCCTGGGGACAGAGGGGCAGCGTCCAGAGGGCCCCTTAGCCCAACCACCCGCGTACGGGGAACCAGGTCCTCAGATTTTATCCAGGCAGGCCGGCCCGCAGGCTCTGGGTAGAGGACGCCTAGACCGGCAGGCATCAGGTCCTGCTCCCGGAGCGTGTGCAAACCCGGTAGCCCGTGTGCCCGCTGCAGGGGGCCTAGAGACCCGCGCCTGGCATCGCCTGCTGGGCCGCCCCCCACCCGGTAGCCCGTGCGCCTGGGGGCTCCAGTGCAACGCCCCGCAGGACTACACAAAAGACCCCACCCCAGGCCGGGCGTGCATTTCCTGTTGCAGCGGCGGCGGCGGCGTGCAGCCACCCATGTGCATCCCGCGGCGCGCGGGGCACGCCCCCACGCAGCCCCAGTCCCCGCGCGCCGGCCGCGAGGGGCCGCCCTCGGCGGGCCCGCCCCCGTGTCACCGCAGGCCGGGTTCCCTTTGTGTGCGGCCCGAGCGCCGCAGCCGCGCCATTGGCCCGCCCGCCCGGGGGGCCAGCCCCTTCCTGGCTCGCCTCATGCATATGCATGAGCGCCCCGGCCCTCCCCGCGCCGGCCCCTCCCGCCCCCTCCCGCGCGGGCGTGCGAGGCGCGCGGCGGCTCCCTCCTCGCGGCAGCGGGAGCCCGAGCCCGAGCCCGAGCCCGAGCCAGGGCGAGCCGAGCCTGCTCCCGGCGGGCGGCGGCGGCGGCGCCGCTCCAGCCATGTCAGCGCGCGCGAGCCTGGGCCCACCATGAGCCATGGCCATGTCCGTGAGCGCCGAGGACGACGACTATGAATCGGAGCCGGACCAGGTCGGCGGCCCGGGGTGGGGCTGAGGGAGGGACCCGCCGCCAGACCTCCGGACCGCCTGCCTGACGCGCCGAGGGCGGCCGCGACGCCGCCGCTGCGGCGATGAGGAGAAAGTTTTGCAGCCGCCGCCGGCGGGGCCGCCAGGGCCGGGCCCGAGCGGGGCATGGAGGAGCGCGGCGGGCGGGCCCCGCAGCCGGCGCGGGCAGGGGGCGTGTGCGGGCGGGCGTGCGCACGGGTGGCCGCCGGGCGCCGCGGGGACAATGTGGGCCGCCGGGCCTCGCCGTCGGGCCGGCCTGCCGGGCGCGGGCCACGGCCCGCGGGCAAGTTGCGGGCGGCCGCGGGGCGCGCCGCGCCCTCCCCGGCGCCCTCGCCCGCGGCCCACGCGCGTGCCGGCGCCCCGGGCGCACCAGGACCTGCCGGCGCCGGCGCCACCTTCCTCCCTGTTGGCAAAGTTGCGCCGGGACCCTCGGCCTCTGCCTGGAGGACGCCCGCGGCCCGTGGGCCCGACGGCCCCAGCTTTTGTCTGGGCGCCGCGCGCTCGCCGTCCGTCCGCCGGCCCGCCGTGGGCAGCGGAGACAGGAAGGGGTGCGAGCCGCGGCCGGCGCGGGCCATCCGGAACCCGGCGAGTGCGCCCGGGCGGCGGCGGCGGAGGAAGCCCTGACCCCAGATGGCAGGCTTCGGCCTCGGTGGGGTTCGGAAGGAAAGGAACATCTCCCGGGACCACGGGAGAAATGTGTGTGTAAAACAAAGCCCTGGGTGTGTTTACGGCGTGGATTTACTCCAGGAAGGTTCGTGTTTAGGACGCGGGGGAAGAAAGTTGAGGTTTTACCAAGTATGATCTGCGAAATAATACTTGTAACAAGACGCAGGCCAGGTGGACTATGCAGGGAATTAATAGGATGGGTTATCTTGAGGGCCTTGGATGGACTGGGTGAATAAGATGCTTATTTATAATCCTGCTGCATTTCCTTGGTGGAATAAAGATGTTTTGGAATGTTCAATCAAAAATGTGGGAACTCTTTTTTCCTAACATTAGACGTCATTGAGGAAGTACTACATAGACTGCACTTAAATCGTATCATGCCTGTTGTTAAGTGGTTTTATTTAACAAAGTTAAATTCTTTCTTTTGGTTTCTGGGCTGGGCTGTACATTTGTCAGCATATGCACCTTCTGAGTGGTCCTGAATCTCACTGGTCTTTTGGCTGGATTAACCCAGGAAAGCGATTTTGCCTTGGAACTTCTGTTGCTTCTGTAGCACAGTGTGTGAACGTCTCTCAGATTCTGTGATATCCTTCACATCTCCATTCTTGGTTTGAACATTTGCAGTATGGTTTGGGTCTGCCTAACCTGCCCATAGTTTACTACTCCCGTGGCATCTGGTTATTCATAGGGTGTTGTTGGTCAGTGTCCAGGGGGCTTTGGTGTCAGGACTGAACTGCTCCTTACTTTTTTTTTTTTTGGTCGTACTGGTGATTGAATCCTGGGATGCTACCACTTGAGCTATACCCCCAGCCCTTTTTATATTTTTTGAGACATGGTCTCATTACCTTGCCCAGGCTGGACTTGAGCTATCAATCCTCTTGCCTCAGCCTTCCGAGTAGCTGGGATTACAGGTGTGTGCCACTGTACATGACTTCTTACCTGTTTTTTAAAAATTTGATCCCACCCTCTGACCCGTGGTGATAAGTTTTTGACACTGCACAGGATAAGACTTATGTGTCTGGGCTTAAAAAAAATGTTTTCAAGTCCTACCACTCCTGAGCAAGACTGCCATTAGGAGGGGACCTGCACTCCTGTAGCCAGGTACTTTTCCTCCTGTTCCCATGGTCTGCCAGATTGCGATACTTCCATAGCGTTTAGCAACAGAAATTCTCTCTGGGTTTTGATATTCACTTTAAGGTCATTTTTTTCCCCCGCTTAGGTTTCTTGGAGGGAGATGACATCCAAGCCCAGCAACTTAGCAGCAGTTTTTCTCAGTCTCAGAGATTTTGTCAGCTCAGGTACCCCACACATGGCGACACTACAGGCTGTAGCTCACCTGCCCTTTGCCTCACCCATTTTCCTCTGCAGTTTTTCCCCATTGAGGGATTTAGGGCCTGAGAAGAGGTGCTTCCCCTGAGAACCTCAAAGGTATCTTCAACTTCCATGTTCATAGGCCCTAGACCTGGCTCTTTTCTGAGTCTTTCTCCCTGTCTGCCCCACCCTGTGCTCTTGACAGATTTGGCACCAAAGGACAAGGTAATTCTTGAGGAGGTGGTGCAAGTCCTGGAGTGTGGAAGTGCATGAGTATCAGCCCCCTGCTGACCACAGGCCCTCCAGGGGAGTTGGTGTTGCTCTGGACATCCCTGTAGCTGGGTGGAGCCCGGGGCCTATTCCTCATCAGAGTTCTGGCCACCCCACCACTAAAGTCTGCTCATCTCTCATCCCCACCTGAGACTAGCATTCAACCCTGGGCAGCATTGGGCTTCCTTAGGCTGGACTCTGCCCCATGCCCTCTCTTAGCCTGCTAGGTTTTCCTGAGTGTCACAGCTTGTGGAATAGCCAGTGGGTGATGATCAGTGAACCACATTAGTAGGAGGTCCCTTGCCTACTCTGCTCATGGGCACCCATGGTACAGAATGTGTTGGAAAAATCTTAAGCTCTGCTTTCTAGGTTGAAGAGGTATACCGCCCCGGCCCCCAGCCCCCGCACATTTAAAGAAGAGCTGTTGGTGAGAAGAAGTCATTTATTTATTTATTTATTTATTTATTTATTTATTTATTTATTTATTTATTTATTTATTTATTTTGCTGTGATGGGGATTGAACCCAGGGTCTTATGCTTCAGAGGCGAGCACTCTACCAACTGAGCTATCTCCCCAGCCCAGAGAAGAATTTTTGTTCCATCTTGGAGTATATATTTTTTTAACCTTGAAGTAAAAGTACCTCCCCACCCCCCAAATAAAAATGACTGCAACTTGTCACTGAAAATAATAATTGGGGAATTATGGAGAAAAGAAAATTAAGGAATTATGAAGAAAATCCGACAGAAATTTATGTGGCCATACTTTGTGTTATTCATCATAGCTTCTTAAATAATAAAACTTTAAGACAGAGGTCCTTGAACCTTTCCAAAAATGTGTGTAAAACTTTTGTGACTTTGTGCCCATGTGCATTTTTCTGGGGCAAAACTGCTTATCTTTCCCCAGATTCTCCTGAGATCTCCATCCCTTGAGGATTCTGGTAACTCTTGTGTTTTTATTCTCTTCCTACTGTTAGTACATAAACAAACCAGAACCTTCCCTGGAGTCTGGCAGGTATATTCAGGGCCTGCAACACTGGTCAAATCCAGGCTTTTCTGGGATGTCCATTATGCTGGAGGATCTGAGGACAGACAGTGTTGAAATAAATACGGCTGTCAAGCAGCAGGAGGCAACATTAGCATGTTTGGAGAAAGCCATGGGACTGACGGTGTGCTGTCCTTAGGGGTAATTGGCGGGAAACTTTGAACCATCTTAACTGTAAAAACATTTAGTAACGTTTTATTGTTTTTCTCACTACTCTTGCAGTGGAAACTCCTGACCACTCCCTTCTGGAGACGCTTCCCTGGCCCTTGCCATTGCACAGCCTCCTGCTGCTTCTCCTGCTTTTCTGGCCTTTGCGCAGCCTTTCTGGCCTTCATCTTGAATGTTTTCAGTCTTGAGGGTTCCATGAGACTTAACTCTGCCCACTTCCTCAGACAGCCTCATCGGTCTGCCCAGCTTTAACGCAACATCTATGTGATGTTGATTCCCAGATTGTGTCTTAGCTTTGGTCTCTCGCCCTCGTTGGATGTTCATGGGTCCCTTAGATTCCACAGGTCCACTACAGAGTCACTGTTCCCTTCCTTTCCTGAGCCCCCCATGTTCCTCAAGCCAAAAATCTCAGTCTTCCAGGATTTTTCCTGTCTGCATTCCCATATTCCCTCAGACACTTGAGTCTAAATCAAGGTCTTCTTTAAAATAGTTCCTGGTTTTTTTTTGTTTTGTTTTGTTTTTATGATACTAAGGATTGAACTCAGGGCCTTGTACAAACCTGGCAAGGGCTCTGCCACTGTGCTCTAAAATGTCTCCTGAATCATCCCCTCCTGTCGTCCTGTTGCTTCCGTTCATACCTTCAAATCTTCATCTGATCTGCCTTTCGTTCACTATCCAAAAAATACCCACTTCCCACACTGCTGCCTGAACACAGTCCTATTGCTCCTGTGCATTTGTCCTTGTCTCATAGTCGTACAGGGTGCATTTCCCTAGTGTGACATATAAGGCCCTGCAGGTTAGGCTCCTGCTGCCTCAAAGCTGTTTTCCAGCAGCTCTGTTGAGCTATTTGCAGTTCCTTGAATGTGTCATGTAGTTTCACATCTCTATCTTACTCTTCCCTCTGCCCAGAATATCCATTCTAACCCCACCCCCAGCCTTGGCCTGCAGAGTTCTGTTCTCCCTCCAAGGTCTGCCTAATCACCAGCTCCTGTGGTCTGGGGTACTTTTCCCAACCTGCCTTCCCTATGAGATGCAGTCATATCTGCCCCCTTATCTCCTATCTGCCTGGGCTCATATTTCAACTTTCCTCATTTATTGGCAGGGTGACATTGGACAGATTACTAAAACAGTGTAGTGCCTCAGTTTCCTCATTTATAAATGGAGAGAGTAGTAATTCCTACCTCACTGGTTATTGATACAAATAGTGAAGATTGATTAGTACTTCAATCAGCATTAGCTTGTAATCTCATAATCACACTGCATTGTATTTATGTAGTCACATGTCTTTCAGGCTGTAATGCCTTTAAGAGTAGGGAACGCATCTTACTCATTTCTGTAGTCCCAGCATTTAGCATTGAATCTGGCATATAATTCAGAGCCAGAAAGCACTTGGGTGGGTGGGTAGGTGGGTGAATGTGTGAATGAGGGGGTTAATGAATGAATCCCATGTGCAGATCGCACTCTGTTGGCTAGTGGTGTAGAGCATCTTTTCATGTATTTATTGACCATTTGTATAACTTTTTTGAAGAAATAGCTATTTAAATCCTTGGCCCATTTTTAAGTTGGCATTTTTGTCTTTTTATTGCTGAGTTGTTAGAGTTCTTTTTATATTCTGGATTCAGGCCCTTTACTAGATAGATGATTTGCAAATATGTCCCCTATTTGATGGGCTCTTTAATCATGTTGTGTAGTGTCCTTTGAAGTCTAATCTACCTTTTTTTTTTTTTTTTTTCTTTTTGCTACTTTTGCTTTTGGTGTCACATCCAAGACAATTCAGAGTCATGAAGATTCACACCTATATTTTCTTGTAAAAATGTTATCATTTTAGCTTTGCATTAGGTCTTTAATCCATTTTTGAGAGAATTTTTGTATATGGTGTGAGGTAGGGTTCTGCCTTCATTCTTTTGCATGTGGATGTCCATTTGTCTCCACACCATATGTTGAAAAGGTCATTCTTTTCCCCACTGAATTATTTTGGCACCCACCCTTTATTGAAAATCAATTGGTCAAAAAGTGAGTTTATTTCTGGATTCGAATCTCTCTCCATCAATCCGTGTTGGTCTCTATGTCTTACTGTCTTGTTTACTGTACCTTTGTAGTTAGTTTTGAAACTGGGAAGTTTGAGCCCTCAGCTTTTCTCCTTTTGTGTGTGTATGTGTGTTTCTGTGCACTGGAGGCTGAACCCAGAACCTCACTAATGCTACATGTGTACTCTAACACTGAGCTACACTCCCAGCCCTGACTTTTTTGTTGTTTTTGTTTCCGTTTGGTACTGGGAATTGAAACCAGGAGAGTTTTATCAACTGACTATATTCCCAGCCCTTTCTGTTTTTTCTATTTTGAGACAGGGTCTCACTAAATTGCTAAGGCAGGCCTTGAACTTGTGATCGTCCTGCCTCAGCCTCCTGAGTTACTGGGATTACATGTGTGCACCATGGCACAGTACTTTTGAGATGAGGGGAGGGATTGAGGAAGTTCTACCCATAAATTTTCTAGAGGACCCTATCTGAGAGGAACTCAGTAAGTATTGGTGGGATGAGTGAACAAATGAGTGAATGACCTTGATAATATTTCTTTTATTGGAGTTGCTTTTTTTTTTTTTTTTTTTTTTTTTTGTCCTCTCGGTGCTGGGGATCGAACCCCGGGCCTTGTGCTTGTGAGGCAAGTATTCTACCAACTGGGCTGGGTAAGATCATTAAGTGGCCTTGGGTCACAGTACAGGTTTGTGAGTGAACGTCTGGTTGCCATCCTTCCTTTTGCTGGGGCAAGTTAGAATTGGTGTTTGAAACTTTGGGTACCATACCAAGGATATTAAGACAGAAGCTTCATGGCAGAATGAGATGACTTTGACCAGTTCACCTTCCTTTTTATTCCTTTTGTGTCACTATTGTCTGTTATTCTGCCCTAACCAGATTTCTGGGTGGGTCATCAGAGTTCTAGTGGACTTTTTAATGGAGACCCTCTAATGGCTTTTTCACCTTTCGATTTTTTTTTCATTGGTTTTTATTAGCACCTGCACTTCACTGTTGCTCAGTTTCTTCCTGACAAGCCAACTGGTGACTGCAGGGAAAGCATTTCTAGCTTGATTTGATGGGCAGAAGTAAAGACCTTTGGAAACAAGGCTGCTTTCAAAGCATTGCCTGTCATTTGCTTTGTCATTTTCCAGAATGTCTCTGCTGCCAGTGAAATCTAGGCGGATTTGTTTTCCATAGGTTGGAAATGTTCTTCTTTGGATGGGAATATACTTTGAGAAGTGAGGGAAGGTGAGCCCCTTGGCCTCCACTGGTTCTTGATACGAGACATTTGGACTTAAGAATTTCTTCAGTTTTCCACCTTTGGTCTTTGGCATCTCCTGCTCTAAGGTTCTGAGTTTGAGCCCTTTCCTTCAGGGTTTGTCCTTAGGGCTGGACGGTACTCCACCCTCTCTCTATCTAATTTGAGGCTCTCAGAAGAGCCCATGTCATTGCCTAGTTTTCAGAGGTTTGAGAACTGAGTTGGTAACAGGACACCAGCCTCATATGGGGGAAAGCAGAAAGCATGGTGGGCTACACAGAGCAGAGAGCCTCCATGGGCTTCTGCTCTGGAGTGGCCATGTTCTCTGTACCTCTTGTTGTACCCTTCATACAAATGACATTGCCTTCAGGGTGCTGGGGAGTTGTCCCATCCAAGTACGATAAGCAATGAAAGTTGAAAGGATAGCAGTATCCTGAAGGGTGGTCAGTTGACAAAAACAGGCTTCAGCATTAGATGCCAATTAGAGGATTTCGGCCTAAGTGCTGTGTGTCCCCTACAGAGGGACCATGTCCTAGCAAAGACATGGTCTTGAGAAGGATGCTTCAGCCAGATCTAACTCTGTCATCTTGGTTTGCCCCCCTCAGATCTTTGGTGGACAGCATCCACCAGCTTAGCAGCTCCACCATGCGTCCTTCGTTTGCAGGAGGCTCTGAGGCTGGGGCCAGCGTGCAGAGACTGGAGGCAGGAACTGTGGATCTCTCATTCACTGTTTACCATTTAGCATCATTTTCTGTGATCTGCTCTGTGGTCTTAGTTAGGGACCCTGCAGGTTCCTGTTTTCCCAGGAGTTGGGGTGACAGGCTATCTCATGGAAATATAGCTGTTTGAGATTCCAGTGATGACTGTCCTCCTGTGCCCCATCTCAGAGGGAAGATTGGCTCGAGACAGTTGCTCACTGCTCATGAATGCTGTGATGGGGCCCATGGTCCCTGAATGAGCAAAGGCGGGCAAAGAAGGCTTCCAGAAGAAAGCAGTGTATGAACTGGTCCTGCAGAATGTGTGGCTTAGCCAGGTGCTGTGGGGAGGGGGCTGGTGTCCTTTGCAGCGGGAACAGAGGACAACTGTGTGGCTCCTCACTGCCTTTCTGGGGAAGCACAGCCTGTGCTGGAGGGTTGTTGGGGGCCTGTCTTGAGGTATGGGGCCTGAAGGGTCTTAAGGCAGAGCCTGCTGCCAGCAGAGGTGGAGGCTCCCTGTAGGTTTCCTTGAGCTGTCCTAACAGACCTTTGTTCTCTCACAGTTCTGGAGGCCAGAAGCCTGAATCAAGGTGTCGCAGGCAGGGAAAAGCTTGCTGTGAAGGCTCTAGTGAAGGAACCTTCCTTGTCTCTCCGACTTCTGGTTTTGGCCAGTAATACTTGGTGTTTCTTGGCTTATAGATAAGGCTGCAGTCACATGGCCACTTCTCCTTATGTCTTCACATGTGTTCCCACCAGGTGTGTCTGCCTGTGTTCAAATTTTCCCCTTTTCAGAAGGATACTAGTCATACAGAGTTAGAGTTCACCTTCATGACCTTGAGCCTTATTACCTCTGTAGGACCCCTTTGTCCAAATAAGGTCATGTTCTGAGATCCTCAGGGCTTAGGACTAAAGCATCTCTTTCTGAGAAATCCAGCTCAATCTGGAAACTTCTCTCCTGGGGGACCAGCCGCCCCAGTAGCCTCCCATTTCACCCATCCTGTCTGTTCTCCTGCAGAACCGGGCAGTGGGTCGGCCCAAGGGCAAGCTGGGCCCAGCCTCCGCGGTGAAATTGGCCGCCAACAGGACCACAGCAGGAGCTCGCAGGCGCCGGACGCGATGCCGCAAGTGCGAGGCCTGCCTGCGGACCGAGTGCGGAGAGTGCCACTTCTGCAAGGACATGAAGAAGTTCGGGGGCCCCGGGCGGATGAAGCAGAGCTGCATCATGCGGCAGTGCATCGCGGTGAGTGCGGCGGCGGCAGCGAAGGCGCAGCTCTTGGCCTCAGGCCCTGGGTCACCCGCTGCCTGGAGCCTTTATAGCCCACGGCTCGTTGGCCTGTCCACCAAGAGGTGCTCCCTGTGGGTGGGAGGGAGCTCAGGCCAGGGCTCTTGAGACCCCCATCGCTGAACACACATCAGGTTCTTGTGTCTTCGTGGTCTGATGGTCTTGTAACTCCTTCCTTCCTGAGGTAGCCGAGAACCTCAAAGTCCCTCTCGTTGAAGTTGTGAGGGCAGCCTGTCCTATCTCTGACTTTGTTGCCAACATTTGTGGTCCAGTTCTTGATGGGTCTGGGCCCTTTCTTCTTCCTGTCCTGCCTTCAGAGACATGAGTCTATGTAGAAGGTGCTTGTCCCTCCTGAGGGGATTGCCCCAAAGAGGAGTGATGCAGAGCAGGCCCCTCCGAACTGCCTTGCCACTTCTGCAGTGGCCTAGGGCCACTGGCCTTACCTGGGATCAGGCTGTGGATGCAGCCTTTGGCCACTTGGTGTGGACTGGCAAGGGATTTGCTCAGGATTCCCTCCTCCACATGCCCACACAGTTTGCCTTCCCTGGGGCACTGCTCCCTGGGGCCTAGTGGTCCTCCCTGTGGGAGTGATCATCCCCCTGCTCCCTGGAAAAGCCGGCTCAGCTGGAGGGACAGGATTCCTTGGCCCTGGTGAGCTCATTTGCAGGCCCAGCCTGGCAGAGGATGACCCCTTTCTCCCTAGGTACTGATGCCCCTCCAAGCCCAGCAGCACCTTCTTCACCCTGCACACACACTCTGCTTGTGTTTTTTGTTATTTGTGGTCAAAAAACATACCGTAAGATTTACCTTTGTAACCATGTCTAAGTACACAGTGGTGGTAACCATATATTCACACTTGCGTAGCCGATCTCCTGTTTTGTTTTGTTTTGTTTTGTTTTTTTTGGTGGGGGTGAGTAACCCAGGAGCACTCTGCTAGAGCTACATCTCCAGCTATGTTGCCCAGCCAGCCTCTAACTTAGATGCTCCTGGCTCAGCCTCCTGAGTTGTTAGGATTACAGATGTGCACCACCATGCCTGGCTAGAACTTTTTCATCTTTCAAAATCAAAACACTGCAGCCATTGAACAACTACTGCCCTTCTCCCTTTGCATAGCCCCCAGCAACCACCATTCCATTTTCAGATGCTAAGAGTTTAACTAATCGAGGTACCTCATTTTAATGGAACCTTGCAGTGTTTGTCTTTTGTGACTGGTTTGTTTCACTTAGTATAATATCTTGAAGGTTCTTCCCTGTTGTAATTTGTGACAGAATTTTTGGGGGGAGAGGGGTTACAGGGGATTAAACCCAGGACCTTGCACATGCTAGGCAAGCACTATATCCCCAGCCTTTACAATTTTTACTTTATTTTGAGGCAGGGTCTCACTGAGGTGCCCAGACTGGCCCCCAGCTTGTGATCCTCATGCCTCAGCCTCCCTGATAACTTTGGTTATAGGTGTGTGCCACCATACCTAGAACATTAGCTTGTGCTTCTTGGCTATTTGTGTATCTTCTTTGGAGAAATGTCCATTTAATTCCTTTGCCCCTTTTTAAATAGGATCTTTTGGTATTTTGTTGTTGATGAGTTAATAGAAGTTTTTTATTTGGAGTATTAACCCCCTAGATTAAATATAGATTTTTGTCTGTATATGTGCATTTTTCTGGAGAGAGAGTTGAAGTGACCCATCGGATTCTGTCAGGATTTTAAGGGGTTTGCCTATAGAAATGGTTAGCCTTGAGGACAGTGTCACCTAAAGTTTAGCCTGTTGGCAGTGAAGCCAGGACTGTCTTTTCTGTTCCACCCCTTGCCTCAGACCTAGTCATAGGAGATCTGTATGATGTGGTACCTTGTCTTTGCAACCAGGGGGCCTGGCCTGTTTGGTCGTGTGGGAAGTGGATACCCCACTCTGCTTGTCTCCTGTTCAGCTGTTTGCGGCCTCTCAAACCCTTCTGACTCTTCTTCCAGTTTTTATGCCTTGTCAGTGTCCCTCACTGGCCCCCACCCCTTTTCTGGCCCTTCTTTTTTGATGGCCAGCCTTCCCTGCTTTGGCTCCCTGTCCCCACTGGCTTCCTTCATGACCTTGCCTTCCCTGCCTAGACTGGGCTTTCCTCATGGATTTCTGCAATAGTTTCCTCTTTGGTGCTTCCTCTCATCCTATACCCATCTCAGTCCCCTGTCTCAGACTCTCTTCTTACGCCACGGGCTGTTCTTCACCCTGCACCCCTAATTCCAGTTTCTCTGGGTCTGCTTTCTGGCCTGCTCCCCATGCTGAAGGTTTCTTGCACAGCTTTCTCCAGCCTTGTTCACCTTGAGGTTCCTTCTGCCTTTCTTGTTCTGCAGAAATCAGCCTCTGCTGCTTCAGGTAGCCCTTGAACATAACTTTTCCATGTTTCCTTGAATTTTGGTGAGTTATGTCTTTGTCTGCCCAGGTATCTCCGGGGGAGCAGCTGTCTCCTAGATTCTTGTGCCCCTGGGTACCTTGCTCAGGCTGCAAGTGTTCCCTAAGTATTTGGTGAACAGTTGATGGTGTTCTTGCCTTTAGTGTTCTCTTTGAATTCAAATATCCATGTCACATCTGGGGATGTGACTTAATAGTAGAGCACTCGCCTAACCTATGTAAGGCCCTAGCCTGGTTCATCTTCAGCACACTTATTGGTAGAGTGTATCCAAGCTTATTTGAAGTTTAATAAAAACCGACCATGTGGTTCATCTACATTCCAGACACTAATCAGTGCTGGGAGGCCAGGCAAGAACAGAAAGGAGAGTAGTTCTGAACTGGCCCCTCTCCTTAGGGAGCATACCATCAGGTACATAGTACTCAACCTTTGTGGACTTAAAATTTATGAGGACTCCAAAGAGCTCGTTTTCATGTGAGGTATTTACTTACTAATATTTGCTGTTTTTAAAATTAAACTGATTCATATATGAATATACCACCAGTGAAACTCCACATCATGTGTAGGAATAGGATCCTAATTAGAATAAGTTATACTCTGTATATGTACAATATGTCAAAATACACTCTGCTGTCATGTTGTATATCTAAAAAGAACAACAACAAAAAGAACATGAAAAAAAAAATCACTGTATGTTTGGGAGCTACCGGGGAACTAGTCTAAGAGGTGGTAGGCATGGACCTTAAAGTCTTCACTACATATGCATCTGTCATAGATGGGTGACATTTTCCACTTATTGAATAGAAACTTTTGAGAAGTCACACAATTATATGAAGGAACTTGTTTCTCAGATTAAGAATAAAGATAAATCTCTTGTTACATAAAAAAAATTAAAACAAAAATTTTAAATATTTTAAGTTCATTTAAAAAATAAAAACCTATTATATGTTAACCAAAATCACATTTTTATGAGGACCGATTACATTTTTCCATAACTAAAATAACTAGAGAAAGAATGACATTGTTTTTATAAATCTCCTAAGTCTGGTTCATTAGAAGGGACCTGGATTTTCACGTTTGCTTGTATATTTTGTCTGTTGGGATACGTTGTTTTAGAAGGAGGATAAGGAAAATTCAACCTTACACAAATAAGTAGTTGGATAAGGGAAGAGTATATTAAAAGCCCTTCATAATCATGGATACTCTGATACTCCATTAGAACAGGTGGCAGTTTCTTAAAGGTTAGTTGCAATGCAGAGTCTGAAACTGTATCAAGGACTTTTCATACTGTTACATTACGAGTCATTAGTCTTGCCCTTTGACTAGCTCATCTGTTCATGCAGGATGTTGTAACATTATTCATTGGTCACTTGTAAAGTATTGGTTCACTGAGGCAGATTTCCAAAATACTGGCGCATGCCATTATATTATCTATCTATAGATATATAGATATGTAACATTTGGTAATACCACCACCAGTCTCAACAGAAAAGCCTTTCAGTATTAAGACGCCTTCCAGTTCATGGTGGCTCATGTAAGTTTTCCAAATTTCTCATTTTCCTTCAAATACTTGAATTTTGTTATTTGCACCAAATGCTGCCTTTTTTTTTTTCCCATCCTCCTCCCCTGGGAACAACAGATTTTCACTTATTTTGTCTTCAAGAGAATATATCAATATCCAGTGGTTTATTCAGTCTTTATTTCAAGTAAAAAGTGATGTTCTGTGCAGAAGATGGTCAGCTGAGCTCACAAGTTAAGCCACGAATGTGTTTCCTTGAGTAACAGTCCCTCAGTGTGCAGAAGTGCTGTGTGTGTACTTCCTGTGCAAGAGGTATATGCTCAAGGGTTGAGGTTTTTATAAAATTAATAATCACAGAAATTCCTGAGTGGAGCTGGTGATCTTCTCACTGTGCATGTGACCCTGAGTAGTCAGCATTGCCAGAATAGCTGGGCCTGGCCTGCTGACGGAGGAGCCAGTGGTTTCACCCACCTGTGCTTTTGCACTATTAGTGCAAAAACCAACACAGTACAGAGGGAAATACATTTCTTACTTTTGTTCTAAAGACAATTTTGACCTAACAACCTTCCCTGTGAAGGTCTCGGGGACCTCCAGACTCTGGACTGTGCTCTGATACCTGCTGATGAGGTAAACCTCAGCCCTCAGGGCATCTGTACTAGGCTCACACCCCACCTCCTTCAGGTCTTTTCCAAATGGAAGACCGACACATTTAAAATCAGTCTCCCTTTTATCCTTACTCCGGTCTTTCCTGGTATCTCTTGTTCCATCTAACATACTCTATCATTCATTTTGCGTGCCTCCCTCACCTGAGAGCTCAGGATGGCAGACATATTGATCTATCTATTTCATTGCTGTATTCCTGGCTCTTACAGAGTATCTGGCGGTAGTGTGAATGAATAAATGAATGTGCCTAGGCTAGCTTTCTGGAGTCTCCTGGCAGGCACAGGAGAGTAGCTTAGTGCCCTTGACTTGGTCCTCAGGAGGGTGTGTCTTCCCTTCCTCCTGACTTGTGTGTCTCCCGGCTCCTCAGCCAGTGCTGCCCCACACTGCTGTGTGCCTCGTGTGTGGCGAGGCGGGGAAGGAGGACACAGTGGAAGAGGAAGAGGGAAAGTTTAACCTCATGCTCATGGAGTGCTCCATCTGCAATGAGATCATCCATCCTGGATGCCTTAAGGTGAGTGGCCCTGGGGGGCACTGGGCATGCGTCTCCTCACCCCACTCTGGGGTGTCTGGTGGTGATGACATGGTGGGGTGGGGTTAGATTTCCTTCCTGGAGAGCACTGGTGAGGTGGTGGGATACAGGTAGCATGCTGAATTCCTAAAGGACCCTGAATCTGGGCGATTCTGTGTCAAGTGATAGGCCCAGGGCAGAAAGAGTCAGGAGCAAAATCCTAGGGGAAGAACCCCTCACCACAACACCTTCTAGTATCTCAGACCCACAGAGGGATCCCAGCATTTTGGCAGACAGAAAACATGGGCTACCTGTTCGCCCCTTGGCTAGGGGCAGACCTGAGGTGGCTATTCACTGGAGTCCTGGCTCCTGGCTTCTGGGAGAACCATGCCTGGGCCAGGGAGGGTGAATCCTGAATGACAGATGGTTGCCTTCTTGTGCCTCTGCATCAAGAACCGGTTCCCTTGGTGGTTCCAGGGCAGGGCTGCCTTCTGGGTGACCTCTGTACCTTCCTGACTCAGGCAGTAGGTTTTGCTTTGGAAAGAAAGAGCCCACAGAGGCTGTGGCCTCTGTCCCAAGAGAATGCAGTGTCAGAACCTGTGTATCTGTGTGAGTCTGCCCAGGACAGTCCTTCAGCTCTGCATCAGTCTCCCATCACTCTCACTCTCACACACACAGTCCTCTCTACAGGGGTGCTGTGATTTCTGGGGCTTCAGAAGTTAGCCCTTCCTGTTAATCACCTGCTCATTTCGCTTTTGCCCCAGCTCGTACACATGATGCAACTTGCATTAAGCCCTGGGTGCCAGACCCTGAGCTGTTGATTAACCTACCCTCATTGAATTCTCTCAAACCCCAGTGAGATGAGCACGCTAACTCCATCTCATGGTCAAGGGGACTGGGCCACAGATGAGGTGCTTGGCTCAGGATGGCTGAGCTGTTCAGAGGGAGAAGGGTGAGCATTTGAACCCAGAACTGCCCATCTCGGCCAGCTCTATACAGCTGTATTTTCTTTTGGCTATAAATGGGATGGACATGGCTTTTGGGAGGGGTGGAAGACACACAGACCCGGTGCCTCGAGGCCCTATCTCGGCACCCTTCCCTGCCTGCTGAGTCCTGGCCTGTCCTTCCAGATTAAGGAGTCAGAGGGTGTGGTCAACGACGAGCTTCCAAACTGCTGGGAGTGTCCGAAGTGTAACCATGCCGGCAAGACCGGGAAAGTGAGTGCGGGCACCAAGTCCCAATCTTCGGGAGAGGGGCGGGCCGGCCGGGCCTTGTCAGGACCAACCTGTCCCTGGGTGGTCAGGCAGGTGGGGTGCGGCAGCCTGGGGAGGAGGAAGAGCAAGTCCAAAGATATACAGTGGGGTTGTTTCTTCTTTCTTTTTGGCCTACAAGCAAAAGCGTGGCCCTGGCTTTAAGTATGCCTCCAACCTGCCTGGCTCCCTGCTCAAGGAGCAGAAGATGAACCGGGACAACAAGGAAGGGCAAGAGCCTGTCAAGCGGAGGAGTGAGTGTGAAGAGGCTCCCCGGCGTAGGTCAGAGGAGCACCCCAAGAAGGTGCCCCCGGATGGCATCCTGCGCCGAAAATCTGACGACGTACACCTGAGGAGGAAGCGGAAATACGAGAAGCCCCAAGAGCTGAGTGGACGCAAACGAGTACGAATGGGCAGGCCCTGGGCAGTGGAGGGGTGACCTGACTAGTCCTGGGTGCAGGGCGGAGGGTGGGGGTAGGGATGGGCAGAGGGTAGGACTCAGGGTCCGGGTCCTGGCCTCTTGTTGCCCTGAGCAGGTCACCCAAGTCCTGAGAACCCATCCCAAAAGGGAGAGAAAAACCAGCAAGTCACTCCTCTTCCCACCCCCTTTAGGCCTCGACGCTTCAAACGTCCCCCGGTTCCTCCTCTCACCTCTCGCCGAGGCCCCCTCTAGGCAGCAGCCTCAGCCCTTGGTGGAGATCCAGTCTCACTTACTTCCAGCAGCAGGTGCTCCCATGCCCCACCCTCCCAGGGCCCTGGAGACTTGCTTGTCCCGGGCTGCCCCCCCCCCTGCCCCCCTGCCAAGGTCTGTGGGAGTTCTCTTTGAGGAGAGCCTTGGTTGGTTGGGATCGAAGCGAAGCCGGGGCTGCCCAGGAAGCCCTGAAGTCCCAGGAACCTCAGAGGATCCTAATGGCCCTGCTCCACCCACTGGCCTTGCCTTCACTGGCCACAAGGTGGCGCCTGGAACATCTCCTGGCTCCAGTCCACTGTCTTGGCTGTGGGATATTCATAGGCCTGCTCCTGCATCCGAGGCTAATATGATGGGTGACTGCATTCTCTGGGTCTGTCCCTGGTGGGATGTCAGCTGGGTGGGAATGGTTGGCCAAACTACTTCCAGCTTCCTCCTTGAAAGCAGCAGGCAAGGCCCGCTGAAAGTCAGATGGGAAGGAGGAAATGGCATTTGTGGGAAAGGCATCCCTCTAGCCCCTGCTCTAGTTTGGCTTGTGGTGGGGTTGGATATAAAGGAGATTGTATTCCTCTAGCCCAAGAGCAAACTCTGCTTCCTTTCTTCCCTGCAACAGCTAAAACCTGGCAAAGAAGATAAGCTTTTCAGGAAAAAGGTACCATCTTCCCCTTCCTCCCTGTGCCCTGGGCCACTCCCAGCTGTCAGAGCTGTAGGCATCATCTGGGTGGTCCATGAGTCCTGCAGCAGAGGGTTGGGAGGTCTGTGGTGGGCAACTTCCTGAACTCTGGGCTGACCACTGGCCCTTGGCCCCTCTCTTCTGCAGCGGAGGTCCTGGAAAAACTCAGAGGACCGGATGGCACTGGCCAACAAGCCCCTCCGGCGCTTCAAGCAGGAACCAGAGGATGATCTGCCTGAAGCGCCCCCTAAGACCAGGGAGAGTGACCACTCACGCTCCAGCTCACCCACTGCTGGGCCTAGCAATGAGGGGGCTGAGGGCCCAGAGGAGAAGAAAAAGGTGAAGATGCGCCGGAAACGGCGACTTCCCAACAAGGAGCTCAGCAAGGAGCTGAGCAAGGAGCTCAACCATGAGATCCAGAAGACAGAGAGCAGCCTGGCCCATGAGAACCACCAGCCTATCAAGTCAGAACCGGAGAGTGAGAACGAGGAGCCCAAGCGGCCCCTGGGCCTCTGTGAGCGCCCCCACCGCTTCAGCAAGGGGCTCAATGGTACCCCACGGGAGCTACGGCACCCGCTAGGTCCCAGCCTGCGCAGTCCACCCCGCGTCATCTCCCGGCCCCCGCCCTCCGTGTCCCCGCCCAAGTGCATCCAGATGGAGCGCCACGTGATCCGGCCACCCCCTATCAGCCCCCCGCCCGACTCGCTGCCCCTGGACGATGGGGCAGCCCATGTCATGCACAGGGAGGTGTGGATGGCCGTCTTCAGCTACCTCAGCCACCAAGACCTGTGTGTCTGCATGAGGGTCTGCCGGACCTGGAACCGCTGGTGAGGGTCTGCCCTGTGTCGGGGACTCTAGGTTAAGGCTTGGCTCAGCGCAGAATGGCCCACGTGGGTGTGTGTCCCTAGTTCAGTCACTTATGGTGCTCTCCCCTTCTGAGCCTAGAGCCTAATTGTTACCCACCACAGATTCCCTCTCAGCCTGTCCTTTCCTGATTGAACTCCCTGGAGCTCAGTAAGGACCAAGTGGAGTCCTTGCCTCTAGAGTTAGCCTAGGTTAAGAGTGGGTGTGCCGGTACTAGCTTTAATCCCAGCTTGATATTTATCCACTTTCTAGGCTTGGCCAAGTTCTTATCCTCATGTATGAACAGGCATGGTGCCTGCTTCACAGGGTGGTTTGGAGAACATAGTAAGGCCTACAGGAAGTATCTGATGCAGAGAGGATGCCAGCTCCTTCCTCTGGGGGTCTGTGGCCATCAGAGCAGAGGTATCCAGATGTGGACAGGATGAGTGCTAAACAGAAAGTGCAGAGGACTGAGATTCCATTGAGTTTGGTGGCCATGCTGGGGCTCCCCAAATGAGCCCCTGCCTCTGATGATGTCCTTCCTGCTGGGCCCCCAGGTGCTGCGATAAGCGGTTGTGGACCCGCATAGACCTGAACCACTGCAAGTCTATCACACCCTTGATGCTGAGTGGCATCATCCGGCGACAGCCCGTCTCCCTTGACCTCAGCTGGACCAATATCTCCAAGAAGCAGCTGAGCTGGCTCATCAACCGGTTGCCTGGTGAGCTCTGGACGAGGGACCCAAGTGTGAAGTAGTGGGTGCTGGGGTGTATTACCTGGCCCATGACTCCTTCCCCATCCCTCCAGGGCTCCGAGACTTGGTGCTGTCAGGCTGCTCGTGGATCGCAGTCTCAGCCCTCTGTAGCTCCAGTTGTCCATTGCTCCGGACTCTGGATGTTCAGTGGGTAGAAGGACTAAAGGATGCCCAGATGCGGGATCTTCTGTCTCCACCCACAGATAATAGGCCAGGTGAGTTCCAGGCTGGGACTGCACAGGAGGGCATATGGATGGGGTGACTCGTGCTATTGGATCCTGTGAATGTGTCCTAAAGTCTACTGAAGTCTCAGCCCTTCTCTGAGGACACAGGGAAGAGTCCCTGCTGCTGTGTTCTAAGTCCACTTTGGGCTCAAAGGGAATCCAGGAGGAGGCAGAGGCTCCTTTGCACATGCCAAGACTCGCATGTGGCTCAGCACACTGGCTGCTTTCATGTTAACTTGCCTTTTTGCTGGTTTGACCTTGTGGAGCCTTGGGTCAGGTCGTTGGGGGTGGGCTTGCAGAAGAGCCCACTCCTGTCCACTGTCTGGGTTAGTGACCCTTATAGTTTACATGGTGTACAGGGTATTGGAGGCAGGAATACTGGGCCATTGCTGTTCCAGTTGGCTGATTGTTGCTGAGTGTAAGGTGGACTCAGGTTTCTAGATCTGCTTTTTCTAGGAAATCTAGAAATCTAACACTTGATGTGGACTCATCTGATTTTTAAATGTTAGAATTCTGGTTTTAGGAGGAAGCACTTTGTGGCTAAATGAAATGTGTTTCATCTGGCTATAGGCCTTTTAAAGTGTCATGTCAGCATGACCTGATCTGGTCAGGCTGATGGGTTGCCCCTCTCCTTTCTGTCCCACCAGGTCAGATGGACAATCGGAGCAAGCTCCGGAACATTGTGGAACTGCGCCTGGCAGGGCTGGACATCACAGATGCCTCCCTGCGGCTCATCATCCGCCACATGCCCCTGCTCTCCAAGCTCCACCTTAGCTACTGTAACCACGTCACCGACCAGTCCATCAACTTGCTCACCGCTGTCGGCACCACCACCCGAGACTCTCTAACCGAGATCAACCTGTCAGGTGAGATTCCCCTTCCCCCCAGGTCTGTGGAACAGTGGAGTTTCATATTTATTGAAAACGTTGTGCCCACTGTTCTCAGTGTTAGGTGCTAGGATATCCCAGGGAATGAGACAGCCTAGTCTAGAGGGGAAATGTACAAAAAAATAGTATTGATAGCAGTGAGAGCACATGGCAGTGGCTTCTGACCCAAAGACAGGCAGGCAGCTGAGTTGATGCCTGCCAACCAGGGCGTGGGGACAGTGATAGGCCATGGCAAGGGTCACAGTGGCAGGGCTTCTACCTGCAGACCAGTGGCCAGGCGGAAACAGTGAAATAGTCCCTGCCTTTGTTGTTGTCGCTTGCATGTACCCCTCATGACCCTGCTATCAAGGGCCTGTTGTTGGAGAGAAGAAAATCCACAGTTAGTTCCATTGTTGTTCCTTGTCTGTCACACACCACAGAATCCTTACTCCTTCACTTACTAATGGGGTGTGAGTTGCTTCTGAAGGACCGGGCAGAGGCGACACTGCCTGTCCTTAGCCCAGCTAACTCAGTGTTGGTTTGATGGCTTAGGATGGTCTGGATTGGGATGTCACATTTGGATGAGATTTTTTAAAAAAAGAAGAGGAGGAAGAAGAAGAACTTGAGTCTTTATTTTTTCTCCCATCAAAATAGTATTAAAGCATACCCTCACTTCATTTAAGTTCCATTTTGACGCAACTCCATTTGGTATTTTGCTCCATCAGGGTTCACATGTTCCTTAACTGTCACCTATCTTTATATCCCCTGTTCATGCCAGATGAACACCTCCCCACCATGCATGCTGCGCACCAGGCCTGCCTTCTGGGTGAGATCACTGTACCAAGGTCCCTTGGAGGTCATCCCTCCTCGTGAAGCTTTGGTGACAGGGATTGTCCCATTCCTAGAGGCAAAGAAGAGAGCTGTGCTGAAGTGAGGATTCTCCTTAATGACACCAGCTCAAAGTTCTATTCATTGACTTGAACTGGTGATGAACCTGCCTCTTGGAACCTGTCTTGTTCTAAGTGATTGATATGATAGTGACTCTTCACTGTGTTCTAGTTGAGTTATTGTGGATGTGCTGCAGAGATCTTGGTCTAAATCCCCTCCCCTAAGAGTGTAGCTCATGAAGAGGGGTGGGGGTGTCCATCATCTTGGGCATTTTATTTTTCCACCACTGAGGTCTTCTTCTTGTCTCAGTACACACAGATGGGTCTGCATTGCTGTTAGTAGCTGTGAAGCATATTAAGGTATATCTCTGGAGTCTCTCCTGGTGTCCCCCCACCCCCTTCTATCAGTAACTAGTTGATTATAAAATAAGTCTCTGCCACAAAATAGATGGCAGTTGACATGTTCATAATCCATAAATGTGGTTGGAGGATCTGGTCTCATGATAAATGACACTGCAATTCTCGCTGCTGTCACTCAGGCCATATTTCATCCTAGAAGTATTTTTTTTAATGCTCAAGGCAGTTCCTTGCCTTCTCCACCCCCTCATCCTCCCTCTGAGGCGATTCCTTAGCTCAAGTTCTCTATCCCAGTTTTTACCACCATATTTCCCGAATAAACCTCTGCTGCCATTTCCATTTAGACATTATGTCTTCATTAACTCGATATTATAGAACATGAAGATTTACTGCTGCTGTATCCTCTTGGTAGCCACTCCCCCTTTTTTTCTTTTCTTTCTCATTTTTGGTTAAGTTGCTGTATACTTACTATGAGTATATTCAGTTTTGCAACCATCATCACTATCCATTTTCAGAACTTCCTCATCACTCCACTCAAAAGGCTGTACCCGTTAGGCAGTCCCCGTAACAACCCTATTTCACTGCTGTAGACACCCCAAAGAAGTAGAATCATACAGTACTTCTGTGGCCTACTGGTTTATTTCACTTGGTATAATGCCTTCAGGGTTCATTCATGGTGGTGCATAGGATAGGATTTCTTTCCTTTCTAAGGCCAAAAAGTATTCTTTTACATGTCATTCATACATATAGCATATTTTGTTCATATGTGTGAGCCTGTCCTTTGAATTGCTTTTAAATTTAAAGAAGTGGAATTGCTAGATTATGTGGTTTTTTTTTTTTTTTTTTTTTTTTTTTTTTTTTTGAGAAACTGCTGATCCCTTTTCTATGATAACTGTACCACTTTACATTTCCACAGTAGCACACCAAGGTTTCAGATTCTCCACATCTTTGTCAACACTTCCTTCATTTTTTAGTAATAACCACCCTACTGGGTGTGAAGTGGTATCTCACTATGGTTTTGACTTTCATTTTTCCCTGATGATATTTAGACATTGAACATCATTTTACATGCTCATAAGCCCATTTATGTGTCTTTCTTGGCAAAAAGTCTTCAAGTCATATGTTCACTTTTTAATCAGGTAATCTAGTTTTTTTATGTATTCTGGATATTAACCTCTTATCAGATAAAATAACTTGCAAATATTTATTCCCTTTTTTTGGGTGGGGGGTAGGTACTGGGGATTGAACTCAGGGGACTCCACCACTGAGCCACATCCCCAGCCCTGTTTTGTATTTTATTTAGAGATAGGGTCTCACTGAGTTGCTTAGCGCCTTGCCATTGCTGAGGCTGGCTTTGAACTCGCAATCCTCCTGCCTCAGACTCCTGAGCAGGCATGTACCACCATGCCCGGCAATAGTGTCCTTTACATAGAATAGTTTTAAATTTTGATGAAATCCAATTCCCCTACACACACACACACCCACTTTGTCATATAGAAGAAATTGTTACCAAATCTTATGAAGATTTTCTGTTTTCTTCTAAGAGTTTTACATCTTTATAAGGTTTTATGTTTAGGTCATTTTGAGTTAAATTTTTGTGTGTGGTGTGTGGTAGGGAGTCCAGCTTCATGCATTTGTATGTGGATATTCAGTTTTCTCAGTATTGTTTGCTGAAAAGACTTGTCCCTTCCTTCATTGAATGTTGTCGACACCCTGGTCAAAATCATTTGACTATACAGTTAAGTTTATTTCTGAGTTCTCAATTATAGTTCCTTGGTGTCCTTATGCCAGTACCAAGTGTTTTGATTGCTTTAGCTTTGCAGTTAAGTTTCATAATCAGGAAGTATGAGCCTCCTAAATTAGCTTTTTCAAGAGTTTGGGGCAATTTGGAGTCCATTGCATTGCACATCAATTTTAGAATGGATTTTTCTATTTCTGCAAAAAACACATTGGGGATTTTACAGCAATTTCATTTCATTTGTAGATCTCTTTGGGTAGCATTGATATCTTCACAGTATTAAGTCTTCTAATCCATGAATATGAACAGTCCATGAGTATGGAGTGCATTATTTTTTTAATTTCATCACTGTTCTATGGTTTTCATTGTACAAATCTTTCACTTCCTTGTTTAAATTTACTTCTAAGTTTTTCTTCTTCTTGATGCTATTATAAATGTTTTCTTCATTTCCTTTCATAATCGTTCATTGGTATCATTCTGTGTGGTTTTTGTATCCTGCAGCTCTGTTGAACTTTTATTAGAAAAGAACAGGGTCCCTCCTTCACACCTCTTGGGTGGAATCTTTAGGGTCTTCTTTGTATAAGTCCATGTCATCTGCAAACAGATCATTTTTATTCACTTCTGTAAGTACATCTTTTCACACTTGCTGCTTTGTCTAGGATTTTGCTGTCATGTAGGAGTGCATCTGTTACGGACTCTACTGCTGGAGGTTCCTAAGTCTTACTCATCTTCCTTTCGTTGGAATTATACTTTTCACTGTTAAAAAGGCTGAGGAAAAAACCATCTTCCTTTAGCCTACTGCGGCCTATCCATAGGGTTCCCCGCACCACCAGTCTATGCTTTGAACACGTTCAAACACAGAGAAACGAAAATGGTATAATAAACAGTCACATTTCTTCCAGCTAGACACAGCAGTTGTGGATACTGTGTCACGTTTGCTTTATTTCTCCATTCGTTTTTTTCTGTTTAGTTGTTTGAAGGGTTAGAAACATCACTTCACCCCTTCATCCCCAAACATCTCTAAATACTTCTGTGTACACTTGCTAAGAATAAGGACATTTAACTATAGTACCACCACACCTCAGAAGACTAAAAGTCACAAAATGTACCCCTTCTATTCCTCAGTAAAACTGAAGACAGGAAAACTGACATAAAGAGATGCTTCAAGATGTCACCTGTCACTTTTTTCTAAAGGCGTCCTTCACTCTTCTAATGAGTCCCCACAGGCCCCCAAGATGACTGGCCCTGTTTATAATCTGACTGCAAAGGTCAAATGACGAAAAGCATGACTGGGAGAGGGATCGTAACTGTTGATGAAATATGCTTATGTCCATATTTTTGTTGTTTTTCACTATTCATCCACAATGAACAGGCCTCTTCCTGTTATCAGTCAGTTGTCCGTAGATAAGGAACTTGGGGATGAGCCTGGTGATAGAGCTTTTGCTAGCATGCATGACACCTGGGTTCTATCTCCAGCCCTTAAAAAAATCATTCTCAAAAGAGGGCTTACGGCTGGGGTTACGGCTCCGTGGCAGAGCGCTTGCCTGATGCAGGTGAGCCACTGTGTATGTTCCTCAGCACCACATAAAGATAAAAGTACCATGTCACTCTACAACTATCAAAAAAACAAACACTACTTTTGACATTGACCTTACAGTCCCCCTAGTCTTTCCATGGTTTTCTTAGAAGAATGTGCGCATTTAGAATTTGTTTACTTCACGGTGTTTAACTTGTTCTGTTTTTATTTTTCCTATGAACTGTAGTTAGGCTTGCTTAAATTCAATTTGGATATTTTTGACAAGAAAACATCGCAGGTGATAGCTGTGTACTGCGTTCTTTAGGGTGAGTTCCCAGCCATAGAACATGACACAGGAGGATGGCCCCACCCCTGCAGGCGGTCCCTTCTCCTGGCTGCCATTCCTGACACTTTCAGGCACCTTGTTTTGGCCCGTCCCTCTCTTCCGCCTGAGAATCTTCCAGCCTCATCCACCTTCCTCCAGAAGGGCCTTCCCAGGGCTGTCCAGTTGCACCCCCAGAATGTGTGTCCTTCCCTGCCAGGCCCTGCTCTGCTGTACTCCCAGCCCCAGTCCCACTGCCGTCACCATTCTTCCCATGAAATGGTCCCCCCAGTCCCTAGCTAGAGGCCTGCTGGACAAGTCCCACAGCTGTCAGGTGGTTGAGAGGGCTTCAGCTGTGTCTTGGCACTTACCTTTCTGTGGTCCTGTCGGCTCCTGCAGACAGCCTTGGCCCCTCCTTGGAGGATCACTGAAGTCCCTGAAGCTGGCGCCCAAAAAAGCTGGATAGAAAGGACTCTCCTGTGGGGAGGCCCTGGTTCCTTTTGTACATTAGACTTCACTGCAGCCTGGTTTCTCAGACCTTCCACGGACAGGTGCGCCCTACCTGCTGACAGCATTCCCCACTAGAGCCCCTGGCTGCCTGGTTACGCATCGAGTTTGCTCATGTTGTTCATGTTAGGTGAACACTGTAAACAACTCTTACTAGGATAATTGGATCTTAGAAAAAAAGACCCATCCAATATGGGGCCTCATGTCAAAATGAGTAGTGAAAACTGGAGCAAAAATGAAGTATATTTTATTACTGGCAAAATCCCTTATTTACACTTAATCAAGTATTGACTTGAGGGCATGATTTTTCTGAAGGAATAACATGCTAGCATATATAACACCCTTCATTTGACACTTGTACAAGATTATAAAGTGGGTCAGCCATCTTGAGGGAAGTGTCTGATGGATTAGTTAGAAGATTAAGGGATGCCCTAGAGAATGTGAGAGGCAGCTTTTGGCCAGGGTCCTTCACTGTCAGTGTCTCTGCAGGTGGTGCAGGCAGCTTCCCAGCTCCCCCTGTTATATGTTCATGAATTCCTACTGCCTTTTTGAGACAAGAGTTCTCTTCACATGATCTGAACCGTGTATCCAAGAATTGGTGGGCATCTGTGTGAAGGTGCCCTGCCATGGGCTCCTCTGCCAAGGCTGATGGTGTAGAGGTTGGTCAGCCCCTGGGGTACTTGACTTGTGTGGTGCTTCTTCCCCACCCATCTCTGCTGCACAGGCCTCCCATGTATTGTCACTTTGCCATTGTTTTTATTCACACTCAATAGAAAAATGAAAGTGCTGGTATTAGCAATAAGCAAAACCCCAGTCTATCTCAGCATCTCAGGGATCATTTGCCCTGTGTCCTCTTTATAGGACAGCTGATGTGTGTAAAAGATACCATGTTGGCCCTGCGTTCTGTTTATGGTTCCCAACCTATTTTAATGCACCTGTGTCAATTGTTGCAATATTTGTGGAATTGAAAGCTTGAGACTCAGTGGGTTGATGCTGTTTGGAGGAAGGTAGGAATCACTGTCTCCTCCATTTGATTTGCCCCCAGAAGAAATCATTCCTCTTGCTGGAGGGTGAATCTCAATTAGGTGTTGATTGGCATTTAAGCCAGCTAACTGTAGATTTGGTTCTAAAGGAAAATAGCAGGAGGAAAGAAAAGTGTAAATTGATGAACACATGCATTTGAAGGGTGTGCCTAATGTGAAGGGGTTACACATTCTCTTTTGGTCTCTGGACAGAATCATGCCATCCCCTTCCAGCATATTGGGCATACATATTGGTCTTTTGCACATGTAGACATTCAGAATTGGAGGGGGGGGGACAGCACAGGGGCTGTGCATCAGGAAGCAGAGGAGCAGAGGATCCTAAGATGACCTTACGGAATGTTCTCTCTGATCCAGCCGTGTCCCCCTGAGCATTTATCTGAAGGGAACAGGCAGATGAGTGTACAATAATGCATATAGGAAGGTACTCATAACACTATATTAGATGGAAAAAGCTTCTTGACATGCCTAAGACAGGTTAGACAAGAGATTTATTTGAATGTACATGAAGAGGCAGTGGTTTTTACTGTGGTCTAAGTGGTTTTTACTTGATGTAGTCCGATTTTTTTTTTTTTTTTTTGGTGGTGCTGGGGGTTGAACCTAGGGTCCTTGAGCATGCTAGGCAAGTGCTCTACCACTGAGCTACATCCCCAGCCCAGTCTGAATGAAACTTTTATAACTGGTGGATAAAACCATGCCCATTTGGAGAGAGCTTTTGATGAAATAATATTTTCCTTTAGGGCATCAGAGACTGCAGAGCAAGAGAGCTATGGCTGGGTCTGGGAGCCTTTGGACACTGCACCTCTTTCCCCCCACTTTTTTTTTTTTTTAATATTTAGTTGTAGATGGACACAATACCTTGATTTATTTTTATGTGGTGCTGAGGATCAAACAGGGCCTCACATGTGCTAGGCAACTGCTCTACCACTGAGCTACAATCCCAGCTTTTTTTTTTTTTTAACATGATTTTGTCTTCCCTGCAGACTGCAATAAGGTCACTGATCAGTGCCTGTCCTTCTTCAAACGCTGTGGAAATATCTGTCATATTGACCTGAGGTACTGCAAGCAAGTCACCAAGGAAGGCTGTGAGCAGTTCATAGCTGAAATGTCTGTGAGTGTCCAGTTTGGGCAAGTGGAAGAAAAACTCCTGCAAAAACTGAGTTAGTCCGAGGACAAGTATGTAAATATGGGTAGGTGGGGGTGGGCACAGCCGGGAAGGGGAAAGACTTCACAAAAAAACGAGGGCTTTTATTTCTCATGGAACTTGGAACAATAGATCACAGAATGATTCCAGTTTGCAAGTCTTGCCAAGGGAGAAGCCGTTCAACCACCCATTTTGGGGATGCGTGAGCCAGACTCTTTCCTCTGGACTTCCTGCATTGTAACTGCACTGCTTTCTGGACCACGTCTAAGCGGCCTTTATAAGAAGACATTCCCGTCAGAGGAAGATGGGCTTTGGAGGAATTTTCTTAGAAGCATGAGCTTTAGGGGTTCTCCCTGCCCCCGACCCCTGTGGTGTTTTGTTTTGGACACCTTGTTCCTTGAAATGCCGAGGTTTTTGGTGTCAACATAAAGTGGACCACACACCACATCTGCTGACGTCTTGACACATTTTGTTTGGTTGGTTTTGTTACATCTTACATTATGCAGAACTATTTTTGTACAAATTGTTTAAAAGTTATTTATGCAAGGTTTGAATGCATACCAGTGTTTTTATTGTTTTGAGATTGCCAACTTTCCTGGTTTCCTTCAGGTAGGAGAGAACTTAACCTCTACTTCATCAACACAAAGAACTCATCTACAGATGTGCCCAGATCTGACAGAGTGGGCCAAGACCTTCCACTTAAAAGCATGTTTAGCTGGAAGTCGAGCCTGCTTGGTGTCAAGAAGCTGCACAAGCATGGTGTGGACAGACATAACTACAGTCGAAGTCAGACACTTTGCCAAGTTTCCTCTGTAGAGAATTCACCTTTTCCTCGAAATTTTTACAATTCAGACTTCAGCCTTTGCACTCAGGAGGGTTTTGCTCCAGCATGAGCTCTTGTACTCCACACAGACCTAATTTATACCGTGAGCCAAGAAGTAGAATAAACACGCCCACACAGCCTCCTTTCCTTTTTTCCCTCTCCTTTGAAGTGAGTTGAGTTCTCATTTAGGTTCGTAACCTGGCTGTTTTCTAGTTGTAATGTTCTGCATTCATAAGTGCCATTGTCGTGTGGTGGTGATTCCTAGACCTTCCCTGATGCGATTTTACCTTTGTTGAATTTGTATAAACAGTTGTACAAAAAAAAAATCACTCTTGGTGTTCGGGGGTTTTTGTTTGAGGAGAGGACTAGAAGTTTTAATTGGAAAATCCCAGGGTCAGTAGAGTCTCAATACTATTATATGTTGTTTTGAGACCAAATAAATAATTTCTCATTAGTCTGAAAAATGTAGCAACCTCATAGTACATGATTTTTTCTTCTTCAGCTGTTTCTGGCCTGTAAAAGTCACAGGAAGGAACTATGCTACAATAATGGCCAAATGTAGAAATCAGGGAACAGAGTTTCTCTAAGGGTCGGGGTGGCTCTCCTGTGTGGAGGCCTCCTGTCATACCTGTGCCAGACAACTTCCATGGCGGCATGGCATCACCTGTCCCTAGAAGTTTCCCAGATTTGGGTGTCATCTCCTCAGTCTCCCACTGAAGACAACTCAAGGAGAGGTTCCCCTCCTGCAGAGTGGCTGGAAGACACTTGGTTATCTGGTGACCTACCCAGGTGACAGGCAGAAAAACTAGTGAGGAATAATTTTTTTTTTTTTTTTTTGGTACCAAGGATTGAATCCAGAGGTGCTTAACCACTAAGCCACGTCCCCAGCCTTTTTTTTTTTTTTTTTTTTTTTCAGACCAAGTCTCACTAAGTTACTGAGTCTGGCCTCAAATTTGTCATCTTCCTACCTCAGCCTCCAGGTCACTGAGATTATAGGTGTATTCCACCACACCTGGCTTCTTAGTGAGAAATAATTTTAGATCACAGAATTTTTTTTTAAACAGGGTCTTGTAACCTCATAATCACATACAGAAATGACTGCTGTGGCAAATCTGAAGATGAGGAAGATAACCAGCTTCTTTTCTCAGTAATCAACAACAACATAAAACCTTGGCCCGTGAGACAAGCCCCTCCTACATATAGTCCAGATTTTTGCAGTACTGGGGATGGACTCAGGGCAGTTTATCACTGAGCTATGTCCCCAGCCCTTTTTGAGACAGGGTGGGCCTTGAATTTGTGATCCTCCTGCATCAGCCTCCCCTGTCTCTGGCACTAAAGGTGTGTGCCACCATGCCCAGCAACAGTCTGTTTTTTTAATTTGCCCCACCTTTACTTTGTCATTCTGCCAAATTGACACTGAAGCCACTGCACCCTAAGTGTAACTTGGGTGATCTGCTTAACAGAATCAAGGTTGGTCAACGCTCTATGGTTTGTTTATGAAAATGTAACTTACCTTTGCTGTTCTGATGGTTCATTATGGAGAGGTACAAGTTCTGTTTCCTTGGTAGCTTAGTTCTCTGGACTTCCAAATAAGACAGTTACCTTGCTATCTGGGTTATTCTCTTCCTTGGGGATAGCTTGAAAGGCAAATGTGGTTTTCAGAGGCCCTTGTAGTTAGTTGTCAGCAGCCAACATTGAGGCTCATGGCTGCAGCTGTGACTGCTTACAATATAGCAGGTTAGAAGGCAGCTCCTCTCCTGGAAGGCTTCTCAAAGCACAAAGCACACAGCTCTACAAGAGGTGCCTCTAGAGGGGCTGCCAATTGCTGGAGTGCCACGCCACCACTGGGACAGATAGTAATGACGCATCATATTTCCAGGTACACAAGGGCGGCCACAGGTGAGCTTCCCCCTAAGAGCACTGAACAGCCCTGAAAGATTCACCCCACTGCAAGTCCGAGGTCTCTGTGTACAGACTTTTTTTAAAAATAAGCTTCAGATGAGGCTAACCTAAGCTACACACTGCCAACAGCTGTGGGCACGTACACTGGCCGGATATAGTAGCGAAAGCCCAAGGCTCACGTGTTGAGTAGCTTGCCGCACGGAACCCTAACCTAACCCCAGCCTGGAGAGGCTCTGCTCTGATGTTGGCAAAGGAAGGTACAGTGAGCTTCAAATGACTGCTCTCCCACTATGAGGAGAAAGTCAGTGCGCTTCACTGTATCCCACCGTGGACCTGCAGAACTTTATCCTTGTGACATTATCTATTCAAGAAATTAATGTAAAGAGGCATGCCATTTCAAACATGCTGCCTTTCTGCCAAACAAGTTTGCAGTCATCCCTTGGTGTCTGCAGGGACACAGGTCCCTTACTAAAATGGTGTGGCATCTGCACATAACTTGCACACACCCTCCTATACGTTCCCAATCATCTCTGGATGGCTTATGATACCTAATGCAACGTAAATGCTACATAATAGTTGTTATGCTGTAACAACTAGTTGTTTTGGAACTAATGACAAGGAAAAAATAGTCTGTATATGTTTAGTATAATTTTTCAAATATTTTCCATTCTCAGTTGGTTGAATCCACAGATACAAAGGGTTGTCTGTACCTTGTCAATCCTGTTGCACTAAACAGCACTGTCAGCTTGTCCCTAAACCAAGTGACTTTAGCACTACCTTAAAAAAACAAATCCACCACTAAACCTAAGACTTAATATATAAATCCAAAAGGAAACAGTAAAAAGCCTGTTTTGAGACTTAAATAAATCTCAATTTTTAAATTTAACTTTAGACAAAACCAGCACATGCTGCTTTGCTTCTATGCTTCTATTTAAATATAGGTATCATTGTTTGCTGGCCTGAATTTAAAGGTTTCCCACCACCGAGTTAGGGATTTGGGAGAAAATATTAAATTTCAAGAGTTTACTGTTGACATGTAGACAAGGCATCAGTGCCCCTGCCGCTATAAGCAAGGAGTGAGCAGCAAAGCACAGGAAATGATCTGCTGACCGTGGCAGGCAGATACCCAGCCTGGGCTCTGCATTTGAAAATACCCTCAAGGCCTTGATTTATATGCTTTGACCCTCAAAAGTAAAAAAGGCAGAAGAGCATGTTTTTCTTCAGTTAGCCAAACTTCTGCCCTAAGCTCCAGGGCAGACTATCTGCCTCCCTGAGTCCAGAGCTATTTTCAGGTCTACTAGTAAGTAGGTCCCCCAGTACATAAGGGCATGAGTTAACAACTGTACAGTCAGTAAGCCTGAGACTTCATGAGAAGTTGGCCATTTCTTAAAAACATCTGCCCCCTACTAATGGGAAGAATCTACAACTGGTCTCAATGAAAAGCACACCCTGATTCAAACTAGACCTGAGAGGAAAGATTCCAGAATCTTGTCTACATAAGCTAATATCTCAACTTTCTTGTTTGCTGTGTGGTACTGAGAGGTTAAAATAAACTAACATCCAAGCTAGGTTCAAATTCTGACATGACCACTTTTTTTTCCCTGGTAGTGTCAGATGGAACCCAGGGCCTTGTGCATGCTAAACCACAGTGCTCCACTACTGAACTGCACCCCAGCTCCTGACACAGCCACCTTTTAATTGAGATTTTGTACAGTCCTTTTAACTTCTCAGTCCTTTAATCTTCTATTCAGATTGATGCTGAGAACTGCTAGAAACTATGTAGCATCCAGCACAATACCTGGTTATAGCAAATAGCTAAGCATTACTTGACCTTTTCTGGTAAGTAAGCAGCAAAGATAAGCATTGCACTTTGTTATGATTGAAGGTGCTCTCATCTCTTCTGAAGAGGGTGCTAAGACCAGGTTGCAAATACCATTCAGACTATGCAAGTGAATCACAAACTGACTGAGACGATGTAAACTAAAGCATTTTCTTTAAATCTAATTTTATTCCTAAAGTTGAAATTAGCTAGCAGGTAGCACTAAAAATACACCTTCACTATACAAAACAGTGTAAACTGATTACACATTAATAAAGACTCTAGCACACACACTCCTAATGTCAGAAGCTAGATGCAGCCCTTGCTATAAAACGCTGTTCCTGAACAAAAATGGACATTTTTAATCTAAGGCCCTTACAGGTGACTAGAATGTCAGTTGTTCCCAATTATGTTTAAACGCAGAAATAGCAATAATGTGGAAACTTACATTCATCAAATATTAGCATTTAAAATATACATAACTAATAAAGTGAACATTCAGAGGGGCCGCTGCTCAGCATGTTCCACATCAGCCACCGTAGACAGCTTACCTCACCCGAAAAGAAGTGGCGAACACAGGATGAAGGGGAAATACGAGAATGGGGTAAGTATCCAGAGAGCAGGAGCTGATGCCCACATATGGACAGTCTGACTTCAACAATTAGCGCTCACCAGGGACACGTGATAAAGCCCGGCAAAACCTGGGACACTCGTGTCCACAGGCAGGCAGGTGGTGGCGCAGACCAATGTTCCTTCAACTCAGGATGAACCTTTATGCCCCCAGTTAGTAATGAAAATATTTTTTAAAAATAGCTTCTGCCTTTGAACTGCACGTTTCCAGTCCCTTCTGTGAACTGAAATATTTGGGAGGGAGTCTGGGGTGCATGTCCCACTGGGAGAGCCTCGGTTTCAGGACTTGAACACGTGCACAGCTCGCACCACGTACTGCCGGCAGATGGGACACTCACTCATGCGCTTGCCGCACTTGGTGCAGGTGACCATGTGCCCGCACTCCAGTAGGACGCAATCGATGACAGCATCCATGCAGATGCGGCACAGGCTGTCGTCCTCCTCGTCCTGCAGCTGCAGCCGCTCGCCATCTGAAAGGCAACGGAGCTGGAGACGTGCGCAAGGCCTCCGCCCTGCCACCCTGCCCAAAGCCAGCCGCCATCTGCTGGCTGACGGCCACGGGCCAAGTACCAGCCCTGTGCTGTCCGAGGGACCATCTCTAACCTCTCTGAACTTGGGTTCTTTCCACTAGAAATGGCAATGCCCACTCCTCAGGGTTTTGTGTTTAATGAGAAGTGCTTGGCTTAGGGCCAGGTAAGAAATGCTTAATGACTGTGAGCTACTTGTTTCTATTTTACAGCTTGGTACAACTTGCGTGTTTGAGTAGGAATATACTGATTCTGTGCTTAGCAAAAAGAAACAAATCCTTGCCAAGGAGTAAGGCCACGCTGGGTTTTTTCCTTTTTTAGGTAGTACTATGAACGAAGCTCAGAGCACTCTTTACCACCACACTTCATCCCCACTTCTTTTAATTCTTTGTTTTGAGACAGGATCTCACTAAATTGCTGAGGCTGGCCTTCAACTTGCAACCCTCCTGCCTCAGCCTCCCAAGTTGCTGAGATTACAGGTGTGCAACACCATGCACCTGACCACTTTAGAATCGGGCCACTTCGGAATTTCATCTTAGTAGAAAAAGGAGCCTTTTTTTTTTCCTTCTCTTTTTTTCTTTTTAGTACTAGACATCAAATCCAGGAGTGCTCTACCAGTGAGCTACATCTCCAGCTTTGGCCTTAAACTTGTGACCCTACTGCCTCAGGCACCTGCCCAGCTGGGAGCCTTATTTCCACATTTCAGGAAAGTTGGGAGTAATCACATATCAAGTAGTAGAGGGCCCCCTCCCCTGCAGCCTGAGAAATATTTCTTGTCATTTTACTCTTGGAGTCCATCTACCTAAAATAGGATGGACCTTTCTGGCTCCATGGCCCATACTCAGATTTTGAGAAAATACAGGCTTTGAGTAAGAGGGGCAAAGAATGAGCTTAAAAAGTTAACCTCAGGGACAGATTTGGAGGCTTCCCTTTCTATAGGTCAGGGAGGGAATCATGGGTAGAACAGAACAGGAATTCAAACTTGAAGGACCTGCAGTATCTGGATTTGAGAGAGAGAAACTTCACAGCCTGCCATGTCAAAAGATCTTTGTAATGTGGGGTCTTAGTTCATGGGCCATGACTGGTGTAGGTCTGTGGGATGAAACGGCAGATGAGTGGGTGGAGAAGACATCTGAGTACTCTAGGTAAGATCAGAACCTGGACCTTGGCCCCCTCTCCTGGGTAGGAAGTTTCCTCCCAACTCTTTACAACTTATAGGCCTAAGAGAGTCCACCAGGGCTATGAGGTGAGACTGGCATGAGTGGCTTCAAGTCAGTCAGGCTAGGAGAGTCCCAGCTGTGCTCAAAACAAAATGTGTAATGTGTGTTCACGAAACAGACTGACCCAGGGTTAGAGTAAGCAGTTAACCAAGAAAGACTCTTGGGAAACCACACGTCATGTTTCCCAAACTAAAAACTCCCGAAGGTGGGGCTTCCACACATTTCTATCAAGCACTACACAGGTCCTTACACTGAGGAAGTGACCCGCCTACCCTGCACTGCCAGGATGCCATTCCTTAGCCAGCAGCCTCAGGCCTCCAAAGGCTCTGTGGGCTGGTTCCTAAGCCTGCCACTGTGGCACTGTCCTGGAGGTAAATGTGCTAAAGGACTTTCTGCCTAATCTGGGCATAAAACTTGTTAACAGATGCTGTATCACAGCCAGGTTTTAAGATTAGATGATAAAGTGAATGGTGAAAGGACCCTCAAGTCTAGAGAACATAAGATCTTTCGGTCTGTACACCTCCCAATTATTATTTTCTTGCCCAAAATGCTCTGTGGCTTGGCTCTGTTACCAGCTGAGGATTTCTGTGCCATCCTTCATCAATAAACAGTTCTCATTAATAAACAATTCATCAATAAACAGAAGTTCTCATCTCAGAAGTTTTCTGAGTAAATCTAATAGATTTACCTGATGCTAAGAACTATTTATAACCAAGATACAGTGAATTTTTCCCTCACTGTTAGGTGAGGATTACAAGCTACAACTGAGGTAATCAGAGGTTAATGAGAAGATAAGCGTCTTACAGACATAGTTTCATTAGAGTTCTAACAGTTAATTATGGTAGGAAAAACCAAGCTCAACAAAGGATTTATCTAACTCACCTGGTAAGGGTGGTCTCAGTGCCAACATCACACAATGAACTTACTATATTTGGCAGTTCTATAAATAGGCTCATATAACTAGTTCAGACTCAGTAAAAAGTAAATAGTTTTCTCAAAACTAAATCTGACATAACCCAGTTTTTTAAAGCCTAAGGAAAGATACTGTAGGGAAAAAATGAAAAAGTAAACCTACATGACTTTTGGTTTTCTTCATTCTCTTTGTATAAACGGTTAACTTTCTCTACCAGTTCCCATTTTTCACAACAGCCGGAATAGTTGACAAAATTCCGAGCCAGGATCTCCTTCAGCTGGCGCACACTCATCCCCTCCACCTCTTCCAGGCTCGACAAGTCGGACAGTGAAGCTCTTACTCTCTTCCTGGAGAGCCCAAGGGTCTGAAATCAGAGTGTCTCATTACCTCTGTTCCCATGAATCCGACCCCTATTACTGGACAGTCCCCACTGGCCTTGAATGTTCTTCCCAGACTTCTCAGAAGTCCTTGAAGGGTTTTAATGTATTGTCCTACATTCAAACTAGTGCTAACCTAGAGAAAATCCATGGGCATCCATCTGCCCTTCCTGCTGGCTCACTAATATTAGAGAATGCATGCTAGGCTAGGAACATACCTCCAGCTATGTCCCCAGCCCTAGGGAAAAATTTTATAAGTGGTCTCACCCGATCCTGCAGATCATCTTCTTCTTCCTCCTCCTCCTCCTCCTCCTCCTCCTCATCATCATCATCATCTTCTGTGTTCGCTGAAGCTATTTCACTTTGTACCTATACACATGATGCATCTGGTTAGGTCAGGAATCCTAGCTTCCCAACATTATCAACCCATATTTAAGAGAAAAGCTTTCCAATGATCATCCTCAAGAATGAGCCAAGCTGGGTGTGGTGGAGCAAGCCTGTATGGCAGGAAGATGGCAAGTTCCTGGCCAGCCTCCACAACTTAGCAAGGAGGCCCTAGGCAACTTAGACAGTCTCAAAATAAAAACAATAAGGCTGGGCCTGCAGCTCAGTGGTAGAGCACTTGCCCCTCACATGTGAGTCCCTGGGTTCAATCCTCAGCACCACATAAAAATAAATATATTGTGTCCATCTACAACTAAAAAAAAAAAAATTTTGTTTTTTCAGTGCTGGGGATCGAACTCAGAGCCGTGTGCTTGAGAGGCAAGCACTCTACCGACTGAGCTATCTCCCCAGCTCTAAAAAATATTTTTAAAAAATGAATAAAAACAATAAAGGGATCGGGATGTAGCTCAGTGATAGAATGCCCCTGGGTTCAAGCCCTGGTACCAAAAAAATAAAAAAAGATTGACCCAAACACCTTGCACACTCCACATCTCTGGATCCTTAATGCTGCTGCCCCACCAAAGAGTTGGGCCCTAATGACTTTGTAAAGAATTTACCTTCCAGGCTGGGGTTGTGGCTCAGTGATAGAGCACTTGCCTAGCACATGTGAGACCCTGGGTTTGATCCTTAGCACCACATAAAAATAAATAAAAGTATTGTGTCCATCTACAACTAAGAAAATATTAAGGAAAAAAAAAGAATTTACCTTCCATCGAGTTATCTGGAAACACAAATTCCTGTGTGTGTCAATTTGTTAGTTAAAAGGACTAACTCCCTGAGAAAGGTCCCATCATGGAATACCAAAACCCCCAAGGATATGGGGTGGCACTACATTATGCGAAAAGGCTGGTTTAACTGGACAGAAAAAAAGCTAAATTTGACCAAGATCAGCCCCTGTGTCATAAGCATCCAATTTGAAAGGTCTCAATCCTACTGGGTCACACTTCGAATTCCAAAGAAGGCTTTCTAAGCTGTTTCACGGAGGGTTTGTGCTGGTTCTAGTTTTTAAAAATCCTCAACAATCAGTCTGCTTTAAGGAAAACAAATCCCTTTAATTTGGATTGTATAGCTTTCACATCTTTTTTTTTTTAAGTTGTATATGGACATAATACCTTTAATTTACTTAGTTGTATGGTGCCAAAGATCGAACCCAGTGCCTCACATGTGCTAGGCAGCGCTCTACCACTGAGCCCCAGCCCTGTTCTTTTAACACAGATTCTACCACTGAGCTTTTTTTTTTTTTTTTTTTTTTCTTTTTTGAGACAGGGTCTCACTAAGTTACTGAGGCTGACCTGGAACTTGCCAACCTCCTGCCTCAGTCTCCCAAGTCACTGAGATTACAGACATGTGCCACGACACCTAGCTCATCTTTTCTTTTGAATATATTTCGACCGCAGCTCTACAATCGTCTAGGTCAATTCCCAGTTGACCGATTCACAGGCACCATACTGTAGCACCCAAACACCCACATTTCCCAAATGGCATCTTATATCCAGAAGTGGTACAAAAGTCAGAAGTGTCTTGTTCCAGTTTTCATTTGAGAAAATAATAAAATTTCCCAGCTTAAACTTGACTTACTTTTGAGTATTTGAAGTGCAGATAAAATTTTTTTTTAATTTTTTTTAGTTGTCAGTAGACCTTTATTTTATTTATTTATTTATATGTGGTACTGAGAATCAAACCCAGTGCCTCACACATGCTAGGCAAGTGCTGAACCACTGAGCTACAACGCCAGCCCAAAATCTACTTTGAATAACCCCTTTCTTCAGGGAAGAAAATTAAATGTGGAGAAAATTTTTCAAAACAATTCAGCATTTTATGTTTGGAGATTTTTTTGAGAAAAGTCTTGATAAGCTGCCCAGGCTGGCCTCAAACTCCCAATCCTCCTGCCTCAATCTCTCGAGTAGCAGAATTACAGGTGCATGTCACCACACCCGGCTTAATTCAATGTTTTAGAATCACACACACAGGGAATATCAACTACTTAGAATCACACACACAAGGAATATCAACTACAAGTCTTTATAGGTTATTCAATCAGGATATTCAAGGACCTCATTAGAACACTATTCAAATTAAAATTAGTAAATAACCACATTTTTTCACTTATTTAGATGGCTCTTTCATTATCTAAACTAGAACAATTTCCTTAATGCCAAGGTAGCTGGGCATCAGGTTAATTTATATACTGATTGTTTCTATGGTCACTGACACTTGTACAAATAGTTGTGCAAGTGTGTGTGTCTGGTACTGGGGACTGAGCCCAGGGGCACTCTACCACTTGGCTATTCCCACAGCCCTTTCCATTTTATATTTTGAGACAAGATCTAAGTTGCCCAGGTTGGTCTCAAACTTGCAATCCTCCTGCCTCAGCCTCCAGTGTAATGGAATTACCCAAGTGTGCCACCACGCCCAGCTTCAGTCATTTTTTAGTGCCTAACTGAGGTCAAGATCGATGAGCTATTTTTGGACCCTTCAGGCAGTGGACTCTGGGGCCAACTCACATGGACGTACCAAGACCATACAGCAGGAGGCTGCAAGTGCACGGGTTCAGCCCCGTGCAACACCACTGCTCTGAATCCTAACTTCTGGTTTATCTGAAGTCATCAGACACTATAGGCCACCACGTACAACCAAGAGTAAGCACACAGGGCTCCCTGGCAACCCATCACCCTCATACCTGTGCCAGCGCTCCGGATCTAGAGGTACGGTCTCCATCCATAAGCTCCCCCTGAAAGGAAGACACCGTAGCAGAGGGGGCTGTATAGTTTGAAAAAAATGACTGTGTAAAAAAGCTAGAAGTCTGGGACTGTGAAGAATTCAGACTGCTTGTGTCCAGGTCATCCTCAGAGCCTAGTCCATGATGGCACAGTACTAGATCTACCAAGTCTTCCTTCTCTCGACAAGTATCTATTGGTATGTTTCTAAGAATGAGATACTGCCGAAGATCCTTCACTTTTAGTCGCATCAGCCGAGGGCGCTGAAAGGCTGTCTCTTGTAATAAGTGACAAGTAGAACATCTACGGTGATTTTCTTGCAGGACTGAACAAACGGAGCAAAAATCCTTCTTGCAGTCACAACACACATGCTGAAGAGACAGAAGGGAAGCATTTACTGATACAAGATACAAGCCAGCATGCAGACCCGGGCTGCTTCTTGCCTTTATTAAAATTTAAACTTTAGTTTCTATGAAATCCCCTGTGGCACTATTTTCACAGGAATTTTAATGTTCCAAAAGCCATGAAAATCAAAACCGACCATGCCAAGGCAGTTGGATTCACTGAAGTTCAACAAATACTGCACTTTAAGGAAAACATACACTCTTGTGCTAATGAATTAAAACCTTCCCACCCCCTGGTGCAAACATGTAATTAGCAGAACACAGCTGACTTGAACCACAAGGAGCAGGAAGCACAGCCACGAACTCTCTGCCGGGTCTTCTCCTATGTGAATGACTTCCCCACTTAAAGAGGAAAAGAGAAAAAGTATAACACAGAAAATAAAGAGAAAGGCCCCTGATCTCTCCAAGTCAATTTAAGAGAGAGGACCCCAGTAAGCTGTCACCCACACACCTTAATCACAATCCATGCCATCCCTCTAGAGACCTCACAGGACACTAAGCTGTGGTCACTTTAGCCTGGTGCACTATTCTCAAGAGCTAACATATTTTTTTCTCTGCATATTCAAAGGACTGAAATGAAGATCAAAGAAAAGTGAAAATAGCTGTTTTTAGCCTATTTTATGTTGAGCCTCTAAATAGTAGTTAGCTTATCACACTTATTTCTTCATGTGAGAGTTAAGAGCATGGTTAGAGACAAATTTTTTGAAACTTGAGATCACAGTTACAGTAAATCATCTCTGAAAAAAACTGCAGGCTAATTAAATCTCTTGCTTCAAAAAATAAGTGTCATCAGGAAGAATGAAATGGTACAAACAGGTCAGAGCTCAGACAAAAGGATGCCTGACAACATGAGACGCAACGATGGCTGCGCAGAAAACACGACGGGAATGTGATCCCTTCAACTGCATACTTCTCTAAATGGGAAAAAGTTAGTGGGACTAATTCTTCATACTTTTATAAGAAAGAAAATTCATTACCTATTCAAAATAAACTACGATTAATAATTCTCATCCCACGTGTCTTGTATGTAATATTTTATCCAACTCACCTTCTTTCTAAAGACTGAAAATGAAAGTCCACAGGCTTTGCAAACTATATTAGGCCCTTCCGTAGTTGCTGGTGGGTAGGTGGAAAAATCAGAGTTTGGTGTAAATCTGAAAGGGCCAGTGCCTCCTGCAAATCCTGACTGCTGGCCCCTGACAGCTCCGGTTCCCATGACTTCATTCAGCAGCCCACAGCACGAAGCCCACATAGATGTGGCACCCGCCTGGAAAGGAACACAAGTGCCACAGTTTAAAGCCAAGTGGAACCTGGGCTGTCCGGGATCCTCAGGGAATGCCATTCTGGAGGGGTACGTCTGCCCTAAATTGCGAGAACACAGTTCTCACATCTAGAGATGAGCATCTCTAATCTGAAAATGTGAAACCACCAACATGATGCTCAAAGTTTCAGACTTTGGATTTTCAAATAAGAGATGCTCAAAGAATTTTCAAATAGGAGATACTCGACAGGAGAAGCCTACACAGATAACACCAAAATCTGAAACACGTTGGCCCCATGCATTCTGGGTAAGAGACACTCAACCTGCATTCCTCTAGGCACCACAATTTCAAGCTATTTGGAAAGATAATTTTCTGGTATTACCAAAGAATATCTGGCATTGACAATACTCTTGTTAAATAAAAAGAAAATGGGGGCTGCAGTCATGGCTAGCACACTTGCCTAGCATGTGTGGGTACTGGGTTCGATCCTCAGCACCACGTAAAAATAAAAAATAAAGGTATTATGTCAATCTACAACAACAAAAAAAATAACATGATCCAAATTTTGAAGGGGGAAAAAGGCATGTCCTATGAAATAATAGGGATATGTTAATACTAAAAAATTATTCATTTTTTAGTCTGAAATTCAAATTTCCTGGGCACCTGTGTATTTTCTCTGGCAATGTTGGCTGACGGAGATTACTGTACTAGACAGCACTACAGGCTGAGGCAGATTTTCCCAGGTATTATTTAGCAGAAAGAACATAACTTCAAATTGACTTCATTAATCCTAATCTCTCATTAGTGGCGTGGCTATATGTACTGTGGCATCATAGTTTTACTGAAAGACACAGGGAAGGTCTGGGGTTATAGCTTGGCAGTAAGAGTGTTTGCCTGGGATTTGTGAGGCCCTGTTCCAGCCCCAGCAACTGGGGCAGGGAGACGCAGACCAAGAGAGAAACATCAAAATGACAAATGAATTATAATCTTGTGTAATTTATTTTCTCCTTTGAGTTGTTCTCTACTTTCCAAATTCTTCATAAAGAAAATGCTAATTTGACATAATGGAAAGTACTTTTAAAACAGTCATTACTCTACCTTTTCAAACTGAAAATACTTGATAACCTTGATGACCTCCCAAGGTATAAAAGGTCATTTGCCACTCTGCTAAATGCCCCATAACTATTATGCTGCCTTTGTATCTTTTTCCTTGTCTCTTCCCTCTCTGTGAACCCTCCGTGGTGAAGCTATACCTACCTACAGCAACCTATCTCCTTTTCCATTGCAGTCTCAGAAATGTAATAACTACAACTTTAAAAAATAGATCTAAATGTTCATATATGAGAATCAAAGGCATTTTCCCTTGCTTAATGTTTAAAAGCAACAGTGTTTGGAACCAATAGGTTTTTGCACCTTGTCCTAATTCTTGAGCATTTTCTACAATTTAGATAGTGTGATAGGTGATGGAAGTTCACGCAACTGAGGTATTATTAGTCAAAATGACAGAAAATAACACAGTTCCATTTATTTTACTTATCTGTTAAACACTGATTGTTCAACAAGCTCTTTAAAAAAAGAATCAACCTTAAAGAGAACTGCGGATGTAGCTCAGTAGTAGAATGCTTATCTAGCATGCATGAGGTCCTGGATTCAACCCTCAGCACTGCCAAAAAAAAAAAAAAAAAGCCAACTTTAAAAGGCAATTTGGAATGATAATAAGGATATGCTTTTTATCCAGAAGTAGTATACTATATTAACTATAGGGAAAGAAGAAGATAAAGTAATAAGTAACCACAATACAAGCTCAACAATTTTAGTATCAGGATCACTGATTTAAGTACTATATGGCTTCATACCCTGTAATTCTGTAATTCAAGAAAGTGATGCCTTTGAAATTCATGTAAACTGATAATTAATAGTTTACACCTCAGACACTAGACCTCAGACTCTAGAGCCACGGTTAAAAAGCATTCCAATTAATAAAAGTTAGAGTGATTGTTCTTCTAAGGATTTGTGTGCACTCCTTTAAAGTAAGCTATCTGGCCTGGTGTAGTGGCACAAACCTGTAATCCCAACTGCTCTGAAGGCTGAGGCAGAAGGATCACAAGTTCAAGACTAGCATGGGTAACTCGGTGAGACTGTATTTCAAAATGAAAAATATAAAGGGCTGAGAAAGGGAGCCTTTGCCGCATATTCACAAAGCCCTGGTTTCCACCCCTAGTTCCAAAAGAGACCCCACCCAAAAAAAAATAACCCAATCAAAGAAAGAAAGAAAGAAAAGGCTGAGAATGGGGGCTGGGGTTCTGGCTCAGTGGCAGAGCACTTGCCTATCATGTGAGACACTATCCTCAGCACCATATAAAAGTAATAAAATAGAGGTATTATGTCCACCTACAACAGGAAGGAAGGAGGGGAGGAAGGAAGGAGGGGAGGAAGGAAGGAGGGGAGGAAGGAAGGAAGGAAGGAAGGAAGGAAGGAAGGAAGGAAGGAAGGAGGGAGGGAGGGAGGGAGGGAGAGCTGGGAATGGAGCTCAGTGCTAGAGAGTCCCTGGGTTTAATCTCTAGTACCAAAATAAAAAAATAAAAAATAAAAAAAAAAGTAAGCCCTCTTAAAACAACTAAAAACATTTTGTTTTTAAAAATGCAATTTGCAGGGCTTGGGGTTGTGGCTCAGTGGTAGAGCGCTTGCCTAGCATGTGTGAGGCACTGGGTTCAATCCTTAGCACCACATAAAATAAATAAAATAAAGGTCTGTCAACAGTAAAAAAAAAAAAAAAAAATTTAAATGCAGTTTGCACATAAATTTGGAAGAGAGGAGGGAATACCTCAACTGCAGAACTACCACTGGGGTAAATTTCACTTCATTTTAGGGGCCAAAAGCAGCAAAGTCGTAAGGAAGCTTTAGCCCCCTGCGGATGCAGCTACTGATTGGCTACTTGGCCTTTTGCTTTTATTCCCCTTCTTCCCTGCCTTTCCTCAACCACAGCAAAGTATCTTCTGCACAAACTTCTTTCTCCAAAGGCCTCTATTTCCACATGGCTGACAATTGTGTAAAGGGTTTCTTTGAATTACCTCTTATCCACCAACGTAACATTATTTAAATTTTGCACACTATTAAGCAGTTCAAATTGTTTTCCTGGTAAAGAACAATTAAGGTAAAAGATTATAGTTTAGCAGGTGAAAATCTCAATGAAACTTCCTCTTAAAGGCAGTACTTCTAAAAAGTCATATTTTTGCCCTTTCTATCAGAGATAATCTCAGGAGTTAAGGAAGGATACAATTTTCAGACCATGTTAATGAGAATGATCATCAAAATTCTTCAAGCTACAAATATTTTTTAATCTACACAGGTCTAGGGAAGGGAACAGAGAATTTATTTTGGGAAAACAGGTGGAATCTCTATGTAGAGGTCAATATTGGAAGATAACAATGTTGTCCCATTCTTCATCTTTTTGTTTTTTCAAAGGTGGTCCAGGTACGCGCGTAACTGCTGAGCCACATCCCCAGTTCCCTTTCGATGTGTTTCTACAGGAGAAGGGGAATTTCCTCTGCATCCCCAGAAGGAAAATAACAAAAAAGAATACTTCTATCTCTTGTCAGTCATATACGAATTTAAAAACAAAAAAGCCCAAGATAACCTCCAAAATATCCCAGGCAAGAGTATTTTGCTAAACCCAATACTCAGTACAGTGCAGATGTCCATTACTGCAGCTCGCCAAAGACATCCCGGAATACAAGAAACAACACCGGGAAATCTAGGTTGCAGCCTCATTAGGATCTGTGAATTTAAATTTGGACAAAATATCCCAATAAGAAAACAAATCTCGCACTACGAGTATAACTTAGCAGAATACTGACAGGGTGCATCTACACACCGCTCTCCTCCTCATGGCATCTGCAACACGCCAAGCTTTTAAAAAAATATTTTTAGTTGTAGATGGACACAACACTTCTATTTAGTTTATTTGGTTTTTTATGTGATACTTGGGATCGAACCCAGTGCCTCACGAGTGCTAAGCAAGCGCTCTACCACTGAGCCACACCCCAGGTCACTCCAACCTTCTTGAGAGTTCAGAAATTTCAAACGGGAAGACCCAGTCACCAGTTTTATGTGAAATACCTTTTTTTCCATTAAGTGTGTTTGAAAAACTTATTTCCACTTCCCTATTAAACCCCTTTTTCCTGGCATCCCGATGAGGTCATGGAAGTGATTTCATGAGTGATCTGACCTCCCAACTTTGGAGTAGATGGTTTTAGTCCTGTACCTCAGTGGCTGTGGTCCCTGCCTCTGGCTAGGTAACTACCCTAAAGACAGTGAGTGGTGGACTCACGAGGGGGGGGTCCTTAAAATTACTGATGACTGGGTCTCAGCCCTAGAGACCAATTTTGCTGGTCTGGGGTACAGTCTTGGGGGGAAGCAGGTGATTCTGATATCGAGCCAAGGTCAACGCCATTCAGTCAGAGGACGATCTCTCCTTCCTGCTTACACTATTTCCCCCGGAACATCACCCTCCACAGACTCCTGAACAAAAGGGGCTACAGGTACTTCTGAGGCCTGTGCCTCTAGCTTTCCGAGACAAATATCTCAGCCATGTCTGCAGTTAAGGGACGTGTCCCTAGAGTTTCACTTCAGTCTACAGTTGCCCCCAGTCCCTGCAGATATGCTCAGCTGACTTTTTAACAACTTAATCTGATTAAGTAGTTCCTTTCCCTCTTCTGTTGAAATTTGGTGACTTTCTTCATTTTCTTTGCTCTTTGCCCCAAGCTTTGTTTCCTAACACTCCTGCCTGTTTTCTTGTATGAAATCTCCACTATGCAGAGCAAGTAAGCTACTTCAGGGTCTATCAAAAGCAGCCACTGGCCTGGCATGGTGGTGCTTTCCTGCTCAGGAGGCTGAGACAACTCAGCGAGACTCCGTGTTAAAAAATAGAAGGGCTGGGAATGGAGCTCAGCAGTAGAGCACCACCGGGTTCAACCCCACGGTTCAAACTATTTTTGTCCTTTATCTCTAAATAGAAGAATCCACCCAAAAGAAAATAATCCCCAGGCTTCAACTCCCTCTACCTGGCTCCCCTGTATACTTTTCATTTTGCCAGGCTCAGTGGCACACACTTGTGATCACAGCAACTCAGGAAGCTAAGGCAAGAGGACTGCAAGTTCAAGGACAGCCTTGGGAACTGAGCGAGTTCCTGTTTCAAAATAAAACAAAATAAGGTGGGCGTGGTAGCACATGCCCCTATTCCCAGCGACCTGGGAGGCTGAGGCAGGAGGATCCAGAGTGTTTAGTGAGGCCCTAAGAACTTAGCAAGACTCTGTCTCAAAATAAAACATTTTTTAAGAAGGGCTGGGGATGTGGCTCAGTGGTTAAGCACCTCTGGGTTCAATCCCAGCTACCGACAAATAAACAAATAAATAAGGAAAAAGGATGTGGCTCAGTGGCACAGCACTCGGGAGTTCAATCCCCACTATCAAAAAAAAAATCTATTCTTTAATTTGTGAAACCAAAGTCAGGATCACTGGAAACTGAAGTCATGATTGGGACTGACTGACATGCCCTACTCAGGGCCTCCACTGACAGCAGGGCTATATAGGTCATACCACACGAGTCCAAGATGTTAGGCAGGAATCTGCAAACATGCTAAATTTCCTTCCTTGACCACGAATGTAGTTTGAAACATAATAATTTATGCCTGGCACAAAATCCCAACCTCAGAATATTTAGCTGTGTTTCCAGCTTATTTTCTGTCTAAAGCTTTTGACCCAAACTGCTTCTGATAAATCAGTCATGGGACCATGGGACCATGGTCCGTCAGTTAAGAACCAGACATCATATTAAAAACTTACATGGCTTTGTAGTGAGAAATTCTAAAACCTACCCGGAGTGCCCCTGACACTTAGACCTCTATGTTATTCTAGCATCCAATGACATTTCTCACCTTTTTTTTCTAAAGCCCATGCACCAATATTTTAAAGCAGCCCATAACACCTTTTTTTAACTCCCAGTGTGAACAGATAAACAAATGGAAATTAAAATGTTTGCTTTTGTACTGTAAACATCAATTGGAGAACATAACTTTAGCTCTGCAGCCAACTAACTGGTCTTGATGATATGCCATCTAGCCACTGGCATAATTAATCAAGGCCAGTTTACCACCTAGCTGAGTGGAAATCAAAATGTCATCCTCTCTGGGAAGGCAAATGTAAGCAGATCCTGAAAGTTCTGAGCCAAACATATTTAGTCCTTCTCTCAAACTCATCAACATCAAAGTCCCTCTATAATCTCAAGGTAGCAGGAAACCTAAAAGTGTTCCTCCCAAACTAGTCTTCCCCTCAGCAGGAGGGAAAGAAAGGTACTACCCACAAGCCCATATAATTTGCATGAAGGTGACAGTTGCCAGCACTGTGACTCATTTCCAGGACAATAAACCACCAAAGTTATAAGTACTCTCTCAGGTTCCTCAGTTAGATTCAAACAAGATGAACTCATTCTATATCATTTCAATCAAACAAACCAAGAGGAAATGTGTTATTTGTTTACAAGAGCAGAAGACCAGCCCTCTTTCTGGCAGAGTGCCATTTCAAATGGCCTCAAGGTTCTGCAGGTTTTGATTGTGTGTATGATCTAATGTCCTTTTAAAATTCATGTGGGGGAAAAGGGGAAGTATTCCAAAATAATCTAAAGAATTAACTAAAGTTTACTACAAATTTTGGATCCTATTCTCAAATGCATTAGTACAGGATCCCTTTTAATGATTTCATCAACTACGATATTAACCACCCGGACTAGAATGAAGAATTAGAAAGGATATGGTGGGTTCCATGAAAACTGGCAGAGGAGAGAGCACACATGCCCAGAGGGCAGGGAAAGCTGGGTATGAAAACAAAATATCTAAGTCATTTGCTTTTCATTAAGTAAACAGCAGTAATAATGCCAGCTCCTAGGAGTGTTTTTTGCTTACTAAAATTCTAAATTTTAATACAGTAATATTTTACAGTTATTTTAAGGATGAAAATATTAGTTTCATATTCAGGAATATTAATTTTCTCATTTTTTTTTTGCGGGGGGGGGGGGATACCAAGCATTGAACTCAGAGGCACTCGATCGCTGAGCCACATCCCCAGATCTATTCTATATTTTAGAGACAGGTCTCACTGAGTTGCTTAGCGCCTCGCTCTTGCCGAGGCTGGCTTTAACCTCGCGATCCTCCTGTTTCAGCCTTCCAAACCGCTGGGATTACAGGCATGCACCACCATGCCTGGCTCAGAAATTAAGACGTTACAAAAGCCATACAAGGATGTTCTTCCACCAAGAAAAGCTTCCTCAGAGAATTCATTCCCTACAGGTTATTTTAAATTCTGGACAACTTTAAATTTGCTAAAATTCATGAATGCACTTGTGTTAAAAGATAAGTAAAAGACATTTCAAAGATCAGGCACGGTGGCACACACTTGTAATCCCAGTGGCTCTGGAGGCTGAGACAGGAGGACTGTGATTCAAAGTCTGTCTCAGCAATGGCGAGGCGCTAAGCAACTCAGTGAGACCCGTTCTCTAAATAAAATATAAAACAGGGCTGGGGCTGGGGCTCAGTGGTCGAGTACTCCTGAGTTCAATACCCAGCACCAAAAAAAATAAGATGTTTCAAATCTTAGCACCAGTGATATAAAAGGACACATTTTATAGTTTAAATTTCAGTATGGTTAAACCTTCCTAGAGCATTTAAAGAAAAACAGAAAAAAGCAGTAGGGATAAACAAAATCTTGAGCTGGAGATATAGCTCAGTTGGTAGAGTGCTTGCCTTGCAAGCACAAGGCCCTGGGGTTCAAATCCCCAGCACCACCAAAAAAAAAAAAAAAAAAATCTTTACCCTATTTAGAGCCAGCTGAGAAACAGTCCTTAGAATATGAAGGACTTACTACTGAAATTGCTGCCTCAAGTTAAATACCACACATAGGGAACTCTGCCTTTGCAGTACTGGGGATTGAACTCAGGGCCTTGTGCTTGCGAGGCAAGCACTCTACCAGCTGAGCTATCGTCCCAGCCCTCTGCCTTTTTTTAAAACCGAGCTATAGGCATTTTATAAAATACTCAAGTAATTAACAGTTCATAAAAATTGGGGAAATTTTTAGTAGTCAACTCATTCTCTGGCAAATAGTTCTTCTAAAATGCCATGTCCACCCAGAGAGAGAGGATTGGAACTCTGCCGTTTTAACAACCAAATAGCCAACCACAAGAAAAGAAATTCTACATCCTAAAACAGATGTAGACCTTTAAAGTGTAACATTTATAGGCAAGACATTGGTCAAATTGATAGATTTTTACAATAATCTGAGTATAAACCATAAATCTTGCCTTCCTCATGCTGGGTTGTCTTCTTTTAAAACAGTACACTTGACCCTTAACACCACTCCCCCACCTTTCAGAGAAAAAAAAAGGGAATTACAGTCAGTAGATTACTATATCGTCAATACCTCATTTTAAGTTAGGAATAATGAACATGATTAGCACAATTAAGAATAAGATCAATACAAACATGGAAAAACAGGAAGGAGAAGCAAATCAAATTAACATAGGACAATAATTTGGATTTTTAAAAAAATTCTTTGTGGGGAGATAAGTAAACGAATTCTAGAGTTAAACAGCTACATACATCTAAGAAGTAAACCCATGCCAAAACATCAGCTTCTAAATAAACCAACAAAAATTAAATACTCATTCCACATATTCCTGGGTTTGAATGAAGATGTACTTATCTAGTTGATCAGCTTTTGAAATGATTTTAATCCTACTCAAAGTATCTGCTTACATGAATATTCATGTTAGAACTCCATGACATCAGGAGTCACTGATCTTGCCCAGAAATCTAGATGAGAATATCCACAATTATACAGTTATCAATAAGTCAATACAAAGTAATAACAATTACAAAGTCCAATCCTAAATTTTGTGAATCCAGTTTCACAAAACCAAAACTGAAAGCCAGATTCCTGTCATCTTGCATACACTGATAACTACTCAAGCTTGCAATTTGCTTCAGAAAATATCTTTTCTACATTTTCAATATCATTGAAGTAAATTTCGAAAAATTTCAACTTAGTATCTTCCACCTAAGTTCAAAAGCACTTGTTTTTAAAGAACATACTTAAAAATTTCTCCTTCCATATCTAGTTCCTTGACAACACAAATTTAATGTCAGTGACATTTTTGAGGTGTATATATATATGTGTGTGTGTGTGTGTGTGTTATATGTATGTATATTATGTCTCCTAATTTATTATTGCTTTATTCTTTCCTGCTTTTTGAATCTTAACAGTAAGATGATGATTTTCAGGAAATAAAGTACATCCAGATATTTTAACAGTATCCTAGGTTGAAATATAACTAAAATGGGAATTAAAAATACTCTTACAATATCCTCATACCTCAAGGCACAGTTCAAAAGTTACCTATTCCAAATATCTTGTTTCCTACAGTCAGAGGTATCTTTTCATGCTTCTGAGAATTTTTTTTTAATAACTTACATCATTCTGCCTTGTAATGTAATTAGCTGCAAAGTGAATGTCTCTTCCCTTTCGACTGGCAAAATCCTTCTTTACTAAAAGATGAGATTGTATTTTGGTTTCTACTCACCATGTCTTCCTCTTGGCCAAAACAATGCTCAAGAAAATATTTGCTTAATGTCTCTACCCCTCTTCAATCTTCCCCAGTAAATCTTTGACACTTTGTGAAGGCAGAGTTAACCTAACAGCTCACAGTTATTTTCTTTACCCACATCAAACACTGTTTATTGAGATGAACGAAACCGTCTATGGTGGAAGCTATCACCACCTTATGACTCATCCCACTCGGTCTGAGTTCGGCAAGTGATTAATTCCTGAATTGATCGCTGTATGGAGGAGCTCTTTAGAACTCTCAGCGACCAAGTTGGGAGAATCGTCTCTGAAAAGTAGGCCAGAATCTCCCCTCTGCCCCCTTTTCTCAAACTTCTATCAGGGATGCTCCCACGCTGTCACTCCCACCTGGGAGAGAAGCTGTCAATTACTTGATGCATACCTACTGGCGATGCAGACACATCTACCGTGCAGGTGCTCCAGGTCTCGGTCCCCATTTAAGCCTACCAAGGACTCCTTGAGGGTGGGATCCCCTACCCCAGGCATCTCCAGCCTGTTGGCCTGGCCCAGCCTCCTCGCTCCCGGCACTCCTTCTCCCTTCGGTCCCGTGATGTTCCCGACATTTGGGTTAGTTCAAGGACTCGGGGCGGGAGAGGGCACGCCGTGGGCAGAGCCACGGAGGGCTGGAGCGGGCACGACTGGTTCTGCCTCCGGCCCCCGAGGAAAGCATCCAGGGCCCGGCGCAGAGAAGGGCCCACCCGGCCTCTCCCCGCTCCTTGGACTCGCCGGTGCGAGGTGTGGGGCGAGCTCGAGGGTCCGGGAGACCAGGCTTTCAGCCCAGGGCCCCAGACGCCGGCCGGCGACCACCCTCCGCAGAGGTCTCCGAGGAGCCGGCGGGGTGCCCGCCAAGGCGGAAAGACAGGAGGCGCTCCGGGTCGTACAGGAGGGGTGAGGAGGGCCTGCCCGGCTCCACCAGCCCCTCACCTTCATGGCCGCGACCGCCTCGGCTCGGCCGGCGCTACCGGGGAACTCAACACCATAGCAGCTCCTGGAACAGCCGACCTCCTTCCTCCTAGGCGGTGATTACGGAGCCTCCCGAGGCGACCCAGCGTCCGGACGTAAGGGGCGTGGTCACGCTCGCCGCGCGCCCGGGAAGAAAGATGAGCGGCGGCCTTGTCGACCAATAGGCAGCCAAAAAGAGGGGGCTGGTCAACAGAGCCAATGAAGGGGAGGGGAGGGGCGGGGCCTCCAGCACTGCCGGGTGGGCCCAGGGGGACTCTCTTCTGTCCTGAGCGGAGATGAGCGGGTGTGGGCGTGGCGGAAGGCGCTTTCCGTAGCCTCTTTCTTAGGAGGCTGAGATGGGAGTCCTCGTCTGCTGAGGATCCTACTTCAGCCGTCAGCTCGCTGGAGTGGGTGGTCAAGTTTCCAGGACGGGGAGGGCTGGAAGGGCCGTAGTGAATATGAAAGCGCCTTAGGTTGGAAGGCTTTTGTTACAACCCTGAGAGCAGGGCCTCAGGTCTCCCCTGTCCCTCCCCGCCCGAGCGTAGGGGGTCGCGGCGTAGTTCACACCGCACACACCGGATAATGACCTAGGGTCTCTTCAGGTAGCGAAACTGCACGTGGGAGGCTGAGCTTTAAAAACAAGGTTTATTGGAAACACTTGGACAACCATGGGCTCTCAAATCCCAGGTGCCCTTTTAAAGTGATGTTCAAAATAGCCAAAATCCTAGCACAAAAGAATTTGTATCATCCCTCAGAATTGATTTTTGCGGGGCAGAAAAATTGAGGTTGTAAGTTAAGGTATCAGTATCTCAGCTGGACTCAATTGAGGCCCTTGGTTGTATTTCCTACCCTTTTTTCTCTCAGCGAGGATCCTTTTTTGTTTTTTTGTTTTTGGTTTTTGTTATTGTCGTTTGTGACGGAGGTGGGGGATACCGGGGATTGAACTCAGGTGCATGCAACCACTGAGCCACATCCCCAGCCCTATTTTGTATTTTATTTAGAGACGGGGTCTCACTGAGTTGTTTAGCACCTCGCGGTTGCCAAGGCTGGCTATGAACTCTCGATCCTCCTCCCTCAGCCTCCCGAGCCACTGGGATTACAGGTGTGTTCCTGGCTTGCATTTTTTTTTTTTAATCTATTTATTTTTGGTACTGGGGATGGAAATCAGGGGCGCTTAAACACTGAGCCACATCCATTCTTTTTTGATTTTAATTTTGAGACAGGGTCTTGCCAAATTTCTGAGGCTGGTCTCAAACTTGCTATCCTCCTGCCTCAGCCTTCTAAATCACTGGGATTATAGGAGTGCATCACCATACCCAACTTTTTGCCCCCGACTTTTTTTTTTTTTTTTTTTTAATCCAAAATCTGTTTATTGGGATGTTTTCCCACTCATCTTGACTCAGGTTGTTTTTAATGCTGCTTCCTCCCGAAGAAACATGCTTCTGTAAGTCTTGCTTTTCCTCCTGTAGGCTGGCAGAGGACAGTGGAGCAGCCAACACACAAAACTGTGCGTGGCTACAAACTGGTTATTTTATAGCATCCAGGGCCATTTCACATCCATGAAATAGGAATTGGGGCTCTGTACCAGGCGCTTCTTGTGTTTCCTCTTCTCTTCTGGAGAGGGGTGAAGGAGTCTTTTGCAAGAGGCATGTTCTCATGGGGAGATCATCACCACCAGAAAGGTCCCCCCAACACTTTTTTAAATTTTGTTTTTGAAACAGAGTCTTGTCAAGCTGCCCAGACTGGCCTTGAACTTTCAATTCTCCTGGGTTAGATTCCTAAGTAGTTGAGATTATAGGCATGCACGACTGGCCAGCTCACATTTCTATTTGGATGATAAAAGTGTTCTAAAATTGGCTGTGGGAATGGTTGCCAAACTGTGAATATAGTAAAAATTTGAATTGTGCAATTTAAATGAGTGAATTTTATGCTATGTGAATTATCAATAAAGCTGTTATAATAATAACATTGAAGAACAATTAATATGAAATTTTGTTTTGTTTTGTTTTGTTTTGGTGCTGGGGATCGAACCCAGGACCTCAAGCATGATAAGCACACTACTACTGAGTGACACCAATACAAAAATGTAATGCAGCTGAAGAGCGGCCACCGGAAAGGGATTAAAACAACCAAGGGCAGGGAGAGATGTAAGTATTGGGGAACATTTTAAAACAGTGCAATTATTGGGAAATAATTAGATCTGTGCCTAGCATAAAACAAGATCCCAGTGTCTGAATTAATTATTCTTTTCTGGAAGATTGGAGAGGGAATTTTTTTTTAAGTCATAAGGAAGTAAATAGAGTACACACGAGTTCAAAATTCTTAAGTACTTGGAGACCTGAAGCTTGAAAAATTTTTGTGCTTAAACAGCACACAATTTCAATAAAAGAGATATCTTATGTAATCAAAATTATTGTCTTTATTTTAAACTTTGTGGAACAACAGCCTTCTTTTAAATTTGTACTGATTGTACCAATTGTAGTTCAGGAAAATTTGGCTTGCTGGCTTATAACCATAACAACCTAATACATTGTATTTCAGGAACAAAAAACTGAATTGCCAAGACACGTGGGATAATTTATTGCAGCTCAACTACTTGTTTAGGTTGTTGTAGGGCTGTTCTTTGAATTGCTTTGTTATTTAATCCCTAAAATTATTCCTTTTATTTTTTAACTTAATTTTCACTGATACGATAAAATATAAATAGTGTCCATATACATGGGGTACTGTGTGATGTGTTTAAACATGTATTCCTGAAAATTATTTTATTGAATTCACAATGTTCGAAAAACCAATTAAATAACTTTAGGGCACAGTGGCATGTACCAATAGTCCCAGCTACTTGAGGCAAGAGGATTGCTTGATCCCAGCCTTTGCAATATAGGGAGAGCTGGTCTCAAAAACAAAAGAACAAAAATAACAAAAAAAAATTTAGAACCCTATTACACATTAAAGAAGAAGCAGAAATTTTATTGTTTTAATTTTTAAGTTATTGATAATCTCTTTCTACATCTCATGTCTTCATAAGCTAATAGGGCAGAACCCGCACCATTATTAGTCTAGCAACTGAATCCCTCAAAATATTAAGTCACAGGAGAAAGATATGAGTCTTTTGCAAGTTGGTTAACAATTTGCTGCATTAAACTTAGTGTGGAAAATTTCAAATATATATGAAGTAAATGAATTAGTATAATGAAACCCCCATGTACCCATCACCCGATTTAACAGTTCTCTACATTCTGCCATTCTTGTCTCATCTCCAGAACTTGTGGCTCTCTACCCACTCCCCACCCACCCCCCATCTGAGTTAAATCACATCGTTAGATGGGTGCATGACTCTGGTTGCCTAGATATGAGCCAGATGAAAGTATCTGAGAATTTGAGCTAGTTCACAATGTTCTATTTGTCCTTGGTCACTTTCACAAGCATAACTATTTAATTTAGTCACAATGAGCCATCTTCTTTGTAACTATTGCTTAACTTTTATGATTTAAAAGACCATCCTGGTTTAACCTGAGTTTGCATTGGCAAAGTTGTAGACAAGTCCTAAAAGTCTACTCACTGGTAGAATGAAAATGTACCCCTTCATTTTGATTGCTTAAGCCAGGACTCATCTGAATCCTGGCAGGGTTGTTGAACTTCCACTACATTAAAAATGGTTTCAACAAATACTTATTGCACTTTAGAGAACCATCTCTGCCACTGGAGAACAGATGGCTCCAGAGAATCGTTTTGGTTTGGGCTCATGGAATCTTTGTGGAATTCTGCCAGTGAATTACTTCGTTGCCTTGAAACTGTAATTTTCTGCCTTAAATTTTTCCATCTGTAAAATGGAGATAAGGATTATTAACTGGCAGCCCATGTCTTCAACTTTGCTGAATGGTTAAAAAAAATTGAAAATGAAACAGAACTTTAAAGTGGTTTCCAGAGAATAAAAGAAATAAGGTAGAGACAATTTTACAAGCTCCCCCTCCATGATCCTCCTTAGTAGGCACAACAGGGTTTTATATATATATATATATATATATATACACACACATATATATATACACACATATATATATATGTCTGTCTGTCTTGGGAAGTTGAACCACTACTGAACTCTCTTCCCTGAGGCATAGTGAACAGTGAGCAGTGATGAAAGTGAGAATAGCTGCCAACTCTCTTATCCCCAGTCCAATGTCAGGTTCACTTGTACTTCTATTCTTCTAATAAAGAGATCTTGCAAAACAAGTTTACTCTTGTACAGTAAATCTGCATTCACAACCTCTTAATGGTGATTGTCAACAATGAAGAGTATGGAGAAACAATTCACTTCCCATGAAATAAATGCAGGGTCAGAACACTTCCTCATGGAATTCAGATTTTTTTTTTTTTTTTTTTTTTTTGTACTGGGGATGGAACCCAGGGATGCTCTATCGCTGAGGCACATCCCCTGCCCCTTTTATTTTTTATTTTGAAACATGGTCTCACTAAGTTGCTAAGGGCCTTGCTAAGTTGCTGAGGCCAACCTTGAAATTGTGATTCTCCTGCCTTGGCCTCCCCAGTCGCTGGGATTACAGGTGTGCACCACCATATCTGGTTAAGTGTTTGTTTTTAAAAGTGTGTTCAAAAGTACCTGGCACATAATAGATTGTTAGCTACTACAAAACAAAATAATATGGTTCTGAAATAATGCTGTACATAGCATTATACTAAGGAAAATATGAACATTTTCACCAGGGTTCTCAATGTTGGCAATACTGATACTTTGTTGAGATAGGAGGGGCCGTCCTGTGTGTTATAGGATATTTAGCACCATCCTTGTCTCTAAAAACTAGATTCCAGTAGCACCCTTCCCTGTTGTGACCATCTAAAATGTCCCCAGACATTGCCAAATGTGCCCTAAAAGGCAAAATCACTCCAGTTGAAACAATAAGCACATATGCAAACAATGACTCTTCCCTTGGATATTGTTGTCACCTGCTGTCTTGGTCCTCTTCTCTCTCAGTGTCTCCTCTCAATCTCTCAGTGATTTCTCCTCGGTCTCCTCCGCACATCCTTTGACCTGTGATCTTCACGTGAATTCTTTGGGCCTCTCCACTTCTCACTCTATAGATTCTCCCTGGATGACCTCATCCAGTGGGCCCCGACACTCCAGATACCATAATCATTCTCAAGAATTCCAAGTCTAGATCTGGGTGTTTGGTTTTGTTTTGATTTTTTTTTCTTTTTGGTAGTACTGGGGATAAAATCCAGGACCTCACACATGCTAGGCAAATGTTCTGCCACTGAGCCACACCCCTAGCCCCCAAGTCTAGATCTGTCAACCAGTCTCCTATGTCCTAACCATCCACATCTTCAGCTGCCTATAAAATCCATCCTCTCTTTACCCCACCTCCCTCCTACTCTGCTGCTTTTTCTGGGTGCCTTATCTTGGTGTATAGAAACCATACCAAAGATCTGAGTGTCATCCTTCACTTTCTCCCTAAATCCCATGTCCAGGCAACTCCATCCCCTCTGTGCCACCCAAATCGATCCACTTCTCCATCCCCTTGGCCTCTGACCTTTGCTCAGACCATGTCTCTTGCAACAGTTCCACTCTCCTTCCTTCCTCTGCTAGTCTTACTCTGACAATCCATGCTCCACCCTGAGAACAAATTAGCTTCCTATACCATAGTTGGACCTTGTCTTTTCCTGTTTAAAATCCTTTGGTTGTGGACTGGGGTTGTAGCTCAGTGGTTGAGCACTTGCCTAGCATGTGTGAAGCATTGGGTTTGATCCTCAGCACCACATGAAAATAAATAGATAAATAAAAGGTATTGTGTCCATCAACAACTAAAAAAGATATTAAGGGCTGGGGATGTGGCTCAGTGGTAGAGCACTTGCCCAGCATGTGTGAGGCACTGGGTTCAATCCTCAGCACCACAAATAAATAAAGGTCCATTGATAACTTTAAACTATTTTTTAAAAATATGTTAAAAAAATAAACTAAAAGCCTTTGGTTGTAACTTAGGGATAGAGTGCTTGTTTAACATGCACAAGGCCCTGGGTCCAATTTCCAAAATAACTCTAATCATAGGAATAAATAATTTTCAAGTTTCAAAGGTTAAGCATTCCATTCCCAACAATTGGTAAAAGTCCAAATGAAGATTTGTAATTCTCTATTTAAACGTTATCACTTTGAATAACACAAATTTTGAGTTTTACGTGAAGTGAATCAAAATTTAAAACATTTATTTCAAATTTATATACATATAAATATCACATCAAACAGCTACAGAAGTGGGAAAATACAAAACTTCAGACATTTACCAATAGACATCACTGACAGATCTGTTACCCTATTTAACATAAGCTTCACAATGTATTAAAAGTACATCAAGTCAACTTGCCCCACACTCTTGGGAAGTACTGGCAGGATCAAGAAGATAATAAATGGGACTAAGCCTCATTCTAAAGATCAAAATCAACACCCTTATTAAATCCATAATTGTGTGCCCTGCTATGTCATGCTAAATGATTCACAGAGAGAATTAGCTAAACCTTGTCTCTCCCCTCTAAAGTTTATAATCCAAGGCAGACAGGCTGACGCTCATGCCTGTTTATAGCCAAACTGGATAGACACATTGAAATACAAATATTAAGTCAATTGATAAAGGAACAAGGCAAACAGTAGGATGGATATATTGTAATAAGGAGAGTTGCTTTAAAAATTCCAGTTTCAGGTTGTACAAGCTAAAAAGATTAGTACTCAATCACCACATTAATTTACAGTCATACAAGTATATACACATGTCCTAATTGTTCCCCCAAATGTCAAGCTTTTATCCAGCCTCATTCTGAAACCCTTACACCTTCTAGGGTCACAATACTTGTAGCAATTTTATATACCATGATTATAGACCATGAATTTGAATGATATTCCCAAATATCATATTCACATCTGACTGTGTCTTTGCCAAAATAAAATAGCTTTTTCTTTTGAGCACCATTGGCAAGATTTCCAACATATAGCTCTTCCAGCCTTGCACTGAAGATGTTTTTGTTTTAACTGCCTCAGTTCTGAGTTAGCTCTTTAGAATGGCCTCTTTTATTATTCTACCATTTGACACTTGAAAAAACACTAAAGTAGAAAGAGTTCTAGGTTAAGTCTATTTTAAATTTATTTTTGGTACTGGGAATGAACCCAGGTTAGGTTGCTTAAAGCAGTGAAGAATAGACTTAAGAGAAGAATGTTTAAATTATTTATGATACAGCACATTGTTCAAATAGCCACAATTGGAGATGTGTATACATTATCAATATAAGGAAACAGTTCTATCTGATTTTAAATAATGAAGTGTATTTTCAATTAATTATGATTATTAATTTTTGTACCTTTATTTTGTTTATTTATGCGGTGCTAAGGATTGAACCCAGTGCCTCATAAATGTGAGGCAAGTGCTCTACCACTGAACTACCCCTGCCCATGATTATGAATTTTTACACTCTTTCCTTCTATGTCAGTTAGAATTGTTTAGTTGTAAGTGACCGATCCAAATATGCTTGCACCAAAAACAGAGGGTGGAAAAACTGACTAACAGGCCAATTCAGCAAGACTCATTGAGGCCAAGCTTAAAATAGCGCTTTCACACTGAGACCAGAATTCGATTTATTTCCCAAATTCGCCAGTTCCAAGTTCGCCATGTAGGTTCCGGTTTCGAGTAAATATTTCCCACGCAAGGGTCTAGATGGGAGCCACCAGCTCTGAGCCCACGACATATCCCATTCTTGTTCAATGGGAAATAGTGTCCAAAAACTCCCATGACTGAATTTGGTTGCTCCTGATTGGCCTAACAAGGGTCATGTGCCTATGACTGGACCAATCACTGCGGCTGAGAAATAGGAGCTGTTTCATTGGCTGAAAATAGTGCCCGTCTCACCCAACCAAAAGGCTGGGAAATCTGGGAATTTCCCCACCTTACCCAATGTTAAGTAGAGGAATCTCCCTGAACGGTCTGTGCATTTTCCTTTGAACTACATGCATTGGAAGTGAAAACCGAAGAAAAGTTCTTGGAAATTTTCCCTTGACACTTTTATTTCTGGGTGTGAACTTAAAGTCTCAAAACTGAAACTCCAATACTTAGGTTCAGAAAAATCCACGTCTGTAGTCACTCTGAAAAATATCTTTGAATTGACCTCAAATGCCTGACTGAGTCATACAGAGTTACTAGAATAGGCAAAGAGGGCATCAAAAAAGTCGGTGAATGATATAATGCAACTCTCTTGCTTTTTGTTTTTTTCTGTAAATTGTGACTCATCATTGAGTTTTTTAGTTCCTAGTGCTTACTGGGAGGTGCGGGGAGGAATATCCAGATCTGTCCTAATCCCTGAATTTCTAAAATTCTTGACCAGCCTCTAAAGCAGTACTCTGCACGTCTTTTTTTTATGTCTAGGAATAAAAATATCGTGGAGAAGCTGAGCATGGTGGCACATGCCTGTAATCTCCCTGCTCGGGAGACTGAGACAGGAGAATTGCAAGCTCGAGCCAGCCTGGTCCACTCAGCAAGACCCTGCCTCAAAATAAAAATGAAAAGGGCTGGAGGGCTGGGGATGTAGTTCAGTGGTAGAGCGTCCCTGGGTTTAATCTGCATTCCAGTGTGTGTGTGTGTGTGTGTGTGTGTAGTGGAGAACTGTCTTGATAGAAGTATTTTTCAGTTGTTTGATAGAGCTGTTTACATCTACTCTTACCTGAAGATGTAGATGTAGATGACTAGCAGACATTAGGGTGCTGTTCCAAAATACCCAAATTTGATGGTGTCCACTATGAAATCACTCTCCCTGGGAAATGAGATTTATCCTGAACAGAATTATCTTGCTTTGAACAGATGGCTGTAAAGATAGTAATTAAGACTAAAGTCTTATTTTTTCTTTTAATGCTTTCTTTTATTTTTCTGATTATGAAATTAAAATGTTAATTGTGAAAACTACTGAAAAGCATACAAAAGAAAATTAAAAATCACAAGTCCACCACTTAAAGATAACTTCTGTTAGCATATTGATGTACATCCTTTGACAACTACAATAGTGATAGTTAACATTTACTGAGGGGCTCACACCTGTAGTTCCAGATACTCAGGATAGTTCTTTAGATAACCTAAGCACCAGGAGAAGCATTAGAACTTGGGTGTTTTCATTTTATTCTTCTAATCATTACATGAGGTGCATAGTGTTATTATTTCCATATTCTAGAGCAGGGAAGCTGACTTTTTTCTATGCATAGATCCATTTGGAAAATTTTGGTATTGTAGTGTACATATTATTTTCTTATTTTCTGTTTAAAAGTATATCATGGGGCTGGGGTTGTAGCCAGTGGTAGAGGGCTTGTCTAGTATGTGTGAAGCACTGGGTTTGATTCTCAGCACCACGTATAAATAAATAAGTAAAATAAAGGTTCGGTGACAACTTTAAAATATTGAAAAGAAAAATATGAAAAATATGTCATGCTGAGCACTGTGCAGCACACCTGTAATCACAGCAGCTTGGGAGGCTGAGGCAGGAGGATGGTGAGTTCAAAGCCAGCCTCAGCAAAAGTGAGGTGCTAAGCAACTCAGTGAGACCTTGTCTCTAAATCAAATACAAAATAGGGCTGGGGATGTGATTCAGTGGTCAAGTGTCCCTGAGTTCAATTTCTGGTATCCACCCCAAAAAAAGAAGTAATCATGACATTAACATTATTCCAAGTCATTACATATTTTATACAAAATAGTTTGGCCTCACCATATTCCTTCCTATGAATGAACCATAATTTATGTCACCAAGTCCCTATTTATAGACTCTAGATAGCCTCCAATTTTTCATTATAATGAACACTTCAATGAATGATGAATTCATAAAGTATCATAAATATTCATGATTATTCTCTTAAAGCCCAGAAAGGAAAATGGACTCAAAGAATATAAACATTTTTTAGGAATTTGATATGAACTATAGAGTTTGTCCAAGGAAAGTTTGTATCAATTTGCATTCCTATCAACCTATCAATTTTGCAAAGAAAGGACCCAATACTTTCTTTTTTATGCTGGGGCTTGAACACAGGAGTGCTCGACCACTGAGCTATATCCCCAGCTGTTTTTATTTATTTATTTTTTTGAGACAGGGTCTTGCTACTTTGCCTGGGCTGGCTTTGAATTTATGATCCTCCTGTTTCAGCCTCCTGACTGGGATTACAGGTGTGCACCCTTTTTGAATTTTATTTTGAGACTGGGTCTCCCTAAATTGCCCAGGGTCCTTCAAACTTGAGATACTCTTGCCTTAGCCTTCAGAGTAGCTAGGATTACAAGCTTGCCTCCAGCTAACATGATTCTTTGTGCCATGATTATCACTTACTCATCAGTTAATTTATATCTTGGCTAATATTATATCTAATTAATATCATCTTTCCTGATTTGGTTTGCATCTCCTTTATTTTTGGTAGAGCTGATTTTTAAAAATATATTTTTAGTTGTAGTTGGACACAATATCTTGATTTTGTTTATTTATTTTTATGTGGTGCTGAGGATCAAACCCACAGCCTTACACATGGTAGGCAAGCACTCTCCCACTGAGCCACAACCCCAGCCCAGAGCTGATTATTTTTTCTTTTTCTTTTCCTCCATCTTCATTAGAGTATAATGGACAAATAAATTGTATATACTCGAGGTTATGCTGTGATGTTTTAGTATACATATGCATTTATAATGATCATCACAAACTATTTAACACGTTCATCATCTCATTGAGCTCCTTTGCGCGCGCGCGGGCGCGCGCGTGTGTGTGTGTGTGTGTGTGTGTGTGTTGAGAATACTTAGGATCTATTCTCTGAGCAAATTTCAGATTCCCGATCCATTATTATTAGCTAGAGTTATCATGCTATATGTTTAATGTCCAAAACTTATTCCTCCTATAACCGAAACTTTTATCATTTGACCCTCCCTATTTTTCCACCCCATCTGGTCAATCAACTTTCTGCTGTTTCTATCAGTTCAATTTCTTTAGATTCTGTATCTAATGAAATTATGCATTATTTGTCTTGAGTTGAACATTTTTTCACCAAGCTAATGTGTTACATATGCGAGGGACAAATAGTGTTTTAATAAATAAACATGTTTTCAACAGTGACTAGTTTGGAACTCATAGTTGAATATGAAAGGTAGCTACTATGACTATCAAAAGTGGCTGTGTGTAGAGGCTTATGCCTGTAAATCCAGCAACTTGAGAGGCTGAGGTAGGAGGATCATGGTTCAAAGCCAGCCTCAGCAACTTTGCGAAGCCCTAAGCAACTTAGTGTGACTCTGTCTCAAAATAAAAAATAAAAAGGGCCGGGGGTGGGGGTATAGTTCAGTGGTTAAGTGCCTGACACCCAAAACAGCAACAACCTTTCAAATGTACATTTTCAAACGTATTTTTATTTATTTTTATTTAGAACAGTGTCTCGATAAGTTTCCCAGGCTGAGACTATAGGTGTGCTCCACCACATCCAGTTCAAATATCTTCTTAAATATATTGCATGCAGATCTCTTGAGATTTTTTTTTTTACTATCTGATGAATATATTAGACTGAAGCTCTTGATATACAGAATTCCTCTACCCTGCTAAAGGAATTTGCTTCTGTCAAAAAAATTTTTTTTCATCAAGCAGCTCAGGCCTAGACTATGATGTATTCTAAGAGCAATGAGAATTTTTTAGAGAATTACCAATTCCACTCCTAGGTATATAGCCCCAAAATTGAAAACAGGTACTCAAGTCCTTGTTTGTAAAAGTTCTTTGCAGCACTAAAAATAATAGCCAAAAAGATACTTGTAACACAAATGTCCATCAGTTGATGAGTGGAATAAAAAGTTGTTGTAGATACATTATGGAATACTATGCAGCCATAAAAGGAATGAAGTACAGATATATGTTACAACATGAATGAACATAGGAAACATGCTAGGTCAAAGAAGCCAGACACAAAATGTTACACACAATGATATAGTGTATGAATCCAGTTGTATGAAACATCCATAATAGGTAAATCCACAGAGATAGAAAGATAATTGGCGGTTTCTAGGTGCTCTGGAGGGGGGGGGGTTAATGGGTCTAGGGTTTCCTTTTTTGGGTGATAGAAATGTTTTGGAATAAGATATATAGGTGGGGGTTGTACAACATGATGAACATATTAAATATCACTGAATTGATTACTTTAAAATGGTTAATTTCATATTATGTGAACTTCATCTCAATATTTTAAAAAATTACAAACTAAAGAATTAGTCTTTCATTTTGGTCTTAGGAAAAGTTTGCCAAACTCTTCAATATAGTGTGGTCATAATATTCTAACTTTCCCTAACATGTTTATGTTTTCAAGCTTATTTAATCACTAATGTTTATATGTAGAAAATTACTGGGGCTGGGGATATAGCTCAGTTGGTAGAGTGCTTGCCTCGCATGCACAAGGCCCTGGGTTCAATCCCCAGCACTGCAAAAAAAAAAAAAGAAGAAGAAGAAGAAAGAAAAAGAAAATTACTGACATGATATTTTCCAACTTAAATTTCCTCCTCAATGCTTTATCTGAAAAAAAAAGGTAAAGTCCTGTAATTGATGTTCACGGGATAATTTGTACTTGGAAGGAAGAATCAAATTCAGATGATTACCATCTTTTTCCTATCACTCTAGGGTGACTGTAGAGGAATTAAGAGATTAGCTGAACATTTGCTTTCATCATCAATGGGGAAATGCTCAGTTATCTTCAAAGCCAGTGCTTGGCACCTGTTTGCCAAATACATTTTATCTTCATTTTTATATTGACATCTTTTATTTTTGCATGAAGAAGGAATAGTTATCATTTGTGTGTGACATATTAACCATCAACGACATAATTTTGAAGGTGTCTGAAATTTGTCAGGGGGAAAATCCCCAAATGGTTCTTGCATTAATCTCCATCTCTACTACAAAGCAATAGTAACAAAAACAGCATGGTATTGGCACCAAAATAGACAGATAGATCAATGGTACAGAATAGAGGACACGGACACAAACCCAAATAAATACAATTTTCTCATACTAGACAAAGGTGCCAAAAATATGCAATGGAGAAAATATAGCCTCTTCAACAAATGGTGCTGGGAAAACTGGAAATCCATATGCAACAGAATGAAACTAAACCCCTATCTCTCACCCTGCACAAAACTCAACTCACAATGGATCAAGGACCTTGAAATCAGACCAGAGACCCTGCATCTTATAGAAGAAAAAGTAGGTCCACATCTTCACCTTGTTGGCTTAGGATCAGACTTCCTTAACAGGACTCCCATAGCACAAGAAACAAAAGCAAGAATCAATAACTGGGATAGATTCCAACTAAATAGCTTTCTCTCAGCAAAGGAAACTCTCAGCAATGCAAAGAGAGAGCCTACAGAGTGGGAGAATATCTTTGCCACTCATACTTCAGATAGAGCACTGATTTCCAGAATATATAAAGAACTCAAAAAACTCTACACCAAGAATGCAAATAACCCAATCAACAAATGGGCTAAGGAAATGAACAGACACTTCACAGAAGAAGATGTACAAGCAATTAACAGATATATAAAAAAATGTTCAACATCTTTAGTAATAAGAGAAATGCAAATCAAAACTACACTAAGATTCCATCTCACCCCAATTAGAATGGCGATTATCAAGAATATAAGCAACAATAGGTGTTGGAGAGGATGTGGGGAAAAAGGTACACTGCAAATTAGTGCAGCTACTCTAGAAAGCAGTGTGGAGATTCCTTATAAAACTTGGAATATAGACCTACCATTTGACCCAGCTATCCCACTCCTCGGCCTATACCCAAAGGACTTAAAATCAGCATACTACAGAGATACAGCCACATCAATGTTCATAGCTGCTCAATTCACAATAGTCAGACTATGGAACCAACCTAGATGCCCTTCAGTAGATGAATGGATAAAGAAACTGTGGTATATATATATACAATGGAATATTACTCAGCTATAAAGAATAATAAAATTATGGCATTTGCAGGCAAATAGATGAAATTGGAGAATATCATGTTAAGTGAGATAAACCAATCTCAAAAATCCAAAAGAGGAATGATCTCACTGATAAACGGATGATGACACTTAATGGGGGGTGGGAGGGGGACAAGAATGGAGGAAGGAGGGACTGTATAGAGGGAAAAGAGAGGTGGGAGGGGTGGGGGGGAGAAAAAAATAACGGAATGAATCAAACATCATTACTCTATGTAAATATATGAATATGTAAATGGTATGCTGTTACTCCATGTACAAACTGAAACAACATGTATCCCATCTGTTTACAATAAAAATAAATTAAAAACAAAAAAAAAGAAAAAAAAATCTCCATCTCTTCCTTCTCTTCCCTACTCACTGCTGAAACCCAAATCTGGTCTATGTACTCCCCACCCTGAGTGATACTGAACCAAGGGTATTCATAAAATATTCCAGAATGAATGAATAAATACATGCAGATGTGCCAAATGAGTGGCAAGGACTGACAGCCCATAAATTCCAAGGAGGAAGTAATCACCCTAGTTGGAGTGGTCAGATCTGCTTTCAACCTGATCTTCCTGGGGAGATTCTGAGATAATCTGATCTGTCCAGTGTCCCCAGCCTTGTTTTTATGGTCATCCTCATGACTTCTCTTGCAGACACTTGAGACCTTGTCATGCTTCAGGTGAAACAGAGAAACTCACCACCCTATCCTTCGAATTGGGACTCTTGCCTGACCTGTACATCTAAAAGGCTCCCTGCCCCTAAGTTTAACTTTGGGCAGTAATTTCACATTCTTCTGGATCACCAACTCCTTTGAGTACCTCTAGGAGTACCCCCTTTCCTTCCATTTCAGTCTTTTAAAATATTCAAGCAGGACTGTGGATGTAACTCAGTGGTAGAGCACTTGCCTAGCATGCTTGAAGCTCTGGGTTCAAACCCTAGCACTGCAGAAAGCAAACACTCATAAAAGTAATGAATGCTCCTCACAGAATCTTGGAAAATGTTGCTGGACATGATGGTGCATGCCTGTAAACACCACTTGGGTGACCTAGGCAGGAGGATAGCAAGTTCAAGGCAACTTACAGAGACCCTATTCCAAAATGAAAAATGAAAAGGACTGGGGATTTAGCTCAGTGGTCAAGCGCCCCTGGGTTGGATTCCCAGTACCCACTCCCTCCCACAGAAAAATTTGGAAAATACTATAAACTGAACTGTGCCCCGCCCATCCATAGATTGAAGCTCTAACTATATTTGTAGATAAGTCTTTTAACAAGAAATTAAGGTCAAATGAGGTCATGGGGAGCAGCTCTGATCTAACAGGATATATGAGGATTGATGTCCCTAGAAGAAGACCAGGAGAAAGCAACCTCTCACCCCCCCCCCCATAAGAACATGGTGAGAAGACAGCCCTCTGCAGCTAGGAAGAGAGTCCTCGCGAGAACCTGAACTGACCAGTACTTTGGCCTTGACCTTCCTAGCCTCTAGAACTGGAAGAAAGTACATTTCTTTTGCTTAAACCCCCAAGCTGTGTCATCAGAAAATGACTAATTACAACATCTAAGAAGAAAATGGATATTATTCCAGAACCTTTGAAGAGATAACACAATTGTTGCCGATTTTTTTTTTCTCTCCCTACTATCATTCTCGTCTTGGCCCTCTTACACTTCCCTGTCTTTTCCCAAATAACAGATCTTTTACCTAAAATATTTTTCCTGATCAAATTCACCTAGTCCACCCCGTTCCTCCCCCAACTCTGGAATTGAACCCAGGGGCACTTAAACACTGAGCCACATACCCAGACCCTTTTTTATTTTTTATTTTGAGATAGAGCCTCACTAAGTTCCTGAGGCTGGCTTTGAACATGGGATCCTCCTGCCTCAGCCTCCCAAGCCACTGGGATTACAGGCATGCACCACAATCCGTGCTATATCATGTTTTCTTTATCCATTCATCTGTTGATGGACACCTAGGCTGGTTCCATAGTTTGGCGATTGTGACCTGGATTGCTATAAACATGAGTATGCATGTTTCACTGTATGATGATTTTAATTCTTCAGGATAAATACTGAGAAGTAGTATAGCTGGATCATATGGTGGTTCTATGCCTAATATTTTGAGGAAACTCCATGCTGATTTCCATAGTTGTACCAATTTATAATCCCACCAACAATGTAAAATTGTTCCTTTTTCTCCACCTCATCTCCAGCATTTATTATTGTTTATGTTCTTTTTAAAAATTTTTTGGGTGGGCTGGGGAGATAGCTCAGCTGGCAGATTGCTTGTCTCACAAGCACAAGGCCCTGAGTTCCATCCCCAGTACCGAAAAACATTTTTTTTTTTTCGGGGCTGGGGAGATAGCTCAGCTGGTAGAGTGCTTGCCCTGCAAGCACAAGGCCCTGGGTTCGAGCCTCAGTACCACAAAAAAGGAAAAAAAAATTTTTTTAGTTGTAGATGGACACAATACCTTTATTTTTGTTTATTTTTATGTGGTGCCGAGAATCGAACCCAGGGCTTCACACATGCTAGGCAAGCGCTCTGCCACAGCCCCTTATCGTTTGGATTCTTGATGGCTGCCATTCTGTTTGGAGATGAACTCTCAATGAAGTTTAGATTTGCATTTCCCTAATTGCTAATGACATTGGACATTTTTTCATGTACTTCCTGGCTCTTTTGTATTTCTTCTTTTGAAAAGTGTCTTTTGAGCCGGGCCCAGTGGAGCACACCTGTAATCCCAGTGGCTAAGGAGGCCGAGACAGGAGGACTGTGAGTTCCAAGCCAGCCTCAGCAATGGTGAGGTGCTAAGCAACTCAGTGAGACCCTGTCTCTAAATAAAACACAAAATAGGGCTGGGGTAGGGCTGGGGATGTGGCTCAGTGGTAAAGTGCCCCTGAGTTCAATCCCCAGTACCAAAAAAAAAAAAAAAAAAGAAGTGTCTTTTGATTCATTTGCCCATTTATTAATTGGGTTATTATTTTGCTTTTTTGGGGGGATTTTTTTGCTGTTAAGTGTTCTTAGTTTTTAAAAATATATTCTGGATATTAATCCTCTGTCAGAAGAGTAGCTAGCAAAGATTTTCTCCCATTCTGTAGGTACTTTCTTCACATTCTTGTTTCTTTGCTGTACAGAAGCTTTCTAATTTGATGCCATCGTATTTATAAGGTCTTTTTTGGGGGAAGGGGTGTCTGGGTTCCTTCAACCTGATTTTGAAAGAGACTTAGAAAATCTTGTTCAATTCCCTGGAAGAGCAAAAATGCACACTAGTATCTTTTTTTTTCCGCCTGGTACTGGGGATTGAACCCAAGGACACTTTACTGCTGAGCTACATTCCCAGTCTTTATTTTTTATTTTGAGGTAGAGTCTCATCATGTTGCCAAAGTTGGCTTCCAACTTAAAATCCTCCTGCTTTAGCCCCCAAGTCACTGGGATTACAGGCATGTACCACTGTACCCAGCAACACATTAGTTTCTTTTAACATGAAATAAAATCCCAATAATTTGTGTTGATTGGGAAAATGTCTATCTGAATTAGCGAAAAGTCTGAATTATGATAATTTTGAAAGAGACGTGATTTTCAGCAGTCAAGTTTGTGCAATAACTCTGAGTTATTCATGTTCAGAGGGTTAAAAAGTTGCCCAAGTCCCACACAGTAAGTGGGAAGGCCAGGTTCAAACCCAGGCAGTCCAATTACATGGCCCCTACTTCTAAGTACAACATGAAAAGTAGTTCATCACTGATTTCAGAGCAGAGATGTTGCATTTTGAATAGGCTAACAAGTTGCCTATTCTGGCCTGGTTTACGTGGTTTAATTCCTTTTATCTACTTCCCAGGCAGGGAGGAAAGAATCCTCAGAGCTGACAGAATCCTTGGAGCTACACACGTAGGGTTCACAGACTGTGTTAATGTTTACCTGTTTTCTATTTGAACATATTATTATTTTACATCTGCTGATAGGTTGTTTGCTCTAATGTGACAATTTTGTTTCTCCAATTAGATTGCAAACCTTGAGGAGTAGATTTTTTTTTTTTTTTTTTTTTTTTTTTTTTTTGGTGGTGCTGGGGATCGATCCCAGGGCCTTGTACTTGCAAGGCAAGCACTCTACCAACTGAGCTATCTCCCCAGCCCCAGGAGTAGATCTTGATCTTTGGTTTCTTTGCTATGCAATAAAGTATTGTGTCAAAAGTGCATTGTTGTGCTGGGTCTGTAGCTCGGTGGTAGAGCGCTTGCCTCACACATGCTGGGTTTGATCCTCACCACTGCATAAAAATAAATAAATGAAGATATTGTGTCCATCTACAATTAATATATATATATACAATTTATATACATATATATATATATACATATATGTGTATACCCCATTGACTGAAAACAAGCAGGACTCAGGGAATAAGGAATCTAGGTTCCTCACCATGTATACCTTAAATTGTTTCTTAAAAGATCACCAGAAAGAGACTTTAGTTAGAAAGTGCAGATGTCCATATTTTCCTGCCATGGTAAAATTCACATAACATAAAGTTCACCATTTTAGCCATATGGAGTGTGCAATTTGGTGGCATTTAGAACCTTCACAGTGTTGTGGAACCGTTACCTCTATCTAGTTTCAGTTCATTTTCATCTGGATATGGAATACTGTGTCCACAATAGGTAAATCTGTAGAGATGGGAAGCAAATTGTTGGTTGGCAGGGGCTGGAGTGAGGTAGGAATGAAGACGTTTATTTACTGGGTTATGAGATTTCCTTCTGGGGTCAAGATAATGTTTTGGAATAAAATAGAGGTCATGGTTGCCCCATACTGCACTAAAGGTTACTGAATGGTTCTTTTTTTTTCTTTTTTCATTTTGGTATTGGGGTGCTCTCATTGAGCTTTATCCCCAACCCTTTTTAAAGTTCTTTTTTTTTCTTTTTTTTTTTTTTTTTTTTTTTTTGAGTTAGAGTCTTGCTACATTGCTGAGGCTGGCCTTGAGCTTATGATCCTCCTGCGTCAGCCTCCTGAATAGCTAGGATTACAGGTGTGCACCACTGCATTTGGCTGAATTGTTCATTTTGATGGGGTTAATTTGGTCTGGGGTTGTAGCTCCCTGACAGAGCCTGTGCTTAGTACTTGCAAGACCCTGGGTTTGATGCAGCACCATTAAAAATAAAATGATTAATTTCATGTTATGAAAATTTCACCTCAATTCAAGAAGAGATGAAGAAAAAGAGAAAATAACTATGTGGCTTTGTCTGTTCATTAGCACTTCAAAAATGGACAGGGGCTGGGAATATAGCTCAGTTCGTAGAGCGCTTGCCTTTCATGCACAAGGCCCTGGGTTCAGTCCCCGGCACCACCACCAAAAAAAAAAAAAAAAAAAAAAAAAAAAAAAAAAAAAAAAAATGCACAGAGATGATTTAGGTCAGTTAAAGAGATAACTTAATATGAAACCCAGCCATATGAAACCCTCTATTGAATCTATAGCACAGAACCCTGAGGTTTTTATTTATTTGTTGTTTTAATAGTAGACATCAATTAGGCTATTCTTCAGCTTTGTGTGATAGTACCTTACTTCTCAAATTTGGTCAGAGAATCAGCAACCTCAATATCACCTGGGGACTTGCTAGTCGTTCACAATCCCAGCCTATCCCAGAACCACTAAATCAGAATCGGTATTTTAATACACTTTCCAGGCTGTTCATTTGCACTTTAAAGTTTAAAAATCACAGTTATCAGATGACTGAAGTAGTTCAACCTTATCCCACCCTAGACAACCCAATAAATATAAATTCAGGCTTTTACAAAAATTTTGTGTTGCATCATGATTACCTACTTAACTTTCCATCAGTCATAATTTGTGATCTCCTTCAGGCACTGGAAAATGTATTCACCATCAAAAGATCTGTCCATTATCCTTGAGGAGCTCAGCTTTCAGAAAAAGAGCCTTGATAATCCAAATCATGCTCCAGAGTCCAGAGAAAGTTAAAGTAGCTTCCAAATCAGCAAGAGACTGTTTTCTTGTGTGAGCTACAGCTTGAGTACATTCAAGAAAGTACAGTTCTGTGGTCTCAGCGGTATTCTCAGGAGGCTCATGCAGGAGAATTGTTGGAGACCAGGAGTTCCAAAGCAGCCTGAGCCACACAGCCAGCCCTGTCTCTTAAAAAATACCATATTAAAGAAAAAAAGGAAACATTTTAGAGTTCCACCTCTGAATAGGATTCTAAATGAATGAATTTTACCTGGGAGACCAAAGAATTACAAATGTGAGGCCAGCATTGGCAATTTAGCAAGACCCTGTCTTGAAAGAAAAAAAGAGAAAGAGGGGAATGTAGCTCAGATGGTAGAGTCTCCTGGTTCAATCCCCAGTACAACAGCAAACAAATAACTTCAAGAAGACTCCTTCCTTGGCACGGAGTACCCCCACCTCTTCTGTGTGTCCTGGGCTTCTCTCTAGTACTTCTTCCAGCCTGTGAAATTGAAAATCAGAAGATCCAAAGTCAACACAATAATACTTATATTCCAACTGCCTTTATAGTAGAATTTGCTCGGTTTAGCTTTCCCTCAATAGGGATCCAATAACTAGTATCTTTAACAAGTAATCTTTGCAAGCCAACTGTTAGATTGGAATTTAGGCGACTGTAAGGGGCAGAGCAGAGCAGCTGAGACAAAGGCCAGCCCACCAAATGGTGACTGATCAAGTGGGCTAGAAAATTCCACTGACTCTTAACATCCACCTGTCACTCAGCAGCCCCCTCCCATTCCAGCCTATAAAAACCCTGGGCAGCTGGGGCCAAGCGTGATTTTCTCCGGGTCCCTACTTGAGCTGTACCCCGGGGGTCTGGGAATTTCAACCGAGAGCCAAATTTCAATAAAGCTTGCTTCGGCCACTTTCTGTCCAATTTTATTTGGCCGCTAATCATGCCAAGCTTACACCAACTGCATGCTAGATGCTGTTATAAGTGTGCCCCCGCCCCCCGAGCTTACACCAACTGCATGCTAGATGCTGTTATAAGTGTGGATGTGAAACACTGAGCAGAGGTAAAGGAAATATCAGGACGACATGGAATTTATCACTGGATTGTGGAATGATAGTCAGTTTTACTATTTCTGCTTAATCCTTTCCTATATGTCAAAATTTTTTCTTTCAATTGTAGCTGGACACAATACCTTTATTTTACTTATTTATTTTTAAATGTTGGTAGACCTTTATTATATTCATTTGTTTATATGTGGTGCTGAGGATGGAACCCAGTGCCTCACACATGCCAGGTAAGTGGTCTACCACTGAATCACAACCCCAGCCTCAAATTCACCATTTTAAACTACACAGTTCAGTTACCTCTAACTTTCAGAACATTTTTCATCAACCCAAAAGGAAACATTGTACTGTTAGACAGTTTTCCTTTCTTCCATCCATCAAAAACCCCTATCTAGGGCTGCAACCATGTACAACTATGATGCACCGATTAAAAAAAAAAAAATGGGAAAAAAAAAAAAAGAAAACCCCCGTCTGCTTTCTATCTCTATGGGTTTGCCTATTCTGGACATTCCAAACAGTGGAATTAAACAGTATGTGCTTTATTGTGTTGGCTTCTTTCATTTATATAATGTTTTGGAGGTTAATCCTTGTTGTATGTGTATCAGAACTTTCTTGTCTTTTTGTTCCTGAATAATAATCCACTGTGTGGATTGACCCCACTTCATCCATTCCTCTACTAATGTGCAGCTGAGTCATTCCTGTTTTTTGACTATTATAAATAATGTTACTGTGAACATTCATGTAAAGGATTTTTGTGGACATATGCTTTCATTTTTCTTTGTTATATACCAAAGAGTGAAATTGCTGTGTCAATTCTATGTTTAGATTGTAAACTCTACCTTTAGCTCTATATGTGGCAGGGGTGTGCTGGGGAACTCAGGGGGCGTTACTGCTGAACTAGATTCCCAGCCCTTTTTATTTTTTATTTTGAAAAAGGGTCTCACTAATTTGCTGAGGCTGGCCTCGAACTTGCCATCCTCCTGCCTCAGCCTCCCAAGTTGTTGGGATTATAGTGCGCACCACTGCATCTGGCTCTGTGTTTAGTTTCCTGAGGAAATGATAAACTTTCCCACAGTACTACACCATTTTGCATTCCCACCAACAATATACGAATGTTCTAGTTTCTCCACATCCTTGCCAACAGTTGTTACTATCTGCATAATCTACTTTGGTCATTTCACTGGTGTGAGTGTACCTGTTTATGATTTGTCCATGTCTGAACTACATTGTGAATTCAGTGAGAACCTGGGCTGAACTTGGCACCACTGTTTGACAAGCCGTGTGTGTGTGTGTGTGTGTGTGTGTGTGTGTGTGTGTGTAAAATCCTCTCCAACACACGTATATTTTGCCAGGACTAATCAGAAATATTTTAAAACATAAAACAGTTGATGAAAGGAATGAATTTTGGCATTAAAGTCACCAAATCCAGTTGGTCATGGTAGCCCACACCTGCAATTCTAGATACCTGGGAAGCTGAGGCAAGTTCAAGGTCAGCCTGGGCAATTTAGTGAGACTCTGTCTCTAAATAAAAAAAATAAAAATTAAAGCTCAGTGGTAGAGTGCCCCTGGGTTCAATGCCCATTACTAAAAAACAAAACAAAAAATAACAAAAACAAAAAAATACCACCACCAAATCCAGGTCTTATTTCATACATTCATTCCTTATAAAAATATTAGTATTATTAAATGTATTTATTTAATGATTCCAAAACTGTTTTTTCAGTACTGGGGGTTGAATCCAGAAACTCTCTACCACTGAACTACATCCCTAATCCTGTACTAGAAAACTAACATTTTCTTTTGCTCATTAAAATTTATCAATAAAGCTTTTGCCCTGAGAATAGCTTCCCTGAATGTCTGTTCCCAGGATTATTCTTCTCCAGACATGTGGATGGTGGAAAGCCAGGCTGGAAGGATTCCATAAATACGAGTCCATCTTTAAAGCACTCTCTGAACAAATTAATCTCATTTTTTTCTCCCCTCTCGGTTAATGAGTTCCTTCTCTGAAGACTTTCTCCCTTTTTAAAAAATGTTCATTCTTGGGGTGAGAGGTGTAGCTGAGTGGTAGAGAATTTGCCTAGCATGCATGAAGTTCTAGATTTGATCCACATCACTATAGAAGGCGGGGGAGGTGTTCATTTTTTTATTCATCTATTGACACAAATTAATTTCCTGAAACAAAGTTCCCATCCTTTGAGCTTTACACACAAAATGAATAAAATACCTCTCAAAGAACATAAAATGAGCACAGTACTTGAAAGGTTCTCTGGCAACTTAATTGCTTAATTTGTGGTTTAAGACCATTGGAGGTGTGAAAATAAGCAGTGAAAGAATCATTCAGGTCTTTTTCTTTCTTTCTTTCTTTTTTTTTTTTTTTTTTTTTTTTTTTGGTACTGGAGATTGAACCAGGGGCACTTTACCACTGAGCTACATCCCCAGTCCTTTTTATTTTGAGTCAGGGTCTCTCTAAGTTGCTTAGGACCTCTCTAAGTTGCTGAGGCTGACCTTGAACTTGTGATCCTCCTCCCTCAGGTTCCTGAGTCACAAAAATTACAGATGTGTGCCACATGCCTCACAAGAATCATTCAGCTTTGAAGATGGAATGAATAAAGCTCAGAGGTTCCAGAACCTTATGAGAAACAGGGGCTCCAATCTTTGCTTTGGAAACATGAAATCATTTTGAATATTCTAGTAAATGTGACTTCACAAGAACTTGTTAATCATTCCCTCAAAATCAGGTTAGGCATTAGATCAAGCACATATTAGATCCTGAGTGCTATAAAAATAAGGGTGTTTTTAAAGACTATGTATAAAGGGCTACGGACACGTTTCCAATTTGTTCTGATTTATTACTAAGACTTTGCAAAGTTAAATTCTGACTGATTTCTAATATTATGAAGTTTTATTCACAGCTGACCCCAATTAGAAGTGAGGAATATATTTGGGGGAAAGAATCAAAAAGGAATTAGGACAGTAAATCTAAAGTGATGAAATTTATCCCACAAATCTATTTATGCAAATGTTTTTGTGATTAAAAAATAGTCTCATCTTTTTCTTTTGGCTCCAACCCTTTGCTTTGCTTAAACCAGCTGAGGTTTAAGAATGGACTAACTGAGACTCTGGAGGCTGAGGCAGGTGCATAGCAAGTTAGAGGCCAGCCTCACCAACTTGGTAAGGCCCTTAGCAACTTAATGAGACCCTGCTTCAAAATAATAAATAAGAGGAAAAAAAGTTCCATTTTGGGAATCAGCAATGAGCGGGGGCTTGGGATGTAACTCAATGGTAGAGCACTTGCTCAGTGTGCTGGAGGACCTCGGTTCCATTCCAAGCACTGCTAAAGAAAAAGAAAAAAAAGATGAAAAGGAACTTATCTTGAGTATGTTGGACTTTTGACAATTCTTCATCTTTCCCTGTATCTGGGCTTTTTGCCATGTGACTTTGCAGCTCCTCTAGCTAAGGACACAGAGTCTGTTTTCCCAACCCTTGAATCTGGGCTGACTTACACTTTAAACCAGAGAACGGCAGAAGTGTGGCTGGACTGAGCCGCCTTCACCACAAGACACTCTCTGGCTGGAGGAAGACAGCCACCCCAATTGTCCCTAGCCACATCCAACCTAGATCATCCAGTCAGCCAGCCTCCAGATCTGTGATCCAGTCCCCCCATCAAGAGCAGCAGGGCTCCCTTGCCAGCCACCCCAGATGTGTGAGCAAGCAAGCTCTTTGTTATATCCCTGGCGTTCGTCACGGCTGTTACACAGCATTATTGTGGGAGCAGAGAACTGACATGTTGCCACTATTTGGCACTAGACATTCACCAGACTTCACAGGTCCAGAAACTTCCAAAGTGAAATGTCTAAAATTTTTACAAACCAGGGAATTAACATCCCATAAATAAGCAAAAGCAAGGATCAAATAATGCTTTTACTTCCACTGGATGTTGCCAGTTACTCTAATATTGAGAATAAGTCAGGATGCCCATAAAGAAAATTGTGAAAATTGTGAATTCTCTTTCCCAGATGTTCACTGAAGAGATACTGGAAGGGGGTTCAAATAAGCAAGTGACAAAATTTGACAGTAGAAATGTAAACTCGACTCCAGCTAATTGATTTGTGCATTGATGTGCATTGATCCTCCCAAATGCAGATGGCGATGTCCACTTTGGATGAAATAGGAAGTCCAGAGACAATGAGGAGAGTTCTTTTCCCCAGGAGTGGGGTCCACTGAGTTTGAGAAGCTGGAATGTTACCTTGGATCTGGAAACACTTAGTAACACTTGCCAGGCCAGCCATCAAGTTTCCCTAGCAGTTCAGTTAGTCATCCAGAACTTTCTGTATTGATTGAGCCATGAGACTCTGCACGACTCCCTCAAAATCAGGGCTCATTTTATTCAGTAGGAGTTATTTTCTTCCCTCTCAGCTGGGTTCTTTTGGATTATCAAAAGGCAGCGCTTACGTATGCTCGCAGGAGAACTGGCTCACTTACATTCCCCTTGTTTGGAGAAATCAGAGCCCTGGCCCATTTTCTCTAACGTGATGTCTTAAAATTGCACAACATCGTGGGTAGAGACTGCCACTCTCAGAAGTTTTAGATCTGATTAGCAGAAGCTAACGCGTGCTGTTCTGTGACGCTGCTGGCTTGCCATCTGTGGTGGGAGCTGCATGTGTCATGTCAGCATTCAACTTCTGGCAAGCAACAGAGAAAATGGTTTCTACTCGCCACAGTCCTCGCCAGGATATACCGTGTTCAGAGATACATGAGATCATGACTATAAGCATCCATTACTCACAATATCTTTATTTTTAAACAATATTTTTTCAATGTTGATAGACCTTTATTTTGTTCATTTATTTTTATGTGGTGTTGAGAACTGAACCCAGTGCCTCACTCATGCTAGGTAGTGCTCTAGCACTGAGCCACAACCCCAGCCCCTCAGAATATCTTTAAATCTTTGATAATTTTTATTTATTTTATAACCATGACATTTCTGAATATGATGCATGATTAAATAGTGAGCTAGGTTCCTGGTCCTCATTAAAATGCAGAGGAGGCAAATATAGAGAGACAGAGCGTAAACGTTCAACCAACAGGTACTGATTGTCTAATATGTGCCAAGGGGAGGGTGGTCTAAAGGGTATCCAAAAAGCGCCATCCCAATGGTTGAAATTCAGCCATTCAAATATTACATTTTTTTAAGCACTACTTTCTTTTACGGCCCTTTGAGAAGATTAAATATTTCTGAAATTTGTAGAAGTAGCTTCATAGCATCAAAATTCACAAATTTCCACCAACTAATAAGTGCATAAACAGAATGGGGTCTATCCTCACAAAGGAATATTATTCAGCTACTAAAAGGAATGAATGATGTACTGGGTATGGGGTACTCCTGTAATCCCAGCTACTTGGCTGAGGCAGGAGGATAGCAAATTTGAGGCTAACCTTCTCACAACCCTGTCTTAAAATAAAAATAAAACGGGTTGGGGATGTAGCTCAGTGGTCGAGTGCTCCTGGGTTCAGTCCCCAGTGCCTGCCCCTCCTACACAAATTAAAAAAATCAGACTCCCAAGGTCGCATGTTGTAGGATTCCGTTTATACTAAATATCTCAAATAGGCAAATTCATAGAGAAGAAAAGTGGCTCAAGGTGGCCGGGGACTGGAGAGTGGGGAACACGGGGAGTTATTCCTAATGTGTATGATTTTCCTTTGGGGTGTTAAAAACGTTCCAATAGTAAGTAGTAGTGAAGGTTGTACATTGTGTGAAGGTTGTTAAGTGAGGCTCAATTGTACACATCAAGGTATGGAAATGGTAATTTTATGCTACATGTATTTTTTCACAATAAAAAGTTTGAATAAAAATAGAATAACGAGGGCTGGGGAGATAGCTCAGCTGATAGAGTGCTTGCCTTGCAAGCACAAGGCCCTAGGTTCAATCCCCAGCATGGCAAAACAAAACAAAACAAACAAAAAAAAATAGAATAACAAGTCACAGAATTTTAGCACTAAAGAGGATTTAACATATCATTTAGTCCAAAGCTTTCATTGTTAATGTATCTAACTTATATTCAAGAGAAGACTAAGTGGTCCCCTGAATCAGAGCTAGTTTCAAGACCAAGACTAAAACCAAATGGTTCTGATTCTCAGATGGGTTCTCTGCTCTCTCATCAGTCAAGGATCTATGTAGGTCTAAAAAAAAATAATAATAACCTATGCAGACCTGTAATCCCAGTGACTTTGGAGGCTGAGGAGGAAGATTACAAGTTCAAGGTTAGCCTTAGCAATTTAGCAAGCTCCTAACAACTTAGTGAAACCCTGTCTAAAAATAAAACATTAAAAGAGGGTTGGAGATGTAAGCTCAGTGGTAAAGCCCCCCCTGGGTTAAATCCCCAGTACCAAAAACAAACAATAAGAACAAGAAAACTCTTTGAATCACATTTTCTCTGAGTATGCCTGCTTTTGTTTCTCTTTGTGGACTGGCCTTGCTCTTTCTATGGTAGGTCTTTTTCAGGCAGCAAAGAATATGGCGTCTATATACCTGCTTAGAAATCTCAGAAGAAAGAGAGCACTTCTTTCTCCAGAGTCCACAGAGCAATCCCAGAGAAATATCTGATTGACTGTGGTAGGGCCACATGCTCATCCTTATATCCAGAGGGGAATATTCTGGAACTATGTGAATTAAAGACAACACATTTTCAAGGAGGATGGTAGGGCATGGTAGGCAGACAAAACTAACACACGTTAAAGTCCACTACCAGTTGCAAAGCCTTATTTTCTTTATTGCCTTGGAGAGCTGCTCTGGCAGCAGGTCCTCCTTAGGCTTGTGGAGACAGAGACTGGCTTGTCAAGGCACTTTTGGCTGATGTCCTATGACAGTGTTTTTCCTCTGTGAGGTCAAGTACCTAGTTTGTATATTCACTGCTGTATTCCTAGAACTGAACACAATGTCGAGCACGTAGTATTTACTCCAAAATATTGGTTGAGTGAATAGTGAGGATTTGTAGCACATCTGACTCAAAGGAATCTTGGCAATAGTTGAGCGTACCCTAGATGCAAGGACTGAAAAGCAAAAGCAAAAACAAAGTTCTCACAGTCCATCAGAGGAGGTAGTTACTTATACAACCAATTTTATAAAATTATGCACATAATAAATGAAACATGAAAAGATTATAGAAAGATGCTCAATAATCTCTAAGGAAATAGAGTATATTTCTAGGAGTTAAAATATTTTCAGAGTTTTTTTGGGGGGTGGATATCGGGAATTGAACTCAGGGGCACTCGACCACTGAGTCACATCCCCAGTCCTATTTTGTATTTTATTTGGAGACAGGGTCTCACTGAGTTGCTTAGCACCTCACTAAGTTGCTGAGGCTGGCTAATCCTCCTGCCTCAGCCTCCCGAGCTGCTGAGATTATAGGTGTGTGCCATCACACCAGGCTTTTTTCAGACTTTTGATAATATTTAATGTTCTTAAAATCAGACCGAAGAGTCTCTACTTACCTGTGGTTTTGCTTTCTGCAGTTTCAGTTACTTATGATCAACCATGGTTTGAAAATACCAAATAGAAAGTTTCAGAAATAAACAATTCATAAGTTTAAAAGTGTGCACTGTTCTGGGTAGTGTGATAAAGTCTCTCACCATCCTGCTCCATCCCAATGGCAGCATGAATCATCCCATTGTCCTGGGTATCCACACTGTGTAGGCTACCTTCCTGTTACTAATATAACAGCTGTCTCTGTTGCTAGATCAACGGTCAAGTATTACTGTACTTGTATACTTTGTTTGGCAGTATCTGAGCTTTCAGGCATCTACTGGAGGTCTTGATAAAGGGGGGGCTACTGTATATACAAACAGAGAAGTATAAAACAGGAGTTACCAACTCCAGTGATGGCTGGTGAAGCTGAGTCAGTGGGTAACATAGGGTAAATGTGTGAAGCAAGCTCTCTCTTGGGGAACCATAAAGAATAATGAGGACTGTGGTCAGATGGGAACAGGAGCCGTGAATAAAGATTTCTTTTACAGCTTATATCAGTCAATTGTTAACCATAGAGAAATGAACCATGTTGCCACATTTTCTAATTTTTCAAGTGAAGTTGGACATACAGATCTGGTGGGAGGGGAACTGAAATTTCCCAATTTTAAGTGTTGGAAACATTATATAAGGCAAATAAAAATGTTGAATAGGTCACATTTGGTTCAGAGATCACCAGTTTGCAATTTCTGATCTAGAAATTCACTCCTTTTTGGTCCCCAACACCTAGAACAGACTTGAATACAATAGAAAGTCAGCACATATTTATCGATTAAATGAGTGAATGGCCAGGCCGGGTGGCCCTTGCTTGTAATCCCATCTCTGGGAAGTCCGAGGCAGGAGGATCGCAAGTTAAAGGGTGGCCTCAGCAATTCAGCAAGGCCGTAAGCAATTTAGTGAGACCCTGTCTCAAAATAAAAAAAATTAAACCTGCTGGAGATGTAGCTCAGTGGTTAAGCACCCCTGGGTTCAATCCCCAGTACAATAAATAAATTAATTAATTAAGTAATTAATTAAAAAAATTGAAAGTCTTACAAGTGAGTTAAAATTGTTTAAGATTTTGTAAAATTACTTTTCTCTTTCCATTTGTTAAGTGTTTCTATTCATGATTTTAAGGCTGCCTAGATGTCTGTCCCACAGATAATTTTTGTCAAACTTTATTTAATGCCAAATACAAAATGCAAAGAGGGGGTGGGGGGAAGGGAAAAAATAACAGAATGAATCAAACAACATTGCTCTATGTAAATTTATGATTACACAAATGGTATGCCTTTACGCCACGTACAAACAGAGAAACAACATGTATCCCATTTGTTTATAATAAAAAAAAAAGAGACCAGAAAAAAAAAATGCAAAGAGATCCTGAGCGCTGTGAGTTTGTATGCTTTTTTCATAAAAAGGGGAGGGAATTAAACTGAGGTTAAAAAAAAAAAAAAAAAAAAAAAAAAAGAGGTTATTTAAATATTTAATTTCCTGCGAAAAGCCAGCTTCTCCATTTACAAATAAAAGACAGTTATATCATAATTGTGTAAGGTAACTAAAATATAGAGTTCTCCAGATATGGAAGTTCGCTTGTAAATTCCAAGCCATCACGGCTTGCTTTCTGTGTGTTTTAGCCCATATGTATTCGCCTCCTTTTCTGTTGTTGTGAATCCCACATATCTGTCACAGAAGAGTGGGAAGCTGAAGCTCCAAATCTCAGTTCCTGTGTCCTGAAGAAAGAACACTTACAGTCAGACATGAAAAGAGAATTTTATTATGAGTGAAAGCAAAGGCCAAGCAAAGAACAGTCAGCTGAGAGCCACTAAGGAAACAATGCTGCCTCCAAGTTTACTGCTGTCTGATGCTAGTCCCGAGAGCTGGGTCACCTTCGGCAGTCTTCCCAGCCAGAGGTATAACTTCTCCTTCACATGCATCTAGGATCTTCTCTGGAATTGTCATGGTGACCTTCCTATTTAGGAGGACTTCATCTACAAGTCAATTCTATGTGAAGGTGGGTGCTGGGGTCAATGGCCAGGCAGACTTTATCTTACTGCTCCTGCACCAATAATAAGATTTCGCTTCTGAAATTCATTGGGAAACCCAGGGCCACAAATCCTGAATTTTCAATGACCTCCGCAGACCCTGCCAGGAATTAGCCCCACTGATCTTTTTTCTCTGAGTATTTCTTAATTGTTTCCCCTTGTTTATTGGCAGGTTAGTACACCTGTTTGGTGTTCTACAGTTACGCCATTGTTCATTAAGGGCTGTGTTATCAGTTCACATTTCACTGCTCATGATAGTTATATCTAAATTCTTGATTCATAAACAAATGGGATTGAGGCGACAAAAGTCAGGCACAAGTGTTTGTTTGTGTGTAGGCCAAGTCGAAGAGTCCATCCTTTTTCTTTCAAGGGCCATGAAGACTATTAGGAAAGGTAAAACATTAGTAGTCATAATTCAGGCTACAGAGAACCAAGAGTCTTGGGAAGTGCAGATGAAGGGGAATTACGAAAAATGGGATTGAAACATTGGCTGGGGCTTGATTTTGGAGGATTCTGAATACCAGACTAAGAAGTTTGTAATTTGTTAGGCAGGAAACACGTATGACAGGGAGGTGTTATTCTTTCCCTTCACTTTCATGTAAAGATATATGATGTAACCTAACTTGGCTGTGTGCAAATGACATTTGTGAAATACTGAGAAAAAAACCATGTTTATTCATGCCTTTAAAAAGGCAAATAGAGTCCGGCATAGTGGCGCAAGCCTGTAATTCCAGCAGTTCAGGAGGCTGAGGCAGGATCGGGAGTTCAAAGTCAGCCTCAGCAAAAGCGAGTTGTTAAGCAACTCAGTGAGACTCTGTCTCTAAATAAAAATACAAAATAGGGTTGGGGATTGTGGCTTAGTGGCAGAGTGTCCCTGAGTTCAATCACCGGCACCAAATAAATAAATAAAATAAATAAATAAAAAGACAAATAGTGAAAGAAAATCCCCAAACTTATGAGCGTAAAGATTAACAGAAGAAACTGTATACATAACTTAGAAGTACAAACTTAATTTCCTTATTCCCCACCCTCGCACCCCCACTTCCACCCCCATCGGAGATTGAACGCAGGGAATGCCGCCCGCTAGGCAAGTATTCTACCACTGAGCTACACCCCCAGCCTTAACTTCTCCATACTATCCTCAAACTTTATTTATTTTTGTGGGGGAGTGTTTACTGGAGATTTAACCCAGAAGTGCTTTACCACTGATCTACATCACCAGTCCTTTTTTTTTTTGAGACAGGGTCTCACCAATTGTTTAGGGCCTTGCTAAGTTGCAGAGCTTGGCCTCAAACTTTTGATCCTCCTGCCTCAGCCTCCACAGTAGCTGGAATTAGGCCTGTGCCACAGCGCCCAGCTAATTTCATTGTTTCTAAACACAGCCGTTTTAAAGTTGAACTTGAACTGTTTTCATGTTAAATGAACAAATGGGCAGCCTCTCAATCCTTTCAGTCCGAAACTACAAGCAACAACTCTTCCAACTCTTCTTTTCTGTCCACGTGGACCCGGAACTTGCTCTCCTTTGGCAACTGTTTTTGTAGGGAATCAGCCATCTGATGCACCATGTTTGCCCCACCCTTTCTGCACCACCGGGCATTCTGATTGGTTGTAGCCTTCCCATGTGCCCTATGATTGGCCGACCGCCTGCCGCGAGAGCGAGGATGCTAGTTTCCTGGAATACCGCGCTGGCGGGCGGAAGTGTAGGTCCGGTGGAGGTATGCCCTGAGGCGTCGGCTGGGCGCTGCGCGTGGCGGGTCTCCGAGACTTAGTCTCGGAGGGCCGCCATGGCCAGCGTCCACGAGAGCCTCTATTTCAATCCAATGATGACCAATGGAGTCGTGCACGCCAACGTGTTCGGCATCAAGGACTGGGTGACGCCATATAAGATCGCGGTGCTGGTGCTTCTGAACGAGATGGGCCGCACGGGCGAGGGCGCCGTCAGCCTCCTGGAGCGGCGGAAGCTCAACCAGCTGCTCCTGCCGCTGCTGCAGGTGAGGGGCGCCCGCTAGCTCCTGCTCATTGAGCAAACTTCGCGTGCATCTGCTCTGTGCAGGGCTCTGCCCCGGCTCCGGGGACGCGGGTTTCATCAGGTACTCTTTCTGCCCCAGAGGAACGTGAAAAAACAAAGACAGCAAATACCGCCAACTAACACTTGTTGAGCGTCTAGTATGGGCCAGGCGCGTTATATGCATTATTTTGCAGATTCTCGTCTGGCACCAGTATTTACTATCTGAGTGACTAGGGGAGAGGTATATAGTCTTAGATCCTCCGTCTTCTGTAAAGTGGAGCTACACAGTCCTGAGCGTTGCAGAGCCGGAGATGAATCATAAAGGCTGAGGGGGCCGTAATAAATAGTAATAACGACATAGAACTAATAACGAGCAATGACTGAACATTCATTGTGTGTTCAGCACTTTATATGTCTTATTTCATTTTGCAGACTCAACGCCGTGGAGTGCCACAACTTAACTAGCTGCCACTTGGGCAAGTTCCTCAACCCATTTGGGTCTCAGCTTTCCGTAAAATGGGAACACTAAGGGAAACTTGTCATTATCACATAGTAAATGCTCGGTGTTAACTAATATTGCCATTTAATGTATTCTCCCAGGGCATGTATCTTTCCCTATATTGATTGTGGGTTTTTTTCCATTTATTTGTGTGATTATGTGATTGATGTCTGTTTCTCCACTAGATTGTAACCAAAAACAATACTTAGACCTGTTTTTATTCACCCTTCCATTCCCTAGCACCTGAGTAGTTATTTCTGGGAGGAATGAAATGTGCTCCCCCCCTCCTTTTTTTTTTTTTTTTTTTTTTTTTTTTTTTGGTACCAGGGATGTTTAACCACTGGTCCACATCCTGAATCCTTTTTAAAATTTCGAGACATGGTCTCACAGAATTGCTGCGGGCCTCGTTGTTGAGGCTGGCCTCAAACTTGCTATCCTCTTTCCTTAGACTCCCTAGCCCTAGGATTACAGGTGTATACCACCACATTCAGCTTGATTTGTCCATTTTTAGAGAAGATGGAATGTTAAGCTGGTGGACCTTGAAGGATGAACAACTGTTGGTTGAGAACAGAGGTGGCAGAAACAGATCTGCAATCCTAGGCCCCCAAATGTTAAGATCTTAAGTGATAAGCCTAACAGAATTATACTGAATTGCATTTTTGTCACTCAGTATACTTTATAAAGGGTTTGAAAATCCATCCCAGCAGGGCATGGTGTTGCTGGCCTGTAATCCCAGTTCTAAGGCAGGATCACAAGTTTGAGGCCAGTTTAGTGAGACTCTGTCTCAAAATAAAAGAAGGACTGGGAATGTAGCTCAGTTGTAAAGCATCTCTGAATTAAATCTTCAGTAACACACACACACACACACACACACACACACACACACACACTAAAAAATCCCTTCACCTCACTGTTGCTGAGGCTGATTTTGAACCTGCAGTCCTCCTGCCTTAACCTCCCAAACCTCTGAAATTACAGGCATGCACTCTACTGCATCTGGCTTTAACTCTTTATTATAATAAATTAAGTCTTTTTTTTAAAAGTTTATTTTTATTTTTTTTTTTAGTTTTTGGTGGACCTTTATTTTATTTATTTATATGTGGTGCTGAGAATCGAACACAGTGCCTCACACATGCTAGGCAGGCACTCCACCACTGAGCTACCACCTCAGCCCCAATTAAATCTTTTTTTGACTTATAGGTTCTTTTCATTTTTTCTTCATTTCGAAAAATGCATGCTGAATATAACTTCCCCAGAAGTAGATTTGCTGAATTATCCACATCTAAACTTGTTGTGTATACTGTCAGTTTATGCTCAAAAAAGACTCAATGTTTGCTTTTAAAACACAGCTAGATTATAATCTTGATAGCAGAAGTTTGATGCTCTTTGTCCTTCGTGGTACTTTTTATGGTCTTAGTACATACTATGTGAAAAATGGTACCTGCATTTGTATAGTGTTTTCCAGTTTACAAAGCACTTTACATTGTTTTACCTGATCTTTGCTGCAAACAAGGGAGATAATTATTATTACCTCTGTTTAACTGATGAAGAAAACAATATACAATTTTGAAGTATTAGTTTAATGTTTTAGGTAGATAAGAAAATTCTGATTTGATATTTCATGTTTGGAATGATTGTTAAAGCAGAGATTGGTAAATGAATTTATGTTTGTAGTTCTTTGTCAGTCTACAGCTCTTTAACATTTATCTGTAATCTTTCTATTTCTTCTTTTCACAGGGCCCAGACATTACATTGTCAAAACTATACAAGTTAATTGAAGAATCTTGTCCTCAACTGGCAAATTCAGTACAGATCAGGTAAATTTTATTTTCTTCTGTATATGTGAAAAGGTATCAAGGTAGATGAAAATTACAAAAGGGCTTATGGTAATGAATTATTTAAAAAGTTATTTTTAGGGAGTCTTAAGACAGAAGGATGGAAAGGTTGTCAGCCTGGGCAACTTAGACTGTTTCACAGAATAAATTTTTTTTCCCTCTAAAATAAATTTTAAAAGGGCTGGGTTGAAACTCAGAAATTGAGCAGTTGCCAAACTTGTGCAGGACCCTGTGTTCAATTCCCAGTACCACCACCATCACCAAAAAAAATTTATTTATATTCTAAGGGTTGTTTTCCTAAGTATCTTTAATGAATTTTAAAGAATATTGATACATTAAACATACTGCTTTGCAGCTTATTTTTTTTTTTCAAGTTTTTATTCTATATGCATCTACCTTGTTTTTTTTAATTCATTCATTCATTTATTTATTTTTAATATGGTGCTGAGAATTGAACCCAGTGCCTCACATTTGCTGACAAGTGCTCTACCACTGAGCCCCGTGTTTTTTTAGTTGTTGCAGATAATTTCATTTTCGTGGGCTGATACTTGGACAGATTTTATGATCAAGAAAACAGCAGTGAAGCTGAGGGTGGTGCACATGCCTGTAATCCCAGCAGCTTGGGAGGCTGAGGCAGGAGGATCATGAGTACAAAGCCTTAGCAACTTACCGAGGTGCTAAGAACTCAGTGAGGCCCTGTCTCTAAATAAAAATATATAAAAAGAGCTGGGGTTGGGGTTGTGGCTCAGTGGTAGAGCACTTGCCTGGCACTTGTGAGGTGCTGTGTTCAATCCACATAAAATAAATAAATAAAATAAAGGTATTATGTCCATCTACAATTAAAAGAAAGGTGCGGGGGGAGCTGGGGATGTAGCCTAGTGGTTGAGCACCCTTGGGTTCAATCTCTAGTACTAAAAAAAGAGAGAGAGAGAGAAGAAAACAGCAATGATACTTTTCAGAAATGTGGGAGTGACATTTCAGATTATGAAGTTTGTTTTTACATGCTACTGTTTTATACAAATCTCTGAATCACCTTTAAAATAGATTTATTGAGATAATTCAGGAAAGTGGGAAGAAATACTTAAGAAATATGGAACATGGGCCTTCCTAAAATATGCACCTCACTTTTCTCATTCAGAATCAAACTGATGGCTGAAGGCGAATTGAAGGATATGGAACAGTTTTTTGATGACCTTTCAGATTCTTTTTCTGGAACTGAACCAGAGGTTCACAAAACAAGTGTAGTAGGTATGACACTCTTGTAAGAAGAGCAGAGTATTTTCATTGAAGTGAGCAGCTTTCTAAGTGACACCTTTACTTTGCTTTATCTGTGAACCAACATAGTAGGGATATTAGACATATTATGGTTTGTATTTATTGCCTTGCCATATAAGAATCTGTATTTAAGAATAATTGTGGAAAAGTACCCTCTGTTTTTTTTCTGTAATAGTAAGAGTCCGAGCGTGGTTCTGGGGTTTTTAGGGTTTGCCAGCTCTTTCTTACAGTTCTCTGGATCACTTGCCTGCATTGTGCAACTGTAAGTGAGGGTCACCAACCAAACTTACGAAGAGAGGTAAGTAAAAATATATTATTGTTACAGTATATAAAGTGAGGACATAACTTTTTTTTTTTTTTTTTGGTTATACTTCTCTGTTAGCTTTGTATCCATGCTCCATCTCTCTGGGTTTTTTTGCATGATAATTTTTGTATTATTTAACATCAGGTATTTATTGATCTCCTTTGTGCCAGGCTCTGGATATACACATTTGACATGGATTTTCCTCTAATGGAGGTCATGTTCTGGTGGGGGAAACCAGATGGTAAAAAGCAAAGAAATAAATAAGATGATTTCAGATAGTTAGAATAGCCATAAAGAAATTAAAACAGAGGCTGTGAGGGATGAAAATGGAGTAATGGGGATGGGAGGACAGCCCCAAATAAAAAGAGACCAGTTTTGTAAGAATGAGGGAAGAACATTCCAGGAGGAGGAAACAGCACCTACAAGTGTTTCTTTTTGGTTCTTGTGAAGGAAGAATTGTGCCAAATAGTCACTGCCATTTTGTAGCTGGATTTCAGTTAATGCTTTCATCTTGTCTGTGATCTTATTTTCTAGGTTTATTTCTGCGTCACATGATCTTGGCCTACAGTAAACTTTCTTTCAGTCAAGTGTTTAAACTGTACACTGCCCTTCAACAGTACTTCCAAAATGGTGAGAAAAAGACAGTGGAGGATACTGATATGGAACTGACGAGTAGAGAGGAAGGAGAAAGAAAAATGGAAAAAGAAGAACTTGATGTGTCTGTAAGGTAACTTGGGTTTTTCTCACAAGGATCCTTTTCCTGTGAAATAGTGTAGTGTCGAGTATATACGTCCTCATTGATTTAGAATTCATGTGCTGGCTATCCCCTTCAGATCCAGAAGGGCTGCATTAGTGGGCTCCTTTGCCTCTGTTTTGGGATTGACAGTGGGAGACACAGTAGGGAATTCCACAGGGCCAAGGAGAGTGAGGCCAGAGTATGGATTCACTGGCTTCCTCCTTTTGTGGTCATGGAGGCTGGCCATAGGGTAGTAGCTCTGTCAGGTGACCTTTTCTGCACTCTTGTGGGCATCTGGTAACTAGGAAGAGATCATCACAGGCCTGAAGTGTAAAGATACCCCATTGTTATCAGACCTGGGGACTCTGTTTTCCATATGGCTTCTCTTTCCCCTGCTCCTACTCTTGTAAGTCGTCCCTTGTTAAATTCTCCTCAAATTATCCAATTTAAATGTGCTTTTTCTTTGCTGGGAGGCCCTGACTGGTAGCATTCTTTATATCAACGTGAGTTAACGGGGCTGAGTTTGTAGCTCAGTGGTCGTGTGCTTGCCTAGCATGTGTGAGACCCTTGGTTCAATCCTCAACACCACCTAAATATAAGTAAATAAAGGTATGGAAAAAAAAAGTGAATTAACAATTGATAATTTAGTGAAATTTTATTGAATGCCTCCTAAGGTCTAGGCATTGGGGAAGTGGTATCACTGCTCACCTAATCCTTCAGGCTTGAAACTAGGGGTGTCTTTGGTTCCTACCTCTTCTTCACCCTGAAATTCAGTCCCTCTGCAGGTCCACTCCGTTCTTCCTTCCCATCATGGTCTGATCATCTGCATGTCTCTTCTCCACCAACGCCCTGAGAGTCAAGCTCCACATCTGTCCTGCATGTCCTCACTGTCTCTTGTCTCCCTACGGTCCATCCTTCATGCAGTCCCAGGGAACCTGTGAGAAGGTGAATCAGGCCATTGCACTCTTCTGCCCCAAACCCTTCATTGGCTGTCCTTGGAATTCAGACAGAAATACAAGCTTACCTTGGCTTCAGGGCCTGCCTGACCTGAACTCAGGCTTCTTTGATCTCTTTCTCTTTGTTCTCCCCCTCACACTCAGCAGTCTGACTGGCTTTCTTTTGCTTTCTGCAGTGCTCCAGACCAATCTGTCACAGGTTTCCTGGAATGTTCTTCCTTGGTTTTTTACCTAGTTTGTTCATTTTACCATTCAGCCTAGATGTCCTCACACAGGCCTCCCTTGAGGAGGTATGAGTCTCCCCCAGCCTAAATACTCTCAGCATTACTTCCTTCATAGTTCTCATCACCAGATAGCCTTTTTTTTCCTTACTTGTTTAACTCTTTCTTCTGCCTTCTCACCCCTTGAGAGCTAAGATCCTTCTCTGTCTTGTTTTACCACATTTTCCCCAGTGCTTAGCATAGTGTCTCTACAATGCTTAGTGCAGTGTCTGTGAATATGTGGTGGATGGATGCAGCAGGGAATAAAAATTTATAGTCCATCGCCCACTCTGGTACTGACCCTGAAACATGTTTTTTATTGACTTCGTTCCCTTTGCTATCATACTTGCCCTCTCCCAGGTCACTGGCACCTGGGATCACCTTCCATATAAACTCCTGGTGCTTGGAGGTGAAGGCATTTATGTGTAGGTGCACACACGCCCACTCACAGAGGCATTCCCTGCTCTCAAGGAGCCTACAACTGTTGAGGAAGACTCCCGAGTAAACAGGTGGTTATAATGCAGTGTGGACAGAGCTGGGGATAGGGAGCCCCTCTTGCCCTACGTGGGCTGGCTAGCCCTGAGTGGCTGGGAGATGCTGTGTACAGAGAGGAGCACTTCAGCAGCGCTTCTTTTCCATCCCTGAGTGGCCTGTGTACAGGCATATGGTTTGTTCAGCATATGCTGGGACCAAGAAGAGAGTAATCCTAGTAAGTGCTTCTGAAAACTCATTCCTTCCCCGGTGCTTACAAGTGCTTCTTATAGTGGAAAGAGTGCAGCTTAGGGCTGAGTCTGGCTGAGGATTCACACCACTGGGTGTGAGTGCTGGCTTCTCTGCTTATTCTCTGTGAGATGCTGGGCAAATTACTCACCTTCTCTGTTCTTCAAATTCCTCATCTACAAAATGGGGCTCATACCTCAGAGAGGTGTTTTAAAAATTTAATTTATATTAAGTATTTAAAACTACAGTTAGTAAATAGAAAATATTCAATAAATGTTAGCTATTATTATTCTAACTTCTTCTGTTAATTCCTCTAAGCAGTGCCTCTGCTGCAGTGTGACCCTTGTTCTGGCTACTTTGTTTGCTTAAAGTAAGAAAGTGTCACTTCTTGGGAAATATTAAAATTTAGACTTTTCTTATTTTGTTTTGACTTTTTCTTAATCTGATTTAATTAGTTGTTTGTTGGTCTTGGGACTCGAACACACGGGTGCTTTACCACTGAGCTCCGTCACCAGCCCTTTTTATTTTTGTTCTGAGACAGGGTCTCACTAAATTGTCCAGGCTGGCCTTGAACTTTAGCTCCTCCTACCTCTGTCTCCTGAGTTGATGGGATTACAGGTGTGTGCCCTGTGCTAATTTAATAAGGTTTAACTGCATCTTTTTTTTCCCCCCAACTTAAGAATTCATCAGGCTGGGGAGATAGCTCAGTCGGTAGAGTGCTTGCCTTGCAAGTACAAGGCCCTGGGTTCGATCCCCAGCACCGCAAAAACAAACAAACAAACAACAACAAAAAAAAATTTATGTACATATAATTCAGTGTATTTACTATCAAGATGCATGCTTTCAGAAAATATTGTTCCTTTAGTAAACTGAATTTCATCATGGAAATTAAGGAAATATATTATTTAAATATAAATCCAAGTATAACTCTTTGTCCCAAAACAGGACTTTTTAACTGTATGAGAAGGAAGATTTCAGTTTTTTCTTTCTGTGATTTTTTTTTGGGGTGGGGGTGGGGGTGGGGGGTTGAACCCAGGGCCTCGTGCATGCCAGCCAAGTGCTCTAACTCTGAACTGTATTCTCAGCCTTTTTGTGATCTTTTTTTAGGGCAGTGGGTACTGGGGATTGAACTCAGGCACATCCCCAGTCCTGTTTTTTTTTCCCCCACCGGGGAACTGGGGGTCAAACCCAGGACATTGAGAATGCAAGGCAGATGCTTTGCCACTGAGCTACATCCCAGCCCTTCCCAGTCCTATTTGTGTATTTTATTTAGAGATAGGGTCTCACTGTGTTGCTTATTAGCACCTTGCATTTTACTGAGGCTAACTTTGAACTCGAGATCCTCTGATCTCTACCTCCCAACCGCTTTCTGTGATCTTTTCTGATGTTTTATTGCATTATGAGAAGCCTTTTTTTTTCCTCCTTCCTTTCCTCTTAGAGTTCTTAGAGCTATTGGAGTGTTTTTAACACTCTTCAGGGAAATTATTTTTTTGCCTTAGAAGTTTGTATTCAAGTTAGAAAGGTGAAGAATATGCACATTAAGTAATTCTGCATAGCTTGCTGATCTCCCATCCCACAATGAAATTATTAAATTATTCTTTGAAAATAAGACCCCTCAGAGGGGAGGAAAAACAAACCACACACACACCAAAAAAAGAAAAAAGAAAATGAGAATCCAACTGTGTAGCAGTGAGGGGATAGTCAGTAAATGTCTAAATACAGTATCTTTTGAAAATCCAGTTACAGGAAGGACAGACTGAGAGTTAGCTTGCGTGCTTTGTGGGCTGCAGTTCTTGAGTCCTGTAGTAGAAGCACAGTCCTGTGGGATTACGCCGCACGAGCTGTCATAAAGTCTGGTAGGCTACAGGCTATTCCAGCCACCTCTTCTGTAGACTTTTCCCTTACAAGAACCTCACAAATGTAGGAATTCTCTAGTATTTCATCAGTGGTTTAATATCAGTCTCCCAAACTCATTAATTTATTCAACATAAATTTATTGAATGCTTCTTATATGCAAGGCACTGTGTTAGGTGCTGTGTGTCTGCAGAGAGAAGGAATTTCCTGTTCTCATGCAGTTAGGTAGGATTGGACAGATAATGGAGTATACATATGTAATTTCAGAGAGTGTCAATGCAGTAAAAAAATGAAATGGGAGATGGATATAGAGTGACAAGGGGTAGGGGTGCTGTTAGAGAGGACCTCTTAAGATTGGGAGCTAGGTGCCCCAACACAGGGACAAACTGGCGTGGCTGGAAGAGAGGACGGTGCAACCTGAACGTTGGAGATTTAGAGGTTTTTTTTTTGGGGGGGGGGCAGTACTGGGGAATGAACCCAGGACTGCTGTACCACTGAGCTACATCTGCAGTCCTTTTTATCTTTTACTTTGAGACAGGGTCTCACTAAGTTTTTTAGTGCCTTGCTAAATTAAATTGCTGAGGCTGGCTTTGAATTTAGGATCCTCCTGCCTCAGCCTCCCAAGTTGCTGGAATTACAGCCATGTGGCACCACACCTGACCTGATTTTTTTTTTTTTTTTTAAATACTTACATAATCCTGTACAGAGAAACATTTCTTCAGAGTCATGTTACAAAGGGGTATTTTTTCATACTTTGCTCTCTCAATATAAGATTATTTTATTTGTGCAAATATGGACTTTGAGTCCAGGTGTTTTTTGTTTTTTCAGAGCTGAGGATTGAAACCAGGGTCTTGTGCATAGTAGGCAAGTGCTCTCCCACTGAACTATGTCCCCAGTCCTGGAGTCCAGATTTATAATAATACACTTCTTGTTTATCAGTTTTATGTAATGTAAACTTCTAAATAAATGGTGATTTTTGGGACTGGGGTTGTGGCTCAGTGGCAGAGCGCTTGCCTAGCATGTGTGAGGCACTGGGTTTGATTCTCAGCACTGCATATAAATAAATGAATAAAATAAAGGTCCATCAATATCTAAAAAATATTTTTAAAAAATGGTGATTTCTGAGGAAAAGCCTTTTTCATTCTCTTTCTAGCAAGGAGTTATAAACTCTTCATTTATTTATTCATTTCCCAAACATTGAGTGCCTGACGTTTGCTGAGGCACTGGGTCTGCTGGGTGCTTGCCTACAGTGCAGGTGAGGAACAGCTGTGGTGGTGACGCGTAGGTTCCATGGTGGGCATCACCAGGAGAGGTGGCAGCTCAAATGAGGCACGTTGGAAAAAATTCTTGGAGGATGTGATGTTTGAGTAGTCCTGAATGGTGGATGGTGACCAAGTCCAACAGTGGTTGGGAAAGGGGCACTGAGGCCGAGGAGGCAGTGGAAGCATCTTGTTGGATTGGGGTGCATGAGGGCTGGAATGTTGGGAAAGGGAAGAGGCAGGACCTCTCCCAGTGCCCCGCTCCTGCCTGATGCAGCTTCATTTTGGAAGGTAATGGAATTTTCCTGAAAGATCTTATATCACAGGTGGCATGATAGATTCACTTTTTAGGAAGGAAGCTGTATAGAATTTACATCTGAATTTCTATATGATTATCTTATACAAATTTTGGCAAGTCATTCAACATCACATTTTTTTTCCAATACATTTTTATTGTAAAATACACCTGGCATAAAACTTGTCATCTTAACCATCTTAAAAGTTGTATAACCATCACCAACGTCCATTTCCATAATTTGGATTTTTGGTGCTGGGTGTTGAACCCTGGGCCTTATGCATGCTATACTTATAACTTCCATAACTCTTTTCATAAAACCTATACTTATTAAATAATAACCCTCAATTCCACCCTCAAATCCCTGGGAACTACCATTCTTTTTTTTTTTTTTTTTTTTTTGGGTGCTGGGTATTGAACCCAGGGCAAGCACTCTACCAACTGAGCTATCTCCCCAGCCCCATGGGAACTACCATTCTGCTATTATTTTGATGATCCTAAGTACCTCATGTAAATGAAATCATACAGTATTGGTCTTTTCGTGATTGATTTATTTCATTTATCAAAATATCCTTAAGATATTAAGATATTGTTGAGGCACATGCCAGAATTCTCTTTTTAAGGTTGAATAGCATTTTATTGTATGTATGTATTGCATTTTGTTTATCTGTTTGTCTGTCATTGATATTTGGGTTGCCTCCATGTTTTGACGGTAGTGAATAATGCCATTGTGAGCATGGGTGTGCAAATGTCTGCTTTGAGTCCCTCCTTTCAGTTCTTTTGGGTATATACCTGGAAGTGGAATTGCTGGATCATATGGCCGTTACATGTCTGAGAAGACTAAATTATTTTAAAGTTTTTGAACTCTTTTTATGCAAGAATCTGTGTGACTCTGTGTTATCCTTTTTGCTCTTGTTTAATTTTTTACTATTTTTTTTTATTTTCCAGAGAAGAAGAGGTATCTTGCAGTGGGCCTCTATCTCAAAAACAAGCAGAATTTTTTCTTTCTCAGCAGGTATGTTAATTCTGTAAATTAACATGAACTTAAAAAATTTTTGTGACATTCTGTGTCGTGGCATATGCCTGTGATGTTGGTAGGTTTATCCTTGACTGTGGTCTTACCTTTTCCACTAACAGTGTAGTTGTAGCTGTGTCCCTTCTTTCTGTGATTTTATTTTTCTATTAACATTATATTGCAGATTCCTCTAGTAATGGTTTGGGACTAACAGCCCAGAAACAAATGAGTTAGAAGACTGCTTCCCTTCTCCCAACATTTATTTATTTTGTTTTATTTTTTTATTTTTAGTTGTTGGTGGACCTTTATTTATTTATTTATATGTGGTGCTGAGAATCAAATCCAGTGCCTCACACGTGCCAGGCAAGTGCTTTACCACTGAGCCACAACCCCAGTCCAACGAACATTTATTTTTTATGGACATTTTCCTATATAAAGAAAAGTAAAAAAAGCATTATATGATAAATACCCATAAGCCCTTCATCTTTATCCCACAGTTAATATTTGCTCTGTTTACCAAGTACCTACACATCCTCTAACCAGTTATAAATATCTAACCATCCTCTATTTGATTTCAATAAGATTTTATCTTTTATTTTATTATTATTATTATTATTTTTTATTTTTTTGCAGTATTAGGGATTGAATCCAGGAGTACTTTATCACTGAGCTACAGCCGCAGCACTATTTATTTATTTATTTATTTTATTTTATTTTATTTTATTTTTTTCAGTCCTGGTACACTAAGTTGACCACGCTGGCCTCAAACTTGTGACTCTCCTGCCTCAGCTTCCCAGATTGCTGGGGTTACAGGCCTATGCAGCCATACCCAGCTTTATCTTATTTTTTGATGTATTTCAGGTATATTTGCAGACATCAGTATATTTTAATACAAACATTTCTCTTTTTTTAAACATATCTTTTCATTTTTGTTTATTTACTTCTATGCTGATCAAACTCAGTGCCTCACATGTGCTAGATAAGCACTCTACCACTGAGCAACAACCCAGCCCAGAAATAAACATTTCTTGTTGCTCCTTTTGAGCCTCATGTTTTCATTTTCTTGGTAACATAAGCTGAATATTTTTTCTCCTGTTACTTTCAGTATAGAATTTTTATTTTATTTAAATTTTTTTTTTAGGTGTTGATGGAACTTTATTTTAGTCATTTATTTATTTATACAAATCCAGTGCCTCACACATGCTCAGCAAGTGCTTTACTACTGAGCCACAACCCCAGCCCCTAGAATTTTTATTTTTTGCCCTACTTTTCTAGCTTACCCCAGTTTTGTTAATTTCATTCTGGTTAGGTGCATTAGTACATGCCTGTAATCCCAGTGATTTGGGAGGCTGGGGCAGGAGGATGGCAAGTTTGAGGTCAACTTCAGCAATTTAGTGAGACCTTAAATGACTTAGTGAGACCCTGTCTCAGAATAAAGAATGAAAAGGTCTGGGGATATGGCTCAGTGGCAAAGCACTCATTCCCCCACCCCTCCTCAAAATTTTGTTTCTGCACAAAGATGTAACATTTAGATCTAGATAAAATTTATGTAGTCACTTCTGCAGATTAATTTCAGACAGATTAGAAAAGCCCCCTTGCACGATGGTTAACTCAGGAAAAAGTGCTCGTCAGTTGGATCCTCCCCTCACCCTCATGTCTCATTATATTACAGATGGATTAAAGAGTTAAATGTGAATACTTAAAGCTATAATTAGAATAGGAGGAACTACATATTAACTCTTAAGTGATCTGGGTGGGGAAAGACTTTCTAAACATAAAAGCTGTGGAAGAAAATAAGCAGATGATTTGCTTTTTCAGCATAAAAATTAAAAATGTCTGCCTGTCATAACATGTCCAAACAAAATTAGAAGACAAGCAAAAAATGTGAAAGCATTTACAATAAGTGTGAATGAAAGGGTTAATATTTTTACTTTAGAAACCATTTTCAAAGACTGTTTGATGATGAAACAGTTTAAAATATTATTTGGAGCTGGAGATACAGCTCAGTTGGTAGAGTGCTTGCCTTGCAAGCACAAGGCCCCATCTCCAGCACCACAAAAAAAAGAAAAAGAAAAAAAAAAATTATTTGGGCTGGGATTGTGGCTCAGTGATAGAACACTTGCCTAACATGTGTGAGCCACTGTGTTTGATTCTCAGCACTGCATATATATAAATAAAAATAAAGGTTCATCAACAATGAAAATATAAAAAAAGTTATTTTACAAACAGGAAGTAAAGTTATGTTATATTCTAATCTTGTTAAAAAATGTGTGTGCATGCACATCCACATATGCACACATAATCACATACAGATAAAAGGATAAAATGCATTAAAGTATTATTATTTTGGTGTGGTAGGATTGTAGATTTTTGTTTTCTTTACCTTTTCCATAGTTTTGGAAATTTCTACAAATGATATAATGAATTAAAAATAGAATGAGAAATTTTTACTACTTTTGGAAACATAGGTCTAGACAAAATTGGAATAAATTAGGCATTTAGTTTGAAACTAGTTTTCTACACATGTATTAGCTTTGCACCACTGTAATGAAGTACTTGATGCAGGCTACTTAGGAGGAAAAGAGAGGTTTATTTTTGTTCACAGTTCTGGATTTTCAAGTCCAAGATCAGGTGTCCTTATTGGTTTGGGCTTCTGGTGAGGGGAGCACATCATGGTAGGAATGTATGCTAGTGGTCACATCTTTCACCAGAAAACAGAGACTGAGGAAACAGACTGAGAGACCAGTATTCTACTGTCCTCTTCAAGGGCATGCCCTTGAATGACCTAAGTACCAGGCCTTGTCTCTTAAAGGCTCCCTGCAGCCCTGCCAACCTAGGGACCAAGGCTTTAACACATGAACATTCAACATCTGAACTATTGTAACTTGATTTGTTTAATTGTTATTGATATTACCCATATAAAACAACTGGGGGTGGGACGGGGCACTTGGGTACCACCGGGCACTTTGCAAGCAAGCACTGGAGTTAGAAGGATAAGCAAATGGGCTGGGGAGATAGCTCAGCTGGTAGAGTGCTTGCCTCGAAAGCACAAGGCCCTGAGTTCGATCCCCAGTACTGCAAAAAATAAAAAAAGAAGGATAAGCAAACACATTTGCATGCCTGGAAGGAGCTTACTCTCTGGGGAAGGTCAGACTGGCAATTTTAATGTGGTCTAGGTGCTACAGGAGGGGAAAGTGCAGAGGGCTTGTAAGATCTCACCGAGTCTAGAAAGTGATAGAAGCAGGTAGCTGAAGTCTAAATTGGGACCTGGAGGGTGAGCTGGACATGGGCAAGGTTGGCTAGGCCTGGGAGGGGTGTGCAGATAGGGAGTGGTTTTCAGGAGACTTGGTGTTTTGAGGAGAGGAGGCAGACTTGTGGATGGTGAGGATGAGAATGTGTTCCAGTCAGTGCCTGGAGTGAGGGCTGAGGAGACCAGGGCTGGACCTCAAGGGCTCTCTGGAAAAAAAAATCATCAGGTGATGCTGGTTAGTATGTATTTTCATGTTTCATGTTTATTAACTGTATCTTTTTACTGAGTTGACATTTTTAAATTTCAGGCTTCTTTGTTAAAGAATGATGAAACTAAAGCCCTCACTCCAGCTTCCTTGCAGAAAGAATTAAACAACTTGTTGAAATTTAATCCCGATTTTGCTGAAGCGGTGAGTCTTTTCTGGAATTTGTTGCTGTGTTGGAAGAAGGTCAAGGCTGTTTGGGGTATTAAATAGCCACACAAATGAGGATCAATCTTAATATTGGCCTACGTTTTTGAAAGAAATGTTGGCAAGAAACAGCACCAGTTGCAGAGCTCCTTCACCCTGCCCCTAGCTGTAGGGCATTGCTTAGCTTTTGATGTTCTCTCATTCATCATTCCGATGATGTGAGCTTTGGACAGATGATAGATAGACTGATTAAAAAAAAAAAAAAAAAAAAAGAAAAGGTTTTGGGACTGAAAAACTGTTTTCCTCAACATTTTTTTGTTGTTGTTCTTGTTATTTGTTTGTTACTAGGGACTGAATCCAGGGGTGCTAGCCACTAAGCTATATCCCCAGCCTTTTTTATTTTTTATTTTGAGACAGGGTCTTGCTAAGTTGCTTAGGGCCTCACTAAGTTGCTGGGTCTGGCCTTGAACTTGTGATCCTCCTACTTTAGCCTTCTGAGTTGCGGGAATTGTAGGCACACACCACATCATCATTTTTTATCACCCCCTCAGTACTAGGGATTGAACCCAGGGGTGCTCTACCACTGAGCTACATCCCAGCCCTTTTTATTTTATTTTGAGACAGTCTTGTTGAATGCCCAGACTGGCCTCAATCTTGTGATCCTCCTGCCTCAGCCCCCCAAGTTGCTGGGATTACAGGCATGCACCACCATACCCAGCTGGTTTTTTTATTCTTAAATTTCCAGTAGTTTAATTCCTTAGGATTTTTAACTCGGAAAACTTTTCTTAGTGATATCTGGGTATGACATCAGAGTATTTAATGTGTGGAAATATGCCCATTTTGTTGTAAATTAGCAACAAGGTTGATTCAGTAAATGAAAGTAACTTTAATTACAGTAATTCACTGTGTTTTAACTTGGGTATTTAGAAAAATTAATTTTATACCTTGCAATGAATTCAGGTTTCAAGATATTTAGATTTGAGCTCACAGTGTGCTTCAATACCTGAAGTTGGTGAGACCTGCTGCTCTTGGGTATTATGGATCCTAATGCAACCAGAGGCTTAATGGATGTGTATTTAGGATAAAACTGGCACAAATACTAATATAATTCCCCATTTTCATTTGTTTACTCCCTTTGGGGCAACTGCACTAGGTCCTATAGGGAAAAGATTAAGCTAAACCTTGACTTTTCTCAAGGGTAGGGGAGATAAAGGTGTCCAACCAGTGGTATTCTCCACTGTAGTCTTGCACCCGAGGAAGAGGAACTTTTAAAAATACATGGATTATTTCGTGTTTTAGCATTACCTCAGCTACTTGAACAACCTCCGCGTCCAGGATGTTTTCAGCTCAACACACAGCCTCCTTCATTATTTTGACCGCCTGATTCTCACTGGAGCTGAAAGTAAGAGTAACGGGGAAGAGGGCTATGGCCGGAGCTTGAGATATGCTGCTCTGAACCTGGCTGCCCTGCACTGCCGCTTCGGTCACTAGTAAGTTTATAGATTTTTGTCCATGTAGACATTGAAAAAAAAATCTCAAACGTTGAGATGTGCTTTAAAAAATAAGGAGAAAGAATGTCTTCAACTTAATTTAACTTTTCACTGACTTCAGAGTGAATGGACCCTGTACCTGAGTAGTCTGCCCCCTGGTGTCACTATTTAGCATTACTCTCTTAGTGTCCAGCCTCTGGATTCATTACTTCTGAGAACAGCACAGCCATTCAGTGAAAAGGAAATTAGGTAATTAGACCAGAAATCCCCAGAAGGGATTTTTGGAAGTAATAATGGGCTTTAAAAGCTATTTTTAGTATTTTAAAAGTGAAAAGGAAGTTTTTCCTCTATTGGATGGAAGACTGCACATGCTTGCTCAAAGCGACATGTTTGCTTCAAGTGGAGTCCAGGTAACCAGTAAGGTGACATTGGTTGTTTTCCTTACTAAGCTATATCTGTATTTTTTGTGTGTGTGTGTGTGTGATGCTGGGGATTGAACCCAGGGCCTTGTGCTTACAAGGTAAGCACTCTACCAACTGAGCTATATCCCCAGCCCTATATCTGTATTTTTAATGAATAAAAATAGGAAAACCGATTATCATTTAGTAAATAGAGTTAGATAGATTTTAATAACTTTCAAAACACAGAGGCTATATTGGAAATGAGGAAATAACGTGAATAATGATGAAGGAAATTATTAATTGAATGAGTTATCTTGTCCCCAACCCCTCACCCTGTGTTTTTTTACCATTTAAGAAAACTATCATCTCTGCTATAGGCATCTTTGATTTGAGACTCTAGGGTATGTTAATAGAAGAACGGTATCCAAAGTTAAAGAATTGAAATTTACGTGTGGGCCAGGAGGTACGCAGGGAATTGTTAATTTCTGGTTAGGTTTTATTTATGTTATTTTGTGGTACTGGGGATTGAACCCAGGGCACTCTCCCACTGTGCTACATCCCTGAGACTTTCAGTTTTTAAATTTTGAGATAGGGTCTTGCTGAATTTCCCAGACTGGCCTCAGACTTGGAATCCTCCTGTCTCAGCCTGGGATTACGGACATACACCACCATGTCCTGCCTGGTTGTCAGGTTTTAAAAGAGATGTAGACAAGCTGGAGCTTGTATGGGGGACAGTCTTAGGGTGTTGAGACATTTAAAGCCAGGACACATGAAATATGTGGGAAAGATGTGAGAACATTTAGCCTGGAGAAAATGTTAGCCAAGCATCTGTTAACATCTTCAGGTGGTGAAAGGTCTTGTGAAAAGACTTGAATTGACTGAGGATATGACTGCCAGATAAGGTTGAGAGCTGATAAGTGCAAGTTAAGGGCCTCGTGCTTCATTTTAATGTAGAAGTGCCAGGCACCATGGTGCATACCTGTGATTCCAGCTATTTGAGAGGCTGAGTGAGACCCTGACTCAAAATAAAATACATGAAAGGACTGGGGATGTAGCTCAGTGGTTGAGTACTTTCCTACCATGTGTGAGGCACTGGTTTTAGCCCCCGGTATGGAAGTGTGGGGCAAATTTCTCTGTATAGAACTTTCTGAGAAAGGTTTTAAAGGTGTACTCAGGCCTAGGCCAGGAATGTCATCGAGGGAATTCAAATAGCAGATTGATACCTGCAAATGTTTAAGGATACTCCAAACTCCACGATTTTGTGATATTCCATAATATTTTATAATAACTAATTTTTCTTTCCTTTTTTTTTTGGCACGGTACTGGGGATTGAACCCAGGGCCTTGTGCTTGTGAGGCAAGCACTCTACCAACTGAGTTATATCCCTAGCCCAGTAACTAATTTTTCTTTGCCTAGGTTTTTTTTTTTTTTTTTTTTTAAGTTGTAGATGGACAGGATACCTTTACTTTATTTTTATGTGATACTAAGGATCAAACCCAGTGTCTCACAAGTGAGAGGCAAATGCTCTATCACTGAGCTACAACCCTGGCCCTATTCATTTTATTTTTATGTAGTGCTGAGGTTTGAACCCAATACCTAACCCATCTAAGGCAAGCGCTCCACCACTAAGTTTCAACCCCCACCCCTATCTGCCTAGCTTTAATAACCTCTTGATCAAGGTCTTTTTTTTTTTTTTTTTTTTTTTTTTTGTGGTGTTGAGGATAGAACCCCTAGGGTCTTATATATGCTAGGCACACCTTCTACCACTGAGGTATATCCCTGGCATCAAGGGCCTTTCATTACTTTATGTGTTCATAAGTAATAGTAATACCATTTATAATATTTACTAATAACTTCTTTCTTGGTTTCGTTTTTTGTTGCCAGGGGGAGGCTTCTAGAGATTGAACCCAGGGGCATGTAACCACTGAGCCACATCCCCAGCCCTTTTTCTTTTTTCTTTTGAGAAGGTCTCACTAAATTGCTAAGGGCTGCACTAAGTTGCTAAGGCTGACCTCAAACTTATGATCCTCCTTCCTTAGCCTCCCAAGCTGCTGGGATTATAGACAAGTTCCACTACACTTGGTACCGATAACTTAATATTTCTGTGTTAAAAACTGCTTTCCTGCCAGGTGCACACCTGTAATCCCAGTGACTTAGGAGATTCAAGCAGGAAGATTGCAAATTGAAGACTGGCAGAGACCCTCAGCAATTTAGTAAGATCTTGTCTCAACAGAAAAAGGGGCTGGGAATGTAGCTCAGCTGTAAATCATCTCTGAGTTCAAGCCAAACATTATCCAAAAGTAAATAAATAAATAAAGCTTTTCCTAGTGTTTAGAAATTTGTATTCAGCCTCTGGGATACAAATAATCTTTTGGTCTGCATAATTTCTTTGTGTTCACAATATTGTCAGTGGATAGACAGCGGATGACTTCAGATGAGGAAAGGTTTTTATTGATGTGTCTATTCTTATTATCAATTTGCTCAGCTCCAGTCATCTTTTTTTTTTTTTTTTTTTAAACCAGTCCTGTATCTGTGGGCCTGTGTGAATCTGTCACTTGGCTGAAAGAATCTTGGGAATTTCGTGAAAATCTTGGTCTTTGTGGAGCATCTGCCATGTACTAGGGCTGTTTCAGCTGCTAGGGACACAGAAGAGATAAACTGGTCGTGGAGCTTATCATGGAGGAGATGGACACTATACACAGTCAAGTAGCAGCTCAGATCAGCTCAACCTGACCTCTGCTAACCTAATATTGGAACTAGACTTAAAGGACTTATGGGAGTCGAGTGAGCTGTGGTGGAGATAGTGTTCATGCGAGTGAGAAGAGCCTGTGTAAAGGCCCTGAGGCAGGGTTTATGTGGCACATTTGAGGAGCAAGCAGTGTGGTTGGAGTCCTGTAAGTGAGAAGAAGGGGAAAATGGCTAGGGAGGTGGCAGAATCAGAGCAGTTAGAGTCCTGGAGGCCAAGAAAGGACTTTGGCTTTAAGGAAGCCATTGTTTAGAGGCTACAAACTTGTCTGCTCTGGCATTTGGAAAACAGCAGATGCTTCATCCGTTTCAGATATTATAACCAATTTGCCTCTTCTCTTTTACTGAAAACTCTTTTTAGGATTTCTTGATTAACAGCAATGGAAAACTAAAAGATCCCTTTAGGATTTGTCTGACTTTCCTGACATTTCTGTTGTTAATCTGCATTTTCTTCCTCTCTTGGAAAAAAAAAAAATCATCTCTTCTTAGTTCTGTTTTAGCATACTCTCTGTACAGTTTCTCTTAAAGTCCTTTTTTCCCTGAGCATAACATTATTTGATCATCAATTTTCTGTGAAGTTAAATCAACTGATATTTGTTAAGGACTAATGTGTAGTTATCCTTCTTGACCTTAAGTAGCTTATGTTCTAGAGCAACAATAAAGAGGATTTATAAGAAATACAAAATAGGTAAAATGTGTCTGGTTTCCAATTTTTTTGAGACAGGGTCTCCATAAGTTTCCTCTGTTGGCCTTGAATTTGCAATCTTCCTGCCTTAGCTGGGATTTTGTGCAAGGCCCCTGCCCTGACTTGGTTTCTTTATTTGAACAAACAATTATTGAGGAAAAAAATCAGCACTACCCAATTAAAATTATTTGTGTGAGGTTATTGCTAATGTTGAAAGAAAAGACATTGTGTAAGTCTTTCCTTAAGTAAGTGACAACCAAGAATTTCTGGTTCTGTTTTTAGATCTTCAGTGGCCCAGTGTTTGTAAAGCTTCGCCATTGGGAAACCCAAAATTTAAGAGTGACTTTTGCCATTCAGAGGTTTATAAAGTAATAAATGAAATAAAATTAACACAGGTTTAGCAAATAGAAGACAGTACACAGTAGTATTTAATGAAACATTGCAAAGTGAAGGTACAACTAGAATTTCTGAGGGTGTTTCCAGAAGTAAGCATTCAGCAGGGCTGAGAATAGCTGGCTGGACTCCACAGAAACTGAGAGGTTGGAGGAGAAGTCAGATTTGGCAGGGAGGCACATAAGCAGGAAACAGAATCTTAGAAGTGGGAATCCTCAAAATACTTTTAAAAACTAGTTTTTAAAAAATAAAGCAACAAATGTATATAGTTTTTTAAAAAATCAAATAATGCAGAAAGCAATGAAGTGAAAAGGAAAATATCACCCCTCCCTTTGCCTCTCCCCTCAGTGGCTGACCACTGAAATTAACATCTTAGAGACAATTCATTCCCTTTTTAGTAGACATTCACTTTAGAAGGCACATGATGTGTATCTCTGTAGTTGGAATTTCCTACTGCAGAGGTTGGGGCACACCTCCGAGAACCAACCATAAATAGTTACAAACCTCTGGCCCAGAGTCCTGCTCTCCGATGACTTGTATATAGATGACTTCCTGCTACCATTGTTTGCTCATGTTTGTAATTGTTAATGGTTATTAATGTTTAGTCTGTCATTAGTCAACAGGCAGAGCTCGCCCTGCAGGAGGCAATTAGGATTGCCCAGGAGTCCAACGATCACGTGTGTCTCCAGCACTGTTTGGTGAGGCCGTCCTCTGGTCTTGGGATTTTGCTCATGGGTCGAGGTGGCCTTCCAAAGGCCTCATTTGAACCAAGTTGTTTTGCGTTTGGAGCAAAGGTCTTCAGCAATGAAGGGAAACTACTTAGGTGGTGGTGGGAGGTTCAGAAAGGGCAACCCATGTTTGTTTACCTTTCTCGATTCATGATATCTGTTTCTGCTTTGGGCGCATTTCCTGTCTACAAATTTTAATGCAATTTACTATGATAGTAAACATTAACTATCACATTTAATGTTGGCATTAACAAAAAGATGTATGCTACACCTAGTAACTGCATGAGAAATTTCTCTAAAAACAATCACAAAGTACAACTGGGACACAGAAGTCATTTGAGGATCACCTTTGAATCTCATTTCTCAAAGACTGCATGGGTGCTTTGTCCTTTTCTCTGAAACACCTGCCACTCAGCTACTGTCAGAGGAAGCTTTGGCTTGTTTATTTCAGTCTGCTTTTAACATGATTGATAGATTTCATTTAGGTTCATAATTTGTGAGAGTATTTTAGAGGGGTTATTTTTCCCTTTTTAATTCTTTTGGCCACATTGATATTTCACTAGAACATTAGCCATGTTATGATATAATTTGGTGATTGTCTCTTGCCAGAGCTGGCTTTATGTGCTGGGGCAGAAGAGATCCGATAGCTATGTTCTGCTGGAGCATTCTGTGAAGAAAGCAGTACATTTTGGGTTACCGGTAAGGCTCATCTTTCTGTGAGATTGTTTAAATAAGTGGCGTTGCGCCTTTGTCTCTCTTCCCACCCACCTTTTGTCATGAACCAGTGATAGGGTTAGGATGGGTATTATGGCGTATGGTTTTATTCTTGGTAGTTTTCTGCAACTTTATTAACCAAACTACTAAATTCTGTTTGGTAGGTTTCTCTCTGTTCCCTTTATTAACAACATCTGTGGAAGCTCTATCGATTTGTTAAGAGATCTTTGTTTAGTTTATTGAGCAACATTTACTTAGTACCTAGACACTTAGAAAAATTTTTAGGAAAGGTGTTTTTTAGTGGTGCTGGGGATCAAATGAGGGCCTCACAAGTGCTAGGCAAGCACTACCAGTACCAGCCAAGGAAGCTTATTTTTAAACCAGGGATTGGCAAACTTCACAGCCTCTGGGCCAAATATGGTGCTCTGCCTGCTTATGTATTGCCTTCAAGTTAAGAATGGGTTTTGCATTTTTAAATGGTTGGGGAGGAGGGGCGAAATAAGTATGCAAGAGAAACCAAATATGGCCTGCGAAACTTAAATTATTTGCTTTCTAATCCTTTAGAACAAGTTTGCTCATCCTTGTTTTAAACCATAAACAAAGCCAGGAACCAGTAAACCTGTTAGGCAGATTTGTCCTTTCTCATTTTGAGTGACAGGGAAGGACCTGAGTTATAGTCCTCAGTGACCTATACTGAGGGCATAGTCTGTGTCCAGGAAGTAGTAATGACTGAGTTGAGATTATTGCTTAAAGAACCTCATTCTGTCTCAGAAACATTTACCAAACACCGGATCATAAGAAGTAGGACTGCTTCAGCATCTGTCTTAGAGTTTGCAGCAATCTTCAGTAAAAATGAAAGCCATTATGTACAGTGATTTAGCGTACATGCTTGTTAAATCTGTAAATCGTCCATGTGATTTACTTCTGAGAAAGGAAACTTACATGGAAGAAAGGAAGTGGCTCCTTGAAATAAATGATAGATTTCTTAAGTACAATTTTTGCTATGGATTTAAGCTGACTCTTTCTAGTTGAGCTTTCATCCCTGAAGATTATACCAGAAGTTAATGAGAAGATAATTTGTTGCTCTTGATAGGCATCCTCTTTTGATCTCCTATAACCTAATGTGCCTGGCACTGTTTGACATATTATTTCATTGTAATCCTTACAACAATTCTTTATGATAGGTTTGATGCCCATTTTACAGATGAGGAAGCTGAGGCTTAGCTAAGAAGCTAAGTGACTGGCCCTAAGTCACACAGTAAGTAGCAGAGGCAGTGATTAAGTCCAGGTTCACCTAATGCCAAAGCCCTGGCTCTTTCCCATGTATCCTCTGCTTCTTTTCCAGCCCTAGTTTTTCAGCAACACATCTCACATGGGTCAGGGTTAAGGTCAGGTTGTAGGTACTTTCCTTTTAAGTAGAGCTGTCACTGTGCATGTGCTGAAATGTGAAATCCACCACATTTCTGAAGAGCAAAGCAAATTCTGTCATGTAATCTCTATCTTGGGTCGTGGGTATATCTGTCCCCTTAGTACCTCGCCTCCCTGGGAATACAGTCCCTTGTTCAACAGAGAGCTTTTGCTGGGAAGACGGCCAACAAACTGATGGATGCCCTAAAGGACTCTGACCTCCTGCACTGGAAACACAGCCTGTCGGAGCTCATCGATATCAGCATCGCCCAGAAAACGGCCATCTGGAGACTCTATGGCCGCAGGTAGGTCTTTAGGCATACTGCCAGGACCATGGCGGTGTGAATCCTTTAGTAGGAGCTAGCTCACTGGTTCTGTGAAAGGCCAGACATACAAGGTTTTCTTTTTCTTTTTCTTTTTTTTTTTTTTTAAAACCACCTTTGGAAGCTGTTTATGTAAGGGATTAGATAAAATGCTTTAAAACATTTTGTAGTTTGCACGACCTCTGCAAAGTTTTTTCCCCATGCACGTTATTTGCTCTTGCCATCTGCTCTGTGAATAACTGGTGGGTGATCTCCATTGTGGTTTGCACATCTGATCTGCCCAAGATCACAAATGTAGTTGACCAGTGTCTCAAACACAGGTCCTCTGATCCCAAGCACTATGCTCCTTTGCTTTGAGACAAAAGCCTCTCTTCCAGTTCGCAGGTTGCATGGCCTTCCTTCCTCAAGTTGAGCATCCTCCATTCCCCGCAGCTGTTGTGTAGAGAAAGTTGTTTTTCTGTTACTCAAGGTGTTTTCTCTGGACTGTTTCTAGCCTCATGTTTCCTTTTCCACTTAGCCACCTTTAGCTTGGAAGTAAACTTCTGAAGTAGATTGTAACCCTGGAGCCCTGTCACTAGTTCACCTCTTACCTAGACAATCTGCTGTTTCTAGGAATTCAGTGATGAAAGGAAGTGCCTCTTTTACCAGTCTTGTTTTTGTATTTCAGATAATTTTTTGGCACGGCGTGCTCTGAAACAGCTGCCGACACTGGCCACTGCTTGCATTGCCAGAGCAGCCGGTGCCAGGATGGCATCGGGTCTGCATTTACCCGTGAAACCTAATTAGCATTCTGTGACCTCAGGGGAAATCGAGGGTGGGGAGGTAGGGGGTGGGGGATCAGGGAACTTGGAGCTCCCAGCTCTGCTGTAACCACTCCATGTTTCCTTGGGGGCCTCACATCCAGGATGCTTTTCTGCTCTCCTTGACCTGAGGGCAGGAGAGTTGGTGTTGGGAGGTAGCTGCTTCTACATGGCCTGAGCCTGCAGAGGGATTAATTTCCTTGCGTTTCTACTCAAGATAACTGTAGGTTATGGCCACGGGGTAGTCTGGGTCTGCTGTCTGAAGGGACGTCCTGTTCCCTCTCCTCACCCAGCACTATGGCGCTGCAGCAAGCCCAGATGTTGCTGAGCATGAACAGCCTGGAGTCAGTGAATTCAGGAGTGCAGCAGAACAACACGGAGTCCTTTGCTGTCGCGCTCTGCCACCTTGCAGAGCTGCATGCAGAGCAGGTAGGCAGGTTGTGTTAGCCTTCTGTCTCTGTGACAAAATACCTGAGATAATCAACTTAAAAGGAGGAAAGATTTATTTTGGCTCATGGCTTCAGAGGTTAAGACTGGGGTTGTGGCTCAGTGGTAGCTTGCTTGCCTAGTGTGTGGGGGGCACTGGGTTCAATCCTTAGCACCACATAAAAATAAGCAAGTAAAATAAAGGTATCATGTCTATCTACAACTAAAAAATCTATTTAAAAAAATAGAATAAAAAGGAATCATTGAAATGTGAAATACAGGTGTGTGTTTATATGAAAGGGGAGAATACCTAATGTATAGCTAAAATGTCAATAGCTAATGTTTGTTCACATTTGTTCTGTGCCAGGCCTGTGCTTTGTTCTTTTATGTGTGGGTTGTGTTACAGAATCCTTCCAGTAGCTTCACGAAGTGAAGCTGTTTCACAGAACAAGAAACTGAGGTCTACAGCCACTCCACTACTAGTATGTGTCAGTCTGCTCTCCAGTCAAGTCTGGTTGCCCCAAAGAAAAGTGGTGGGAATTAGACATAACCTTGACTTACAGCCCAAATGATTTTACTTGATTCTTTTTAAAGGGGACGGATTAAAGCATCTCTCATGCTGTGCTAGCAAATTTCCCTTTGGTGAAATGTTTTTTGGAGGGAAAGAAAGAGATCAGGGAAGCTTTCTTTCTCACTGAACGTACCGTGTCTATAAGCACATTTCCATGATCACATTCTTTTTCTTCATAGTTTTGTGGTGTCTGTTATTGTTCAATTGTATCATAATGCTCAGTATTCCCTCATCTGCAACATACAGGTCTCAGGGTGGTTTCCACCCTTTCCAGAAGTCTAGAAAACCTTCCCCTCTACTGAACCTATTTGAGCATTTTACAGTCCTTTTAGTAACTGGGCTCTGGCTCTTGGGTGCCACTGTGCCCCTGGGCTGCCTCCTTCCTGTTTCTGGGGACACATCTCAGGCATTCCCAGGTCAAAAGAGCACAGACCAGCTGTGCTTGCTCTTCATTTTTCCTCAAGAGTGTTGCATGTCCACCTCTTGTTTTTTCCCTCTTAATGGCATTGGAACTTTCAGTACCACTCTTTTTCTCTCTGTGTCCTGGTTAAGTGGAGCATTTGGTAATGAAGGAGTTAGTGAACACTCAGGTGTTTGGAGTGAGCCTCCTGTGACTTTTCCCACAGCTTTATTGAGAAACAGTTCACATGCCACTTAATTTACCTTGAAAGTGTTGTTTCAGGACAGTCCTTTTCTTCCCTTCCTCTGCCTGCCTTAGAGTTTTCTAGTTTTAGAATGTCAAGCATGTGAGTATGCTCCCTGGGTTGATGATGACTGCCACATCTTGAGTTACACAGGTTAGATTTGCACCTGTGAAATTAAGCTTGGCCTACAGTGGAGGAAGCAGCTTTATGATGAGTCTCTGTTTTGTTTCCTTTGTCTGCTTTTCAAGCTCATCTCCAAATAAACTGCATGCTGCACTGTGTTGTGGTGTGGCAGTGCTTGGGTGGAACCTTGGGTGAACCTCTGAACTGCTTTTGGAGCTCCTTACTGCCACCCAGAGCGAGTGGAGTGTGTTCTTTTTCTAAGGTTGTCAGCCCCCTTTGTTTTCTCTGAGCAATTTCTGGGTCCTCTCAGCCTTGGGAGTAGCAGGGTACAGTGGGAATGTTTTGGTTGTACAGTGCAGGGCATCTCTGCTTGACCTGAAGTGGATAGCCCACCTCTAGACCCTTAGCTCCTTGTGGCAGTCATGAAAATAACTGGTGAGGCTGGCCGATTAAGACCAGCCTCCTGGCATACCTGTCATCCCAGCCACTTGGGAGGCTAAGACAGGAGGGTCACGAGTTCAAGGCCAGTCTGGACAACTTAGTGAGACCTTGTGTCAAAATAAAAATGGTTGGGGTTGTAGCTCAGTGGGAGAGCAGTCCTGGTTCAATCCCCAGTACTGCCAAAATGTACAAGCAAAAGGTTGGCCGGTTAAAATCAAAAGAACATAAAAATTAACATAAAATGAATCTTTTCAGTGTAATTTCCACTTGTAGAGAGTGCATTACCTAATAAGAGTTGGACCAAATTCAAAAGCTTTGGGGTTGATAGTATATGAGTATAAAAAAGATAAGTAGTATTCACAGAAAAAGCATAAATGGCCAAAAATCAGTTTCAACCTAGTTGTTGAAGAAATCAAACAGTGGAATAGTAGTTTTCAATATCAGATGAGCCAAGATGCAGAACTACGGGGGAAAAATTGAAGGGATAGTGTACTGGTACGGGAGCAGTACAGCCGTACAGCTCTAGAGGGTAATTGGTAACGTATCAACTTAAAATTCCCATCAGTCCTACTTCTCTGGTTTAATCCTAAGGAAATGATTGGACATAATGCATCAAGATATTCATTGTAGTATTTTTTAAATAGAAAAATTGAAAACAACCAAAATAGCTAAACCTAAGAGGTTATTTTGATGTACCATAAGTTATTTGCCTAATAAAATACTATGATAATACAGATATATGGACACTGGAAAGATTTATTTATTAAAAAAATATTGATATACATAATTGACAAAAATAACATATATAAGTATTTTGGGAATAGTTATGTACATAATATGTATAAACATAAAAGAAGCCTAGAAGGAGGTATGCCAAAACATTAACTGTGATTAGCTCTCTTGAAATTAAAAGAAACATGTCTTATATGTGTAATTTTTTAAAGTTTTTGGAAATGAACAAAATTCATTAGAACCTTTAAAAGAGTGGCCCTTTGAATATGCAGTTTGACATTCTGCCTAGAGTCTTCTCACTGGCTATGTCAAGAGTGAGGGATCACATGGACCTGCCTGTGGTGTGCAGATGTGATTTCAACATGGGTTGTGAGAGTCAAATCCTGTCCTTTGATTTTAGGGCTGTTTTGCCGCAGCTGCTGAAGTGTTAAAACACCTGAAGGAACGATTTCCACCTAATACACAGCATGCCCAGGTAACGACATGACCTTGCATGACATTGGATTTACTTTTGAAAACAGTGTTTTTTACCATAACAGAAAGCAGGATATTCTAGACTGTTCCCTCATAAAAATAATATTGGACTAAAAGGGAAATTGTCAAAGGACACATAAGGGATGATGTTATTTATTAGAACAAAGCTCAAAAAAATACAGATTCCCTGGTTTGGTGGTACAACCCAATAATCCCAGCACTGAGGCAGGAGGATTGAAAGTTTAAGGCCAGCCTGAACAATTTAGCAAGACCCTCTCTCAAAATAAAAAATACAACGGGCTGGGGATGTGGCTCAGTATATGAGGCCCTAGGTTCCATACCTAGTGCCACAAAACAAAGACCCAAAACACACAGGCTTACGCTGTGAGTATTTAAGGTATACATGACATAAAAGAATAGGAATAGGAATGGCAAACCCGGACCGAGTGCTTGCTGTGGAAAAAGTGAGAGGGAAATGGGGTTTGCAAAGGACTCCAATAAGATGTCACAGTACAGTTGAGGTTGTGGCTCAGAGGAAGAGCACTTTCCTGGCCTGTGCGAGGCACTGGGTTCCATCCTCAGCACCACATATAAATAAATAAATAAGTAAGTAAGTAAGTAAGTCACAAGGATTAGAAGTAAATAAAACACCGTGTGAGTCCGTAAAGTTGATTGGTGACACATATTTGTTAAATGTTTGTTGTTTTGTTCTTCAAGCTTTTGTGGAAGCTTGAAATATTATAACTTTTCTTTAATCTCAGAAAAGAATGTGTGTGAATTATTGGAAGGATATTAGCTATATAAGCCAAAATACTTTTATATCCCCATTGATAATAATGTTAACATTTGTCATTAATTTTTTTTCTTATTAGTTATGGATGCTATGTGATCAGAAAATACAATTTGACAGAGCAATGAATGATGGCAAATATCATTTGGCTGATTCACTTGTCACAGGAATCACAGCTCTTAATGGCATAGAAGGTGTATATAGGTAAGAAAGTTGGGAAATTCCAATCCTAGAACAAAATAATTTTTAAAGGGCTTAATTTTCCTGCATTTTTATTTGTTTTCTGTATGCATTGGCTTATTTTAGCGTAAGAAAACACTTCTTTACAGAAAGTAAAAAATTTCGATAAACAAAATGAAGAAAAAACAAATATGTCCCAGAGATAGTCACTAACATGTGATAACTATAAATCTAAACTTTTTTTTCTTGTGTTTTTGTGTGTGTGCGCATATACACACTTTTTTTTTTTGGGTGCTGGGGATCGAACCCAGAGCTTTGTGCTTGCAAGGCAAGCACTCTACCAACTGAGCTATTTCCCCAGCCCCTTTTTTTTCTTTCTTTTAACAGAAATTAAAATTGGCAGTTTTCCCTTTGGGAGGTTACAGTCTGAGGAAATACTCACTCCTGAAGTGGCTATAGTTAAAAAACACTTGGAAACATCAGCACAATCACTTGTATTTATTTTGAATCTGTTTCAGAAAAGCAGTTGTACTACAAGCTCAGAATCAAATGTCAGAGGCACACAAGCTTTTACAAAAATTGTTGACATACTGTCAGAAATTGAAGAATACAGAAATGGTGATCAGGTAAGGGGTCTCTTGTGCCTTTCATGGAGGTGGTGTGGTGGATCTTCTCATCCTGTGTTTTCTGCTTTGTTGTCAGTGTCTTGTTGTCGGTGGCAGAGCTGTACTGGCGATCCTCCTCCCCTACCATTGCGATGCCTGTGCTCCTTCAGGCTCTGGCCCTTTCCAAGGAGTATCGGTTGCAGTACTTGGCCTCCGAAACTGTGCTGAACTTGGCTTTTGCCCAGGTAAGCTGATCTCTGTTTTTTTTTTTTTTTTTTTTTTTTGGGTGCTGGGGATCGAACCCAGGGCCTTGTGCTTACAAGGCAAGCACTCTACCGACTGGGCTATCTCCCCAGCCCCTGATCTCTGTTTTTATAACACATTTGTGCTTGAGAACTAGTGAGTCTGTTACTACTTTTTGGTATTGAAAAGAGTATATTGAGCTTTCAGTTGTTAATATTGGAGTCTGGAAAGGAAGCCTCCACATGCAAGCCCTTGGAGGACTCCTGTAGAGTTGTGAACTTGTTGACAAGATGACACTTTTCAGCGGCACTGCCTTTCCTGATCTGTGTGTTTAGTAAAGGGGACTCCCCTCTTCAGTGAGGATACTTCCATCATATTAATTACACAGAGCCATGCTTGGTGTAGCAACAAAGGAATGTGAATATAGAGAAGAGGTACAATGGCCCATGCCTCTAATCCCAGCTAATTGGAGGTTGAGGCAAGAGGATCACTGAATCAAGGCCAGACTAGGCAACTTAGCAAGACCTTTTCTCAAAATAAAAAAAGGCCAGGGATGTAGCTCAGTAATAGACCACCCTGGGGTTGGATTCCCAGTATGGGGGCCGGGAGGGGGGAGGAAATCAGGTGTATGTTGAAAGTTGTTTTATTTGGTTGGGTTTTTTTGGTGGGGGCGGGCAGTGCTGGAGTCTCTTGAATGCTAACTAAGCAAATACTCTACCACTGAGCTACTCCCCTAGTCCTACAAATTTTTCAGAAGCAAATTATATTTTGTGTGTGTTTTTCTCACCTGGTAAAGTCCATGATGGACTCTGTTTATTCCTGTCTGTATCCCTTGATACCTAGCAGGACCTACACCTAGTAAATATCATTGAGCAGTTGAATCAATCTAAAACCCACTTGAGGCCAGGCATGGTGGCACATATCTGTAATCCCAGTGATTTGGGAGGCTGAGGGAGGAGGCTTGCAAGTTCAAGGACTTAAGCAATTTAGTAAGACCCTGTCTCAAAAAAAAAAAAAAAGGTGGAGGGGCTGGGGATGTTACTCAGTGTTAAAGCATTTGGAGGTTAAATCCCTGGTACCAAAGAAGGACAGAAAGAAACAGGACTCACTTGAGGAATTGGCTAAAGCAGAGGTTCCTCAGACTAACTAACTGTACATTAGAGTTATTGGGGAGATTTTAAAAATATCCACATACCTTGGCTTGCCTTGGAGCTTCCAGAGTTAGAATCTCTACGGACAGAGTCTAGCAATCTGTTCCTTATAAGCCAGCTTCATCAGTGATTCTTATTTCTTAATTAAGATAAATTTACATAATATAAATTTATCATTTTTAACCATCAAAAAATGTACAGTTCAGTGATTTTGAGAATATTGACAGTGTTGTACACCATTGTAACTACTACCAGAGTTATTTTCATGAGACTAAAAGGAAACTGTATGTATTAAATAGTCACTCCTGAGTCCTCCGTGCTTCCCATCAGCCCTTGGCAACCACTAATGCTTTCTATTTCTGTGTATTTGCCTATTCTAGACATTTCACTATGTGGCCTTTTTGTGTCTCACTTCTTTGACTTAGCAGACTGTTCTTAAGCTTCATCCCGCTTAATGTCTGAATCATATTCCACGGTGTGTAGAGACTGTATTTTGTTTGTCCCTGCATCAGATGATAGACATTGGGTTGTTTTCACCTTCTGGATATTATAAATAACTGCTCTTCATGTTCAAGGGGAAGTTTTTAAAAGTTTGAGTACTTGTTTTCTGTTCTCTTGGGTAGACACCTCTCAGAATGGAGTTGTTGGGTTGTGTAATTTTATGTTTGATTTTTTTTTTTTTTTTGAAAAACTGCCAAAATATTTTTGGCACAAATGGTGTTAAATGGTACATAATGACTGCATCACATCATTTTATCTTAATGACTGCATCACATCATTTTATATTCTGACTGGCAGGGTCAGAATGTAATCTCTGCAGTCTTGCCAGTGCTTGTCATTTTCTGTGTTTTATTGCTATCTCCTTCCTAGTGGAGTGATATCTCATTGTGCTCTTGTTGTTGACTTCCCTTGTGACCAGTGATGTTGAGCATCTTTTCATGTACTTATTGATCATCTGAATATATTCTTTGGCAAAATGTTTATTCACATTCCTTGCACATTTTTTAAATGAGTTTCTAGTCTTTTTGATGTTCTCTTATAAGAGTTCTTTGCATATTATGAATTAGACAAGGTCCTTATCTGATACCTGATTTGCAAATATTTTCTCCTGTTTTGTGGGTTGTCCTTTTGCTTTCTTTTATGAATCTGTTTATACATAAGTTTTTAATTTTGATAAATTCCAGTTTACTGTTTTTCTTTTGTTGCCCCTTTTTTGATATCTAAGAAATTACTGCCAAATCTGTTGTCATGAAGATTTTCCCCTGTTTTCTAAGAATATACTTTTAAAACTTCTGCTTGGGTCTTTGGATCATTTTGAGTAAACTTCTGTGTGTGGTATGAGGCAGGGGCCCAGTTTCATCCTGTTGTGTGTAAGGATCAGCCATCATAACCCCATTTATTGAAAAGACTTCTTTACCCAGTAAATGGTATTGGCACCTTTGAGGAAAATCAGTTAATCATACATGTATAGGTTTATTTCTGAACTCTAAGTTCTATTCCATTGATCTATACCAGTAGCACCATGTTTTGGTTATTATAGTTTTGTAGTAGTGGTTTTATTTTTTGTTTTTGAAGTATTCGAAATTAGATGTAGTAAATTTAAAATCAGGAAGTAAGACTTCTAACCTTGTTCTTTTTCAAGATCATTTTGGCTACAAAGGGTGCTTAAAATTTCACATTAATTTTAAAATCAGCTTGTCTGTTTTGTAGAAAAGGTAGTTGAGCACTTGCCTTCTGTTCTTAAGACCCTAGATTCTATCTTGACCCCCACTCCCTCCCCCCGTAAAAAAAAGAAGTTGGTATGGATAGGGATGCATTTGAATCTGTAGATTAGTTTAGAGAATATTACCTTTTTTTTGTACCAGGGATTGAAACCAGGGGTGCTTAACCACTGAGCTACATACCTAGTTAGCCTTATTTTTTTTTTTTTTTTTTTTTTTTTTTTTTTTTTTTTTTTTTTTTTTTTTTTTTTTAGAGACAGGGTCTCAGTTACTTAGGACCTCACTCAGTTGCTGAGACTAACTTTGAACTTGTGATCCTTCTTCCTCAGCCTCCCAAGCTGCTGGGATTACAGGCATGTGCCTGACAATGTTACTATTTTTTTTTTTTTTTTAATATTTTTCTTAGTTGTCGATGGACCTTCGTTTTATTTATTTTTATGTGGTGCTGAAAATCAAAGACAGTGCCTCACACATGCTAGGCAAGCACTTGATCACTGAGCTACAACCCCAGTGTGCAATATTACTATCTTAAACTTGTCTTTCAAACTATAAACACAGGATGTCTTTCCATTTATTTGTGTTTTTAAATCTTTTCAATAATGTTTTCCAATTTTCAGTGTAAAAATCTTCCACCTACTTGGTTAAATTTATTCTTTTTTTTTTTTTTTTTTTTTGGTGCTGGGGATCGAACCCAGGGCCTTGTGCTTACAAGGCAAGCACTCTACCGACTGAGCTATCTCCCCAGCCCCCAAATTTATTCTTAAATATTTTTATGCTGTTGTAAATGAACTAATTATTATTATTGTTTTGGTGGTATTGGGAATCAAACCCATGTCTTGCAATTGCTAGGCAAACATTCTACTTGAACTGCATCCCCCGCCTCCTTTTTTTGCCTCTGCAGTGCTAAGGATCAAACCTACAATCTCACACACATGCTGGGCAAGTCTCTACCACTGAGCTGCATCCTCAGCCTAAATTTTTTTTTTTTTTTTTTTTTTTAATTTTGGTTTTGGATTGTTTATTACAAGTGTATGTTGATCTTATGTTCTGCAATTTTGCTACTTAGATAGGTTTTAGGGGATTTTTAAAGGCTTGTCTAAAATCATGTGATTCCCAAATACAGATAGTTTTACTACTTCTGTTCCCATTTGGATGCCTTTTCTTTCCTTTTCTTGCCAGATTGCTTTGGGAGGAACATCCTTTGAAGGAAATGTTTGACAAGTGTATATCCTTGTCTTGTTCCTGATCTTAGTGTGGAAGCTTTTAGTCTTTAATCATTAATATGATGTTAGCTGTGGGTTTTTCTGGGATGCCCTTTATGTTGAGGAATTTCCCTTCTATTCTCAGTTTGTTAAGTGTTTTTGTCATCAAAGGGTGTTGGATTTTGTCACATGCTTTTTCTGTCAGTTGAGATGATCACATAATTGTTCTTCCTTTGTTCTGTTAATATGGTACATAACACTGGTGGATGTTTTATTTATTTATTTTTATGTGGTGCTGAGGATCAAACCCAGTGTCTCACACTGCTAGGCAAGTGCTCTACCACAGAGCCACAACCCCAGTCCCTGGTGTGCTACTATGTTCTTGGAAATTTTTGCATATATGTTCATATATGTTTCATTTTCTAGTGATATCTTTGTATGGCTTTGGTATTAAAGTAATAATGACCCTACAAAATGGGTTAGGAAATGTTCCTTCCACTTTGTTTTTGGGAGAAGTTTGAGAAGAATTGGTATTAAGTCTTTAAAAGTTTGGTAGGGTTTGCTGGTAAAGCTGTCTGGTCCTAACTTTTCCTCGTTTGGATTTTTTTGTTGTTGTTTGTTGTTTGTTTTTTGTAGTTGTAGTTGTAGATGGAAAGAATGCCTTTATTTTCTTTGTTTGTTCTCATGTGGTGCTGAGGCTCCAATCCAGTGCCTCACATGATAGGCAAGGGCTCTGCCACTGAGCCCAGCCCCAGCCCTCCTTTTGGTTTTTGATTTGATTTCTTCCCTTCCTTTCTTGCCTCTGCTCACTGCTGCTGCCATCACTTCTTCCTTGTCTTCCAATTTCTTCCTTGCCGTAGGTCTGTTCAGATTTCCTGTTCTTTTTGAGTCAGTTTGGTAGTGTGTGTCTTTAGGAATTTGTCTGTTTTATCTGGTTTTATTTGTTGGCACATAATCATTCATAGTATTCCTGTATGATCCTTTTTATTTTTGTAATGCTGTTTAAATCCCCACTTTGGGGCTGGGGTTGGGCTCAGTGGTGGAGCACTTGCCTAGCATGTGTGAGGTGCTGGATGTGATTCTCGGCACCACATATAGATAAGTAAATAAAATAAAGGTCCATCGACAACTAATATTTTAAAAATAAATAAATAAATCCCTGTTTTTTATTCTTGGTTTTTCTTGTATTTCCCTCTTTTTCTTGGTCAGTCTCAGTTTGTTGATTTTGTTAATCTCTTTGAGGAACCAGTGTTTAGTTTTATTGATTCTCTGTTGCTTTCTTATTATGTATTTTGTTTGTCTCCATTTCCATCATTATTTCCTTGCCTGTGTTAGCTGTGGGTTTAATTTGCTTTTCTTCTGCTAGTTTCTTAAAATGGAAGATGCTAGGTGCAGTGGCCTATGCCTGTAATCCCAGCAGCTTGGGAGGCTGAAAGGAGGATCCGCAAGTTCAAAGCCAGTCTCAGCAACTTAACGAGTTGCTAAGCAACTCAAGGAGACTCTGTCTTTTCGAGTTATTTTCTTAGTTGTTACTCTTCCCCCAGTAATTGATAAGAGTTCAAACTCTCAGAATCACCAGTCTAAAGAATATCAATTCTGAGTCTTTTTGTGAAGACAGAACTTTTCCACGGTGTGAGTGACCACTCCCTACTGTAGGAGTGTGGTGCCTGCTGTACTGCAGTACATGTCAGGGAGGAAATAAGCCAGAGTCATTCAGGAGGACAGCCAGAAACCACGTCCTCCCAGCAGAGGGTGGCGGGTGTGGTGTGTACAGTGCCATGGTGTTTCTTTTCAGCTCATCCTTGGAATCCCAGAACAGGCCTTAACTCTCCTCCACATGGCCATTGAGCCCATCCTGGCTGATGGGGCTATTTTGGACAAGGGCCGTGCCATGTTCTTAGTGGCGAAGTGCCAGGTGGCTTCAGCAGCTTCCTATGATCCACCGAAAAAAGCAGAAGGTAGGAAACTATTAAAAGATTATTAGGTATTGTCATTGAAGAAAGTTTCTAAAGTTCAGGACTCAAAAAAGGAAAAGACTGTTAAATTGGGGAAAGTTCTAAGTGTTCACAAATATTTGTTAAAGTTTTATGCAGCATTTTAAAGTGCTTTCAAATGCATGTTTAGTAGGAGGATTAAGGGTAAATGATTGGTAATTTTAATCTCAGATCCAAGGTCCAAAGCTAGAGATCAGGATTAAAATCCTGCTTTAAAACTTTACTAAGGGGACTGGGATTGTAGCTCAGTGGTAGAGTGCACTGAATGAATGAATGAAGTTAGTTAGTTAGTTGTGTCCATCTAAATACAACTAAAAGTATTCTTTAAAAATACCTTACCAAGCTGGTCATGGTGGTGCATGCCTATAATCCCAGTACTTTGGGAGGTCGAGGCAGGAGGATCAAAAGTTCAAAGCTAGCTTGGCAGATTAGCAAGACCCTAAGCAACTTAAGCAAGACCCTATCTCAAAATAAAAAATAAAAAGGGATGGGGATGTGATTCAGTGGTAAAATGCCCCTGGGTTCAATCCCTAGTACCAAAGAAAAAGAGAGAGGGAGAGAAAAAGAGAAGAGAAGAAAAATATTGAGTAAATGTATGTGACCTTTTACCCCCTCTGTCAGCTCTAGAGGCCGCCATCGAGAACCTCAATGAGGCCAAGAACTATTTTGCAAAGGTGGACTGCAAAGAGCGAATTAGGGACGTCGTTTACTTCCAGGCCAGACTGTATCACACTCTGGGGAAGACGCAGGAGAGGAACCGGTGTGCAATGCTCTTCCGACAGCTGCATCAAGAGCTGCCCTCCCATGGGGTGCCTTTGATAAACCATCTCTAGGGAGGACATCCCTGCTGGCCAGAATTTAAGATGGACTTTGCTCCACCCTCCATGTCAGTGTGCATCCATGACACGCTGTCTTGTTAATAAACTATGTTCTGATTGGTTGGTCTTTTTTGATTGCTAAAATACATATTTTTAAAATTCCTCCTTTTATTTCCTTTTGGTAGCAAAGGACGCCAACCTTTAGTTAAGTAACAGCTGATTTGCCAGCCAGTTAGTGCAGGTGTCTTAGATTAGGTTTTCTCTGGGCAGAACTGCCAGTATTATAGGAATTGTGCACAGTGCATCTTTATATAAATCTGTTTACTTCATGTTCACAGGTAGGAACTCTCTGGGGAGTGGGCAGGTCTCCCCAGAGGCTCAGTGCAGGTTTTCATGAGGCTTGAATTTCCTTCTGAAAGGAAGGAAATTTTATGCAGCATATGAAGTGTTTTCACATGTATGTTTGGTAGGATGGTTGAGGCAAATGAATGGATTTTCCTTCCCTTTTAGTTGGCCCAAGTTGGGCTGGTGGCTCACAGGTACTCATGAGTACATGTCCACCCCAGAGGTCAAGGACAGGGGAGCTGAGTGTATAGCTCAGTGGTAGAGCGCCTACCTAGCATGCTGGAGGCCCTGGGTTTCATCCCCAGCAGTGCAAAAGAAAAAGAAAAGAAAAAAAAAAAAAAAAGGAGGAGGAAAAGAACTTTTAAAAAATGATTTTTAGACCAATGAGAAGAATCATATTGCAGGGCTGGGGTTGTGGCTCAGTGGTAGAGTGCCTGCCTAGCACATGGAGGCACTGGGTTCGATCCTCAGCACCACATAAAAAAATAAGAGGTGTGTCCATCTACAACTGAAATATATATGTATTTAAAAAATCATTTCAATAATTTCTTGGGTGTTGACTTTTTTTTCAATAACTTCTGTATGGGTGTGCTTTTTCTATATTTATGAATAAGGGGTTTTGATAAATTAAGGTGATTATAAATTAAGAGAAGGTCCAAAGCTCAGAGGCATGTAGTCTCACCAGATATACAGTGTGTATGATTTACAACCCATCCCTATAGTTGAGCAGGGCCAATTAATGCTGTCTAGTCATGAATTTCCTATTGAGGGTTCACAGAAAAATGCCTGTATTTTAGGTCCAAAGCAGCAGCTATCCCCAAACAGCCCTTATAAAGCAACGAGCAACTGACCAAATTTTGCAGCTTTGTCATTGGCTTTTCTTCAGTTAAATTTAAACTTTCTAATGAGAAACAGTTTCTCTCCAGAGCTCTCTGAAGCAGTGAAAAACAACTCACATCTATTAGCTGTCTTCTGGCCAAAGACAGCTGCTCTGGAAACAGACTCAGTGTAGAGATAGAAATATTAATTTGGGGTGTTGACGTTTAAAATCTTTCTTTAAATTTATTTGGAGGTTATATTTGTAGGTGGTAAAAATTAAATATTAAAGACTATAGGAAAAAGTATTCTAGGAAGTAAATACTATTAGTTATACTTTATTCTTTCAAATGTATTTTCTCCTCTGGTATCTTTTGAAGAGATATGGGGTTACTGGGGATGGAACCCAGGGCCTCTCATGTGCTAAGCTAGAGCTCTACTACTGAGCTATCTCCCCAGCCCCATGATGCCATTTTTGGTGAATGCATTTTAAGTAAGATCCAATCCAAGAAATGGCTGTAACCACTCTGCCTCTCCAGAAAGAGGTACAAGAAGTGGAATCAGGTTGTTAGCTGATCCTATAGGTATCAACATAAAAGCCAGAAATCATCAAACCCAACCAGGACCAACTGGGGAATTTATGAGGGCCAATGGAAAATAAGAATGTAAAGCCTCTATTAAAAATGAGAATTTCAGAGTCAGACGTGGTGGTGTAAGGGTGTCATCCCAGCTGAGTCAGGAGGATTGCAAGTTCAGAACCAGCCTCAGCAATTTAGTGAAGCCCTAAGCAACTTAGCAAGACTGTCTCAAAATAAAAAGGGCTGGAGATGTTGCTCAGTGGTGAAGCACCCTGGGTTCAATTCCTGGTACAAAAAAAAAGTTCTCACAAATTACGTGTGTGTGCGTATGGCATGAACATACAAACCCACATAAAATTTCAAGATGGCAACAACAGTCTTAAGCCAAGTACTGGGCCCTTCTGAGCATGTATGGCTGGCACCCATAAACCCTGTCCGTGTTCTCAGCTGACTACATGTTCATTTTGGCTGGGAAGCAAAGCTTGAATCCAAAGCTAATAGAGTTGGCCCGTAGTTTCCTGCTGTCGATGACAGACTTGTTGGCTGGAGCCCATCTTCAGGAGGGAATAGTGGGTTGAATGGAAAGTGGGAATGTCAGCGACCCCTGGATGCAGAACTTTCTAGGTGGACGCTAACTAGCTTTTTTTCGCTGGAGCATTTGGTGGGAGAAGAGAGTAATTATATAGAGGTATAATTATGCACAGGTTAATGTAGGGGTTTAGGAACTGATCATCTGGTTAAAGGAGAAAAGGGTTTGGTTGAAGCTTATTAGCCGATAGGTATTTGGATCTATACCAGAGACCTTCAGAATATGTCCTCAAAGGAGGAGAAAAGAAAGCTTTTCTGACTTAAAGGGCATGGCGGGAACACTATCTGCTGAGAGTTTCCTGTCCTGAGGTAGATGGCAATAGCTAATATTTGCAAATTCTTCTCACATATGAACACAATCCTAAGAGGTGGGCAACAGCATTTAATTCCCTTGATGAAGAACCTGGGCATAAGAAGGTTAAGATACTGGTTCAAGTTTGTGCATCTTGTGGCTTGCACAGTTGTGATTATAATCTACTTGGTGTGTTACCCTAATCCTGAAACTGCCTGCTTCCCAAGTTTTGAAAAATACTGAACTTTTTCTGAACATCCTCTTTAAGTTTGTTGAACACCTAATATTATTTATCTAGCACCCAGTGTGACCCAGAAAATGCCAAGTGTTTTCACACATACCATCACTGATGCTTGTAAGCTCAATTCCATCCCCACTTTACAGGTGAGGAAACTGGGCCCTAGAAGTGTGGCCTGACAGCCCCTTTAGGGATAAGGACTAGAATTGGGTTGTAGTTACTAGAGGCTCCACAGACTCTTTCACCACCAGCCTGCCTTTGCAGTCACCTAAATGCCTGGAATATTTATGCTTGTTTCTAGTGTTTTAATGTCCTGACATTTTGGGTGTTTTGTGTTTGTTTGTTGGGTAATGAGGATTGAACCCAGGGATGCTTTACCACTGAGCTTCATCTCCCAGCCCCACTCCCTTTAAAATTTTTTTTTAGTTGTCGATGGACCTTTATTTTATTTATTTATATGCAGTGCTGAGGATGGAACCCAGGGCAAGCACTCTACCACTGAGCTACAACCCCAGCCCTCCAGCCCCTTTTATTTCGAGACAGTCTCACTAAGTTGCTGAGGCTGCTGGCCTTGAACTTGCAAACCTGTCTCAGCCTCTTAAGTCGCTGGGATTTGGGTCTGGATGTTCACGGCCAGGGAGGTAGAATATTCCCATGCTCAACAGGTGTAGAACACAGAGCAGCGCTGGGAAGAAGGACAAAGCCTGGGCAGAGGTCATGATGCCATCCTAGTGGGTGAGACAATTTTCAAGTCTTACATTTCTGTCCCCTCCCCGTATTCCTCAAGTTTTCTTTAAAAATAAGATTCAGAAGCTTTGTTTACTTATTTTCTTGACAATCTGTGTTGTCAGGACAACAAGATCTGTTTGCCTAGAATAGGATTTTCTGGCATTTTTTGGGTGGGAGACCCAAAAAGCAAGGCTAATTTTTATTTTCATATTTCTAAGAAGAAAATGGTTTCCTTGTGTGGGATGATTCCTATCATAAGAGGGGCTCAATGTCAATGACAGGCAATTATGATGTTCTGTACTTTGTTCTAATTCACTTTAATAAAAAGGCAGATAAATTGATGGGATTTTTAGCCCTGTGCTAAGTATATTAATAGCACCAGTGAGCACTTAAGTGCTAGGCACTGAGCTAATATCTTTACACACATTATTGTATTTAAACCCCATGCCAAGCCTGTGAGCTAGGTACTATAATTATCCCCATTTGACAGCAGATGAAACCAACCTGGGACAGATCAAGTCACTTGCTCAAACCCACAGAGCTGGTAACTAATGGATCTGGGATTCGAACTAAAGTCTATCTGACTCTCAAATCACACCTTTCAATCACAATGCTGACAGCAAACAAATGTTTTGGGTGTTGTATCTGCCTGGATGCCAGGAATTTATAGCTAGCTCTATTGGCAAGTCAGAACCCTGAGTGAGTCTGGAGGTGTAGCTCAGTGGTAGGGCACTTGCCTAGCATGCATGAGGCCCCGGGTTCAATCCCCAGTGCTACAAAGAAAAAAGCAAGTGAAGAAGGAAAGAATAAAGATGGTAGTTGAGCATCAAATAAATGATACAGTCCTTGCCTCAGTAGATCAGAGAGAGAGGTCAAAGAGGACCTGAGGGTCACAATGTTTCAGGAGACTTCCAGGAGGAAGCAAATCTTGGAATGGGTTTGAATTCCTACCTGCACTTTTTATCCTTTCTTACTTGATTAAAAAAAAAAAAATTTTTTTTAAAGCTTTTTTAGATGGACACAATACCTTTATTTTATGTATTTATTTTTATGTGGTGCTGAGGGTGGAACCCAGTGCCTCACACATGCTAGGCAAGTGCTCTACCCCTCTTACTTAATTTTTAAGTTTAAACAGATACGCCTGTTAACTACCGTGCTGAAATAAAACATAGGCTTTTTAGTAACATAATAGAAATATATGGAATTGCATATTTTAACAAGTAACTGAAAAGACACTAAAATCTATATTGGTTATCTTAGGAAAGTAGGGTTGCCAAAGTATTTATTGCCCATGGTCCAAATCTGGCACACCACCTAATTTTTTTTTTTTTAAGACTAGCTGGGGATGGCTTTTATATTTTTAAATGGTAAAAAACCAAAATAGTAATATTTTGTGACGTGAAAATTATATAAAATTCAATTTCCAGCATTTATAAATAAAGCTTTATTGGGACCTCACCACATCCATTCATTTACCACTATCTGTGGCTGTCAGTTGAGTCATTTCCTGGGAAAGCATATAGCCTGCAAGCCTGAAATATTTCCTATCTGCTCTTTACAGAAAAAGTTTGCTAACTTCCACCTTACAGTCATAAATATTCCAAGGGAAAAAACATTAAAAAAAAAAAATATATATATATATATGACTGGTTGTGGTTGTACATGCCTGTAATTCCAGCAACTCAGGAGATGAGACAGGAAGATCTTAAGTTTGAGGCCAACCTGGGCAATTTAGTGAGGCCCTGTCTCAAAATAAATAAGCCAGGCATGGTGTCATATGCCTGTAACCCGAGCAGCTCAGGAGGCTGAGGAAAGAGGACCTCAAATTCAAAGCCAGCCTCAGCAATTTAGCAAGGCCCTAACCAGTTTAGTGAGACCCTGTCTCTAAATAAAATATAAAAAGGGGCCTGGGGTTGTAACTCAGTGGTAGAGTGCTTGTGTAGCGTGTGTGTGTGGGCACTGGGTTTGATCCTCAGTACCACATATAAATAAATATAACAAAGATCCATTGACAATTTTTTAAAAAGTATTTAAAAAATGTATAAAAAGGGTTGGGGATATGGCTCAGTGATTAAGCACCCCTGGGTTCAATCCCCAGTACCAAAAAAAAAAAAAAAAAAAAAAGGAAAAATACAGAACTATGCATCCACTAATCAGAATTGTTAATTGGTGATTATTGGTAAATATTGGTAATATTTTGTCATTTGCTTCATATGCATTTTATTAAAAAAGGGAATAAAACTTCACAATGTTCCTCACACCCTTTGTCCCATTCTCTGTCCCTACTCCCCTGTCCCTCTTTTTTTTTCTGGTGCTGAGGATCAAATCCAGGGCCTTCTGCCTAAGTGTCCTACCACTGAGGGACACCCCCGACCCTGTATTTCCTTCTTTGTGGCAGAATGTTATGAATTTAATACATATTCATTCCCTTTGACTTTCAAAAAAATCTTGTATGTAAGCATGTGTCCATAAACAATATACACAGTGTGGGTTTTTAAATATACACAAATTGTGCATTAGACTGTATTCCATAAGTTGCTCTGAACTCAACATTTGTGTGTGTGTGTGCTCTCTTTGTATTGACACAAATAAGTCTAACACATACTTTTAACTGTTGCATAGTATTCCACCAAATGACTATAAGTTTACTCATTCCTCAGAATTCGTACTCAGGAGGTTGTTCCCAGGTTTTTGCTCATATGAACAAGTGCATCAGAAGAGTGCATTGGAACTCTTGCCGGAGTCTTTATCATCTCTTTGGAATTGTTTGTCTCTGCAGCCTGAAAATACCAGAGAAGCTTAACTGAAGGGGGCTGGTAATCCATCCACTTGTCAAGACGGCTTTGAACCTTTAGTTTGTGTTTTACTGTCTTCTGAACTCGACTCTTGATTTCCCTTTTGGCTATTTGGGAACATCCAGTGGGTAACAATCTGGTCTGCGTTGCCTGATCCAAGGCCAGCGGGTCTGGGAGCCCATGAAATCCCACCCCCTCTCTTCTCCTGCCCCTGCTGTTATCCAGTTGGGAGACTAAACACACGCTAAGGCTCCAGCAAAGTTGGGAACCACAAAGAGGAGAGTGCATGGGAAGATAATGTGTTTCACAACCATTTCTAAACAGTCTCGTGGAAAAGCCAGAACTTCAACGGGTTGCCTGTAGTTTGGTGCATCCGGGTGGGGTGGGATTGGGAGAGAACTTGCCCCCGCCTTTAGGGCCGCCTGGAGCACCCGTCAGTTGAGATGTGGCTGCGAAAGGGGCTCCTCTAATGGGTGGCGCCCCGAAATCCAGGCCGCATCCATCTCCAGCGCCTGGTGCAGGGACCAGAGCCAGGCCGCAGGGCGGGACCCTGGCCTCCCCGCGGGCTGGGGAAACTTCCCGACACTTGGCCGCCGCCCTGCGGTCCCCGCGTCCGGCTAAATGAAGCGAGCGCTGGTGGCGCGTCCCGCCGGCCCCAGGGTGCCGCGGCCTCGGCGGGGAGACCCCGGCAGGTGTGCGCCGCGGGCGGAGGCAGTGGCCGCGCCGCACGCCCTCCCACCGGCAGGTCTCCCCTCGCGCTCCCGCCGCGCCCTCCCGCCGGCTCCGCGGGCGGCCTCGCTCCCCTCCCTGTCCTCCTCCGCCTCGCTCCTCCCCTCCTCACCCCTCCGCTCCCGAGCGTGGCCGAGCTGGCGGGCGCGCGCGGCCCGCGCAAGATTCCAGCGGCCGCGGCCAATCAGCGAGCATCCCGGGGCGACTCCGCCTCCGCCCCGCCCCTGACCCCGCCCCCGCCCCGCCGGCCGCGCACGGGAGCGCGCGCAGCGCCGAGGGAGAGGCGCCGAGCCGGGGGCGCAGAGCGCGGGAGGCGGCGGCGCGGAGCCCAGGTGAGCGGGCGCGGGCCGGGCCGGCAGGGGACGCCGCACCGCGGCCTCGGACGCCTTCGCCTTCCCGGGGCGGGGGCCCCCCGAATGCCACCTCCGGATGCAGACAAAGCCCGGAGGCCGGTCCCGGGTTCCCGGCACCGAGGGGACCCCACGTGCGCCGCCCCTCGCCCCGCCACGTGCAGAGATGCGGACCCCTCGCCCTTCCCCCGCGTCCTCCGGGACCCCGGGGCCTCGGCGGCCTCTTCCCCGGCCGTGCCCGTCCCGGGAGGCAGGGCGGCCCGGGAGTTTTGTCCCGAGGTCACCGGGCGGGGGCTGGCCGGGGGCTGGCCGGGGGCTGGCCGGGGTCGCGGGGCGGCCTGGGCCCGGCCCTGGCGTTGACAGGTGGGGAGGCCGGGCCGCGCGGCGAGAGGGCCGGGACCCGCGGCGTCCCCGCCCCCGCGGCCCGCAGGTCCCGCAGGTCTCGGGGGCGAGCCCAGGCCCGGTGACGGGGGCAGCGGGTGGCAGAGCCCTCCAGAGCCGTGGGGCGCGGGGTCCTTGCCGCTCCTCAGTCCGCCTCTGACCGCCCCCACCCGGCCCTTCTCAGTCGGCACCTCAGGGCGGAATCGGTCCTTTTGACCTAAATTTACCTCCGCCGAGGAGCGCCCACCCGCGCCCGCAGCCTGACCGGGACGCGGGGCCCAGCCCGGCTCGGCACTGGGTCTTGGTGCCCGGGGGCAGCCTTTTCTGGCTTCTCCCGCCCGCTGCCGCCGGCGTTGGAGGTGGGGTGATTTCACAGCTGCGGCTGCTCTCACTTGGTGCTGAGAGGTGGCACCTGGGCCCTCCATCTCCCCGGGAAGGTGCAGGAAGGGGGATGGAGCCTGTGCAGGGCACGTCGGTGCCATGGGCGAGAGAGGGGCAGCCTGGCCTGGGGATGGGACGGCAGTGCTCACCTGCGTAGGGACAACGGCTACCTTCCTCAGCCTGGTGTTTGGCTGCCCCGGGTCCTGGAGTAGAAACTTCAGGTGCCCTAGGGCTGGGCTGTGCGCCTTTCCTCCTTCCCCGGCTCTGCCCCCAGAGGAGCGGGAGAGGCTGTCTGGCCCCAAAGCTCCTTTGTTCCTTGGAAGGGGCAGGGGCTGCAACTCTCCCAAAACCACCCCGGAAGGCTTGGAGAGGTGGCTCAGTGGAAGAGTGCTTGCCTAGCATGCAGGAGGCCCTGAGTGCCATCCCTGGCACCACAAGATTTAAAAAGAGGAAAAGAAAACCTGCAATTTTAGAATGGACAAAGTGCATGCTATGTCAACAGCTTAGGGTGAGTCCCAGACCCTCCTTCCAGATTAATGAGTGATAACCTTCACTTGGTGAGCCCCCACCTTGGGTAATAGGAATGTTAATAACATTTTTCCCCCCCCCCTTAGTGCTGGGGATTGAACCCAGGACTTGGAGCATGCTGAGTTTGCACTGTACCACTGAGCTACACTCTCACTCCTAATAACTAACATTTATTGAGTTCTTGCTCTGTGCCAGATCCTGTGCTACATGTTGTCTGCATTATCTCATGGAATGACTACCAAAGTCCTTTGAGCCTGGGATTTTTATCCCCATTGTAGAGATGAGGAGATTGAGTCTACAACAGTCCTTTGGTGTTGCTAGGATTTAGCCGCATTTTACAGGATGGCTCAGAGAGGTTAATTAACTTTCCCAGGGTCACACAGCCAATACGGGTATGTCAGGCTTACCATCTGTTCTAGAGCAGAGTCCCTTTACAAGGCTTCCTGGACTTGTTTACTAAGCAGCAGATGAGGACACAGATCTAGGCAGGCCCTGTGGTGATATCCATGGCTTCAGGCTTGTCTTTGCCTCCAGGTTGTTAGTGGGCTGGTAGCCAAATGTATTCGCTAATAATTATGCAGTAGTTCTCATCAGGGAATGGTCCCACCCTCCTGGTGAGCATCTGAAAGTGTGGGGGCGACTTTTGGTTGTTAAAATGATGCCAAGCCCTCCTGGTTTTTGGTGGGCAGGATCTGGGGCTTCCAGCTGTCCTGTAAGCAGACCAGTGCCCCAGCAGGAGGAATGGCCCGGCAACACCACTGGTGAGAAGTACTGGGGGACTGGCTGGAGGAGGGGGCCCTCAGAGTTCTGGAGAAATCTCTTCTGGTAGGTGTGACTCTTGGGAGGCTCCCTGCAGGCGCTGTCATTTATACTGAGCCTGGAAGAATGGGCTGAAAAGTGGGGACAGGGACTGAACAGGACAGGACAACTCAGCAGAGAGAACTTTGTGCAGTTACCAGTTCCTGCCTTGAGAACCTCGGCCTGGGTGAAGAGGGAACTGCCCAGGCACCTCTCAGGGGGAAGGGCAGCCGGGTGGGGCAGGCCAAGGCTCAGTTCCTGGCATTGGGGCTCAAACTTTAACATGGGCCCTAGAGTCACCCTGCTCAGAGAGGCTGAGTCACTTGCTCAGGGTCACCTGCCACCCTCTCCCCGGCATGCCTCCTCCTGGCGGCTGTAGGAAGCATGTGGATCTCATTTCCTTTTGCCATCCAGGGGATTGGGGCAAATGCTACTTCAGATTTTCCTTTGAGTCAGAGTGCTTCGGGTAGCGATTTTTCTCGGCTGTTTTGCCTTCCCATGGCTGCTTCCCTTTGGGCCGGTAAGAGAAGCTGGAGCGGGGTTCGGGGGGCAGCTCAGGGCACTGCAGTGACCTTCATCCTCAGGCCTTGCCTCTTTCTTGGAAGTTGGGAAATTGCATTTTCTCCCCCTCCCTGCTTCCTCTGCTGGGGATGGGACCCAGGGCCTCACTCCCATTAAGCTGCGCTCTTTCCACTGACCTATATCCATGGCTCTTTAAGTAATAAGGAAAAATTCTTGTAGCATAAATCTAACTTTTAAAGTGAACAGTCAAGTGCCACTTCAAGATGTTCACGGTGCTGGGCCACCATCACCTCCATGAAGTTTCAGAATATGTTCATCGTCCCAAAAGGAAACTCTGTTACTTATGGAGCAGCCCCCTCCCTGTTGCCAGTCCCTCTGCCCCAGCCCCTGGCACCCACTGATCCCCATCTGTCTCTAGGATTTGCTTGCTCTTAATTTGTCACATAATGGGTCGTATAACATCTTCCGCTTGGTGTCTTGCCCCAAGAACCACAGCTCCCCTCGGGCTCTGAGGCCTTCCATTCTTTCCAGTCCTGGCTGTTGGTTCAGTGCAGGTCCACGTTGATTTTATGGGTCTGTATCTCATGAGACTGTTTTCAGGTAAGTGAACACAAAACAGAAAACCTCACCTGACGGACAGTGCTGGGAGCCCAGGCTGGGCCTGAAGTGTCCCCGGTCTTTCTCAGTAGCAGTGCGGGGTGCCCCCACAGGAGTGGGTATGGAGTAGCCAGGAGGCTGAGCCAGGGTGCCTTCCCATCTGAGCTCTCGGCTTCCCTGGGCTTCTCGTGCTGGCAGATTATGTCCAGAGGTTAGCTCGGGAATCATCTTCACATAGTTTTGCTATTTTTTTTTTTTTTTTTTTTTTATAAAAAAAAAAAAAAAAAATTTTGAATTATTTTTCTTTCCTCCCTGATAGGAGCCTGTCCTCAAAAATGACAAAAAGCGGGGCTGGGGAGATAGCTTAGTCGGTAGAGTGCTTGCCTTGTAAGCACAAGGCCCTGGGTTCGATCCTCAGCACCCAAAAAAAAAAAAAAAAAAAAAAAAAAAACAAAAAGCCTTCTTTAAGGTGAGCGCTGAGACTTGGGAAGTCCCTGGCCCCTGGTCCCCTGCCTGGATGTCCGTGATGAAAATGGGGAAGGGATCATCTCCATTGCCAGTGTTTTTAATTTCATTCGTGTTTGTTGTTGCTGTTTTTTTTTTTTTTTTTTTTCAATTACGAAACATTTAAAGCGGAGAAAAAAGCCAGAGTTTTGTTTGGGTTGTTTTTTGGACTGGCTTATATTTTGGAAGTCTGGAAGGATGCCCGGGAGGTGACAGGAACAGGGCAGGGCAGGGCAGGGTGCTGCCTTTACACAGGGCTGACTCTGGAACCTCCATGATCCAAGATTATTCACTTACCGCCTCTTTTGGGGGGTCTGGTGACAAGTTCGCCCTGGGGAATGAAGCACACTGGGACTTGGTCCCTGTCCCAAGGAGCTTCCAGGTTAGTGGTCCGTGACTTGTTTCGAATCCCTTTGGAAAAGAGGGATGAGTCTGGCATCGTTTTCCTTTGAACAAGGAGAGAAAGAAAATTAGAAGATTCTGTGGTGCCCCTACCCCCACCCCATCTTGGAAGTCGCTATTTTTATGTTGCCTCTTTTTATCCCAGTGGCTTCTGTAAATAGTTGAGAGATGGCAGTTGCAGAGATAAAAATGCTAATTCCAACCTGGAAAGGAGATGGATGGTCTCCCGAGGAAGTGGGGGTGGTGGAGCGGAGGCTGAGGTCTTGCCCCTCCGCCCCCATGTCTTGGGCAGAAGGTAGGAACTGAGCCATGGGGACGGGCTTGGTGGGGGTGCCTGAGACACTTCTATTGGAGAAGTTTAAAGGGGGAACCAGTGGTTAGGTGCGGGGGCAAGAAGGGGAAGTACATTCATTCCCCTTTGAGCTTTTGAAAGTTCACTCAGCCCCAGTCATGGTGACACATGCCTATAATCCCAGGTTGAGTGACTGAGGCAGGAGGATCACAAGTTCAAGACCAGCCTTAGCAATTTAGCAAGACCCTAAGCAATCTAGTGAGACTCTGTCTCAAAAAATAAAAAGGGCTGGAGATATGGCTCAATGGTAGAGCACCCCTGGATTCAGTTCCCAGTATCATATAAAAAGTCACTGGGGTTTTGTATTCAAGTCCTCTGGTGGATAGAGAATTTATTTAGGTTCCTCCCAGATGTTTCCTCTGGCTTCCAGGTCTAGTGGTGGGGCACAGAGTTGGCCCTGCAGATCTGGCTCCCAGGTCCCTCCTTGCCCCTCTGCTGGGGTTGTTTGTGCTGGAGGCAGGGAGGGAAGGATCTAGATTAAGCTTCACCTTCAGAAGGCAGGGAAGAGGAGGGAGAGGGCCTGTGGGTGGGCAAGGCACGGATGCCCGTGGGTGCCAAGCTGGCCCCCTCTGTTGATTTGCCAAGCTGCAGAATTTTGGAGAGGAAGACTTTTTCTTTCCATTATAAATTGAATTTTTATTTGTTTCCCTGCTTCTTCCTTGGGTTCCGTGGAAGACTGAGAGGAATTCGGTGGGAGAAGTGGAAGGAAGTAGGAAGGGTCCCTCCTCATATCGCCTCTCCCTTCGCCAAGACCACTGCACTCAGCCACTCAGTCCTGCTGCCTGGATATCAAGGCTGGGCCACCTGTGCAGCCTGGCTTTTGATGCCTGACTGCTGACCATCCATTCTTTCAATGATACTTCATTATGGAACAAATCAAGGGTCCTTAGTTGCCCTGGGCTGTAGTGTCAGGACCTCTGGTTGTTGTCCTGGGGCCTGCCCAGCCATGTTGGCACGAAGGCTCTTGAAACATACAGAGGCAAAGACATGAGATGACGTGGATGCCACATGTTCAGTCTTGTGACAAGCCATGCATGGACAAGGGTTCGAAGATGAAGACAGCTGAGTTAGCATGGTGGGATTAAAGATTTCAAAAGCCCAAACTTGTTTTAATATGAGTTAAAGCCAGTTGAAGAGGCTTGACTTGATACTGCTTGAAGTCCTCTCTTGGCTTCTGGTTAGTGATTGTGTACACCTGTACCCTCCCGAAGTATTCTTTAGCTGGGTGATCATGGGCAAGTCACTGAGCCCCTCTGCTCCAGGGTCCTCACTTTAAACTCTGGAGGTTTCTGCCACGTCCAAATGGATGAGAGAAGGACTGACTGCTAGAGGAGGATGTTGGCTGTCAGTCACCCATAAACTCTTCTAGTCAAAAAACACATAAGAGCCAAAACTTTTTAAATGAGGGGGCGTGACGGATTGGGCCATACCAGCTCTGGCCTCACAGCATGGAGTAGCCCCCCACTCCTTTATTTATAGTCACACTGGTAAAGGGTCCTGGACGGGAGTGACTGCTTCTGTGATGCACAGGATGGGGTGGAGTTAGGAGAAACTATCATATAAACAGACGGTAAGCCACTCCCACAGTGTCACATACCCCTGGCGATCTGGGGCAGCCCTCCGTGGCTGCTAGGTCCTGGGAGTCAGGCCTCAGTATCTGTGGCTCAACCTGGTCTGATAAGGATGGCCTCTGTACTAACGGAGATAGAGGCTTAGAACAGCGCCAAGCAGTCACAGAGTTCAGCCACAACTGCATCTACAACCACAGTGGTTGCTGCCACAGTGATGGGCTTCTGGTTTTGAGCATGGTAGCCATTTCCTTTCCCTCATCTTGTTCATCAGCCCTTCCCTTCCTTCCTTGATTCTTTTTTAAGATTAAAAATAATAAGATTTTGGAAGTATTAGTTTCTGTCTGTCAAGATGAAGGTTGTTCCTGGACTGCCAAGGAACTTGCTTATGTCCAGCAGTTTTGGCCTTAGGATTTAAGGACTGAATGTTTGCAGGAAGCTTAGTGGAGAAGCTTTTCTGTCAATCAACTCTGCTACTCGCAGGTCAAGACCTTTGATTTGTGCTGGACAAGGTGGCGTACACCTGTAATTCCAGCAGCTTGGGAGGCTGAGGCAGGAGGATCACAAGTTCAAAGCCAGTCTCAGCAATTTAGTGAGGCCCTAAGCAACTTAGCAAGACCCTGTCTCTAAATAAAATATAAAAAAGGGTTGGGGATGTGGCTCTGGTTAAATGCCTCGGGGCTTAATCCCTAGTACCAAAAAAAAAAAAAAAAAAGAAAAATCTTTGGTTGGTAACAGAAAGCTAATCATAAATAATAGGCTTAAACAAAAATGGGAATATATTGGCTCATGCAGTTGAAAACTTGGGATTTATGGACTTCAGGCATGGCTGCATCTAGGTGCCAAATCAGTTGTTCTTCATTGCCTCTCTTTTCTCTCTGTTGACTTTATTCTGAGGCAGAGTTTTCCCCTTTCTAGTTACTGAGGAGTATATCCTCAGAGCTCTAACTTCAACAGAAAGAGGGAGATTCTTTTCAATACTTTACCCAAAAAAACCCTCAGAATGGGACCCAGCAGAGTGAGTTGGGTCACATATACTCTTGATTCTATTACTTGACCAGAGCTGGTGCCCCCTAGCCAGGGTTGAGTCATGTGTGAATCTCTGAAGCTGGTGGTGGGGTCAGCCCCACAGGGCCACCTTTCACATAGAGATGGATTCCCAGACAGAAATGGGGCTCCTGGTCTCAGAGTACAGGGATGTAAGCTCTAGGCCAGCTAAAGAGCACTTCTGACCTGGGTGGCCTTGGGACAGATGAAATACATGATGACTTCCACCTAATATTTATCAAAAGCCAACAGTGTCCTAGATCTAGACCTTGGAGTTCAGCAGTGGACGAGAAAGACAAAACCATGCTTCCTCAAGTCAGCCAGCTTGAAGTCTCTGCCTCGTCCCATGCTTTCCTTCCTGAGCTTGTCGAGACAGGGCACCTTTGCTTTCTCTCCTGTTGGACACAGGGTGAGGTCCCAAGAAGACAGAGGCGTGGGCTGCGTGCCTCCTTTGTTGGAGATTTTGACCCAACCTGGAGTTTATTCAGGATACAATGTATGGTCATTGCAGGGCCATCCCTGTGATTTTTGGTCCTTTCCTGAAAAATCAGAGCAGGGCTGGAGGTGTAGTCACTGGTTGAGCACTTGGCTAGCATGCCCAAAGCCCTGGGTTCGAGCCCCAGCACCTCAGAACAAAACTAAACAAAAACTCAGAACAGTTTTCCTCTGCCTGGAACCACTGTGTGACTTTGGGCAAATTGGTTAATTGTCATGAGCCGGCATTTTCTCATTGGCAAAATGAAATGTTTGAGACTAGTGACCATGGAGATGTGCCCCTAGTAGCACTGTCATCCAGTGACTTTCAGAGTTGGGGCCGCAGACTCAGATGCCTGTAGGGGTAAAAAAGGACATGGGACATGGCCAGCAGCCTGTCCTTGGGAAAGGCATTGGGGGATGTGACTGGGGTATGCTGGCCAGTGTTTCCCTGGCCAAAGCTGCTGGGAGTTGGTGCCAGGCCTAGTACCAGGTGCTCTACCGGTGAGCTATGTCTCTAGCCTGAGATTCCGGAAATTTTGACTTTTTTGAAATCTCCTGGCTCTGGAACATTGGCCTTCTCATTCCAGTAGTTTAAAACATGGTGCATGCCAAGGAAAGCATGTCAGTGGCCAGATGTCACTCGAGAGTCACCATTTGCATTATTTTTGCTTTAGGGACTGTGATGGGTCTGTGTACTCTAAAGCTAGAAATCTCTTTCCTGCTGTCTCACACGGGACAGCCTTTGTGGACACTGAGTTTTGGTGCCCCTAAACTCAAAAGTGTTTCAAGGAGCCAGGCATGGTTGTGCACGCCTGTAATCCCAGCAGCTCAGGAGGCTGAGGCAGGAGGATCACAAGTTCAAAGCCAGCCTTGGCAATTTAGCAAGACACTAAGCAACTCAGACCCTGTCTCTAAATAAAATATAAAAAAAGGCTGGGAATGTGGCTCAGGAGTTGAGTGCCCCTGAGTTCAATCCCTGATACAAAAAACAAAAAAGTATTTCAAGGAGAGAAGTGGGGGCTGGGGTTCAATCCCCAGCACCGCAAAACAAAAACACAAAAAACAACAAAAAAGAGAGAAAATGGTAAGAGCCGACATCACTGGATCTAGTGACTGAACCAAGGTGTTGAACCTGGAATATTCCACCACTGCCTGAGCTGGTGTGGCAAAGCCTCTCAGGCTGCCCTCTGAGTCTCCCTGCAGAGGCAGCCAGCTTCTTGGAACCTCCCAGGCAGGGTGGGTGCCACGATACTGTCCTAGGGCTGCTATATCAAGTCCTGCAACCCAGATGAATTAAGCAACAGAAATGTATGGTCTCATGTTCTGGAGGCTGGAAGCCGGAGATCAGAGCATTAGCTGGCTTTGTTCCTTCCCATGGCTGTGAGGGAGAGTCCCAACTTCCTCTTCCTGGCTTTTGGTGGGTGCCAGCATCTCGTCTTGTGAGCATCACCCCTCCCTAGTCCCTGTGTGCATCTGTGTCTGTCCACATTTCCCCTTTTTCCTAAGGACACAGGTCCTGTTAGCTTAGGGCTCACCCTGATGTTCCCATTTTTACTTAAGTTTGTAAATACCGACCTCCAAGTAGGGCACATTCTGAGGAACTGAGGGCTACAACTCCAGCATATTTTTCCTGGGGGGCACATGTGAACCTATGGCGAGGCCTGAGGGATGGCTGCCCCTCTGCTCTCCTCTTTGGCTTCCTATGAAGCTGTGGTCCTTCTGGCTTCCCCTCTCCTACCTGGCTCTGCTCCTGGCCTCCTTCCTGTTCCATCCACTCTCCCACCTCTTTGGCTGGCGGGGGGGCCTGTTCAAGCTGCTTCCTCTGCCTGGACCAAGTTCCTGCCCCCTGGACACCTGCTCAGCCTGAGCAGCTCCAGCCAAGAAATTTCTCCAGGAGAGGCCTTCCCTCACGGGCTCCCGCCATGCTGCCAGGGCACCTCCCAGGGTGTGCTCGTGGAATCACTGGCATTCTTTCTTTTAAAATGCTGGTATCCTTCAGAGGCTCTTTTCTCTCCAGGGCAGCAACTACTTTTGTTTGATTTTCCTGGTGCAGAGTAAACCCTCCAAAATTGTTAGAACAACAAAGGAGCTGGGCATGGTGCACATCAGTAATCCCAGCAACTTGGGAGACTGGAGCAGGAGGATCTCAAGTTCAAGGCCTGCCTGGGCCACTTAGCCAGACCCTTCCTCAAAATAAAAAATGAAAAGAGCTGGGGATGGACCTCAGTGGCGGAGCACTTGCTTAGCATGCATGAGGCCCTGGGTTCAGTCTCCAGTACTGTAAAACCAACCAACCAAAATAAAAACCCCACAAATTAATGAATGAATGTCTTTTAGGACCTCTTTGGGCCTCCAGGTGAGAGAGATGCGGCTGGCTGAGCCTGTTATCCCAAGGGAGGATGTTGTCCCTGGCCTTAGAAGGATCTTTGGGCCTGTTTTGAATTCCTTGGTTGTCCTGTAGGCCTGGGATGAGGGGACCTCGGGATCCTGAGCAGGGTGCCTCTGGGCTGGGGTCACCTCCCCAACCTACCCACTGGCTTCTTGCTGTGCTGCTGCTCCAGTGGCTCTGTCCTGGAGCTCTGTGTTTGTTGGGCAGCAGGCGAAGCTTAGAAGCAGCCCCCAGGAGATGGGAAAGCATTTCCTGGAGGCCTGTGCCACTTGGCTTCCTGGCAGAGGAAGGAACATTCTCCTGATCCTGGCTGGGGTCCGGGTCCATCTGCTGCAGCACTGGAGGGGCAGAAGGCACAGGGGTGAGGACTCAGCATTTTGTCGGACCCACACAGTTTTGCGAATGGACTTCTTACCCAGGGTCCCCTGAAATCAAATGCTCTGCTTGCTACCCATCCCTTGCAGAGGGCCTGTCCTGCAAGCATTTTTTTTTTTTTTTTTTAGGTACCAGGGATTGAACTTGGACACTGAGCCACATCCCCAGCCCTTTTTAATATTTTGAGACAGAGTCTCACTGAGTTGCTTAGTGCCTTGCTTTTGCTGAGACTGTCTTTGAACTTGAGATCCTCTTGCCTCAGCCTCCTGAGACCCTGGGATTACAGGCATGTGCCACCAAGCCTGGCTTTTGTCAGATTCTTATAGGATCTGTGACCCCCAAACATTAACGCTGGCTTAGACCCTGTGGGGCAGGAGCCATCTTGCCTGGCTGTATCCTGAGTGCCTGAGGCACTGAGGCCCATGTCTTGAGACATGGACACACCTGTCCTCCAGCACAGTGACCCCTGACCTAGGTCTGAGCTGGCACTTCTCTCCTCACTCCTCCAGACCTTGAAGGCTGAGGCGATGTCAAAGGCTCTGAGGGAGGCCCAGGCCAGATGCCAGCTTGCCAAGGAGGCTGATTAAAAGCATCTTTGCTGGGGGTGGCTGGCTTGGTGTCCTTGGCCTGGAGTAGAGATCAATAAGCAATTTTTCTGTTGGCATGAAAAAAAATTCTCCTTTGACTTTCCCAGGCACTGGAGGCCTAGTTTTCTTTTCAGGAATGCTGCAGCACTGTCAGAGGTGGCTCTGGAGCAGGGCAGGCTGTTCGCCCTGCCAGGGTTGGGAGCACACACAGGAGCAGGTGGGCTCTTGGGTGGTCAGTGTGTCACAGGAACATGAGGATCACAGCCCAGTGGGTATTGGCTGAACGAATAGCTTTTGAGCACCTGACCCTGTGCCAGAAACGACTCACAGCGTCTGGCTTACTCGAGGCTTCTGGCCACTGGTGGGTGCCCGTTTTGAAGATGAGACAACTGAGGCCAGCCAGGAAGAGGAGCAGCTCAAACTGTGTGACTTCAGGGTCCTGCTTTCCTCTTCTGGGCAGATCATAAAAAGGATATGCAAAGTAACAGCAGCTGGGGCTGGGAAGACTCTTTCCTTTAAAAATACATTTTTGAGCCAGACGCAGTGGTGCACGCCCGTAATCCCAGGGGCTTAAGAGGCTGAGGCAGGAGGATCGAGAGTTCAAAGACAGCTTCAGCAACTTAGTGAAGTGCTAAGCAACTCGGGGAGCCCCATCTCTAAAATACAGAAAAGTGCTGGGGATGTGGCTCAGTGGTCAAGTGACCCTGGGTTCAATTCCTGGTACCAAATGGAAATGAAATAAATAAAAATACATTTTTGAATAGCAAGTGTATGCATGTGGCACAAAAGTAAAGGTGGTGAAAAGCTAGCTCCTCCCATCGTCCCCCACCCTCAAAGCAGTTATTTCTCCTTTGAACCCCTGTTTCCATTTTCTTGTGTATCTTTCCAGAAATCCACAGAGCACATGCAACATAGATGCACCTGTGGACTTTCCTCTTGGGCCAGCAGCAGCCACAAATGCTTTGGTTTTTCCACGAACAGTGTGTCTTGGCTCTAATTCCTTTGAGGCTATATAGAGCCACCTGTCTAAAATGCATATTTTTCTCCCTGGATAGAGGTACCTCATTTTATTTTCTCAGTCCCCTGTGGTTGGCATTTCAAACCATACTGCCAAAATCATCTTGTGTCTACACCATTTTCTACATGTGGGAGGTTGCCTGTAGAGGAATACCCAGGTGCAGGCGTGCTAAGTTCCAGGTGTGTGCATTTTAAATATTGACGGGTTTCCCTCCATGGGGGCGGCACAGTTCACACCCCAGCAGCCATGGATGAAAGCATCCACTTCCCCACAGCTGAGCCAGATGTGCCAATCTGATAGATGTCAGAAATGTGTTTTAATTTTAGTTTTATTCTTAATTTTGATAAGATACCTGTAGCATAAAATTTACCATTTAACCATTTTTAGGGTCTAATTTGTGGCATTAACTATCCACTGTGTCGTGTGGCCATCACCATCTAGTTTCAGAACTTTCCATCATCTGCAAAGGAAACTTTTTGCCCCCGTAGCCTGGTCACCTGCCTTCTGCTTTCTTCCTCTGCCCACTAGACTCTTGCAGGTGCCTCCTGGAAGGCTTGTCTGGTGGAGCATGGTATCTTCAGGGTTCTTCCTCGTAGCGTGAGTCAGTTTCCTTCCTTTTTATGGCTCTTGTAGTTCCACCACATTCTATCCATCCATCCATCGATGGCCTCTTGCGTTCTTTCCACCTTGGTGGAAAGGTGGAAAGGTTGCACTGCTCCGAACACAGCCTCACCAGCGTTGGAATCCTGCTTTCACTTCTTCAGTGTGTTGACCGGGGAGAGCAGTGGCTGCTGTCACACGGTGATTCTGTGCTTGACTGTTTGAGGAATCACCTAGCGACTGCACTGCAGTTTGAGTTTCCACCATCTGTAAACAAGGCAGAGCCTCTGGGCACACGGGTTTGTTGGGTTCCTTCCCCACCAGCTGTGTTCATCGGTGGGGCCCACGCCAGTGCTGGGGTGTGGGTGTTGCCCTCACTGCTTTTCTCCCTGGACTTCCCTGCCACGTGGCCCCACACGGGGGATGTCCCATAAATACCTCTGGAAGGAGTGCCATGAGGGCCAGGTGATGGCCCCCTGTCTCTCCATGGGATCCTCTGCCACCCTCGCACCACCTCCTCTGTGTGTCATTGAGAGATGTCACTTTAGTACTTGTGACCTCTTCTGAGCACCACTCTTGTCTGGGGATCTGGGTGATGAGCGTGGCGCCACCACCACAGCGGTGATGTGCTCGCTGAGTGCTAGCGGCACCTGTGACATTTGTCCGGCAGAATTTGTCAAACATGAACTAAAGGTTAATATTCTGTCCCAGAGATGGAGAGAGTTGACAGCTGAAGGGAGCTTGTCAGTCTCTCTCTTTTTTAAAACATCGAGGTAAGAGTTCACGTAACCTTGGTATGTGTGTGTGATGCCGGGGATGGAACCCAGGGCATGCAAGCCCTTTGTCATTGAGCTGCCTCTCTAGCTCTGAAACTCAGCATTTTAAAGTGGATGGTTCAGGGGTATTTAGCACAAGTTATGCAGCGGCTGCCTCTGTTTAGATCCAAAACATTTTTGTCACCCCAAAAGGAGGCCCCAATACCCATTAAGCAGCCACTCCTGATTATTCCCAAGGTTCTCCTCAGCCCTAGGCAACTATTAATCTTTCTGTCTATGGATCTGCCTCTTCTAGAAATTTTGTATCAATGGAATCATACAATGCAAAGCTTTTGCTACTTTTTTTTTTTTTTAATGTTTTAAGGTTCATCCCTGTAGCATGTATCAGTGCTTCTTTCCTTTTTTATTTTTTATTTTTTTGGTATTGGGGTGCTTTTGCCACTGAGGTATATCCCAGGTCATTTTTATTTTTTATCTTGCTAAGTTGCTGAGGTTGCTGTGATCCTTCCTCCTCAGTCTCCAACACCCCTCCCCTGGCTCACACACCACTCTCTTGGTGTGTGTCCTTCCTCTGATAAGACTCTGACCCCCACTCTTTGGATGAGAATCATCGGCCTGAGGCTAAGCCAGACCAGGCTGCTGTGTGTGCCCCTTGGGCAAATCTCTTTCTCTTCCCTGGGTCCCAGTTTCTCCATTTATAAAGCAGGGGTATAATAGCAGACTCACAACCTAGGGTGCTATGACATCACGCTGATACATGTAAACTGTAAAGTGTGTCTGGATTGTTGCCTTGTGAAGCATTGCAGCCTGGTGGAAATGTTTCACTTGGCCTGCCCAGCATTTTAAAATATTTGAAATAATTGCTGAACAACAACTGGGTGGAGCCAGAAGTAGCTGCCAGTTCTGCAGGGCTGGTGTTCTCTTGGAGGTTTTCTTATACTTGCTCCTCCCGGAACTGAGTTTGGACTCCTTCCTCATCATGGTGTGTGAGTGGACCCAGCAGGAGGAGGTGCAGAGATCACATCATGTCATGTTTTGCAGGATTTTTTTCTTTTTTTTCTTTCTTTTTTTTTTCAGGATGTGGATCCAAGGCAGAAGTCACGCCCCAGCCTTGAAGCCAGCGGGCCTTGCTGCCTGACCCTTCCTTTCTCTGCAGGTGGCACTGCTGCCGGATGGGAGTGCCTGGGTCTGTTGGATGAAGTGGCTGTGCACACCATGTCATCATGTGTCTCTAGCCAGCTCAGCAGTGACCAGGCCGCCCCCCAGGATGAGCTGGGGGGCGGGGGCAGCAGCAGCGAAGGCCAGAAACCCTGTGAGGCCCTACAGGGCCTCTCATCCTTGAGCATCCGCTTGGGCATGGAGTCCTTCATCGTGGTCACCGACTGTGAGCCAGGCGGTGCTGTGGACCTCGGCTTGGCCCAGGACCAGCCCCTGGAGGCCGATGGCCGAGAGGCCCCTCTCGACGCTTCGGGGCCCCAGGTCCGGTCCCACCTCTCGGGTCGCAAGCTATCCCTGCAGGAACAGTGCCAGGTTGGGCCAGCGACCAGCAGCAGCCTGGACACGAATGGCCGCTGTGTCTACCCGTCCCTGCCCCACTCGCCTGTCAGCTCCCCGCAGTCCTCGCCGCGGCTGCCCCGGCGGCCCACCGTGGAGTCTCACCACGTCTCCATCACAGGGATGCAGGTGTGTGAGCTGGCCATCCCCCATCTCCTTGTCAGGCTGGGCTCCCCAGAAGGATTCTGGTGCAACCCTGGAGCTGGAGGGAACCCCAGGAAACTCTGGCAGGGTGGCGGGGAGTGAGTCAGCTGCGGAAGGAAGTCAGCACAGGCCTATGGGCCAGCGGCAGCGGAGCCCTGGTCACAGCAGCCCCCAGCCTCAGCGGCCTGCCTGGCAGTGAGGGAGCCCCAAGTGTTCGTGCTCAAACTGCCATCCGTCCTTGCGGCGACCGCTAGGATGGGGGGGTGATGTGTGTGGGTGTGACCAGACAGCTCCAGGGCCAGGGGGGCTCCCTCAAAGAGAGGTAGGTGCTGGGCATGTGCTGGGCACTGGAGTGTGTGCTTCTGCAGGAGGCCCTGGTCTGTTCCCAGCCCGGGGCAGAGGGCAAAGGTGCAGGTGCAGATGCGGTGGGTCCCGAGAGCCCCCTGGCCCAACAGCACACCCACTGCTGCAAGTTTGAAGCAGGCAGAGTTCAGCACTTGAGCAGCATCTCAAGTGATCCTCACCACAGCATCAGGGAGGTGGGTCCAAACTCGCACTCCTGCCGAGGTTCCTGGGCCCTGTGATCTGCCCTGACCCTTCTCCCACCCCACCTCCTGCCATTCTGCTGCTGGCTCACCAAGGCCAGCTCCATCCAACGTCCTTGTCTAAACTGGTGTCCCTCCTGGAGCAGCCCAGCCCACTCTCCTGTGGCCCTGTGGCTCCTCAGCTTCTCATGACCTGTGTGTTTCTTGGTTATTTACCACCTGTTTCCCCACAAGCGGAGTGCAGGCTCCCTCAGCACTGTGTCTTCAGCAGCTCACCCAGGCACTAGTGCACAGTAGAAACTTGAAAATACCTGTATTAAGAATGAAGAATCTGGGCTGGGGATGTAGCTCAGTTGGTAGAGTGCTTGCCTCACAAGCACAAAGCCCTGGGTTCAGTCCCCATTACCGCAAAAAAAAAAAAAAAAAAAAAAAGCAAATGAAGAATCCGGTCGCAGTGCTGCACGAAGGCCTGTAGTCCCAGCAGCTCAGGAGGCTGAGGCAGGAGGATCGTGAATTCAAAGCCAGCCTCAGCAACTTAGCAAGGCACTAAGCAACTCAGTGAGACCTTGTCTCTAAATAAAATATAGAAAAGGGCTGGGGAGGTGGCTCAGTGGTTAAGTACCCCTGGGTTCAATTCCTAGTACCAAAAAAAAGAAGGAATGTAAGCTGCCATGTAATCCCAGTGTCTTGGGGGACTGAGGTAGGAGGCCAGCTTAGGCAACTTAGCGAGATCCTGTCTCAAACAGTAAAATGTGCTGGGGATGTAGCTCAGTGGTAGAGCATCCCTGGGTTCAATCCGTACTACTACAACAAGAAAAAAAGTTTTTTGACTTAGGAGGAAACTCAAAATTGGCTGATTTTGAAGGGGCAACAAGCCTATAGGGACTTTTGAAGGCTAGATGGAACTTTCGTAAGATGTGTACATAGGAAGCCCAGTGTGGGGAGTTTGCAGCCTGAGCAAAGGCCCTGGGGAGGAAGGCATGATGGGGGGGGAGTCAGGAGTTTAGTTAGCTGGAATGTGGGGTGTAAGGAGGGGCAACGTGCTACAGACACTCCCCTTTCCCAAGAACAGTGGTTTTTAGGCAATTCAACTTGTTTATCATGCAAAACGAGTCTGGAGCCAGGCATTCTGGCACTTGGTGTGGTGGTTCTACAGTTATCAGGTTCCCACGGTTATCTCCAGAGGATTATCTGGCTGTATCTTCACAGCTTTGTTCCAGGCAGGGAGAAGGGCAAAAGGGGGCTGCCTCTTACACTAGTCCTCTTATCTGCAAGTTCTCTCCAGCGACTTCTGCCTACCTCCCACTGGCCAAAACACAGCCACGTGGCCCCCCTAAGCTGTAAGAGGCTGGAAGTGAAGTTGGTCAGATGGGACATTGCTACCCAGAGCTCTGTTTATGAGGAGGAAAGGGGAGACTAGCGTTTGGTGGGCAATTAGGTGACTCTGGCAAGGCCAGAGCTTCAAGGGGCCTCGAAAGCCAGGCTGTGAAGTCAGCCTGCAGCTGGGAAGCAGCAGCAAGCCAGGACTATGAGGTTGGAATGGACTCTTGGGACTGCCTGTCACATCCTTCCAGGGCTCGGGAATGAAAGCAACTCAGGAGAGGAACCTGGAAGCAGCCTGAGCCAGTGGGAGGGCTCTGTGAAACCTGGAAGTGACCTGGCAGGCCAGAAGATGCAGGTGCCATCTTGGTACCCTCTCATGAGAAAAGGAAGTTGAGAAATGGTGTGGGTGTGCCACTGCCTGTGGCCCAAGCCCCTCCTCAAGTGATACTGCTTTCCACAGGGCAGTATCACCAAAGAAAGACTTGGAGTTTACATGCCAAACTTGTATCGAAGTTCCTGAAAAGGCTTAGAATCACGAGGGAGGAGAGTGAAGGGTGAAATCAAAAGCTGCATATTTCAAGTATACAAAAATTAGTTTTGAGCCAGGTACGGTGGTGCATGTCTGAAATCCCAGTGGCTCTAGAGGCTGAGGCAGGAGGTTCGCAAGTTCAAAGCCAGCCTCAGCAACTTAGCAAGACCCTAAGCAACTCGATGAGACCCTGTCTGTAAAATAAAATATAAAAAAGACTGAGGATGTGACTCAGTGGTTAAATGCCCCAGGGTTCAATTCCCTGTACCAAAAAAAAAAAAAAAATGTTGATACTTGACTTCACTTGTGAAACCATCAATACTACAAGTCGTTTTGGGCTTCTCCAATGCGCATAACGGTCCCTTCCCGACTTCTCATTTCCCAGGTAGCTGCTGATCGGCTCTTTTATCATCAGAGATTCATTTGCAAGTTCTATAATTTCATATAAGTGAGATCATTTAGTATGCACTCTTTTTAGCTTAGTTTCTTTCCCAGCATGGTTTTGTGATTTATCCATGTTGCTGTGGATAGCGACGGTCCCCATAGCTGCAGTTCAACCAACCTGGTATGCCAAAAGAAAAAAGTACACTTGTACTCAGTCTGTACTATCTTCCCCCGCCTTGTCATTATTTCCTAAGTAATACCATATGACAACTACTTACAGAGCATTTACATTGCATTAAACATAAGCAATGTAGAGATGATTTAAAGCATAAGAGAGGGACATCAGAAAGTTGTATGCAAATACTATGCCTGTTTTATACAGGGGACTTTTGCATCTGCAGATTTCAGTATCTGCAGGGGGTCCTAGAACCAATCTCTTGTGGGTACTGAGGGACAACTGGATCAGTAGTTGGTGCCTTTTTATGCCAAATTCTTCCATTGTATCAACGAGGCACCGTTTGTGCATTCGCCTGTTGATGGACGTTTGGATTGCTTCCAGTTTTTGACTTTTACCTGTAAACCTGTTATGAACATTTACATACAGTCTTTGTAAACATGTTCTCATTTCCCTTGGGTAAATACCCAGGAGCAGAATGTCTGGTAGTTGTGGGTTAAGAAACCGCCATATGGTTTTCCAAAGAAGTCACACCATTTGTCTTTCCACTTGTGGCGCCTAAAGGTTTGGTCTGCTCTGTGTTCTTGCTAAGACGTGGTCTGGTCAGTTTGATTTTAGCCAGCCTCTTCTGTGTGATTTTCCTGTGCATTTCCCTGATGACTAATGATCTTCTCATGTGCTTATTGACCACTTATTTTTCTTCTTTGGGGAAATTTCTGTTCAAACTTTTGCCCATTTTTTAAATTGGGTTGTTGGACTTACTGAGTCATAAGAGGTTTTTTTTTTTTTTTTTTTTTTTTTTTTTTGCTTGTTTTGCTGTGCTGGGAATGGAACAGAGGGCCTTGTGGTAGGTAAGCGCGCCAAGCCACGTCCCAGCCCAGAGTCCAGAGTTCCTTTACCTTGGATCCATTGCTTGTCTGATGCACGTGTGATGAATCGTCCCTCACAGCCAGCGTGGGCCCTGGCTTTTCTTTTTCTTTCTTTTTTTTTTTCCTCCCAGTTCTTGGGGTGGAAACCTGGACCTCACATGCTATGCGGGTGCTCTACTGAGCTTTAAATGGTGTCTTGAGGTACAAAAGCTGTGACTTTGGTGAAGTCCAGTGTATCATTTGTTTACTTCTGTGTTTTGTATTTTTTTGTTTGATCTAAGAAACCTTTGTCTACCTCCAGGACTGCAGAAATTTTCTTGTATCCCTTTGCATTTCTGCAGGACAATGTAGGCATGACAGCTTTTTTTTTTTGGTACTGGGGATTGAACTCAGGGGTGTTTTGCCACTGAGCTATATCCCTAGCCCTTTTTATTCATTTTATTTTATTTTTTTATTTTGAGACAAGGTCTTGCTAAGTTGCTGAGGCTGGCCTCAAATTTGCAGTCCTCTTGCCTCAGCCTCCCAAGTCACTGGGATTATAGGTATATGCCACCACACCTGACACATGAGTACTTTTTAAATTTAAAATTTAATTTTCGAGGGGCTGGGGTTACATCTCAGCAGTAGATTGCTCACCTACTGGGTTTGATCCTCAGCACCATATAAATAAATAAAAATAAAGGTGTCCACCTACAACTTAAAAAAAAGTAAAATAAATAAAATTTACTTTTTGAAAGTGGCAATGATCTTTTCAATAACAGACATTAGAAGACTGCTTATTATATGATTACCTTGCCCCCACCTTTTTTTTTCTTTTTTGGTGCACTGAGCTGCACCCTGGACTGTGTGATCATAGTTGAACAAAGCCAACAATGAGGAAGATCTGTGTCAGGATAGTGGTCACTCTAGACAGGGGTCGCCAGCAGGAAGGCGTTTCTGGGGTGTTGGGAGTGTTTGTTTTGTTCATTTGAATCCTGGTTGGGTGTGTGTGTATTTAGTTTGTGGAAAATGTATCTGTTGCAAACCTAGAATTTATTTCCCTTGTCTCTACTTTTTTTCTAGGACTGTGTGCAGCTAAATCAGTACACGCTAAAGGACGAAATTGGAAAGGTAAATACCCCAGCAGCACGGCTGGTTTTCCACCTCAACCAGTGACGTTTCAGGCATTGTGGAGGGAGCTTAGCAGAGTGGAAAGCAGAGAGGATTCTTTGGAGGCAAGGCTGGTGGGGTGGGGTCATTAATGGTCTAGTGGTTTTTTTTTTTTTGTATCTTAAAATTAAATATGAGGGCTGGGGATATAGATCAATTAGTAGAGTGCTTGCCTGTCAAGCATAGGCCCTGGGTTCAATTCCCAGCACTGCAAAAAAAAAAAAAAATATATATATATGTTTCTGCAAAAGCTCAGAAAGCTCCCAGAGCAATCCCATATGGCTGTGGTGATGGTACGCATCACATGAGTGGACTTTTTTCCTCCTTAAGTTACTCTCACATCTTTATTTTTCTTTTGTTTCAACCAGTGAGCAGTATTATTGCAGGGTCAGAAGCCCAAATGCCAGTAGAAAACAGGTTAGTGATATAAGTGGGTGTGGCATGTGGGTGGAAGGTAGTAGGGAGCAGCGAGGACTATGGCGAACCATTCAGTTATGGAAACAAGGGCCCTGTGAGCAAGGCAGGCTAGGTATGAGAGTGGGGAGCAGTGAGGTCTGTGGTGAACCGTTATGGAAATGAGATCTACATATGGTTAGACCTCCGATTTTTTTTTTTTTTTTTCCCAAAAGAAGCCAGAGATATGGGTTTTTATATAAAATCTTCAAATGTTGTCAGTTAATTCAAACTTTGTAAAAACTATAGGTCCAACAAAATACAGTTATAGGGCACATTTGACCAGTAGGCTGTGGTTTACGAGCTGGTGTTAGGTTCCTCATTGTGCAGCAGTGTCACGGGCTTCTCCCTTCGCCCAGGGCTCCTATGGCGTGGTCAAGTTGGCCTACAATGAAAACGACAACACGTACTATGTGAGTGTCCCCCCACCCTCCACCCCCTGCCCATAGCAGAGCCCTCTTCCTGTGCTCAGCTCCCGGGAAGGGATCCAGTGACTCGCCTTCTTAGGGCATTCAGAAGGGAGCTGTGTGCCCGTGTTACAGAGGGGAGGTGAAGTGACGCGTCCTGCCTCCGCCGTGGCACCGGGCACAGGGCAGTGGCTGGACAGACGGCCTGTGGCCAGGCTTTGGAGTTGGCCCAGGGTGGTTTGCACCTGGCTCTGACAGTGCCAAGCATGTGCCCTTGGAAGAGGTGTTCCTTGGCCCTTGGTTCCCCCGTGTTCAGCAGCCATCGTACCCCTCGCCATCACTGCAGCCGCTCAGCTTTGATTCGGGGCGGGGAGTCAAAGGCTTGGACCCCCTCAGTTGGTGAGCTCACCGCAGTGTCCCCAGGCTGCCATGGCGCCAGGAGGTTGGGCAGGCCTTGGTGTGGAGGGAAGCTTCCCTCACCCTCCTGCCTCGCAACTTTACCTGGAGCTGGAGTCTTGTCTTCTGCAGGCGATGAAGGTGCTGTCCAAAAAGAAGCTCATTCGCCAGGCCGGCTTTCCACGTGAGTGCGGTGGGCTGGGGCCTGTGTTCTGAGCTGCAGGGCTGGGACAGCACAGAGCAGAGCCCACAGAACGGTGTCCTCTAGAAGTTACCCCTCCCTCCAGGGCTTCCCTGGAGACAGTGCTGGGCCTCCTGCTGACGTTCTGTGTTCGTTTTCATTTAAGAACATTTACGAAGGTCATGTGGGTGTATTTGTGAGCTTTCCCATCACTGTGGCATGATCGGTGCTTTGATTCTGAGCCTTCACATCCTGTGACCTTGTCACTGGCATTCACTGCAGGCCAAGCAGTGAGCCAACGGCAGAATGTTTTCTTTTCTCTCCTTGACCTTTACTTCCTTTCCGCTCCTGGTCTCTGTGTATCTGCTATTTCCATGAATCAGGGAGGTGAAGGATGATGTATGTGTCCATTTCATGAAGTGGGAAAACCAAGTCCCAGAGGGGGAGTGATGGACTTGCCCTGGGATATTGAGATAGCTGAGCAGGGCCTGTGATCTCAGTGAACTACTGCTCATCTTGACGCTGTTTGGGGCTTGTGACAGGAAGGACAGGATTACTGAATTCCAGCAGCAGAGACAGAAGAGGAGGCTGTTTAAAGCTGCTCCAGCCCTGCTGAGGTCTTCCCCTCTGCAGGGGAGTCGCCCTGACCCAGGCTGCCTTGTGTCTCCTCCAGGACGCCCCCCACCCCGAGGTACTCGGCCTGCCCCTGGAGGCTGCATCCAGCCCCGCGGCCCCATTGAGCAGGTGTACCAGGAAATTGCCATCCTGAAGAAGCTGGATCACCCCAACGTGGTGAAGCTGGTGGAGGTGAGGTGGGGGTGTGGAGGGGGCAGTGAGGGAGGGGCATTGAGGGCCAGCCTCGCTTTGTGAATACCCAGATGCTTCATCACTGGTTTTCAGGGAGAACCAAGTCACACAACCCAGCCCAGCATTCTGCAGAGCCAAGCAGTCTTTTGCTTCAGGCTCTCTCACAGTTGTTACTGTTGCTCACCCTCCTTACTCCCATTTTACAGATGGAGAAATAGAGGTTGAGGGCCACTCAGGCTTGCCCTCGCTCATGTCTGTCTCTGAAGCTGGCTCCCTTTCTACTACCCCAACTATGGGTAGTTGTGCAAAAGCAGCCACACGGTTATATAAATTCCAATAAAACCTTATTTACAGAAGCAGATGTAGGTTGTATTTGGCCTGCAGACTGACCTTTGCCAACCCCAGCTGCAGATCAGCAGTGCTCATAATCTTAATCTCAAGACTCCTTTGAGTTTAAAAATAATGGCTTTTCCCATAGCCATTATGGGCTTCCTTGTAGAGTACTTGAACTTCTTACATGACATTGATTTCCCTGTGTGAGCACTTAGAAAGACAGAAGGGGAAACCTCTGATCTCTTCCAGCCAGAACATGGCACAGAACCACTTCTACCACATTCCATGGGTCAAAACTGTCACAGAACCTGCCAGATTTCAAAGGAGGAGACTTAGTGAAGTACAAGAGAGGAAAGGTGTTCAGCTGCGAAGTAAATCCTACCCTCTATTATAAAAGCTTTCCCTTGATATTGACCTAATCTGTAATAATGCTTTAAAATACAATCCAAACAGAGACCCTGGACCATCTTTTTAGGCAAAGAGCCTACACACTAAGAGATACCACCTATGTAATAATTAAAGAGCTTGATAAGGGGCTGGAGTCGTGGCTTAGTGGTAGAGTGCTTGCCCGGCATGCGCGAGGCCCTGGGCTTGATCCTCAGCACCACATACATAAATACATTAAAAGATCCCTTGACAACTTAAAGAAATATTTAAAAAATAAAATTAAAAAATAAAGAACGTGATGAAGATTTCAAGCATCTTTGTGAATAAAAGAGGTTGTAGCTCCTCCAGCTTCTCCAGCTGTGCTCCATCTTACGACCATAGGATCCTAAAACAAGATTCTACTCTTGCTGGTTATAAAAGATCAGATGTGGAGCAGAATTAAAGTGGACAGCTCCCAGTACTCCCCTGGCTGGTAGCACTCCTCTTCAGCTGAAGAGAGAACTTTGCAAAAAGGATTGGTACTTGGGCACCATGACAAAGCGAAGGAGGATCTCACTGGGAAAGAGATGCCCAAGATGCTGCAGGTGGCAAAATTGAGAGCCGCACAGAGAAAGTGGAAGATCCGTATGTGGACTCTTCTGATGGAAAACGCTTGAGAGAAGGGCGAGAAAACGAGACGCAGCCAAATGCCTCTGAAAACAAAATAGAATTTGGAAATAATAATTCAAGTACGTGCAGTAGTGAGAATGAAAAAAATTAAAAATAATAATTGAAGAGGGGCTGGGGTCACAGTGCAGTGACAGAGCACTTGCCTAGCAGGTGTGGGGCACTGGGTTCAATCCTTAGCACCACATAAAAATAAACAAATAAAATAAAGGCATTGTGTCCATCTACAACAACAAAAATGTAAAAAAAAAAAAATTGAAGAACCCCAAATCACTGTGGTCTAAGCAGGTTGTATTTATTCATACTTACCACATAAGAATGTAAAATGAGACATTTAAAAACTGTTTATGAATTCATTTAAAAACAGCAATAATTTTGCCAGGCGCTCTGGCACACCATGTAATCCCAACAACTTCGGAAGCTGAGGCAGGAGGATTACAAAGTTGAGGCTAGCCTCAACAACCTTAGCGAGACCCTGTCTCAAAATGAAAAAACAAAAGGGACTGGGTGTATAACTTAGTGGTAGAGTGCCCCGGGCTCAGTCCCTGGTGCGACAAACAACAGCAACAAAAAACAGTAATCCTGTCCTATGTGAACATGAGTAATGTATTTTTATGAAAATATTTTCTGGAACAAAAAAGACAAGTGACATGGTTTCTTATCTTTGCACGTTTTTTAAGTGATGTTTGGCGTAGCAGGAGCCACCTGGATTCTCAAGGCTGCTGCTGTGGCAGTACTCGCCTTGGCACCTGGAAATCCTTGTGTGCTAGGGAGGATGGGGCTGAGGACAGACCACACTGCCTTAGCTTCAAAGTGAAAACAGCTTTCACCTAGTAGGCTCCCTGAACGTGCCTTGGGAACCTCCAGAGGGCCCCGGGTCACATGTGGGGCACCCGGCATCTTGTGAACTGGGTGCAGTAAGGTGCTGTGGGCCGGGAGGTGTGCAGCAGAGCAGCCGAGCAGCCAGCTCAGCCTGGAGGGCTGGGGAGGCTCCTCAGAGGAGGCGGTGTCAGAGGTGGCTCTGGCTGTTCCCAGTTGGAGATAGGGAAGAGCATTGTGGGCGGGGTGGGGAGGAGGGAGAAATATCGTGTGCAAAGGGCTGAGGCCTCTGGGGAGCGTGTCCCGGCCTTTGGTAGGTGGGAGGCCACTACCACACCTTGCCCAGGGCCCACACAGACCCTGAACCCAAGGTGAACAAGGCCTGGGTCTGACTTGCCTGCAGGGTGGGGCACAGGGCTCCAGATGGGCAACCCGGCTCTGCCTGGGTGCATCCCTTTCCGTCATGCCTGCTGAACTCTGTGCTCTCAACTCCAATGCTGGAATTGTCCATTTTAGAGGAAGCCCTGGGGGCACTTGGTTTGCAAGTGATGCTGAGTCCTGGCAGGACCTCCCTTCTCCCCACTGCTCTGTGGTGTCTGGTCTTTGCCTAACAAGACTCTGCCAGTCTGGTGGCTTGTTTATTCATCAGGTGTCTCCTGAGCACCTACAACGTGCCCAACCCTGTATGGGACACCACTGACATAATCAGGTGGTCACACCTGTGCCTGTCCATCGAGGGAGGCAGTTCGGCAGGCAACGTGTTTCCTGCTGGGGTGGGGAGGGATAAGGCCACCTCATGGAGGTGCCAGTGGAGCCCAGATGGGATCTGAATTTCATCCTGAAGGCCAGTCTGTGTCTCCTGGGGGTGGACTGGATTCTCACCCACATGTGCCACAGTGCACAGAGGAGGGTCTGCCGCTCCCTGTGGTAACCTCCTGTCTACGTGTTTGGGACCCTTGAGGACTGGGTGGGGCTGCTTACTCTGTGGGTAGCTGTTTGGCTCTCAAACTGAGGATTTCTCCGATGCCTTCCATCTGCTTCCTCCTGCTCATGTCTGTTCTCTCTGTCCTCTCCCCTGCCCTGCTCTGTGTCCTGGCTTGTTCCTGGTGGCTGTGCCAACAGGTCCTGGATGACCCCAATGAGGACCATCTGTACATGGGTAAGAGATCCCTTTCCTTCTGCTTCTCTCACTTAGGCAGTTGTACCTGCCAGTTTCCAGGTGTCCTTTCAAGGCAGCCATGCCCCAGCCATGTCCTACCAAAGACAGCTCCTCCTTTCCTGGTCCAGCGGGACCCTGCAGTGAGCTCTACAGAAGGCCACATCCCTGGCTCAGAGCAGGAGGTGGAAGGGAATTCTTGCTGAGACTATTAAAATCCGCATCTCCTATTCATTTGCAAATCTTTATTGAACACCTACTATATGCTGAGTGCTCTTCTAGGCACAAAGGATTCTGGGGGAAGTAAGAACAAGGAGGCCCCTGGTCTCATGTAGTCAGGGAAGACAGTGTCAACAAACAGACAAACCAGAGGACTTCAGGCGCTTTGAGGGAGATCAGGGTGATCAGAGAGAGAGTGGTGGACAGGCCACTCAGTACTTGAGTGTCAAGGACACAGCCCTGTTACATTTGGGGAATGGCATTCCAGACAGAGGGAACAGCCGGTGGAAAGGCCCTGAGGCTGCACGAGCTTAGCACGTTCAAGAAAATCGTGGCTGTGTCTGAGTAGAGCGGGGAGAGGCATTTGGGGCCTTAGTCAGGGGGACCAAAGGTTTCGAGCACTGGACACAGAAATAAGAGGACTCGGTGTGTCCTCAGAGACCCCATTAAAAAAACAAACAGGACATGAGCCAGCTCTGTCAGCTCTCATCAGTGCTGAGGAGGGAAGGACGGAACCCACTAAAAAGTGGACTGCAGACTGTTGGCTCAGGATTGTGTGACTGACAGGTCTGGTACCAGGGACGTCCAACTTGGGTGGGCCATCAGGTGAGCCTGTGTGTTTTGAGCATGCACAGATGACAGCCTGGAGAAGGACCAAGGAGATGAGGGCAGGGGGTGTGGCAGGCCCTGCCGGGATCAGAAGTCTCCTGGAGGGCCACACAGTGACCCTGGTCTACACAGGGAGTGCTCAGAAAGTCATGAGTCTGGTTTGAAAGCAGCTCAGGGCATGACTTCCCCTAAGGTCGCTGCTGTGGTTCCCTCCTAAGGATGCTGTTGTTGCTTAGGACATTATTTTTTCATTTGCCCTCTATAGGTTTTTATTATGAAAATGTTAAGCCTACAGAAAAGGAATAGCCATCCAGGGAATAGTCCAGGGAATAGCCGTCTACCTGCCGCGGGTTCAGCAGTTAACTTTGTCATGTTGACTTGATCGGCCTTGCTCTCTCCTCTGCTGTTTCTATTTTGCCAAACCATTTGAAAGTAAAATAGGCAGCTCAGCACTCAGGACCCTGCGTACTGAAGTGCATCACTTAGTGAGGATGTTCTCTTACCTGATCCAGGACCCAACAGGGAGTTACCCCTGTTCCTTGAGAGCATCTCACGCAGCCCACATTTGAATCTTAGAACTTTGACTTCCTTTCGAAACCAGTCAGACACTGGGTGCAGTCACCCACTCCTGTAATCCCAGCTACTTGGGAGACTGAGGTGAGAGGATCGCAAGTTCAAGGCCAGCCTGGATGACTTAACAAGACCCTGTCCAAAAATTAAAAAATTAAAAAAAAAAAAAAAAAAAAAAGGAACTCTGGTAGAGCAACCCTAGTTTCAATCCCCAGCACCAAATAAACATGCAAACAGAAAGTATGTGAGACAGTTTGGGGTGGTACAATGAAAACATTTTAAACACTGTTTTTTCTGCATTTAATTCAAAATTGTACAGGAAAAACTATAACCAGTACACTAAACTCATGGTTTAGTTATTATCTTCAGCAAGGCTGGAAAGATCAGAAACCAATTTGACTTCAAGAAAAACATTGAATAAATAATTATTTACACCGATCTGTATTCATCCAGTTATAAACCTAGTAGGTGAGGGAGCGCGGCTGGAGGAGGCTGGACCAGGCGTTTGCACCCAGAATGGCACCCTGGCATTATTTTCTTAGAATCCACTCCAGATGGCTTCAGGCTGTTTCTGAGGAGGTCCTTTGTTCACTCAACAAACATTGCAATGTGTCAGGAACAAACTTGGGACATTCACCTAAGTGTTATGTGTAGACTTTGAAGGTGAGGACGCTATAAAAAAATAACAAACCCTCAGAAGGGTAAGAGGAGCTGGGAGTTCCAGATTGGGGGATGGGAACTCGAATGACTTCTGAGGGGACATCTAGGCAGGAGAGTGGGAACCAGGTGGCAGAGGGCATTTATACCATTGTAAAAATTTGGCTGGGCACTGTGGCGCCCAGAAGCTTGGGAGGCTGAGGCAGGAGGATCACAAGTTCAAAGCAGCCTCAGCAATTTAGCAAGGCCCTAAGCAGCTTAGCAAAACCCTGTGTCTAAATAAAATATAAAAAAGGGCTGGGGATGTGACTCAGTGGTTAAGTGCCCCTGGATTCAATTTGCAGTACCAAAAAAAGAAAAAAAGAATTTGACTTTGACTCTGAGCTGGCTGGGCGTCATTGTGGAGTTTTGAGCAGGCGGAGGAGAGGAATGGGTGTGGAGTGTGGCCCAAGCTTCACGAAGGACTTTTCCAAGCTGCTTGAGCCAGGCAGTCGCATGGACAGCTTTCCAGTCCTTGGGCGGCAGCGGGAAAGGAGCCATGCTAACTCCGAATGATTCTAGCTGTTTGGAAAATCCCCACACAGTAACTTCTTACTTTCCACCTCGGCCATATGTGCTGAGGACAGGCCGGCCAGGTAAGGTAAAATCTCAGGAAAGGTTTTGAACCACAGGTCTGACCTTCAAAAGGCAGACAGTGCGACCTATATTTCTGGAGGTTAAAATTCCCACCCACCACTCAGCCCCAGGAGTAGCTGAACTATTGGTGACTGAAAATAGACCTGTTTCAACAGGCCAGCTTCCCCCAGCCGACTGACTTATGGTGCTGGCTGGGTGGGAGGAAGGTGCAGAAATCCATGGAACTTGTAAGTGAAGACGTAAATAACCAAGGCAGGAAAGGCCGAGCTTCTCAGCACAGCCTGGAGTTGCAGCAGCTCTGCCTGAACTCAGGCACATGGTGCCTGAAGTTCTGGGTGTGACAGAGGAGTGTCCGTCACATCCCTGGGACCTCCAAGGTGCAGGTGCGGGGACAGGAGGGAGCTCAGGAGCCCCCGCCCTGCTTCCTTCCCCCCTGCTTTGTTGCTTCACCCATGGATCCTTGGCCCTCTTGAGCACCAGCAGTAAAGCCAGGCTGGCGTCCTGGGGACGACAAGTCTGGTTGAACTTGGCAAAGCAGGACGTTGAGCAGCTCGGGTGTGTGGGCTGGCTGTCTCTCTGGCTCCCCAGCGTTGGTTCCTGTGCTGCTTGGGGTTTCTGGAGGTGGGCAGGAGGTGGGGAGCGTGGGGAGGGAGGTGAATTTCCAGTTTCCCAAGGTAACAATTGATGCCTTTCTTATCCTTGCAGTGTTTGAACTTGTCAACCAAGGGTGAGTGTCCCTGCTCCCAGGTGTGATGCCCGAGGCTTCATGACCTGTGAGGCTGAGGGAGGCTGTGCTGGGCTTTTCTGGGGAGAGGGGGTGAGGGCCAGCAGGTTGGTCTGTGTGTCACATGTGTTGACTTCTCAGGCCCGTGATGGACGTGCCCACGCTCAAACCCCTGTCCGAAGACCAGGCTCGTTTCTACTTCCAGGATCTGATCAAAGGCATTGAGTACCGTAAGTGGGGTCTCGAGAGGACACTGACCCAGGGGTGGTCAGCATTCCCAGCTGGTAGGCAGAAAGTGGGAATTGTCTTATGTCCCTCCTGGTGTTCAAAGAAGTAGGCAGGAAGCAAAGTTGTGTGAACTGCAGAGGAAGGGACAGCTTCAGATAGCAGTCCTGGGGTAAGCCCTTCTTCCTGCCACTTACAAAAAATGAAGAGCAATAGTAAGCATGAGCGTTTCTTTAGCGTGTTCCATGTGAACCAGGCATTGTTAGGGGTGCTACCTGCCTCATCTCTTATTCCTCCCAAGGACCCTGGGACCGGGGTCCTGTTAACCTCCTGCAACGTAAGTTTTCTCATCTGTAAAATGGAGACAAAGTATTTCTCACCAGGGTTGAGATCTTACATCAGTGGCTCTGATTGATAGGTGTCCTTTCTACTCCTTGTTGTTAAACTTTTCCATTCTTATCCCTGCCTGTCACATAAGATCATTGTGAGGTTTAATTGGGATAAATGTGACCCATTTAGCCCAGAGCTAAGCCCAGGACTGGGTGCCCAACAATGGCATACTCCATTCTTGTTGATACCATGATCTTTATCATCACCACCCCAGAAACTACACTTGGGGCTTCCAGACTATAGCACTGTCCAGTGCCATCAGCTGACACTCAGACAGAAACCATGAGCCAAGTCCTTAATTCTGGTTTTCGGTTCCCACTTCAAATCAGGCAGCTCCGGTCATTGTTGATCTGGTGAATGTGTATTGGCCATTGGTATTGCCATGAGTCTTGAGTCTCCTAGCAGGGAACCAAACTCAACAAAAACTTTCCGCACACAGTCACCTGTATAGGCAATTGCTGTTTGAGAATGGCGTCCTTTTGAGAATGGGTATTCTTTGAAGACACTTCCTCACTTATCTTTCAGGGAATGGAGGTGCTCAGCAGGTTTGGGAGGGGAAGTTTGGGAAAGATCTGGGCCCGTGGCAAAGGAGGCACCAGGTGATGTCATGTGGTGTCTCTGAACTGTGTGGCCACATGCAGATCCTCATAGGGTTTTCTTGCCCCCTTTCTTCCATTGGTGCCACCCTACCCCAGTACACTACCAGAAGATCATCCACCGGGACATCAAGCCTTCCAACCTCCTGGTTGGAGAAGATGGGCACATCAAGATTGCTGACTTTGGTGTGAGCAATGAGTTCAAGGGCAGTGATGCCCTCCTGTCCAACACCGTGGGCACACCTGCCTTCATGGCTCCTGAGTCGCTCTCAGAGACCCGCAAGATCTTCTCTGGGAAGGTAGGTTTGGACCTGCCTGAACTGCTGAGTTCTTCCTGTGTTAGGGTCATTTTTGTTGTAAGTGGTAGAAATTTAACTCAGCTGAGCTTAAATAGCAAATCCATTGGGTTGTACAGCTGAGAGTGGGTACATGTGACTTTGGGCTCTGCCAGATACAGTTATGCAGAGAGGAATTTGTCTTTCTCCGTCTTCTGACTGTGTTCCTGAGTTGGTTTCCTCTGCAGTGGATCAGGCACCAGCAGCTCCAGGCTACTTTCAGCTGACCAACCTTAGTAGCAAGAGCATTCCTCTTTCTAAAGAGCACAGCAAGAACTCGGGCTGGTTACAATTGGCCAAGTGTGGGTCACATGCCCATCCTTGGACCATCCTGTAGCTGGAGAATAGTGCTCTCATTGGCCATGCCTGGATCATGTGCTCTCTAAAGAGGTTAGGGGACGAAATCAGGCCCTCCCCAGCTGCACGGACTGAGAGTGGAGAAGAGGTGTTTCTCTAAGGGATGCTGGACAAGCAAAAGCAGGAGATGCCCTTCCCTGCCCCTGGCCACACCTGCTAAGCTCTTTTTTTCTTGCAGGCCTTGGATGTTTGGGCCATGGGTGTGACGCTGTACTGCTTTGTCTTTGGCCAGGTAAGAGGGTGGGTGTCCTGTCTCCTGAGTGCTGCTGGGTGATTCTCTGGACTAATGGTCACCCTTGCAGGGAGATAACACTTATTCATTTGAAAGTTATTTATTTCCATGACTAGATATGAATATGAAAAAGGAAGCCCACCTAGATATACCTATTTATATATGATACTCAGATCCGTGAAAAAAATGGTCTGAGAGAACAGAAGGACTGGCAGACTGGAGTGTGCAGGTAGTTGGTAACTTTAGGGCAAACACAACAAATACACCACCTCTCCCCACCCCTGGACTCGAGACAGGCATCACTAATCAATAACTGCGTTCGTTCCTCCTTTGCCACATACTGCTTTGAGCATCTTTTTATTAGGGTGTGCTGAGACCCTATTGTCGAGGACAGGACTGGAATGGGAATTAAAATCCATTTGATGTTTTTTGTTTTTTTTTTTAGCTATGGATGGACATAATATCTTTATTTATTTATTTTTTATGTGATGCTGAAAATCAAACCTAGTGCCTCACACATGCTAAGCAAGCGCTCTACCACTGAGCCACAACCCCAGCCCTCATTTGACATTTTTGACTTAGGAAGTGCTAATCTGTCTTTTTGTCATTGTGACTCTTGTTGTGGTGGTGGTTTCAATATTATTGGTGTTTAGGGGCTTCTCTTTCTAACTGTGAAGTTCAGTTTGATTATGAGAGCAATAAAAATGTGAAATTTTCCCTTTTGTGAGTTGGTGCTCCTATTGAAGAAAGCTTAAGGATCTAGTTCTGGGCTGGGGCTGTGGCTCAGTGGTAGAGCATTTGCCTAGCACGTGTGAGGCAGTGGGTTCGATTGTTAGCACCACATATAAATAAATAAATAAAATTAAAAAAAAACAAAAGAACCTGGTTCTGTGCACAGTAGGGAGTTTGTAACTATCTGCCCTTACCCCCCACCAGGATTTGTTTAGAAAATTTTCAGTCACATGACAAAGGTGAAAAAATTGTGCATAAATACCCAGGATCTGCTCTACCACTGGAGTCTGCCGTGAATGTTTCACTCTACCTAGTTTATCATGTGGCTCTCCATCACTCCACCATCTTATTTTTTAGTGCATTACAAGATGGCTAGCACCTCTGCCCTTCTTCCAAGTGCTTTAGAAGGCAGTCATTAACTAGAACTCCATATTTAGCTGAGTGCAGTGGCGCACGCCTGTAATCCCAACAGCTTAGGACGCTGAGGCAGGTGGATCTTGAGTTCAAAGCCAGCCTCAGCAATTTACCAAGGCCTTAAGCAACTCTACAAGACCCTGACTCTAAATAAAAATTTAAAAAGGGCTGGGGATGTGACCCCCTGGATTCAATCCTTGTTATCAAAAAAAAAGAACTCCATTTTATCTGTGGTTGCTACCCCACCTTGGAGGGACAATTTATGTACAATGAAATGTATAGCTCTTTGGTGTTCTGTTCCTAATGTATTCTGCCCAGCAGACACTGAGACCCACACTCCTATGTCAAGCCACTACTCTTAACAAGGTAGTTTTCCTTGGAAGTGGAGTGGGTGACTTTGTCCTTTCCCACCTTCTCAGTGTGCTGTGTCAGTTGTATTTTTTTTTTTTTTTTTTTTTTGGTGGTGGTACGGGGGATTGAACCCAGAGCCTTGGGCATGCTAGGTAAGCACTCCACCAACTGAGCTATATCTCCAGCCCCAGAGTTCTTTTTTTCCCAGCATGCAGAACCAGATTCTCTGGGGTCAGACCCTCTACCTGGTGAGGGTTGATTTGTCACCTGGGAGGTGGTGCAAAGTCCCATTGAGGTGAAAAGCCCACTCTGTGCTCCTAGGGCATGTGACCTTTCTGAACTAATGTTTTTCTCCTCTGTAAAATGAGCTTAATACTTATTGTTTCTTTTCTTTTTATTTTAAAATATTTTTTTGTTGTAGATGAGCACGATACTCTTATTTTCTTTTATTTAGTTTTTTTATGTGGTGCTGAGGATTGAACCCAGTGCCTTCTGCATGCTAGGCAAGAGCTCTACCCCTGAGCCCCAACCCCAGCCTGTTTCTTTTCTTTTTGGGTCCTGGAGATTGAACGCATGCTGATCACATGCTCTACCACTGATCTCTGCCCTCAGCCCAGTACTTATTATTCCTTTTGGTTTCTGAGGGGATGGAGAGAGATAATGTCAGTATTCATGAACTGAGGCCATGCCTTGTGTCAGGAATGTCCTGGACACTGGCGAGTCCACAGTGGGCAAGACAGACACAAATCCCTGCCCTCCTGGAGCTGATGTTCCAGTGGAGAGGTGATGGGGAGGACATGATTGGCAGGAATGGGGTGGGCAGGGAAGGTGAGCTTGTCAGGCACCTGTATGACGAAGAGAACAAACCATGCAAGTGTCCCTGGGAAGATCATGCTGGGTAGGGGGATAGCAGATTAAGTGTTGGTCACAAAAGATCTCCTGCAGAGCCTGGGCCAGATTGCTTTTGTCTCTTAGGACATCCCTGGTCTTTCTAGAACTTGAGAGGATGGGAACTCTCCTTCCCCAGACTGGGCCAGGGCTGTTGATGTCTCTGCTGTAACTCATGGGGAGTGGCACATCACGGTGGCCTCTGAAGGACAGAGGTGGCAGCTGGTCACTACTACTCTCTCCCTGGCCTCTTTTTACAGTGCCCGTTCATGGATGAGCGGATCATGAGTTTACACAGTAAGATCAAGAGTCAGGCCTTGGAGTTCCCAGACCAGTGAGTGTTGCCCATCTGCCCTTCTTCTCCCGGTCTGAGTCTTTGGCAGTCCTGTGCGTTCTGTCTCCTACCTCTGATGTCTGCACCCCAGGCCTGACATAGCCGAGGACTTAAAGGACCTGATCACCCGTATGTTGGACAAGAACCCAGAGTCGAGGATTGTGGTGCCGGAAATCAAGGTACCTGGGAGACACTGCTAGCCCCAGAGGCTGACACCCCAGGTTCAGCCTGCATCCTGTGCTTGGAATTGTTGGCTCCACCCTGCCTCGGCCAAGCCCTACGCCCCTTTGTCCACAGCATAACACCCTCTTCCACACTGCTGCCCTGGGCCTCTGGGCTACCAGGGACTGGCAAGGAGTGGGAGGAGGATCTGGGGGTTCTGTTCACTGTGACTGTGATTGTGGTTCTGTGACCAGTCAACCAGGCAGCCTGCTCTTGCTCCATGATGGGGCATCTACCCTCTGTGGACTGATCTGGGGCCTTTGTGTGCTCCATACCCTGGCTGCTAAAACTCTGGGTCTTTTCCTTGAACTTGACCGTCAGAGATGTGGGCCAGTTCCTTTGAGGAATTGCAGTGAGGGAGTAGGAGGGAATTTGTTGGCACTTCCACCTCCCCAACCTTCCAAATTCTACCCTGTTGCAGAAAACACTTTTAGGAGAAACGCGCATCCATCTGCCACCCGCCTGTCAGTGCCACGAGCACGTATCTGGCCCTTTAGGAATCCTGAGATGTGCTTTGAGGTCTCCTAGGCACCTGGGTAACTAGCACTGAAAGGTGTCTTAAGAGGGGGCAGCCCAAAAGGTCACAGATAAGGCCTTGGACCCAAGGAGTCGGGTGGGGGCCAACTCTGGCCTGGGTCCTCCTGATCGGTCCTTCCAGCTGGACTCACTGCCTCCCCAGACCACTGTTTTCCCTTCTGTGAGATGTGGAGCCTGGTGCCTGCTCTGAGTGGAGCTTCTAGGTATCAGCCAGAGTTGCTGGGGAGTGATGGGCGCTAGTCCCTTCCGCCAAGGTCTGACCAGATGGAGAGTGGGGTCCACGTGCTCCTCAGCCCCGTAGCTCCTCCATTCTTGTCTCGGCTTTTCCACATTTCCTTCCATCTCACTCACCTGCCCTCTGCCTGGCTCACCAGCTCTCCTGCATGCCTGGCCGGAGGCCCTGCCTCTCCCTCCCGCATGCCCTTCTTGGCTCCGCTCGCTGGCAGGACCTTCTGGGAGGCAGCCACACCTGCCCCTCACCCCTCCTGTCATTCGTTGAAGCTGCACCCCTGGGTCACGCGGCACGGGGCTGAGCCATTGCCATCGGAGGACGAGAACTGCACGCTGGTCGAGGTGACTGAAGAGGAGGTCGAGAATTCTGTCAAACACATTCCCAGCCTGGCGACCGTGGTAAGGCGGATGAACCACCAACCAAGAGCAGGGCCTGAGACAGCCTGAGGCGCACCGGCGAGGACAGGGCCGGGACACAAGCAGATGCCTGGGAAGCAGATGGGGGCCCAAGAGTCCGGAAGTGGCTGGGAGCTGTCCCAGCCCACAGCCGCCAACCTCTGGGCCTTGGTCCTACATTAGGCCAGGTGTCCCTGTGGCCCCTGTGTTTCCATAGAGTGGGGCGGCCCCTGTGTTTCCATAGAGTGGGGCAGTCCCTTGGCAAGATCACACCACCCCTTCTAAATTCTTGCTTTCAGAGCATGGCAGGGGAGTGGAACCAGTAAGAGGAGCAGGCCCAGGCAGGGACCAGGGGTGGCTGGAGCTGAGGTCTCATCAGATGAGATGGGAAGCTCATCTGGAGCTTCAGTTTCCAGAGCAGACAGCCAGCAGGTACATCTGTCTTGTGAGCTATTCTTTGCATACCTCAGAAAGTTCTTCCCAACTCTTGAGGGTGGGATTTAGCTTGAGAGCCACTGAACCCCTTTTGTGCTCTTGATTTTGGGTCCTGCCTGACAAAGAAAGAAGGAAGCAGAATGGGAAGTCTTCAGCCCTAACCTTGGAGATTGTGGGAACCATCCAGTCACCAGGCCACTGCCTAGGAGGGCGTCTGGCTCCAGGAGGGAGCCCAAGGGCCTGGGGTCCAGACATCAGTCCTAGCTGACTGCCCTCTGTGGCCACCATGAAAACCCTGGTTGCATTTGGCCAGCACCAGCCCCAGCAGGCAGGGAGGCCCTGGGCTCTGGGAGAGACCTCAGAAACTGCAAAGACAGTGTCCAACCTGGAGGGACTGCTCCACGGGGAACTGAATAATGGCTCTTTCTCTTGTAGCTTTGCACCGCCCACTTCTGCTTCCCACACTGCCTTCTCCTTCTAAATCCTGAGCCCCAGGGCACTCATCCATGTCTCTTCCTCCCCACTGGGGCCTCTGCATGACCTTCACTATTACAGACTCACCCACACCCACTCACCCTCATCCACCCTTCCACCCACCAACCCCTGTCCTGTGCCCGTGGCAGGGGAGCAGCTGGTGTTGGACTCTGTGCCTCCTGTGGGTTTTTCTGTTCCCAGCTGTGGTCCTGATCCATGCTTCTCCCTCTGCAGACTCTTGGGAGAAAGCCCCTGATCCCAGAGGTCTGGAGTAGGCATCTGCCATTCAGGAACCACTTCTTAAACAGAGTGGCTTCTCAGGCAGGGGCCCAGTGATGAACAAAATTGACAAAAATTGTCTCCTGGAGAGACAGGTGCTGGTCCGGCTGCCAGCAGACACATGCACAGTGTAACAGGGAGGGCCCTGGGGAGTGCACCTGATGCCGGGCACCTGGCCCACGTGGTGGGTTGGAGGTAGTTTCCTGGAAGAAGTGTAAGTGCACCAAGAAGGGCAGGTGTTGGCCTGGCCAAGAAAGGGGAGCAGGTCAGACAGCCCAGCAAGAGGGAATAGTGTAGGCAGTGCCCACTGTCGGGAGGGAGCTAGGCCAGCCAGAAGCTTCTAGAAAGTCCCGGGCTGCTGAAGGCAGGTGTAGAGACAGTGCAGCAGAGATTTAAATCTGACCCTCCTGGAGCCAGATACCCAGAGATTTAAATCTTGACCCCAGGGGCAGGAAGTTCCTTCAGGGTCTGAATCCTGGCTGGGGCAGGGGAGGTGGTTGGGAGTTTCAAGGTCTAGGCCCCTCTGTGTGTTTTTCTGCCGGGCTACAACTGTGGGAACCTGGCTGGGGTCATGGCCTTCGTTCCCAAAGTGGTCTTCTTGTTTTCCTCTTATTGAGGCAGAACTCAAATTATTAAAGTGAACAATTCGGTGGCACTTAGGATGCTCACAGGGTTGTGCATTTGTCACTTTGATAGTTCCAAAGTGCTTTTATCACCTCAAGAGAAGCCTCTTACTCCTGAAGTTCCTCCCCAGCCCTTTTCCCCCTCATCCCCAGTGACTGACCGCTGGTCTACTATGGGTCTCCACAGTGTCCCCATCTGGACATTCCATATTAGTGGAGTCACACACTACGTGGCCTTTTGTTGCAGCAGGTGTCATTGCTTCATTCCTTTTTGTGGCTGAATAATACTCTATTGTATAGACAGACCGCAGTTTACCTGTTCTTCAACTGAGCAGCATTGGGCGTTGCCGATTTTTGATAAATTAGTGTTTTAAAAATATTATCAATTTTTAGCGGCAAACCCTTAAAAAAAAATGAGAAGCTCAGTGAATCCATAAACCTGCTTACAGAGGCACCACACTCTGGTTGAAGGTGGGGTGAGGCCTGAGCCTGGCTTCTCAGTGACCCCACTTCTTTGACAATTTGTTCACAGAACAAAGCAGGCAAAAGCATAGCCATGGTTTACTCCCTTGCCTCAGAACTTTCCAAGGCTCCCTGGATGGTACAGGCTAAGTTCCAACTTCCTGTGGGTGAGGGATTCTAAGTCAGGGGCTGAGGCTTCAGGATGATGTGGGACAGATTAGGAGAGAGAAGCTGAGTAGGAACTGAGGGACGCGGGCGGGCCTTTTCTCTATGCAGCCTCCGAGCAGCTTCTCTGCCAGGCTTGTACCTGGTCCTGGCTAGAGTGGGCAAGGCAGGGGACCAGCCTGGCCTCAGCCACTCCAAGGCTTAGCCGGACCTTCTGGGGCCTCTGGGGCCTCATGCCCTCACACCACACCAGTCTGTGACCTGACCGTGCTCCATGTCTGGGATGTTTCTCATTCTCCACTGAAAGGCACCCTCCCAAGAAATCGCTCCCACAGTACCTGGCCAGGGCGAGTGTAGAATGGTTCAGGTTTTGTAGAAAACACCCTGGTAGTTCCTCAAAATGTTAAGTACAGTTATAGGATCCTGAAAGTCTACTGGTGTCTATCCAGGAGAAACGAAAACACTGTGTTGAAAATACAAAAACATAGTGGCACCCTGAAGCAATCCAGAGGTGCAGCAGATGAATGGGTGAGCAGAGTGCAGTCCATCCACACCAGCGCACATTATTGGGCCATGAAAGGGAAAGAAGCTGGTATGTGCTACAACACGCGCAAGCCTTGAAATCATGTGCCCAGGGAAAGGGGCAGGTGCCAGAGGCTGCGTCTTGTCGATCCCGTTTATAAGGAATGTGAGCTTGTGGCTCACAAGTGACAGGCAGAGACGGGAGGCAAACCTCGGATCAGCAAGCCTTCCTTTATTCTGCAGCAAAGCCCATGGATCAGGCACGCAAGGGCCCATTTTCTGGGTATGGAGCTGGCTCCAGGTTACAGAAGGAGTCTGGATTTTATCGTTTGATTAGAGACCGCGGACATGCAGTCTTGACAGGGGCTAGTTGTACAGGTTAGAACTTTAACTTAGAAGGGTGGTTGTAAAAAGGTTGCAACTCATTGTTATCTGGGGGGGATGGGAGTCCAGATTCCAAGGATGAGTACTCAAATCTTGCCCGTTGTTTACCTTCTCTGGGATCCATTGTTTCCCAGAGTTTTAATCTCTGCTGTGCCTTTGATTAGGACTAATTTGCGATGGGGGAAGGTCAAAGTTCAGGGTCCAGCATTCAGTATTTGCCTCCTTCCTTCAGGATGCACTGGGGTTGGGAAGGGGTGAATGTTTGCTTTTGGTGGAGATGCTGGGGATGAACCTGGGAAGGGATGAAAGTTTGCTTTATCTCCACAGAGCCCATTGTTATTGGGAAAGGGCACGCTGGGAGAGGATGAATGTTTGGCCAGTTTCCCCTCCCTCCTCCCGAGCCATACTGTCCCTTCATTTTTCTTGAGGAGCTGTCTTGTAGGAATATCATTTTCCATAATCCTTCAATACGCAGAAGAGGTAAATCTATACAGACACCAAGGCTGGTTGCCCGAGGTTGGAACTGGGAGTGGCTGTTAACGGGTTTGACCTTTCTGCCCTCTTTCCCTCCTTCTTTCCCTCTCTCTCTCTCCTATCACTGCACATGCTACGCAAGCACTCTGCCTCTGAGCTATACCCCCAGACTGGCACGGGGTTTCTTTTTGGGGTAATGTGAATTTTTCCAAAATTAGGTAATGGTGATGTGAAAATACTAAAATCCACCGGATCGTATATACTCTCCCCTCCGTAGGTGTGCGTTCCACGTCTGTGGATTCAAACATGTATAGAAGATATTCAGAAAGAATCATTGCTTCTGTATTGAACATGTATAGACTTTTTCCCATGTCGTTTCCTGAACAACATGGTATAACTATTTACATAGCATTTCTATTAGGTGTAGGTCATCCAGAGATGCTTCAAAGCATACAAGAGGATGGATGTAGATTATCTGTAAATGCCGAGCTGTTTTATATGAGGGGCTTGAGCATCCACAAATTTTGGTAGCTGGTGTGGGGGCGGGTTCTGGAACTGATTGTCCTGGGCTTTAAAATGGTGAACTTATGGTATGTGAATTATCTCAGTTTTAAAAAAGCATCCTCCCCCACCCACCCCCAGAATTGTCCTGGGGAAACAATGGTTTGTTTCTCACTGGGGCTGTCACAGCTGGCTTTCACTGAAAAGGCCTTGAAGATGAGACAGGTTGATAGTCCGGGAGGACCATCTAGCAACAGCTCAGGTGGGACAGATGGTGCCAGGCGTGCCCAAAGGACTTGCAGGCCAGCTATTATGGAACCTGGGGCCTGTGGGGTCAAGTAGATTGGGACTAGATAAAGACAGGCTTTGCATGTTAGACCAAGAAGTCTGGACTTTAACTTGGCCTCCAGGAAGCAGGGAGTGGACCCACCAGAGATGGGGATGGGTCTGGCTGGTGCATGTTGGGGCCACCCAGTTTCTCACAAAGGCCTGCCGTCAGTTGAGAGCTGCAGGAGCTGATGGCCTGGCAGGATGAGGAGAAAGGTCGTTGCCTGGAATCCCAGCTGTGATTGAGCAGTCACCTGCCTCCTCCTCTCCCTCTTCAGATCCTGGTGAAGACCATGATTCGGAAACGCTCGTTTGGGAACCCATTTGAGGGCAGCCGGCGGGAGGAACGCTCACTGTCTGCTCCTGGGAACCTGCTCATGTGAGTGTCCACCGCCTTCCTCTCAGGGCAGGGGCTGGAGGGTAGGCTTGGGGCATCCCTGCCCAGACCACTGCATGGGTCATCCCTGGGCCAAATCCATTGGAGAAATTGGGAGCGCCACCCTGCACACCGGGAAACCCGTGTTCCCTGGCTTCGGTCTCTTCTGCTGGCTCAGCCCACCGCCTTGTGTTGGTAGCTCCTCTGGATGGAAGTCTCACCTTTTTTGTTGGAATCTCTTGACAATCAGCACTGCTGTCTGGCTCTCAGCACAAGTGCCTGAGAGTGGGGTTTTAGGCTGTGTGATGGTTGAGCACTGAGGTCTTGCTCTGGGGCACTGAGTCTTAATGCAGAGAGGTGTCCACCCACCTGCTTATAAAGACCACCCTGGCCTTGGCTGTGCGAAGTAGGCGTTGGGTCTGCTGTCTAGGGGGCGGGGGATTGTATCCCCATGGTTCCTTCTCACTTCCCTTTTCCCTCCCTCTGGCAATTCCAGCAAAAAAACAACCAGGGAGTGGGAGCCCCTGTCTGAGCCCAAGGTAACGCCTGCCTGCCTGTGCGTAGCCTCTGCGGGGGCCTGGGGGCGGGAGCAGGTGCAGAGCACGGGGTATCTCCACCAGGCGAATGTACCTTCCAGCCACGTTGCTGTGCCCGGCTCACTGCGGGCCTCTAGACCTGGGGGTAAAACCAGGGGCCTCGAGGGGCTTGGGCCCGATGGCCGGTCATGCATGTGGGCTGGGGCTGTGGGTGCATGGCGCTCCACCGGAATGCCTGTGAGCTCACCCAGGTCTTCAGACCCAGTCCCTGCATACTCAGTGCACGCCAATGGCCTTGAAGCTCTGTCACAGGCCCAGGGCTGCCCCTACTGAGCGCAGTGATCAGAGCACACATCAGGCCTGCTGCACCCTGTGGCTTCTCTGCTGGCTTAAGATCTAGAAAATAAGTCCCCTTTTGCCTGTTGCAAAGGAGCGTAAGAGTCCTGTGACCTGAGTAGGAGCCCAGCCTTTTCTTTCCCGGTTGGCCGTCCCTCCTCCAAAAGTACATCCATGCCATTGTTACCAGCACCTCCCAGGACGATGAGAATTCTTGTCCCTAGAAGCTTTGATTGGCAGCACCATTGCACATTCCCCAAGTACCTGCAGCAGGGTGGTCACCCCAGTGTCATTCCCACAGGGTTGAGGTGGCCACCTGATTCTCCACTAGAAACACCAAACAACCATTTCTGTTGTTAAAAATAGCTTTATTGTGGCTGGGGTTGTAGCTCAGTGGCAGAACACTTGCCCAGCATGTACAAGGCCCTGGTTTCGATCCCCAGCACACACACACACATGCAAAGCCTTTACCAAGAGATAATTCATATACCATAGTTTATCCAGTTAAAGTATATGGTCCAATGACTTTTAATATATTGTTAGCAGCCATCACCACAATCAGTTTTTATCAGCCCAGGGAGAAACCCTGTACCTCTGAGCTGTCTCTACCCAACTCCCTCTTTCCCCAGCAACTACTAATCTACTTGTAGTTTTCTGTGGATTTGCCTGTTCTGGACATTTCCTATAAATGCCTTTGAGTCTGACTTTTTTTTTTTTTGGTATTGGGGATCAAACCCAGGGCCTCACATAAGCTGGGCAAGCCCTTTACTACTGAGCTGCATTCCCTGCCTTTTTAATTTTATTCTGAGAAAGGGTCTTGCTAAGTTGCCCAGGCTGGCCTCAGACTTGCAATCCTCCTTCCTCAGCCTCCTGAGTGGCTGGGATTACAGGCCTACACCACCATGCCTGGCTGTGTCTGGCTTCTTTCACTTAGCATTATGTTTTTGAGGTTTCTCCATGGTGTAGCATGGATCAATGCTCCATGACTTTTTATGACTTAATAATATTCCACTGTGTGGATGGAGTACATTTTGTTTATCCATTCATTGGGTGATAGACATCATTTCTATTTTTTAGTTGTTTAATGAATCCTGCTGCCATGAACAGTTGTGTATAAGGGGAAGCCATTTCTGTGGGTTGGGAGTTGACTTAGGAAAGGAAATGTATTGGCTACCCATACCATATGAACCAGATGCTTATATGATAGTCTAGGAGGGGCCCCACTTTGAGAATGTGCTTTTGAGACAAGTCTTGCTCTCCAGAGTAGAACAGGGGAAAACATGTTGGCATTAGCAACCAGGTCTGGTCTTCTGCAGCCCGAGAAGGAGGCCCGAGTCCCTGTCTTATTCCCAGATAGCCCAGAAGCCACGTGACCAGGCAGTTCTTAGGTTTGAGCCTCCCAGGATTACAATAGAAACCTGATGGGCTGATCTTTCCTTGGCCCTTCTCTTCTTAGCCTCCCTCTTAGAGTCTGCCAGAAGTGTGGCTGTCTCCCCTCTGTGAATGAGTCTATTCTTTTTTTTTTGGCATGGAGGATTGAAGTCAGGGGTGCTTAACCACTGATCCACATTCCTAGCTTTTTATATATTTTATTAGAAACACGATCTTGTTAAGTTGCTTAGAGCCTCACTAAGTTGCTGAGGCTGGCTTTGAACTTGCAATCCTTCTGCCTCAGCCTCCCGAGCTGCCCAAGACACTGTGCCTGGCTCTCTTGTTTCTTTTTTTCTTTTCAGTGAGTTCAAAATTGCAAGATATCAACAGACTGAGATTAGCACAAGGGTTGTGCTGCTTCTTCATTTCCTCACCTCTAGTCCTAGAAACACCTGGGAGTTGCCTGCTGGCAGCTGTGGATGGGATGCCTTGCTCTGGGAGCTTTAGAGCTTATTGAGTCACAGGGGTCCTGGACCATGGGATACCGGCTATCTGCAGTGAGACCCAGCCAGTACCAGCAGGTGGCATTAAGGGCAGAAATCAAGGGTCTGATCAGACAGCTAGTGACGGCTCCCTCCTCCCTGGGAGCCTTTATGCCGTGTTCTTTGTCAGAAACAAGAAGCCAGCAAATGTGATTTTCCTAGGGAAGCATAGGCACCGTGATTTCCCTGCCTCTGTGCAGGGACAGAGGCTCCCTTCTGGACAGGGGCACCCAAGTCTTTGCTGGGAATGATGGACAATAGCTTTGAGTGGCATGCTCAGCTTGGGGATGGTAAGGTGCTTGGCCCCCTCCTTAGAGATTTCCCCTCCTACCACCTGAGACTCAACCCCAGCCACCACACCAGTCAGCTCCAGTGAAGTGGGGGGCTCTTCTCCCTCTCCCAGCAGGGAGGGGCCTTCTCTTCCCTCCCAGGTGGTTTTCCCTTGAGCCGAGGGCCGTTGTTGTGGCCATTTCAGGAACACCACTAGGTGCCAGTCCAAACTGGGCAGGCCCCGCCACTGCCCTGCCAGGAGCTCACCTTGGTGGACTGAAGACAGATGCCATAGTTCCTGTCCTGCATGAGCTTTGGCCTCCTGTGGAGGGAGGGGTGAGACTGGCAACCCCCGGAGGCAGCCCACTGCAGGGGCCCACCTCCTGCTTGCATCTGCCCACAGTTTTATATTTTTGGCCAAAGCTGCTTCCCCATTTACAGAGGATGCAGTGTCCTTGGGAAAAATTTAAGTGATCAAGAACAAAAAGAGGAGAGAATCCAAAAGAGCAGGTGACGGTGATCATGTTGCTGGTGGTGCGAGGAGCCACACCTGGGCGAGTGGTGCCCCAAGGTGGGAGACTGGTCAGGGCCCTGCCATCGTCCCTCCGAGCCTTAATGCTGGTTTTCTGTTCGGTGAGCAGGAAGCAAGGCAGCGAAGACAACCTCCGGGGCCCCGAGCCGGCCCCCGTGGGGGAGGAGGAAGTGCTCTTGTGAAAGGTGGTCCCTGCCTGGAAAGTTGGGGGGCCCCTGCCCCTGGCTCCCCCGCACACATGCTTCCACTGCAGCCCGAGGAGGCCATGGAGCCGGAGTAGCTGCCTGGACCGCTCGACCTCGCATGCCTGGCCGAGTCGCCCTGCACGGGGCTGCTGCACCCGCGTTTCCATAGCAGCATGTCCTACGGAAACCGAGCACGTGTAGAGCCTTGACCGTCATCTCTGGTTATTTGTTTTTCCTTTGTTGTTTTAAAGGGGACAAAAAAAAAAAAAAAAAAAAAGACTTGACTCTGTGACGTCGACCTTGGCCGCTGGCTGGCTGGACCGGCGGGTGTGAGGAATTGCAGACCAAACCCACGTGCGCTTTGGGACAATTGCTTTTTAAAAACGTTTTTATGCCAAAAATCCTTCAGAACCATGTCAGATATACCAAGTGAATGAATGGGTGCGGGGTTTGAAGAGTGCAGAGAAATGAGCGGGAAACTCCAACGGGACTGGGCCGCGGGGCGCATTGCTGTGTTTCTGAGGGAGCGGGAGGCTCGGTGTGACTCCTGCAAACTTCCAACCGTGGCACCTTCCAGAACTGCAGATGAGCAGGGCTAGCTCTCAGTAGCTACAGAGAGCTTCAGTGCAACTTATTTGCAAGAAGGACTTTTCAATTTTTTTTATGGGTAGATTTGTAGTCAGGAAAACTGAAAGGGCTTGAAGTTTAATTGCTTTTTGAAGGGAATTTGCCAACCCTGGACGAGCCCTCAGCAGCCCTCGTGGCGAAAGCTTTGCTGGAGGACTGAATGTATCTTTTCATCCACCACTCAAAGCGGGTTTCTGAAATGGTTGGCCGGGCTCTAGTAAATCTTTGTTAAATTTCAAAAACTTCAGGGTGAAATCCTACACTTCCATGTACATTACATGGCTTATGATTCAACACAAAAATATTTTCAGTTCTCTAACTACACTGAACTCTAGAGAAGTTCAGAGGTCATGTAGAGCTTCCAGGACACGTCACAGCTTTCACCATGTGATCGGAGTTAGAGCCGATGAAACCTAATGCCTGTATATTAGCAGCTTACCTTGTTTATAACCTGTGTATTTCAGAGACTGCTGAAGTTTCGTTTGCATCTTAAATGCTTGCTGGTTGTAGTCAGTGGAACACTTTACCTACTTTGTGGAGGGCCCCATGGGAAATACTCTCACTCGGCTGAGACATAATGATCTCGTTAGCATCAAAGCTTTGGTAGGATCTGCACAGTGACCTTGGGACACCCTTTTAGGAAAGATTGTTGAAACCCTGTGCATTCCTCAGGGTGTGAGGGAACCAGGTGTAGGCACAGATGTTCCCTCCTTTAGCTAGGAAATTTGATCTTTTGACTTCCAACCAAAATAAGTGTCCTATTACTGGGAAGTTTTGTTGAGGTTTGGATGTGACTGTCCAGAGCCACACACGGGTGAGTGTGAAGTCCAAGGGGTTGGAAAACCGGAAGGACTCTGTGCTGGGGGGACTTTGCTCTTCTTCACAGTGCTCTGGGAAGATTGGTCCTGGGAGGTAAATTCAGTGCTGGGGCTCCAAAGACTGCTTTTTCTGTGGTTTCAGTGTGATGAGCCCTGGCTCAAGAACTTCGTGCAGAGACAGAAGCAAAGTCTGTGTCCCCTCCCAGCTATTTACAGAGCCTGGGCATTTCTTGGCTTCCATAGATTTTCTTAAGCTCTTGATTGTAGTTTAGCCAGCCTTGCTTGCTGTTGTGTAAGCAGTTAGGATTAGGGAGTGCTGGTTCCAAAGAGCACAGACTGATGTAGGAGGGTTGTCTTGCCTGCTTGCTTTGTCTTTGTAACCTAGTATTTGCGCTTGTCCTCCGCTGCTTTAAATTTAGGGGGAAATGACCCAGTAGCTCCACCCCTTCTGGTAGCAGATGGGGTCTGGTGAGTTTGCAATAAGCACCTTGCAGTGGTTAAAGTCTTGGGTCCTCAGGCTCACCTCCAGCCTGGGTGCCTGGACTCTGCCTGGCTGAGTGGCCGAGGAGAGCAGGCAGCATGCAGGGCTCTGCAGAACTCCTCTCGTGTTTACACGCCGCATCGGGCAACACCATTTCTCCCCACCTCGGAACGTTCCATCCAGGATGTATTATGTGGAATGCCAGTGGCCAGGCAGCACCAAGCCATTCCCATGGGTGGGCTGGGGGAGGTCCACGTCATAATTTTTTTTGTTTTTTTAATAAACACCAAAGAAAGCTGTGGAAAGGAACTCCTCCTCGTGGAAAGCATAAGTAGACATGGCTATAACTAGGGCCACCACTCTCAGCACAAACTTGGAGTTTTTAAAAGCCACGTTGGCCAGGAAAAGGGAGAAGCTGTCATGAGCAGCTTTTCCAGGTGGGCAGAAAGAATGCCTGTGCTTCCTCCCGTGGCTGGCTCCTCTGTGGGACCAGTGTGGTGTGAGCCGCCTGCAGCTTACACCTGTGGCCTCGAGGAAAGCACAAGTCTTCCACATCCTTTTCTTTTCCTCTGCCAGTTTCCACCTCCCCAGTCCATTCCAGAGGCTGCCAGTGGCCCCGGAAACCTTATCAAGCCCCTTACTGGCATTCAGGGCTTTGGAGGCCATTTCTCTACTGGCCTGGCTTTTTCACAGGGTGGAGCTCCTGTCTGCACAGCCTTTCTGGAACAAGGAGAACGCCTGCCCAGGGGGATGTGCGGGCCAGGCTGTGGCTCTCACCCATCTTCCAGAGGGGACCTTCATGTTGCTGATGGAGAACAAGGGTCTCCACTTGCTTCCAAGGTGCTAGGGAAGGTCTCACAGTCATTGGTCCCATCTCTTTTCCAACTTCATGGGCCGAGGCTCATGGGACTTTTGACTTTTCTATTCCATGATCTCTTCAATGCCCGATGCTTCTGTTTTATTCCTGATCCTTTCTACTATGCATTTTCCTTTTATCAGGTGTACAAAGTTAAATACTGTGTATTTATCACTTACAAGTATATGAACTTAAGAGAAAGATAAGCCTTTGGTGTTTTTCCACAAATGATTAAGCTTCTCTGTAAACTTGAAATAAACAGCAAAATGGTGCAAAACGTGGGCCTCAGGTGTTTTTGTTTTTGTTTTTGGTTGGTTGGTGTTTATTTTGGCCATCTGTCCGTGTGTCTGCTTTTCTTCCTTAGGTGAACAGCAGGTTGCACGTCCCGTCAGTGTTAACATAGCCAGCAGATCCCTGATTTAGGGCAAGTCCTGGTACATCGTTGCTCAGTGTGACCTCAGGACCAGCTGTTCAGTAGCACTTGAGAGCAGGGCAGAATGCATATGCCAGCCCCTGCTTACACACGCTTACAGGTGACACCTGCAGGTTGAAGTTTGAGAAGCACTGCTCCAGCGGACAGGTAAGGGCAAGATGCTAGCAGAGGCCAGACAGGTGAGTGGTTCCATCACATGGAATGTGTCCTGTGGGCCAGGCCTGCTATGTCACCCTTCAGCCCCGGAGGTGGCTGATAATAAGGATCATCACCTATGAGCTGAGGTTCAGAAAAGTTAAGTTAGTTGTCCAAGGGCTTGAATTGTCAGCAAAGCACTCGATCTTCAGTTTCGAGTCTGGGTGCTTGCCAGTTCTCAAGGCATCTGGTTACTCCTCTAGGCCAGAGGCTGAGGACTCCTTCATTTCATGTGTGGCTCTAGCCCTTGGAGTTGCTCTCCTGGCTTTGAATTTCATTTTTCTGTTACCAGGGGATAGCAGGCAAAGTCTAAGAAGTTCCCATTCCATTGCCACAAAAAAGCATCAAAATACAGGCCCTTAAGAATCAGGAGCCAGGGGTTGCTGCCCCAGGACCCCACTGAGAATCTGAGGAGAGGGAGAAAGTGCACACGGGTGCAGCATGGAGCAGAGCTTCAGGGAGCCCGTCCACAGAGGCAAGGTCAGAGGCAGCACCAGGGTGTGCCAGTGAGAGGGGACATGGCCAAGAGCAAGATGAGTGAAATCAGTGGGGCCACCCAACACCCACCCCTCACCCCAACTGGTTTTTGCATTCCATTTCAGAAAAGAGGAGGCCAAATGCAGCCTCCTATTCCAGAAGACAGCTGCCATCACTCCTCAGATTGCAGGATGGCAGACAGACCATTTGTCTTGGTCTGTTTGTGCTACTATAACATAATGCCTGAGATGGGGTAATTTGCAAAGAACAGAAATTTGTCACAGTTCTTAGAAGTCTGAGACTGAGGCACTGGCTAGTTTGGGGTCTCGTGAGGGCTGCTCTCTGCTTCCTTAGGTGCCCAGAAGATGGAAGGGCTGGCAGGGGATGAACTGCCTGTCAAACTCTTTCTGTATGGCACCTAGTCCCATTTATGAGGGCAGGGCCTAAGACCCAGTCTCCCTCCCAGGCCTGTTGCACTGGGGACTCAGTTTCCAACACATGAATTTGGGGGAACACATTTAGATCATATCATCATTCCTAAGGATTCTAGCTCCATTGACCCATGTGTTCAAATGAGCTGAGGTTTTTGGTTTTTGTTTTTGGTACTGGGGATTGGACCCGGGGGTGCTTAACCACTGAGCCACATCCCCATTCCAAAAGAGCATTTTTAAAAAGACCACATGAATCAGCTCCTCACCCCATCATACTGTAGGTTGAACCCATGGGTGCTCTACCACTGAGCTGCATCCCCAGCCCTTTATTTTGGACAGGGTCTTGCTAAGTTGCTGAGGCTGGCCTCAAAACTTGCCATCCCCCTGCCTCAGCTTCCCGAGTTCCTGGGATTTCAGGTGGGCACCACCACACTTGGCTTGAACCAGAACTTTGTTGAAAGTATTTAGTAAACACCCTCCCTTCCCCAGCCCCTAGTGGAGAAAAGTCCAGGTCGGTCATTTATCCAGCAGAAGCAGCGCACTTCTAAAATACCCTTCTCTGCAGTGGTTGGAAATGAAGTAATTCATGAACGGGAAGGGCAAGCGGCTTCCTCTGGAGGACTCCTGAACCCCTGATGCAGAGTTAAGTTGCAGCTGCAGCTGGAAATAGCTCTGTTATCATGTCACACCTGTGCCAAGAGAGGTGTAGGTGATCCTGCTTTGGGCTGGAGGTTTGGGGAGTAAACAGAAGAGGAGGAGCCACTTCCATGTTCCCAAAAATTGTGTCACCTACAGAGTACTACTGCCATTTTATGCAAAAATGCCAGCACAAGTGAGATGCCACTAGGAAAAAAAAAAAACATGTACAACTCAGTGAAGATCAAAATGAGTCGGCTTTTAAGAGAAGAGCAAAGTGGGGGAATGCCTGAGTTCCAGAGACGAACCGTCTCAGAGGCCTTTCCTGAGGACAGGGCTGGGCAAAAAATGGATCTACTTGAAGTTGTCAACCTAAAATAGAGTTTATTTGGGGATGACTGCAATCCAGGCTACCTGTGCTGTGGCATCAGGGGTGTGTATCCAGGGAGGCTGAGGCCTGGGGGAGCTTTGCAAGGCAAAGAAGGAGAAGTGCACCCAGGATGTTTCAAAAGAGAAGTTCTTTGGTTGCGGGGGCTTATCTCAGGCCATGATGGGCGTACAGCTGTTGCTGGGAGAGGTCTCGGAGAAGTGATCTGACCAAGGCTGCAGTTAGGACTGGCCGTTCCAGGAAGTGGCCTTCACTGCAAGGTCGCGTGTGGGCAGAACCGTTGGTAATCATTCTTGTCATCAGCAAGATGACAAGAACCTCCCCTGCCTCATATTAACTTCCATGAATTAAAAGAAAAGGAAGGAGAGTTCGAGCCCATGCTAGGAGATGACACGAGGATTAAGAAAACCACTTGTTTTAATATTTGATCTTCAACCTTTGCTACATAGCTGTTCTCAAGGGAAGAGAGCTAACTCTGTGCAGTGTTGCCAAGGACAATGTTCCTGGTTTGGGAAAGAGGAGCGGCAGCCCAGGCCTGCTAGATGTCCAGGGAGCAGAAGCCTCAAGGCTTTCTCTTCCTTATGAAGTGCTTCCCAGAAGCCCGTCCCGAGGGGCCCAGAGACTGCAGCTTTGGAGGAAAGCCAGCCCTCGAGGCCCCGAGAATGCCCTAGCAGCTCCCCCAGCCAACAACACTGGCAGTCCACTGGGCTGAGGGACAAACAAACCCGACGCACCAAATGCAGGAGCTGCTGGGCAACCCTGAGCACCCGTGGAGAGTGAATCAGAATCTGGAATCTCTGGGGTGAGACAGCAGCCATTTCTCCCTTCTTCTCACTGTGCTTTGATGGCTGTGGGGAGCCCAGTGTGGGGTAGGCATCACTGGTCTGTCTCACCACCAAGACCCTGCGGAGAGGGAAAAGGAGGGAAGTGTTCACCCAGCAGGCACTGCCACCAGGCATGCTCAGATCTCTGGGCAGGAGTCGGGTGTTTTTCCTGAGGACCTCTGGACAGTCGAGGACTCCACGTGGTTCTAGAGTAGGGGTGTCCAGCATGGTACCCAACCCTTGTTATGTGAGGTCAATTTAATTACTATGTGGATGTAGATCGTCCAGAATCATGACTAACTTGAGATAGTCACTACTGCAATGGAATAGGTTTTGAAGTCTCAAGTAAACACTAGAACAGGTGGTCCAGAGACCGGCATTTGACTGCCTGCCTGGGGTGACGGGTCGACAGCTGCCAGAACAGCACCAGCCGCTGTCCAAGGGCCTCCCTGGATGGGCCCGGGCCCAGGCCCAGACCCAGGCCCCAGGCTCCTCTCCCCATCGGGACGAAAGGCTCCCTGCCTGGGGAGCACAGGAGGTGCCTACCTGCTCGTAATCTTCCACATACTTGTACTTCTTCTCCCGATAGTAGTATTTCTTCTTCATGCAGTATAGGACTATGACGTCACACAGCACTGTCGCCTGAAGGTGGCATGAGTGGAGAGAATGAGCCAGGCGCTTTAGCTCCTGCTGCTCTGTGCACCTTCCCTCTTACTGGGAAGGAAAGGCACCTCCATCTCTCGGGGAAACGCTGGCACGGGCAGCAGTCTGGGAAGAGGGACAGTAGGGGTGGGGGCAGGGCAAGGAAAACAAGCCTGGAGGCTCCAGTCTAGAAAACGAGTCTGAGGTCCAGAAGGACAGGGCCAAGCCTCACTGTGCCGCTGACTGCTGAGGGAGGCCCAGCCCTGGCAGGGGGAAGGGAACGGCCCAGTCACTCACCACCCCCAGCAGCGCCAGGCCGGAGCCAATGTTGATCATGGTAGGGATGATGTCAAACTTCCCAGCCTGCATGGGACAGAAGAGAGAACGCTCTGACAGGTGCCGGGGAGAGCAGATACAAGACAGGGAGGCGCCTGTGTCCTTGCCAGCGGGGACTGGGTGGCAAGGCTACCTTCCCAAACACGATGATGTCGAAGCGGATGCCATATGCCTTGATGAGCGTGCGCTGCTCGAGGCCGGTGAGGTCCCGGTAGTACTTGGCAAACCTGGGGAAGGAGGGCCGGTCAGAGGAAAGGGATGGTAGAGCAGGATGCAGCGAGTCCCTCAGGGAGGGCGCCGGGGCACCAGGAGACCCCTTCACCCTTTCCTCCCACAAGGTGGCATAAGCCCAAATGTCCTCGCTGGCAAGGCCCTTCCTGATATAGCTGAGCCTCCTGTCTCTCTCAGGGGACCTGGCCACTAACTGAGAAGGTGACCAGCCAGCAGCAATCTCCAAGATGGCATCGTTGCCATCACGAAACTCAGCATCACCTTTTAAAAAAAAAGAACCAAGAACCACCAATTCATCCACCGATGAACAGATAAATGAAATGTCCGTACACACAGTGGACTATTTGGCCATAAAGAGGTGAAGCGCTGATACCTGCAACAACGTGAATGAACCTTGAAGACACGAGGCAAAGTGAAAGCCAGTCACGGAGAGACACATGGTGTGAGTCCATTAACAGGGAAGTCCAGACTGCAACCCACACAGACGGAAAGGACCGGTGGTTGCTCAGGTCCGCCGGGGTGGGAGGGGAGAGTCACTGAGAGTGGTCCCATCCCTTTAGGAACCGAGGCCTAAACCTGAGGCCCAGGATCAGGCTAATTCACAGCTTTCATGTCGGGGGCTCAGCGGGGCTGGGGCTGGCTGAGGCTCCACCTGCTTCTCTCTGCTCTAGGATTCTGACCCGAGCTTGAGGTTTCCATGGTGGTTTCTACAAGAACGGTGCTGGCAGAGAGAGAGCAACATAGCTCTAACTCCCAGGAAAAGTTCAAATACCTGCCCTGCCACCCACCAGGGAACGGGATCAAAAGGACAGCAGATCTGCAGATTCTTACCATCTGATGCACGTTTGATACCACGTGCCACCACTAGAGGGAGACAAGAGCAACAAAAATGCTGCTGACTGTTCGGGTGTCCCTTGCAGGGCCAGGTTTATAGGAGCGAGTCCATATGGGGAAAATGCCTCAGGGGGGCATTTGAAAATGTATACAGCAATGGATTTTGCTGCCTCAAGGAAATGGAAAATATGCTCCTGGCCCTCTTACCAGATTACCAGCTGTCCTGGGTTAAATAGTGTCTCTCTGCAAATCTATGTCACCTGGAACCTGTGGACGTGACTGTAATGGGAAAGAGGGTCTTTGAAGGTGCGATTAGTTAAGATGAGGTCGTACTTGATTCAGGTGGGCCCTAAATCCGATGTGACTAGTGTTCTCATGAGAAGACAGAAGCAGGAGTGGAGGGAAGGCCACATGGGGACAGAGCCAGAAGCGTCACATCTGCAGTCCAGGCATTGTAGGAGTCATCGGAGGCTGGAAGAGGCAGGGGAGGATCCTGCCTAGTGCCCTCAGGGGGCCTGAGTCCTGCAGACACCTTCATTTTAGACTTCTGGCCTCCAGAAGCAAGAGAACACCCCCCTGTCAAGGCATTCAGTTTTGTGACCACAGCCCAGAGAAACTCATGTGACAGCATTTTCAGCAGGGAAATGCAAGCAGAGGCCTTTATTGAGCCTAAAGCCTGCACCTGCTGCACTTTGGAGAGCCCGAGGCAGGCTCAATGTGAGAGCAAGACCCTGCTCCGAAGACTTACTGTTGCAGAGTGGAGATGCGCAGCCTGCCCTGGGTGCTGCCCAAGTGCTGGCCTTTGGGGGCACAGGTGCCCTCGTGGGGGAATAATTCATCCATCACCACACCTCAATAGTGAGTGGTGGGTCCAAACTCATGCCCACCTGAAATTGTAGCCAGGAGACACATTGTGGTCGAGGTCCCGGGTATCGAGGCGGCGGAAGGAATACCTGGGCAGGCAGAGGGAGGCCGCTCTGTCTAGGTTGCAGTCCCAGTTGACCTGGATGCCCATGATGCCTCCCTGTGGGACGAAGAGCAGAGGCACAGCCAGCTCTCATCAGAGGCTGCTCGGGTACGATGTGTGCCCAGGCCCTGCACCTACCTCAACGGCCATGTCTTGGAAGCTGTGTCCTGCGTTCTCCACAATTTTCCCCAGACGGAATATGGGACAGAATGGATCTGTTTTAGCATCATAAATACACGATTTGAGGTAGGTGGTGGTGATGTTGGGAAGGATATTCCTCCTAAAGCAGAAGGAAGCAGAAAACCATTGTAAGGAAACCCTCAGAGAAGGGCCAGAAGGTTTTTGAAGACACTGGTGAACTCACACACCTGGCCACCACTTACTTGCTGAAATTAAATTTGGGATACCAGATGTTGTTCTTAACCAAGAGAGTGAAGTTTTCTGCAGCCTTTAAAAAAGCAGGTCTGAAAAATATATGGCAACATGCTGTTATTAAAAGTAAAAAAAAAAAGTGTTTATACACACATTCACATAGCTATGTAATATTTCTAAACACAGACATGATTTACAATGTCACATTGTCAAGACAAAAGTGAAGTGAGGCATTCTCTTGTACAGAAGCACTAGGTCTAGAGCTGAGTCTAAGCTGGCCTTCTGGATCCTTCCTCTGGGAGGTGACGGGAAAACCTGAGAGATTGCTAAGCAGGCTGCTGTCTCGCAGCCTCCGTGGTTGCTGCTGGCTTCAGGCTCACTCGGGTGCTCTGGGGAATGAATGCTAGACATAACTGGTTTCACAAGTCACAGCAAAGGTGAGTTTACCTGCAGGCTGCGTCCTGGCCTCACCTGAAAAGTACACAAAAGTGCTGCCACCCGCTGGCACACCTGCCTCCTCCAAAGGTGCCACGTGGGCTCCTGGCTGAATCTGTCCCAAGGGGACTGTTTCTTTGGTGGACTTGTCTATGGGGGAATCCAGCACCACAGGGCTAAGTCTTCTGCAGGGGGCCAGGGGGAACTTTCCTGAGCCAGGTGTAAACCACAGAGTCACAAATGACATCAGTGGTCTTTCCAGTGTTGGGTCAGAAGCGAGGCCATTGACAAGGCGGAAAAGGCCCTGCTGCCAAGAAAAGACCTGGAGCAAGCAGGTCCCTCAGGCTCCAAGGGCCCACTCCCTCAAGAGGCAGGGATTACGGCAGATCTTTTCAAATGTTTGTCATTTTCTACATCTTTGTACCTCAACTGCGATACTCTCAGATCAACTCACCTTTTAAAGCAAAGTCAACATGGAATTCACAGCATAAAATCAACCATTTAAACATGAATCAATTCAGTGGCGCTTAGTGCATCTGCAACCTTGTGAAACCATCACCTCTGTCCAGAACATTTGCTTTGCCCCAGAGGAAACTGCACACCCACTAGGTAGTTAGTGCCTCTCCCCCAGCCTCTGCCCTTGGGAACCCCAATCTACTGTCTCCAGGGATCTGTCTATTCTGGACATTTCAAATGAATGGAGTCAAATAACATATGGCCTTTTGTGTCTGGTTTCTTCTACTTGGTGAAGTCTTAAAGATTTGCCCAGGTTGTAAGAATGTGTCAGTGCTTCATTCCTTTTTATGCACATACCAAAATTTGTTTACACATTTTGCTGATGGACATTGGAGTTGATTCCACCTTTAAGATCAACTCACTTTTTTATTGATATTTATTTTACAATGAAACTTCCTCACGACCATAAAAATATCACTTGCACTGGGTGTGGTGTCATGTGCCTGTAATCCCAGCTTCTTGGTGGGGGTTTAGGCAGGAAGATCACAAGATTGAGGACAGCTTGGACAATTTAGCAAGACCGTGTCTTAAAAAAAAAAAAATCTTAAAAAAGGGCTGGGGATGTAGAGCACTTGCCTAGCAGGCACAAGGTCCTGGGTTCAGTCCCCAGCACCATGCACACGCAAGTCATGCAGCACAGGTGAGACAGCATTATTTAAATAAACATAATGGAATCAAAACAATGTTACTAAAACTTGTAGTTAATACTGTTATAGGCCCAAAGTTACTAATCTGGGGCTTGTTTGTTGTGGGAAGAGGAAATAAGCAAGTGGCAGGTAATGAAGGCACCCCCACCCAGGATTTCCTCCTTGATATGAAGGAAGGGGCTCAATAAAGATGGAAACAGGAATATCTTCCTCACCATATAACTCAAGTGTTATTTCTCGCATCAGCATGCTTTCAAAAATCACCTCACTGGCTTAGATCTACAGCGCAGTCCGATATAAATGTACTGTGAGACACAACTACAAGCCACCTTAAATAAAAGTTTCCTGGTAGCCACATTTAAAAATAAAAACAGTGATATTAATTTTATACAATAACCCAAAATATCCACAATATTACTTCTGCATGTAACCAACATAAAATAGTACATACTATATTCTTCCTTTTTTTTTTTTTTTGTCATGCGGGGGATTGAACCCAGGGCCTTGTGCATGCAAGGCAAGCACTCTACCACCTGAGCTATAGCCCCAGTCCTACATATTATTATTATATTCTTTTTCTCCATAATAAATTTCCAGAACCTACAGCTTACTTCACACCAACAGAAGACCAGCACATTTCAAGTACTCAACAGCCACACGTGGCCAGTGGCTCCCTGGCTGGAGCGCACAGTTTTGGGCCATCTTTCTGACTCTGCACCGCCAGGATCCCCTTCCTCTCAGTATTGCCCTCCTGAGTCCCAGCTGCCGCCCGCTGCCTTCTCCAGGTCCGCACTCTCACGTTTTCTTCTGTGGCAACACAGAAGCTCCCTGCTCCCCTGGGTTTACCTGAGCTTCAGTCTGATCCCTGGGTGAAAAAGCCCCCGGCTACAGCAGTTCTCAAAGGATGGGCTTAAATTCCACCTGTTCAAAGTGCAGCAAAGTGCAACTGGGAAGAATGTTATCCTGGGGCAACCTTGAACCTGCTCAGATTTACAGAACACCCTTTGGCAGATTTTTATTATTTCCCTGCCCCCCTTTCCGGTAATGGAACCCCAGATTTCCTTTGGAAGTCACGTGTCCCCTACTCTCAGCCTGTGTCATTGGATGAGGTTGACCCCAGCCCTAACTCTAGAGGTGGACATGTGACGCAGGCCCAAGCTGAGAAACAATCATCGCCCAGCCACGGTGACAAATCTAGGGATGTGGCCCGTGTGTGACTGTGGACAGGTCCAGACTGCACGACCAGGAAGGGAGCTTCCCCTGGGACTATGCCAGGGGTCCAACAAATGAAGCCGACATGGAGAGAGGCAGAGGTGGGACAGACGTTCTCTGAGCCTCGGAGGGAGCCTGCAAGGTCTTTTGACTGGTCGAGTGACAAAGGATCATGCTCTGCATGTGTGTGTATCCAGGATAAGGTACTGAGAGCTGTTTCCTGTCGGTTATCTGCAGTTGACAGAACCCTTTAACACACATTAAGTCAAACTGTACCCTTGTCACAAGTGACGGACACTTGGGGCCCACCTCACCACCGAAGGCCGATGCTCTGTGGTTAAGAACCGCTGTCCCAGACACCCAGACACCAAGAGCACACAGACAGCCCAACATCTTCCCTGCCACCTCCCTCAGGTGGACAGCCAGTGTTTGGGGCGATCTCGGGCAGGACTCACTTTGGCACGTGTGTGTCATCCTCCACTGGGCACCAGGCTGCCACCTCACAGGTCTTCACAGACCCATTGAACGGCACGCATCTTCCAGTCTTGACTCCTACAGGGATGTGGGGAACCCAGGTCCACGGGGGTTTATTTCCTACCTAATGAGGTAGGGAGTGGCCCCCCCCATAGCATCCTCTGCAGCCAATCTACAGCGACTCTGATTCTGGGACTAGAGTGTCCAGAAACTGGAACCGGAAGAAGGGGGTTGCCTTGGTGCTGGACACCTCTGCTTTGCCATCTCAGGGCCAAAGTGACACCAAGTCACAGAATGCAGCAAGACCTGGGCTGGCTTCTGGGGCTCACATGACAGAGGGGAATGTAGAGGGTCCCTGGGTGCTCTCTGCCATCAGGCTCACCAGGGTTGTGTGGCATTGGAGAATGGGAGGAGGGGTGGCTCTTTTTCCGGTGCTAGGGATTGAATCGGGGCCTCAACCAGGGCCCCACCTCCTCCTCTGAGCTCCACCCCTATCTGCTGGGGTAGGGGGGATTTCATTCTGACCCAGATATCTCTGTGTAGGGGCGGTGATCTTGTCAAGAGCTGCCCTCCTGAGGCTAAGCATCTGCTGAGGGGTCACTCCTGCCCACTCCTACCATTGCTGTGGGTGCCGGTGGACCCAGCAGGGCAGTCCGTATCTGATTCGCACACAGTGGCCTTATCAGGAATCTAAACAAAGCAGAACGAGGGAAAACAATTTCCATGTGGTCCAGCCACTTGCACAGTGGGGGCTGTGGAGACTGGCATGCAAGGCCAAGGGCTTTCCCAAGGAGCCACCTACCTCGGGACAGGTAGCCTGCGTCTGGTTCATGGTGATGATCATGTTGGTCATGATGAAGAGGGAGTTTTCCTCCTGCAGAGTGAAAGGGAGGGAGACCATCAGATCACCCTCAGAGGAGTCAGGCAGACCCATTAATCAAAAAGCTAATATGGTCTCCTGTTTTTCCCATGAGAGTTTATAACCTGCTGAAATATAGGGACTGTTGGGCCCAGTGTATGCCTATAATCCCAGTGATTTAGGAAGCTGAAGTAGGAGGATCAAAAGTTTGAGATCGGCCTCAGTAACTCAACTAGACTTTGTCTCAAAATAAAAGTAAAGAGGACATCCCTGAATTCAATCCTCAGTACCCAAAAAAGAAAAAAAAAAAAAAATTTAATCTTCTATTATGTGAATTTTATCTCAGTTTTTTAAGGAGTCTACAATCTGAAATAGTTCCTCAGCAAATCTTGGCTTATTAAGGGAAAAGAGCCAACAGTAGCTCAAAACAAGCTCTGCCAACCAGTGACCTCTGAGGTATAAAAACAAGATCCCCAAGGCCTCAAATTTGACTTTTTTTTTTTTTTCTAACTGTTATTTAAAAGGAAAGAAAACATTCCAGAGACAATTCAATCAGGGGCAATAACTGACATTTCTGTCCTTGATAAGGTTTTGTTTTCTCCTTGAAGGTCTGAAGGTGCCAAAGCACTGGTGCAGAGTTTCTGGAAAGCCATTCGTGGGGCTGATACTGAGGAGTTGCTAAGTACTGCCTGGGACGTGGCGGGGCGGCAGAGACCTTGCCTAGTATATGCAAGCCCTGGGTTCCATCCCCAGTACTGCATGCACACAAAAATGGCTAATTATGATCTCCTAATGTAAGGAAATGACCCCAGAAGGTTTTGGCTGGCCTCCCCACCTCCACTGGGCACTCAAATTTTAAAGAAATGCCAGAAGCTTCCAGCACTTCATTTTACACTCTTCCTGGGAAGAGCAGAGTCAGCTCTGGGAACCGTCTCAGGGACCAAGGTCACTGTGGACACCCCCACACCTGAGAAGATGGTAGAAGCTCTAGCAATGGTTGGCATCTTCCTATTGAGACAAGGGAGTGGCCACAAGAGGAGGCCAAGGTGGGAGTCTCCCCTGATGCCCGTCATGTTCCCAGGTGTTGAGGAGATAAACACAGCCCTTCACGTGTTGATGGAAGGCTGCCCCTGAGCCTCTCTAAGCTGGACTCCAACAATTCAGTGTGGTCTACTTTTTGTTTCCTATCTCTTATCCATTTTGAATTTAGGGAAATTTCAGTCTGAAGATGAGCCAAATATATATTGAAGCACGAGGACATGGTAAAAGTAGAGAGCCCAAGGGACTCGCGCGGCCCCCAGCCCACATGAGTGACAGGAGGCAGAGCTGCTGGGTGGTTCTTTCCACCCAGTGGCAGAGGCAGGGCTCATTCCTTTCTTGGCTAAAGCAGACTGAGTAGGACAGTCCCGTAGCTTGGCAGGAGGAGGCCATGCCTGCACAGGGAGCACGGACAGGTGTCCCCAGGATCACCCCTGTTCTACTGCACCCTTATGGCTCTTTAGCTCCGGCCTCTCTCTGGACCCCACCAGACCATTCTCTTGAGAAGCAGGGAAGAGGAACACATCAGAGATTTTGAGAAGTCTCTGTTTCCCTCTCGCAACTCTGAGCCCAAAGCTGGCAACTTATTATGCACCAATTAAAAAACAAAGAGTTGGCAACTCATCTGAATTTGGCCACCGCAGGCACTCAGCCATCTGGAGGGGGTACGCTGGGGTTTGGCCGTGTGGCACATAGCTAGAGTCAATGTTTAACTTGCTTTGGGCTGGGGATGTGGCTCGCTGGTGAAGTGTTTGCCTCGTGAGGCCCCAGGTTCAATCCCTGACACCATAAAAAAAAGACCAGAATATTAACTTGCAGCTTAACGAGCTGGAGACTAGAATGTCACCTCAGTTTCATCCCTGACTTTGTTTCTGACGGAATCCTGTGCTACTTCCTTCTAGTTTGGGCTTTGGTCTCTCACTGTGGTTGACACTGACAAGATTTACCTTGTAGATATAAGACATTCAAGCAAATGCAAAATGTAGGATGGGCTCTTTCCCCCTGAACTTCTCCCAGGATTTAGATGTTTGCTATCTCACCTTTTAGAGCAGGGGACATCCCGAGATGTCCACGTGGAAGGACATCTGAGGCCGGCCACACTTAAGAGTGGGAAAGCCATAGCTGACTGTTACCCCTTTGACCTGAAGCCCAAGAGACCTGGTTGCACTGTTTTCTGGGGCTAAAACAACGGGCCTCGGTGTTGCGATGTCAGAACGCTGGCCGCTGATGTTAGGCAGGTGTGCCAAGTCATACAGAGGAGTGAGAACTAGAGGCTTCAGTATCAGAAGTCTCAGCGGGAGACATACCTGAGCTGGAATCACATAATCGGCCACATCCCAGATCCGGAATCCTAGTTTAGAAGTGTTGGTCACAGTCACGCCTTTGGCCTTGGTAGTAACTGAGCTGACCACAGAGTCCATTTCCTGGTAGCCCTTTTCCCACACGAACACCCACCTATAAAATAACATAGGCCTCTTAAGTGGTCATTAGGATCCTGAGAATCTGAATCGACACCAGGGAGCCTCTGGCAGCCAGAGGCCGAGAGTACCGGGATGTTTACGAATTGTGACTTTGTAAAAGCTGCTTAACTTCTGCAGGCTCCACCTCCATTTGTGCAAGAGGGGCATGGTGGCCCCTTTTATTTATTTTGTGGGAATTAAATGAGGTGATGCAGGAAAAGCACCAGTCCAGTGGTCAGCAAAGGAAAAACTCAATGAACACTGTCTTCATTACTGGATATTTGAGCATTTTCAATATACTGGGGCCCCTGGGAGTCACCAAGAGATAATAAATTATGATACTAATTGCTTCCATTTGAGTGATTATAGGACCAGGCACTGATTTAAACTCTTGATATGTATTAACTCATTTAATCCCGACCACTTCATGAGGCGAGTATCATTATTATTAGAGGGAATGGAGACACACACAGGTGGCCACCCTGCTCTGAGCATGTATGTCAGACTGGAACTGAATGGGAGCTTTACGGCAGATGAATTTCTAGAAACCCCAAAGAAGAGGACTTGTCAGGGGAAAAGCCCACCTCTAGGATGGACAGTCAATCTGGAAACCGCTCAGATCGAACAAACCCCAAAATAACCCAAACTTGTGAATGTCTCAAGTCTTAGCATCTAGTACTTCTAAGGAGGGGAAGCGGATCCTTGTACTTCTCAATTTAGAAATAACAGCAATAATAGTCTGTGGCAGATGTTTAACAAGAGCTCTGGTGTACGAGCTTCGGTTGCTATAATGTTCCAGTGGTAGGTTGAAACAAACATTATTCTAAGCAGGTGACACACACTAACTCATTTAACCTCATAACAATGGTAAAGTTCTATGCCCATTTCTATCCGATAGGTGGGGAAAACTGAGGCACAGAGTGGTTTAGCAACTTGGCCCAAGTTATGCCTAGTGAGCGGTGAAGCTGAGCTGAGCTGTGAACGGAGACCCTGTCTCTCCAGCCTGTGTTTGGTGTCTTAACCACTACTGCAAATGCCTTCATATTTTTAATTATTCAGAATAACAGTAATGTCCTCATTTTAGAAGAGGGAAGCATACATGGAACCTGAATTCTTGGGAGAAAAAAAGAAACTAGTATAAAAAGTTCCTTGAAAGGTTTAGTATAGTGGGTAAGAGAAGAGGCTTTTAAGGGCTTCTGGCTCAAGTTCTGACTGCCACTCACTAGCTGTGTGACATTGGATTATTTATGGGTTTATTTGAGCTGAGCAGTCCTCAAGTTCACTGCCCATCCTAGGGATGGGCTTTCCCTTGACAAATCCTCTTCTTTGGGGCTTCTAGAAATTCAGCTGCTGGAAAGCTCCCATTCAATAGGAAGGCCACTATTATTTTACTACCAAGTACAGGGAGTTGCTCAATCAGAGACAGATAGTTTCATACCAGTCATTATCATGTGATTATTTCCATATCATGTGCCTGATAACTGAATTAGATGACTGGGGACTGTGGGTTCAGTCTCTTTATAAGGAATAGTTGTCATATGGGAGAAGAGACCACAATTTCACCAAGATTAACTGGATCAGGAAGTTAAAGAAGTTAAAAAAAAAAAAAAAAAAGCCCATTCCTCAGACCTGAGTTGGCTCCAACTATAGCAAATGTCTAAAAGCAAGGCATTACTGCTTAAAAATCCTCATAATCAAGGCAGACAACACTTGTAAGGAACCCTACAGAACTGCACTAGAAGATGAGGTGAAACATATTGTGATTTAAAAATTTCTAGTGCCCATATTAAAAAGTAACGGTACACCTTATGTAGCCCAATATGTTCAAATTATTTTAACATGTCATCAATTTCAAAAAGTATTGATGTGATATTTTACTCTTTTTTGTACTCTTTGAAATCCAGTGTGTATTTTACAATTCCAGAGCATCTCAATTTGGAGTAGAAATGCATGAGGTGTTCAATAGACAACCTGTGACTAGTGGCTACTTTAGGCACCAGACTGGAGATACTCTCCATAGTCCAGAATTCTACAGGTACCCAAAGGTTAAAGTGATCTTCCTATGAGAACAAAAGTCAATAGCTAAAAGCTGCCTGAGAACTTCTGATTCCAAATTCTGCAGGAGTGCCTCACAACCATTGTGGGGGAGATGCCGGACATACTGAAACTACTTCATCCTTGAGTCTTACTGAGTCCAAACCCACATATGGGCCAGGGAGTTCTCCTATTGAGTCCCTACCTGGATTTTTAAATTTTTGGGGGTGCTGGGGATGCAACCCAGGGCCTCATGTATGCTAAGCATGCACTTCACCACTGAACAGTACCCCAGCAACAGTACCTCTACAACACTCAGTATCTGCTGCTGCTGGTCTGATTGATACTGGAAGCCAAACCGGCCAGATTGAATTCCCGTGGGCAGTGTAAACAGATTCCAAACCCCACCCCAAGGTGGGGGACTCTGTTACTTTTAAACAATTCCTCAGATGATCTTTCATAATCAGGTAAATTTGCAAAACAGTGGTCAGTGGTTCCCCAACTTAGATGAACATCAAAATCAGCTGGGGAGTTGGTCATATTCCACAGCAGCATCAGAAGGTCTGGAATGGGTGTCAGCAATGAATGTTTTCTACAGATTCCCAAATGGTTCCAACTAGCAGTTTGGGGACCACTGCTCTAGGCCATTTAGAGAAGTGACAAAGCCGATAGACCTGTAAGCCCAGCATCTGTGAACACCATAATGTTCCAAGTGAACCTTGAAAGTGGGACCAGTTGGCAAGGTAACTGTCACTTCCGCTCCTGGGTTGAATTACATTGTAACAGGTGCATTCACTTAAATTAAACGTTTACCGAGGCCTGACCCGAGGCTCCCTGGGAATGACCAGGCTAAGGCAGGTATCTGCACCTCACCTCCCAACAAACTCGTAAAACAAGGTCAGTGTCCTTTAAACACTTTTGGGAAGTGCAGCCTCTCCACTATCTTGGGTTACCACATGGCGATCAAAGGAAAGCCACAGACCCAGAAGAAACCAAATGGAAATCTCAAGTCTTGGTTTTGTCAGCGGGTCGTCCGAATGGCAAGAGAAGAGAGAAAACCGAGACGTTTAGGGCAAAGTCCCCACAGCCCAGGGCCAGCATGGAGCGAGGTGGAAGGTAAAGCTGCCTGCGAGGCGAAGATGGTCAGGCCAGGCTTAGGACCCTCAGGACCCTCAATCCACGCAGCCTCCTGTCGCCGAGGCCCCGAGAGCCCGTTCGAGGTGCCCTGAGCCCCGGGAGGGTGTGCGCACCGCGCAGGTGGCCAGGTGGGCGGGTGCACCGCGGGGAGGGGCTCCCCGCGGAGGGCGCCCGCGGGGCGCAGGGACCCCGGCCGTCGGGCCCCCCCCGCGCCGCGGCCCCCGCTGCCCGGCCGCGCGCTCACCCGATGACGTAGGCCAGGATGAGCAGCTGCACGCCGCGGTTCATGAGCCCCACTTTACGGCTGCGGATGAGCACGATGCGCGGCGTGTCGTACTCGAACAGGAAGGCCGCCAGCACCGCGCAGCAGCCCGCCATGGCCCCCGCCGCCGCCGCGCGACCCGCCGCCTGGTGCCGGCGCAGGAGCCCCGCCCAGGAGGCCCGGGTGCCGCCGCCCCGCCGGCCGGCCGTCGCGGGGGAGGGCCCGGAAGAAGGCGGCGCGGGACCCGGGGCGGCGTCACCTCCCGCTTGGGGATGGGGTTGCGGGGAAAGGGTGACTTCCCCCTCAGGGTCCGATGACCGAAAGACAGGGACAGGGGCGTAATGGCAGCCTCGAGAGTGGCGGGCGTGGGCTATGGGCGATGACCCCATCGGAAGGGCTAGATGGAGTGAGAGACCCTCCCCGGGAGGACGGGGCCAACGAGGAGAGCGCCCTCCTCCAGGGAACGAGTTACCCCGTCCAGGGGCTGAGGTCGCCTAGGGGTAACCACCGACCCCCTTAGTGACCTAGGTAAGAGTGACATCCGTAGAGGACCCGGGGCTGTAGAGAACAGCCGCCACCAGAAGGTCCAGACTTGTGCAGGCTTTGTAGGGGACCTGGGACGGTGCTGCTTTCTAAACCTCTGGGAGAAAAGCCCAAGTATTGGGTAACCTAGGAGCCGTGGGCTGGGAGCCTTGGGCTGGAGCCTCATGCTCAGTAAAATGCTCCTGCTGGAATCCAAGCCAGGCCTGCATCCCTGCTCCAAGTCACATGCTTCCTCAATTGCAGGTCAGAGGAGGAAGTGCAAGGGCCAGGAGAGGTGTTCCTGTGGCCATCCTTGGACTGAGAACAGTTTATCGGAACTTTAGGGAGAATTTGAAAATAGAGGGCAAGTGAGGAACCACCACAGTTCCACTTCTTGACCAGTTTTCCTTATGAATGTTTGTCTCTTCCCTTCAGCTATGTTTTCATAATGTTTAACATTTAGTTTCACTAATACAGTCAACAAATATTAATAAGCACCTTCCATGTGCCAACAACTGTCCAGGAACAGAACAAGCAAAATATCCTGTCTTCAAGCAGTGCAAATTCTGTCTGGTAATTGGTGTAAGATCTTAGTTTGTAATCAAAGTCAATGGCTGTCCTCTTTATTTTTTGATGCATACGTCCCAATTTCCATGTTACCATACACTTATCATAATGATGACTTTTGATTTGTGCACGATTTCTTCCAGACAGTGTGCCATGATTCCCCTAAATGATCCCATCTGATTGATCCCTCCCCAGTGCTGGAGATTGAACCTGGCACATGTCAGGCAGGTGCTCCATCCCTGAGCTACATCACCAGGCCTGATTGCTTTTTAGTTTGTAGATTCTATACAAAATTGTTGGTAGAAATTTTTGTTCTTTACATGAATGTAAGATTCCTAAGCCACACCATCATGTTTTCCAAATATATAAAGGTGCGTTAATAAGAAAATTTGCAGAAGACGACATCTGCCCATGTACATAGAATCGTTAAGTTAGAGGGAGGAACAAAGATGCCACCTGTCTCAATCCAAAATGGTCCCAGGAAAAGATGGTGACAGTTTAAGTGGGATTTTATTCATTCATTTGTCAGACATTTGCTGAGTGACTGCTGTGTGCTTGGGGTGTTCTCGATGCCAGGGATATGGAGGTGATAGACAACTGAAGTCTCTGCCAAAATGGAGGTTGGTGCTATTGGGAGTGCTTAAGTTCTGTATGGAAAAGGATTAGTCCATTTTCTAAATCCTCATTGGGAGGTGACTTAAAAATGGTTTTCCTTGAGAATCAAAACACATGTCCAGCCCTTGTAAATACTTATTCCACAGTAATGAGTTGATCTCAGTCCTGAATTTAAGTGGTTTGCTTACATTTTGGAGCAAGATCAGTTAAGAGAAATATAAAAAATTTCAAGAATCACTAGTTGGTGACATCATGAGGCCCAAGGTGCTGATCCTAAAAAATGATTAGGAAAATAAAGTTATTAAACTTATACTCTTGCTACGTCCCCAGTCCTTTTTCATTTTTTATTTAGAGACAGGGTCTCGCTAAGTCGATTAGGGCCTTGCTAAGTTGCTGAGACTGTCCTTGAACTTGCAATCCTTCTGCCACAGCTTCTGGAGCTGCTGGAATTACAGGTGTGCACCACCATTCCTGGCTTACCTTTTTTGAAAAACAAATTTAGGGGCTGGGAGTATAACTTAGTGATAGAGTACTTGCCTAGCATGCACAAGGCCCTGAGTTCAATTTCCAGTGCTGTAAATACCACCACCAAAACCAAAAACTTTATTATTGAGGTATTATTGATATACAATAAACTTCACCCATTTAAAGTATGCACTTTGACAAGTTTGGCATATGTATACATACGTATAACCCAACCAAGACAGTCAGCATATCCATTGTACTAGCCAGAATATTCTTAGTGTACATATAAAGTAAAAGGAACTGATTACATGGCTTTTCAAATGCACATATCCAAATCATATTAAGTTGCTGTTTTATTGTGTGCTTGATTGTGGTCAGTTGTTGAACAACTTTGGGAATTTAGTTCTTTAAATAAAGGTGCAAGAACATTCAACAAGGAAAGACTAGACTTTAGCAAGTGACGTTTGACCTCTGAATATCTATATGCAAAAGAAGGAAGTTGGACTCCGGCCTCCTGTCACATATAAAATTTAACTCAAAATGGATTAGAGATCTAAATATCAGAATTCAAACTATACAACTCTACAATGAAGACAAGATGCAGATCTTTGTGACCTTGGATTACAAAGATCTGGTTTTTAAGAGGATGCTAAAGTACAAGCAGCTAAAGGAAAAAAATTGTACTACTTTGTCAAAATTTAATAAAATATTTGTGCTTCAAAGAAACTGTTAAGACAGTAAAAAGACAACCCACAGAATGGGGAAAATAATTGTAAATCTGATAAACATTTAATGTCTTAAATCCCTGAGAATTCTTACAACTCACCAATAAAGTGACAACCCAATTTTAAAGGTGACAGAAGTTAATTGAATAAACATTTCTCCAAAGAAGATATATAAATGATCAATAAGGACCTGAAAAGATGCTTGATATCATTAGTCAATAGGGAAATGAAAATCAAAATCACAGCAAGCCATCATTTCATCCCCACTAGCATGGCTCTAATAAATAAAAAGGTAGACTATAAAAAGATGGCAAAAGCATAGAGAAACTGGAATCCTTATGTATTCCTGGGGAACATAAAGTGGTACAGCTGCTTTGGAAGACAGTTTGATAATTCAAAAATGTTAAACGTAGAACTACCACATGAGCCAGCAATTCCATTCTTAAGCACGTACCTCAGAGACTTAAAAGATATGTTCATACAAAAACTTGAATGTTCACAGTAGCATTCTTTAAAAAAAAATTTAGTTGTCAGTGGACATTTATTTTATTTATATGCGATGCTGAGGATCAAACCCAGTGCCACACACAAGCTAGGCAAGTGCTCTACCACTGAGCCACAACTCCAGCCCCACAGTAGCATTCTTAATAACCCCAAAGGGAGAATGGCCTAAATGTTGAACAGTGAGTAAATCGCTAAAATGTGGCTTGTTCATACATTGGAATACTATTCAGTCACAAAAATTAATCAAGTCCAGATCCATGCCATACCATGAACAGGACTGAAAGCATGCTGAAAGAAACCAGAGGAGACCACACATGGCAAGATTCTGTTTATAGGAAACATCCAGGACAGGCTAATCTACAAAACTCAAAGTAGATTTTTGGTGCTGGGGCAAGGAGAAAGGAGGGATGGGAAATGACTGCTAATGAGTGGGAGGTTTCCATTTGGAGTGATGAAAAATGTTCTGGAAATGAAATAGCAGTGATAAGACTAAAAGTCCCTGAGTTGTGCATTTTAAAAGAGCAAATTTTATGGCCTGTGAATGACACCTCCGTAATACAGTAAACAGGGAGTGAACAATCAAGGCCTCAGTGAAGAAAGTTGGTAACAAAACTTTGGTAACAAAACAATGGGACATTATCCTCCTGGCCACAGTGGATTAGACCACAGGTGGCAACCCATGCCAAACCCAGCCAGTCTGATTCTCTCTGGCTGTGGCATTGGAATTGAAGCAGCCCTTTGTTCTCTGTAGGTGACTGGAGCAGAGTTGATGGGACCATCGTGTGCATGCGGAAGCCAAGAAGAGTCTGCAGAGGGGAAAATGGATCAGCTGGGCAAATAGCTGCAGAGGTGAGTGAGGTCAGGAAAAGGGCTTCTGGGGATTCTGCTGAGCTCTGTGTTTCTGCACCCCCGGTTCACCTTCACCCTGGAGATACCTCCCTAATAATAATAAGTGCTTATTTATTATTTTACTTACTCTGGTACCCTTTTGAAATTTGGAATTGAAACGACTGCATTTATGATGCTCAGATATAACAAATGAAAAATGTCACCAGAAGGTATATATAATTATAACGCACCAATAAAAAACAGGGAAAAAATGTCACCGGTAGTGTAGGCATTAAAACAAATGTTTGTGTGAATGCAGAAAGAATGAAATGAGAGGCATTGCCAAAGCCACTGATGGCAGCAATAAATAAATGAGTGGCCCATAAAAAGACTGAAGTCCCTATAAAAAGCAGAGCAGAGAACTGTAAAAAGCTTATCAGTCTAGGATCATTTAGCTGAGCGACCAGCAGTGACAGACCCAAGTGTTCTTAGGGCTTCACTATGTTATAGAGCGTGGTAAGACTGATGTTTATTACGATGGCCTTTAGCATAAAAGCCCAGTCAAATGAGAGGAGATCCTTTGTTCTTGAATATCTCCCACAAAAATTGTTTATATGGGTTGGGGATGTGGCTCAGTGGATAAGCACCCCTGGGTTCAATCCCTGGTACCAAATTAAAAAATTGTTTACATGTTTAGTTTAGGCATTTAGAAAAATAAGATTCATTGGCACACAGATATTGTGAAATGTATCAGTTTATAACATAATGAAATACATGTGCAAATACATATGTACCTATACACCCAGAACTAGAACAGCTCCTCAGTAAAGAACAAGATGATAGTAAAAGTGAGGAATATTTTTAAAATTTTGCTGTTTTAATTAAGCTGCATCCGTGTATGAATATACCACAATGAATTCTGCTTTTATATATATATATATATATGCATGTATATATATATATTAAAATGCACAAATTATAATAATAGGGAGCTCAGTAGAGAAGAGCAGGCAGATGAGGGAGGGGAGGGGGAGGGAAGGGGAAGGTGCTGGGGAAGGAGATGAACCACATCTGCATGTGAATATGGCATCCTGAATCCTACTATTATGTGTAATTAGAATGCATTAATAATTTTTTTGTTTTTCCCCATGAGTTCTTGACTGAATTTTATTAAAAAATATTTTTATTTGTTGTTGGTGGACCCTTATTTTATTTATTTACATGCAGTGTCTCACACATGCTGGGCAAGCGCTCTGCCACGGAGCTGCAACCCAGCTGGCTTTGCCTGAATCTTCTGTGAAACAGAAGTGAAACCCACATGCCGATCACAGAGAATTATCTTTGTGCTCCCTGCTAGATCAGTGGGTCTCAGTCCTTCAGACTCAATGTCTGTCTTTTTTAAATTTGTTCTAATTAGTTGCATATGACAATAGCATGCATTTTGACATACATAAATGGAGTATAACTAACTTCTCATTCTTCTGGTTGTATGTGATGTAGAGTTACACAGGTCATGTAATCATGTATGCACATAGGGTAATAATGTCCAGTTCATTCTACTATCCTTCCTATCCCCATATCCCTCCCTTCCCCTCCCTTCACTCCCCTCTGTCTAATCCAAAGTGCCTCTGTTCTTCCCTAGCCACTACCCCAACTTATTGTGAATTAGAACCCACATATCCGTGAAAACATTTGACCTTTGGCTTGGGGGATCAGTTTATTTCACTTAGCATGATATTCTCTAGTTCCATCCATTTACAACAAATGCCATAATTTCATTCTTCTTTAAGGCTGAGTAACATTCCACTGTGTACATGTACCACGTTTTCTTTATTCATTCATCTGTTGAAGGGCATCTAGGTTGGTTCCATAGTTTAGCTATTGTGAATTGAGCTGCTGTAAACATTGATGTGGCTGTGTCACTGTAGTATGCTGATTCTAAGTCTTTTGGATATAAACCGAGGAGTGGGATAGCTGGGTAAAATGGTGATTCCATTCCAGGTTTTCTGAGGAGTCTCCATTCTGCTTTGGAGATTTGCAGTCGCACCATCAATGTATGATGTACCTTTTTGACCCACGTCCTCTCCAACGTAATACTGGGGATTGAACTTGGGAGCACTTGACCACTAAGCCACATCCCTGTCCCTATTTTTTTTTTGTATTTTATTTAGATACAGGGTCTTACTGAGTTGCTTAGTACCTCGCTTTTGCTGAGGCTGGCTTTGAACTCAAGATTCTCCCGCCTCAGCCTCCTCAGCCACTGGGATTACAGGTGTGCACCACTGACAAGCTCATTTTTTACTTTGAGACAAGGTTTCACTAAGTTACTCGAGATGGCCTCAAACTTTAGATTTTCCTTCTTCAGCTTCTAGAGTCCTGAAATTGTAGTGCATCACTGTGCCCTGCAAAAGTATTTTCTAATATCCCTTTAGTTGTCCTGAAATAAATTAATATGGAATATAATCTTCCTATACTTAAAGTCTGTGTGTGTATGTGTGTAGATACATGTTTGGTTTGCATTTTCATAATGATTAATGAGGTTGAGCTTCCTTTCACGTGCTCATTGGCTGTTTGTCCATCTTGTTTAGATTTTTTGCCCATTTTTTCATTTGGTTGTCTTTTTATTTGTAAAAGTTTTTTTTATATATGCTACATACAAGTCCCTCCTCAGATATATGAGCTGCAGATGTTTCCTGCTACCCTGTGCGTGGGAGGAATTGTAGATTGCTGAAATGGAGAAAATGAGAGGGATGATATTCTTGCAGATGAACTGGACTTATTTTAATAACTGTGTCTTGAAATCCCAGCACATTCACCATTCAGTCTCTAGGATGTAAGGAAACCTTGGTGACCACGTCCTTTGACAGGCAAAGCAGAGCAGAGGAGGCTGGGGGAAGAGAGCGAATACACGAGGCAGTGGGATTCCTTAGACCCATGGGAAGAGAGTGATGTTCTGAGATGAGAGGTGACCCGAATTTAATAATTCCCACATGTGACTTTCACAGCAGCTTCCATCATGGCACAAAAATGTTTTAAATACAAGATTGCAGGACTATGAAATTATATATCATTTTTACTGTTGAACATGTATAACATTTGTGAGTCCAAAGGCAAACTATTTAAAGTTCTTTTTTAATTTAAAAAGATTTTATTTTGTTTAAAACTATTTAAAAGATATGTTCACATTGCCATTCCTGCCATTCTGTTCTCACCCTCCATTCTGTTACCACCATTTCCATTGTTCTTATCCTTCTGGAGTTTCTTTTCTTATTGTTCGTTTGTTTTGGTTCTGGGGAATAAACCCAGAGGCACTCGACCACCGAGCCCATCCCCGGCCCTTTTCTATGTTTTATTAGAGATGGGGTCTCACTGAATTGCTTAGCACCTCACGTTTTGCTGAGGCTGGATTTGAACTCTCCATCCTCCTGCCTCAGCCTTGGGAGCTGCTGGTATTACTGGCGTGCCCCACTGTGCCCAGCCTTCTGCAGTTTTTTTTGCAAATACTTTATAGTGTGTGTGTGTGTGTGTGTGTGTGTATGTGTATTACAGGAGAGAGAGAGACATAGACCTGTTATTATAGAAAATGTACCATATTGTAGTATTTTATTCTACTTTTTTTTTATTGTAAACAAATGGGATACATGTTGTTTCTCTGTTTGTACATGACGTAAAGGCATACCATTTGTGTAATCATAAATTTACATAGGTAATGTTGTTTGATTCATTCTGTTATTTTTTCCCTTTCCCCCACCCCTCCCACCCCTCTTTTCCCTCTATACAGTCCTTCCTTCCTCCATTCTTGCCCCCCTCCCTAACCCTAACTCTAACCCTAATACTAACCTATCCCTCCCCCCATTATGTGTCATCATCCACTTATTAGCAATATCATTTGTCCTTTGGTTTTTTTGAGATTGGCTTATCTCACTTAGCATGATATTCTCCAATTTCATCCATTTGCCTGCAAATGCCATAATTTTATCATTCTTTATGGCTAAGTAATATTCCATTATATATATATACCACAGTTTCTTTATCCATTCATCAATTGAAGGACATCTAGGTTGGTTCCACAATCTGGCTATGGTGAATTGAGCAGCTATGAACATTGATGTGGCTGTATCTCTGTAGTGTGCTGATTTTAAGTCCTTTGGGTATAGGCCAAGGAGTGGGATAGCTGGGTCAAATGGTGGTTCCATTCCAAGCTTTCTAAGGAATCTCCACACTGCTTTCCAGAGTGGCTGCACTAATTTGCAGCCCCACCAGCAATGTATGAGTGTACCTTTCTCCCCACATCCTCGCCAACACCTGTTGTTGCTCGTATTCTTGATAATCGCCATTCTAATTGGAGTGAGATGGAATCTTAGGGTGGTTTTGATTTGCATTTCTCTTATTACTAGAGATGTTGAACATTTTTCCATATGTTTGTTGATTGCTTGTAGATCTTCTTCTGTGAAGTGTCTATTCATTTCCTTAGCCCATTTGTAGATTGGATTATTTGCATTCTTGGTGTAGAGTTTTTTGAGTTCTTTATAGATTCTGGAGATTAGTGCTCTATCTGAAGTATGATTGGCAAAGATTTTCTCCCACTCTGCAGGCTTTTTCTTCGCATTGCTGAAAAATATGGAACGCTTCACAAATTTGTGTGTCATCCTTGCGCAGGGGCCATGCTAATCTTCTCTGTATCGTTCCAATTTTAGTATATGTGCTGCCAAAGCGAGCACTCTACTTTTCTTTTTAAGCTGCTAAATTTTTTTTTTTTAGTTGTAGATGGACACAATACTTCCAATTATTTATTTATTTTATGTGGTACTAAGGATTGAACCCAGTGCCTCACACATGCTAGGCAAGTGCTCTACCACTGAGCTATTCCAGCCCCCTTTTAAGCTTATTAACATTTAAGAAATAACCTTTTAATAAAATTTAGGAACATTTCTACATTTCATAAGGTATCCCATCCATTTAAAGTATTTGGGTCTAAATTAGTTAAACATAATCCTAAACTGGGCATGGTGATGCACACCCGGGGGGAGGGGGCAGGAAGATTGCAAGTTCAGGGCCAGGCTCAACAATTTAACAAGACCCCATGTCAAAACAACAAAAGGACTAGGGGTGTGACTTAGGGGTAAAAGTGCCCCTGATTTCAATGCTCAGTGCAAAAAAAGAAAATCCTCAAATCTCTATTACACATTTGCACTTAATAGGTTCAAGTATAAGAGTTACAGGTGTGTTTTTTTTTTTTTGTCAGCTTAAAGGTGATATTGCTTAATAATTTAAATGTGATGTTGCTGGGATCCAGGTTTCTTTGGCTCTGAATAGCAGTTTGGGTTTTGAAGGCCACCTGCATGGGAGCGGTACTCCGGATCCCATTCTATAGTCGAGTCCAAACTCAAACTCTTTGAGCCTGGGTTGTGGCTCTGGTAGGGCGTTTGCCCAGCACGTGTAGGGCACTCGGTTCAAGCCTCAGCACTGCATAAAATAAACAAACAAACAAACAAATAAAGGTATAAGCAAGACAACCCTCAAATGCAATAGTTGCAAGTTTCCTCACTTTTCCTGGTTCACTGTGTGTCCCTCTATTTACCATACGAAAATAGTTGATAATAGTCTTCTCTGAAAAGGGTCCCAAGACCCTTCAGCCTCCCAAACTCTCGAGGTGTTATTGTATCTTCAGTTGTTTGGATATGATAAGAATAACATCTAAGTCCACATAAGCAAAGCACAAAGCATCTCTAGGGATTTTCCCAATTCTCTCCTGCCCTAAGTGGAGCTGCTAAAAAATCAGAACGCTGCAGTTGTGTAACTCTCAAGTGTCAGGCGTGCGTGACGTGGACTGTGCTGAGTTGTGCAGGGCGCGTGGTGAGCACAACCAGCAGGAAGTGCTGGTGGAGCACAGCACCCTAACCCTTTCTTCGTTTGCTTCCCCTTTTCTGTTTTTTTCCATCCAGTGAATTCCACTCTGTGCAGTAGGAAATCAGTGGGAAGCAGGAGGACAAAGTGCGGCCACTTTCTTTGGGTCAGTTGAGGGTAAAAGTTGCCTCTTTCCTGCCCTGAGAATTATCCAGCACGCTCACCACCTCCCTTCCTGCCTCCAGAGTCTTTACCAGGAGTGAAACACAATTGGCCTAAGCCCCTGATTGGCCCAACTTTGCCATTTGACTTTGGTTTTGGCCTCAGCCTCTGGAGGTCAGATAATCACATGCCTACTTCAACATCAGCTCTGGCATCTCTGAACGTGTGGGAGAGCAGTGATTGGGCATCGTGTAAGGAACCATTGTTGCCAATAAGAGCATCGCCGTGAGGGAGGCTCGTCCGTGGATCCCTCCATAGGTGAGCATTGGCTTTCTGATGTGGGCGAGCATTCTAGTTCTGGCTGCAGTGGGAAAAAAATGTCCTCAGGACCTTATATGTTGAGAGTCTATAGTCAGATGACATTTAGATTTATTATTGCTGTAATAGAAAAAGTAGAAATTGATGGGAAACATTTTCAAAATAATAACTAGGAACTTTCTAACAGTGTGATAGAAAAATCAGTTGACAAGACGGGAGAGATTTTGTTGACTACATAATAATTTAAATAATCAGTAGATGCAAAGACATTTGAAATTCAAAATGTGAAAAGAAATCATCTTAAATTGCTCATGAAAACATTCAGAAAATATCTTCAAAGCTTTCAGTTTGTTGGATTGCTTCGATGAAATGACATCATCACCAATCCAGTTTCCAAGTAGTGGGGTATAAGAGGAGGCAGGTCTTTACCATGGTCAGGGGCTATCTGGTGGGAAGGAAAACTTAATGGGTTGGTGGTGGCTTCATCCATTTGTATTCCTGTGACAGAATACCACAGACTGGGTATTATAAAGGACAGAGACTTATTTCTCACAGTTCTGAAGGTTGGGAAGTGTGAGGTCTAGGTGCTGGCAGAGTTCATCATCTAGTGAGGGCTTCTCTCTGCTTTCAAGATGGCGCCTTGAAGGCTGGGTCCTGGCAAGTGGAAGGGCAAGCCAGCCACATGCTGCGTGCAGCCTCTTGTATTAGGGCTCAATCCTAATGAGGGGGGAACCCTCCTGGCATAATCACCCCTTAAACACCCTGCCTCTTGATACTATCACTTGGGCAACACCTGAATTTTGGGGGGACATGTTCTGTCATAGCAGATGGCCACATCATTATCAGTGGTGTCCCATCCTGGCAGAAAACCTCTTAGTGCCACCTTGGAAGATTTGGAAGAGTCTCTCCTCAGTATCCAGATGTTCATGAGAGCCATCCCAGGAGCAGGCCACAGTGCTAAGGGTTAATGCTCCTACTTGAGAAAAGTCAGGCTTCAACAATTGATCTGTAAAATAATTAAATTAATTAAATAATTAAACTCCTGGAAAAAATTTCAAGATTTATTCTTGTGCCATGGCAATTTATTCTAAGATAGTAATATTGAGCTTCAACTGTTGATTATAACACTCAGTCATTTGGCCAAACGTGGATTTGTTACTGCTTTATTCTTCATTAATTTATTTTCTTTCTATTGAGGTGAAATTCACAAGACATAAGATTAACTTCCTTTTAATTAATTTTTTTCAATTTTATTGTGACAATAACACTTAACATAAGATCCACTCTCAACACAGCGTTCAACAGAAAATTAACCACTTTAAAGTGAACAGTTCAGTGGCATTTAGTACATTCACAGTGTTATGTAACCACTGCCTCTGTCTAGTTACAAAACATTTTTATCACCCCAAAAGGAGACCTTATACCCACAAAGCAGTCATTCAAAGTCTTTCCTTTTCCCTGAGCCCCTAGCTTTGTTTCTTTGGAATCACCTACTCTGGATGTTTCCTATAAATGGAATCATAAACTGTGTGACCTTTTGTGTCCATCTTCTCTGATTTAGCATACTCTACTGGAGGTTCCTGCATGTTGTGGCATGGATCAGTACCCCTTCCCTCTCCTGACTGAATAACCCTCCATTGTATGGATAGGTCACATTTTGTTTATCCTTTCACCTGCTGACAGACATTTGGGCTGTTTCCACCTTTTGCTGTGAACAGTGCTGCTTGTGAACACGCGTGAGCAGATTTGAGTACCTATTTTCAGTTCTTCTGGGTTTGTATCTAGGCATGAATTTGCTGGGTTATCTGATAATTCTTTGTTTGTTTTTGAGGAACTGCCAAACTGTGTTCTCTCTTCTCTTTTCATACCCGGGCCATGTGCACAGTGTGGTTCACTGAGCCAGAAGTTCATGGTTTCTTTGAATAGCTCAGGCAATAACCGAGGCCAGAAGCACTGGGCCACTGATTCCATCAGATCCCTTCCTGTCAGGATGGGCTTGCGGTCGTCCTCTGAAGACAGATCACCCGAAGACAAACCAAACATCAATTAGGAAGGACTTGTCTGGCCTCATCGTGCCAGCTCGTTGGGATGTTGACCCTTGTGTTCATCGGAGTAGCTGTTGGTGCTAAGCTGGGCAGGACTCTGTTCTTGGGGCTTGGTGCTTATTTGTGAGCCAAGCAAAGTCCTTGTCTCAGGGAGCTTATATTCCAAGCCAAGAGGCAGACAATAGACAATGAAGAGAATGAGGGCAGGCCCGGAAGCTGCTCGAATTTAGGAAGCTGCTCGAATTTATTAGCCAAGTTGTTTGTAATAGTATCTTTAAAAAATTCTGTTGTGACTAGAGTTGCGCTCTGTTTTTTTAATTCTGTGGTTTACTTGCTTTTTTTCTTTTTCTGAGCAAGACTTGCAACTTATTTATCTTTTCATAGGACTTTTGTTTCATTTATTCTGCCTCTCACTGATCTCTGCCCTAATATTTATTATTTCCCTCATATTTCTTTGAGTTGGTTGTGTGGTCCTTTCTCCAGGATTTTGGGTTGAAGGCTCAGCTTGCTTTTCTTCTGACTTTTCTGGTTTCCTGATAAATGTGCATAATACTGTACATCCCCTTTGAAGCGCTCTTTTACCTGCGTCCCACCAGTTTTGACATGGGGCATTTTTTGTTGTTCAGTTCTAAATATTTTCAAGAGTCATTTAGCAATATCTTGTATAGGGTTTCCCAACATTTAAAAATCTGCTTTTAAATGAATTTCTAGTTTCACTGAAATGTGGTTGGAGAACCTGTTCTGTGTCATGATGCATGTCGGGATGTGTTGAGGAAAATCCATGCTCTCCTGCAAGTCTGTTTTCCTGCATGTTCCATGTGCCCTCTAAGAGCAGGGACATTCCTGGCTGGGTGCTGAATTCTCTCTGTATCTGTTAGCTTGGAGGTAGCCCTCTCTGAAAAAGTGCATTTGGGCTAATTGTTAAATGTTAGGAAAGATCCATTTTTTTTTTTTCTGAAAATCTAGGGGGGGAAAGTATTCCAGGCGGAGAGAATAATAAATGTAAAGGCCCTGAGGTAGGGACAAGCTGAGAGAGCGAGAAGGTCCGTAGGAAAGGAGCATAGTGGGCAAGGAGGAGTGCTGTGAGCTGAGGCCCTGAGGGGTCGTCAGAGGCGATTAAGTAGGGCCTTCAGTGTTGTGGTGGGGACTTTGATTTGACCTAACACTGCATCCGTTTACTAGGTAGTATGCCTAGCAGTTTGCATGAGCTTAAGGTCAAGTGCGTGTTGATCTCATTTTACACAGTGGAGAGAGTATTTTGGGATTAAGCGTACCCAATCGTGGGCTGGGCTGTGGCTCAGTGGCAGAGCGTTTGCCCAGCATGTGTGAGGCACTGGGTTCGATCCTCAGCACCACATAAATATAAACAAATGAAATAAAGATATAAAAAATACAATAACATTTAAAAAAAAGGGGAGGCACCCAATCCTTTCCTTTTGCGAATAAGAAAGCTGAGATGAGTTCTAGGGAGGTCTCAGCTTCTGAGCTGGGCTGTGTACAACCCACTCTTTGGTAGAGAAGCTCCTAAAAAAGAGACTCGGTTTTTATCATTTTATTCAAATGTTATTAAGAGCATCCTATCTTGTTATTAGTCCCTTGGTAAAGCCAAACCCACTCGGCCCATCCATTCACTTGTTTTGCAAGTCCAGATTGTTCTAGATCAGGCTACCGGGGTGGGTTTCCCGCAGGGGCTCCCTGCCTTCTGGAGCGTCCTGCTGCTCTCACCTTCCCCTCGGCTCGTCCTCTCCATTGGCTCTGCATCTGAGAGGCAGCACCTGCAGCTTGTGCCGAGTTCCCTCAGGTGCCACCTTCACTTCCAGGACAGCGTTTCCAGTGCTCTTCTGATGGGGCCTGTGACACATTCCAAAGCCTCCACCGGCCCGACACTCACAGTAGTTACCAGTGAGGTGGTCTGAGTGGCAGGTGTTCCAACATACCCTCCTTGGAAGCCGAGCCCCGTTCCTCTCCCAGTGACACAGGTGCTAATAATACACGTGAGACAGGAAGCAGAAGACGCTTCCAGGGGCCACGCTAGGCAGTCCTCCAACCCCTCGGCCAGCACAGGGGCTGGCGCCTCCTGCCCACAAGCCGCTTCAGACTCCGCTGCAAGTCCTTGTCCTTCAGTGCTTTGTCTGAGCTGAATGCGGACCTGTTGCCCTCAGGTCAGTAGAAACTGAACGGAGGTGGCCAAGGTAAGGTCAGACCTTGCATTTCACCCCAAGAAAGTTGAAGGTCAGGCTTATCCCCACTGCTTACTGGCTTGGGCCTTCTATTTGGTAAATCACTACTCCTTCTCTCTGAAACTGTTTGCTCCCTCATTCCCCTGGTTTTCTGGTCAGGTTGGGTTCCTGGAATATTTTCTTTCTTTCTTTTTCAAAAAATTTGAACTTTTATTTATTATCAAAATAGATTATTAACAGGAATAATAAAACCCTATGGGATAAAACTGAATATTAAGATTAAAAAAAATACCACCAGTTTACAAGTTTATAAACATGAATTATTTCTTAGTGAATTTTTTTGTAGGTCATGGGGGAATTGTTAAAACTTGATGAAAGTTGTAGATTCTCGTCCCACTAACTGAACTTAAGAGTGGAAGAAACAGGGCTGGGGAGATATCTCAGTTGGTAGGATGCTCGCCTCGCAAGCACAAGGCCCTGGGTTCGATCCCAAGCACTGCAAAAAAAAAAAAAAAAAAAAGTGGAAAAAACATGTCCATTTTCATATTCCTTCTATGCTGTTCACAGATCCCTGAAACTCCCACTTTCAATCCAGGTGAAAACAGAATGAAACCCTGCTTTGGAGTGAATTTTTGAAATAGTATCTCATGACATGTACATTCAAGTGGTAAAATAGACTTAAAACTTGCCTTACCAAAAATGATTTTTGAAAAATGTAATAGTTTGGGCTCCTTGCCTTACCCGCACCCCCAAATAATAGAAAAGACTCTGAGGTCAGCAATCATGAAATTAAGTCAGAGTGACTAGACCTGTGATCTACATGGTCCTCAAAGTGGGCTGTAATGAGCTGTGCTATTTCAGTGCAAAAGATCGTACAGTGATGCAGCCACATCAATGTTCATAGCAGCTCAATTTGCAATAGCCAAACTACGGGACCAACCTAGATGCCCCCCAAGAGATGAATGGACAAAGAAAATGTTCAGTGGAATAATACTCAACCTTAAAGAAGAAGGAAATTACAGCATTTGCCAGTAAATGGATGGAACTGGAGACTATCATGCTAAGTGAAATAAGCCAATCCCAAAATACCAAAGGTTGAATGTTTTCTCCGATACTTGCATGCTAATTCACAATGGGGTGGGGGAGCCAGGGAAAAACAGAGGTACCCTGGACGAGGCAGAAGAGGGTGACAAGAGGGTAGCGGGTATGGAGGTAGGAAGGACAGTAGAATGAATCCAACGTTACTACCCTATGATTACATGACTGGTGTAACTACATCATGTACAACCAGAAGAATGAGAAGTTATACTCCATTTATGTATGGTGTGTCAAAATGCATTCTACTACCATGTATAACTAATTGGAACAAATAAATATTGGTGTTTTAGATGCCTGAAACTTGTGGTTGCTAGTTCCAACCTCAAACCTAAACTAAGGGAGTTGGCCATAAGAGTAGAAAATAAAAGAACTCCCCAAACTTCCAAGTCCTTTGGAATTAAATCATAAAACTCTCAAAATGTGGCAGAGGGCTGGGGATATAGCTCAGTTGGTTAGAGTGCTTGCCTCGCATGCACAAGGCCCTGGGTTCAATTCCCTGCATCACCAAAAAAAAAAAAAAAAGCAAAAAAAAAAAAAAAAAAAAAAAAAAATCAGAATAGCCCTTCCTAAACACTGAGAAGGCTCGGAGGCCTATTTGAGCAAGGTGCACCGCCTCTGACTAGGGTAGACGACTGGGGCCTCCCTTTGGGTTGAAAGCATATGCCTTCATTTCAGTCACTCAACAAAAGTTTCCCTGAAGGCTTATTCTGTGCCTGCGGAGTGTGCCCGAACACCCAGTTCACCTAGGGTGTGCAGCCTGTTCCTACCCAGCCCAACCCCTGGTCTCCAGGCGGCCCCTTGTGGGCCTCTTCTTGCACTTATGGTGTGCGTGCGTGTGCAAAAGGACCTCCTCCTGGCTCCACCTACTCCACGCTCACACGTGGCCTAGGGAGGCAGCTTTGTTCCGGAAAGTTTCCAGGGAGGCAGAGCTCGGTTTCTGTGGCACAGGCTGGCGTAGAACTGGGGGGATACTCCTGGGATGCTCCCACTTCAGCGTCCCGCCTGCAGGGTCTGTGTGAATACCAGGTTCCCATGCAGAGCCACCAGAAAGCGCCACTGTGGGGGTGTCATTCCTCCACTTGCCGCTGGAGAGCTGGGTCCTTGGAAGCGGCCTCGACCCTGGCGCCTTTGAGCCTGAGCACTTGGGGGGCAGAACAGAGGGGCACCCTTGGAACCCCCGGTCCCCCCTGCTCTGCCCGGGATATTTTCTCAACAAGATATGTTAATGTGCCTTAGGGACACAGGACATATGTTCAGCAAGCTGTCCCAAGCCTGCGACTGAGACAGACCCAAAGACTGCAAAACAGTATCTTTTTCTCATCACATAAAATGTCAAAATCTCACAATTGTCAAAGCATTAAAGGTTTTTTTTTTTTTTTTTTTTGCAACTTAAAAAATTGTGGTCAATATACATGACACAAAATTACAGTTCTAATCATTTTAAAGGGTACATTTTAGTGCCATCAAATATGTTCACAGTATTTTGCAACCATCGCCATTATCCATTCCCAGGATTTTCTCGTCATCCCAAATGGGTGCTCTGTGACCATACTAACCCTGGGCTGGGGACGTAGCTCAGTGGTAGTGCTTGCCTGTTGTACACAAGGCCCTGGGTTCAGTCCCCTGTTCTGTAAAACAACAATAACAAAATAGTAACCCTCATCCCTTTCCCTCCACCCTTGGTCCCCACCATTCTTCCGGCCTCTCAGAATTTGTTTGTTGTAGGCAGTTCATATCAGTAAAATCATACAATATTTGTCTGTTTTGGATCTTGCTGATTTCACTTAGCATGTTTTCAAGGTTCATCCACGTGGTAGCCTGTGTCAGACCCTTTTCCTCTTTTGGGAGAATGGTTACTGAAGATTGAGCCCAGGACATGCTAGGCAAGCCCTCCCCTAGTGAGCTTCCATCCTCACCTCTTTTTAAATTTTATTTTGAGACAGGGTCTTGCTGTCCAGGCTGGCCTAGAATCTGGGGTCTTCCTGCCTCAGCGTCCCAAGCCACTGAGATCACAGCTGTACCCCACTCTGCTCAGCCAGAACCTCGTTCCTTTCTGTGGTACAATTCCACCATGAGGAAGGACTGCATTGTGTCATCTGTTCCTCTGTTGAGTTGTTTCCACCCTTTGGCTGGTGTCCACGTGCTGCTGTGAACATTCAGGTACAGGTACCTATGCACCTGCTTTCAGTTCTTCAGGGCATATGTCCAGAAGTGGAGTTGATGAATCATATGGCAATTATGCGCTCAACCTTTTGAGGAACCACCAAACCCAAGCATTAGATTTTGTATTCAAAATATATTTGTCACAATTCAGGAGAAGGAGGAGAGGTGTAGAGCTTACTGAGCTACCGACGAAATTGCAGTAGGGGAAGACTCAAAAGGTGGCTTTTAAGTTGAATTTCTGGATTTCAGGAAATGCCAGTCACCCTCTCTGCTATCACCGAATGACTGAATTTGTCTTGGGAATATATCTTTATAACACGTTCCAGTGAGGAGCTAGGTGATTCGTATCTCCTTAACTGTGCTTTCAGGGTTAAAGGTTTTTAACAACTATCTTTGCAGGAAAAAAAAAAAAAAGAGAGAGAGAGAGACCTAATTAAAGGCTCACAGACTCCTTAAGCAAGAAGCATTATCACGTTGTGTTTTGCCTCAAATATCCATCCATGCCATTGGTCACCCTTGGGTGGCATCATGTTAAATACTGCATACTCCTCTGTTATGTGGAAGTGCCTTCATTTATTTAATCAGTCTCTCACTGTTGGACTTTTTGGAAGTTTTAGAAATTCCTTTTCAGCTTCTTCCCTTTATCTCCATCACTAACACTAATTCAGTGGTCAGCGTGGCTTACCAGTCATTCCCATGTGATCCCAGCAGACCTCTGAATGACGTCCCTTCCCCAGAGCTTCTCCTTCCACCATTATCCCCACCACTGTCTGAAAAATGGTCTTACGTCACTGCTTTCTTGGTGACACCTGTTAGGCCAAGAATGACTTTGGCAACTTTACAACTGGCTCACGCACCTTAGCCTTTTTATGGGGGGGGGGCGGTTTACCAGGGATTGACCTCAAGGGCACTTGGCCACTGAGTCACATCCCCAGCCCTATTTTGTATTTCATTTAGAGACCGGGTCTCACTGACTTGCTTAGCACCTCGCTTTTGCTGAGGCTGACTTTGAACTCACCATCCTCCTGCCTCAGCCTCCCGAGCTGCTGGGATTACAGGCGTGTGTCACTGCGCCAGGCTTGGCCTTTTTCTTTTTAAGGTTTCCCCAGTCAGTCCCTCTTTAACCCTCATTCACTTTTTCCCCAGCCTGGAGCAGAGTCAGGTCCATGCGTGGTCTCGGCACTTCCTCTGCCACTTCTTTCTGGGCCTGGCTCATGTGGCTGGCCTGCTGGATTTTGCCTCTGCTCATCCTGCTGAATGTCCCAGTCTGTTTAGCTCACGAGGCTCCGCTCACATCTCACCGGCTTCCCAAAGCTCCCAAGAGTATGCTTGACTCTGTGGATTTTGCCTTTCTTTGAGCTTCTGTTTTGGTGAAATGGGATCTTGCGGTTTATGAGGCAGTAAGAAGACCACCATGCCCGTGCCCTCAGTGGGACTTAGAAGGCAGGGACTGTGTCTTAAATGTGCGAGGCACTCTATCTTTTCCTGGAGCACAGTCGTTTCTTTTTACTTTGCTTTTCTGTCCCTTTGTTCAGAATGCCCTTCCTCCAACTTGTCACAGCTGGCTCCTTCCTGCTATTCACATCTAGCATAAAGGTCACTTCCTTGGAGAGGTCATCCCTGACCTGACAGAGTAACTCCATCGCTCCTATCATGTACCCTGCTTGTTGCTTTGAAACTCTTGGCCTCCGGCTATCCTCACCCTGCTTCCTTACATGTGAATTGTCATCTCCCGTCTTGCTCACCTCTCTATCCTTAGCACCTGCTTGGTGCCAGGGTGTCAGCTGGTGTTTGCGGAAGGAACTGATGAGACTGATGGAAGGGGGAGGAGGAAGGGGATGGCCAGGGTGTGCTCTGCATTTCTGGCTGAGAAATTGAGCCAATGGTGGGTGGTACTACTAACTGCTACTTGAAAGTTCTGGAAGAGCATACGGGGGTGGGGTGAAGGAGCAGACATTGTGCTTCCTCTCTCCTGGATGTTCAAATTGCCTCTAAACTATCTGAGTAGAACATCCAGAGCTGGCTAACTGTATGAGCCTGGGCACCATCCAGGTAATAAACACTTGGGTGGTTAGACATGATGAGCCACCTGAGGCTCCAAGGCTAGGTGACCAAGCCAGGATTTGAACCAGGTGGCCTGTGTCCAGTGTCCACTGCACTCGTGCTGATGTAGGCATGCGAGGGACATAAAACCAAGATGAGCTCCTTGCCATTGAGGAGCTTCTCCTTTGCTGGAGGAGATAAAATGGAAACCCCCGTGACACTGCACTTAGCAGGCTTATCCATGCCAGTCAAGCGTGACAGTTATTTAGTTAAAATGGCAAGTCTCCTTGTCGGCCACCTCCTCTTCCTCTGATTCTAGTAGACTCAGACTCAAGGGAGCTTGATAATTCATTAAAAGAGCCCAGGATGTTAGAAAGGCAGGATGCTCCCTATGGATTCATCTCTTAGGAATCGTGATTCAGAACCCCCTAGGACTGAGAAATAGACCAAAGGGGCCAGAGGAGAGTGCTTTCAAATCCGTTCAAAAGAGAGAAGTTGAATCGGGGACCCCCAGGATTCCCAGGGTGATGGCTGTTCGGAATTTGAATATGGGCTGAGAAACATACAAGCAGCAGAGATGAACCGCCGTGGGTGCAGATGGATCATTTGGGTGTGCGGGGGAGTGGCCGCCGTTCCTGGTCGGCTTTATATAGACGATGACCTGGCAGAGGCGAGCCAAGCCTCTGATTTCTGAGGGTTCCTGGTTGGGCTGGGATCAAGGATGTTTTAATCACTCTTCACTCATCAGTGAGGAAGGAGGGAGGGATTCCCACCCTGGGTCATGCGGGGAGCTGAGCAAACAACACCCCATGCTGGACAGGCGCGATGGCAGCGGTTTGTTAGTCACTCACACTCGGCTTGCAGGAGCACTCAGGAGCAGTGAGCAAACAGAGCCAGCGGGAGGCGGGCTGTGCATCCTGACGGTGAGCTCCCCGCCCCAGCCATTCCCACGGGAGGAGTGATGGGTTGGTTTGGGCAGTTCCATGGGAGAAGCAGGAACTGAATGTGGTCTGCTTGAGGAGGCTGGCTGTCAAGTAGGTGATCTTTCCAAGGGAGGACTTGGGAGAGGAACTGTGTGAGGCCTGGCCAGGCCTCCTGGTTTCCCTGGGTGCCGGGGCAGTGGGTGACATTAGACCTTAATTTTAGGCCTTCCACCACAACGTGGAACACTGCAGCAGTTTGCCCACTTCCCTTGGACTCTCCATGAGGTCCACTCCTGTCCCTGGCCTGAAGCTCAGCAAGTGGCCTCACCCCACCCGCTGGGTCAGGGAGAGTCTAAAAATCTAGGCTCACCAAAGCTTTTCCTCCTCTTCTCTCACTGCTGGTCCTTTGGCGACTTCCCCAGAAGAGAGAAAAGAGAATCAGTGCCTTTGGCTGCATATTGGGGCAAACGTCCCATGAAGTGGGAAAGGCCGAAATGAAAATTTAAACCGGATCTATCACCACTCCTAGTTTCCTTCCCACGCAGCAATCTGAGGTGTCTTAAAATTAAATATGATTTTCCCAGGCTTCTGTTTAAAACGCTTCATGACTGTCCCTTGGATAAAGACAAACTCTACCATAGCCTACAGGGCCTTGTTTCATGTTGTACTCCCCATACTATTTAAGGAACAGTCATATAGGTCGCCTTCAAACCCAGCAACCTGCTGCGCCTTTTCTGCCCCGGGACTTTGCACATGCTAGCCTTCCTACCTAAAATGCTGTCCCCCCGCCTCCCACTTCACCTAGTTAATAGTATGTATTTGTCAGATTTTAGCTAAACTTTGTTCTTTCCTCAGGGACTTTTCTGATTTCCCCAGATAGACCGGATTTCTCCCATCATAGGCTCTGAAATGATCATTTGCCTTCTTCATCTTAATACTCATCACAAATTGCAAGTTGGTTTTGCTTGGATGAGGTAATCTACCTTCTCATATCCCCACAAGAGCAGCAATCGTATCTATCATTGGTCTCCAGCGAGGGCCTCAGTGAATATTGTGTTAAATGAATGTGAAAATGAATATGTTACCTCTGATTTGGGGACCTTCTAGAAAAAAAAAAAGGAATTAAAGAGAAGGCTTAAACAAATTATCCATCATTTTTTTAATTATCAAAAAAGTTAAGAATATCTGCATTGCCAATCTAGAATTAGGAAGGGTTTAACACAGGAGAGGAATGCTAGTCTGTTATCAGTTGCACATGAAGTCAGCCTGTCCACAGCAGGAAAGCAGCCCTCCTCCCTCTGACAGGGTGAAGTGAGAGGGGGTGGTGAAGCTGGGCAGTTACCACGACAGGAGAAGGCCCTTCACCGTGAAAACATCCACAGAAGGTGGGCTCGGCTGCCTTCGGCTACAGCACCGTATGTAGTAGACTAAACATAGAAATGGTAATGTGATCCCGGGTACCGTAGGAACTTCAGACATTTCACATAGTCCAGTAGCTCATCGCTTCTCACCCAGAGCGTCCGAGAGGAAGGTGAAGGAAAGCAGAAGGATCCAGTGATTATTTGCTATTCCAAACTACGGCTCCACCTGGGGCCTCAGCAAAGTGATAGAAACACACCAAAAAGGCACCCAAAATAAGGTAGAAAGACTCAGAGGTGATCAGAATGGAAACCAGTAGCTGTTACATAGAATTCTTAGAGTAAAAAGTTTCAGTTCTTGGGCTGGGGTTTAGCTCGGTGACAGAGTGTTTGCCTAGTACGTGCAAAGCCCTGGTGCCATTCCCAGCAGCAAAAAACAATAAAACAAAAAAATCGAAGTATGAAGTTAAACATAATTAACTTTACAAAAATATCTCTGAAAAGGTAGTAAAAAGGAAAGTGCAATCTGGCACAATTAATTTGATTCCTGAGTTTAAAGCCAGATAAAGCCCTGGTTCAAAAAAAGTATTAATTCATGCTGTTTGCATTAATACAGTAGAAAGCTGCTGAGTTTTTGAAAATATCAAAATGGAAAGTCACAAGCACTCACAGATCATCATAGTATTCCAATGCCATTCACAGTGGTCTCCGAACAATTCTTTGAAATAGTTGTTTGGAAGTGAATAGCCAATGGTCATGACGAAACCGTGGGAAGGAAATCCTGAGACAGACCCAAACCCATGACTATTTGTTTCCATATCCTTGGTGGCCGATGTATAGACATGGTGACATTTGGGGCATGGGTTGCTTTCAAAGTCGCATCCTGACTGTGTTTATTCTGACTGCAGAGTCTAGGATGTTCAGGCACAAAGGCAGCTTTTTCCAGTGACGAGGACTGTTTTGTTGGGTAATGCACAGCTGGATTTGGTGGCTTCCTGGGCTGGTCTGGTGAGCTGCCTGATTTGGTCTGTGGCCTATGCTCCCGAGGGGCTCCCTGTGAACCTCAGAATCGGGGGAGGTGGGGCTGTGTCTGTGACCCCAGGCACCTGTTACTCAAAATCCAGTGACTTGACACAGCAGCTTGGTTCTCTGGGTTGACTGGGCACTTCTCATGTGGGGTCTTGTGCAGTTTCAGACATAGGTTAGTAGGGTCTGGAGTCACCTGAAGGCTGCTTCTCGCCCAGGTGTGGTGACTAGGCATGAGAGCTGGGGCTGGCAGGTACTTTCTTCTCCATGTGGCTGCTTGGGCTTCCAGCAGGGTGGTCTTAGGATAGTTAGACTCTTACAGGAGGCTGGCTTCCCCCTCAGCAAGAGTTCCCAGAGACAGGAAGTGGAAGCTGCCACACTCTTAAGACTAACAACATCCTGAAACTGACAGTGTCACATCCACTCTTCAAGAAAGCCACCAGAGCTCCCCAGACTCAAGGGGAGAGACAGAAAACTTGGATCTCAAGGGGTGAGTGTCAAAGAATTTGTGGGCATCTTTGATCCTTGTTGGGTCCTCCAGCTAGGACCCCAGGAGCCTGTTGCTAGTTGGACATTATCCTGGTCCAGCCTCATAATGAGGTGCTCTGCGTTCATGGAGTTCTCTACACACTCACAAGAGTTCACCTGTACCGTCTCAGGCTGTCTTCACAGTAGCTCTGAGACAGTAGGTTGGTGACGAGGAGACTGAGATACAGATGATAAAGGTTTAGCAGGGTCATACAGCTTCTAGGGACATAGTGGGGACTTAAATCTGAATCACCAGACTTTGGGGCCGTGTAGAAGTTGGTTGGTTGAACGTGCAGAGCCGCAGGAGAGGAAAGCTCATTTCCCTCCGGCTGAGAATTTGGCCACAGATCTTTGCAGGTGACGCTCCGGGTGCTAGCAGCAGTGACGTTCATGTGACTGCTGCAGCCGCGTGCTGTCAGTAAGGACTCCTGAAGCCACTGTACTGCCCTTTACTCTTGGGGAACTCTCTTCGGATCTGCCAGCGGCAGCAGCTGGGCAGGATGGCAAAGTCGGCCATGTCCTGGGAGCCGAAGCGCCATGTGGTATAGCACCTGTAGGCGCAGTGCCGCAGGCGACTGTTGGTGTCCTCGGCCTCCAGGGCCAGCAGGGGCTCCTGGTAGAGCAGGAGGCACTGCAGGGCGTGTCTGGACAGCACGAGTTTCCCGAACAGCTGGGAGGTGGTGATGCAGGCCCCCGGCTTCCTCCGGCAGCACAGCTCCTCCAGACACCTGCGACTCTCGGGGAGCTGGGACGGGAGGCAGCTCCCACACTGGCACCAGCTCGGCCTGTCCCTGGATTTAGGAGTCACCTCTTCACGAAGTGGTTGCATCTCCTCTGGTTGTCCAGGAATGGGGGGTGGGTCACGCAGAGACAGGGGCAGCTTGGTCAGGTCTGTGAAGTCCATCGGGGGCCTCTGAAAAAGCGAAGTTACCACACCCGTCAGCCGTGACAGTCCCTGGGACAGTAGATTCTTTAATTTTACTAACTTATAACATGATATTTAATAATTATATTAACACTTGTTGAATATGTGTATCAGGACCAGACTTGCATTCAGTTTAAGCCTTTGAAGAACCTCAGGAGATGTGAATACTTGTCTCCATTTTGCAGATTTAGAAAAGGAAATTCAGAAAAGCAGGCCTCGGTTCAGGTATCACCTTTTGCCCTGGCCACCCCAGCTGGTAGCACCCCTCTCAGGTCTTCTTATATCATGATATTTTACATGGTTCACAGGGCTTACCACCATCTGAAATGGTCTTACTAATTTATGTTTACCTAATTACTGTTCTTTCATATGAAAGCAGGACCCTGTCTGCTCAGTTTACCGCCATGTCCCTGATGCCCAGGACAGTGCCTAGCGCACAGTGGACAGTAAATATCTGTTGACTCGTTTCTGCTCTTTCCTGGACTTCCAGACTCTCTCTACTGCCACATCCATTTGTTATCCTCTACGAGAAGTTGCGGAAATTGCTATGATAGAGCAAAATGGAAACTTTAGCAGTTTAAGAGCCGACAGGCTGTGGTTTTGCACACTGACACACTGACATTTAACCTGACAGGTACCTGCAAAAGATAACTGCAGTAGCAGAAGCAGGAAACAAAGCAACTGGGACAGAACAATCCCCCTTTAGGCTTAATGCAGAAAAAGTCCCTAAGCTGTCAGACCTAAGAGACCGTGTGTTGACAAGCTTGCATCTGTATGAGAAATGTAGAATGCACCGTGCGATAGAACTGCACCAACTCTCTTGTCTTGATGTAACCCAAACCTGCTTATATGTAAAAGCAAAAGCCCTGCTGTGCTCGGGGCTCAGACTTTGGAAATTATCCCTCTGGGCCATGGCACCACTAAGAAAGTGTTTGTTAGCACAAAAAAATCAGGCAGGATGAAAACCTCATGTGCCATCTCAGCTCGTTATGCAGGGGAATGAAATGGTGCCCCTGGACCCACTCTCCTGGTGGAAAATGAGCCACTGAACAGAGAAAGGGACTGGGCTTATATAGGTTATTTTTAGGGGTGGTCTAGTGAACATGTATCAGTTTGCTTGGACCCTCAGGAATATGAACCTTTTGGTCAAGGTCTGTGGACAGTGTCTGAAGAGGATTTACTTTGGAGGAGATCAATGTCTCCTAGAAATTGTTTCTTTTGAGGATGATAAAACATCTCCTCTCTGACTGCAACCAGCCTCTGGAAAACGTTTGTCTTGGGAGGTGAAAGCTGTAATGCATGGCCTTCATTTTTTACTCCCTTTCCTTCTTCTCAGACCTCATTATCTTGGGAATTTTTTATTCTCCATTAGTGTTGCTTCCAGATCTTGGTGTCCTGACTCTCACTTCCCACTACATTGCCTTGTCTATTATTTGTGAAAAAGAAGGCCTCGATCAAGTACATTAAAACAGCAGTTCTCATACATGAGGGTTAGCAGGAGCACTAGGCATGATAACTGAAAGGTGGAAACACCCCAAGTATCCGTCACCCCATGAGTGGATGAAAACATGTTCTGCACGTTCAGGCACAGGATACGTGCTATGAAAAGGTGCTAAGTGAAAGAAGCCAGACGCAGAGGACCACAGAATGAGTGATTCCATTCATTCTAAATTTCTAGAATAGGCAAATCACTAGAGATAGAAAGTAGGTTAGTAGTTTCCAGAGGCAAATGGGAATGGGAAATGAGTACGGGAAGTAGCTGCTTAATGGAGGTGAGATTTCCTTTTGGGTGATGCAAAGCTCTGGAGCTAGCTGTGGGCAATGATTGCACAGAATTGGAATGTGCTGAATATCACTGAATATCACTTTTAAAGTTGTTGAAATGGTTGATTTTATGTTATATGCATAACGTAACAACGTGGAAAAAAGTTTTGGTCAGACTCTCAATCAAATTGAGCTGTCAATTCAAAGAATAGTGCGTCACATTCAAACTGAGTTTATTTCAGGAATGCAAAGTTGGCTTAATATTTGAAAATCAATCAGTGTAATTCACCACATCAGAGGGATTAAAAAAAAAAAAAACCCTCATGCATCATTTCAAAAGAAGCAGAAAAAAACCCATTATTTTAAAATTAAATATTCATTTCTGAAAAAAATTTTATGTGGTGCTAGGGACGGAACCCAGGGCCTCCAAGTGCTCTACTGCTGAGTTACATCCCCAGCTCTGTGATGAAAATTCTTAGCAAACTAGGCCCAGCAGGGAATGTTCTTAATCTGAGAGAGCATTCTTTAAAACTTATCACAAACACTGTAATGACTGAGAAATGGGAAATGCCTTCTTCTTGAGACAGGGGATGAGACAAAGGTGCCTGCTGTCATCACTTCTGTGTGGTACCCTACCTGGGGTCCTGGCCAGTTCTGTAAACACCAGATGCTAGGCAGAGGTGAGGAGGGATCCTTCCTGCAGCCTCCAGAGGGAGCAGGGCCCTGCCAACACTCTTGTTTCAGACATCTTGCTTCCAGACTGTGCCAGAATGGATTTCTGTTGTTTTAAGCCCCCTAGTTTGTGGTAACTGGTTATGGCGACCTTGGGAAATGAATACAGCTAATGGAGACGCTCAGCCACCAGACCTGCTGGGGAGAGTGCGAACAGCCGTTTTGGAGCGCTGTCTGTTAGTATCTGCTGAAGCCGAACACATACCTGCCTTATGACTCAGCGTTCCCCTCTTGGGCAGCCAACCCAGCAGAGTACCATATGTTTACCATGGCAGCATGATGGGCATCGCCAAACTAGAAATCACCTAAACATCCACTGACAGAAAAATGGGTACCTAAGTTGGATGTTTACTAAATAGAAATTATACAGCAGTGAGAACCTTGTGGGGCCACGTGTGGGGTCATGGATAACACACAAAAATAACAGTGAAAGGAGCCAGGCACTGAACGGAGCAGATGCTGAGCACTTAACTATGTTTCAATTTTTATAAAATTCTGCAACAGGTAAAACTAATGTTTGGATACAGGATAATGACTACTTTTAAGGGAGGGTAGCGATTGGGTAGGGCCATAAATGGGACTTCTGCTAGAAATACTTTTTTTTTTTTTTAATAGGTAAAGGACCAATTTCTCTTTATTTTTTCCCTATTTTTTTTAGTACATAATGATGGGATTTATATATGCAAACAATATTACAGTATAATATGGGCAATATCATTCCCCAGCTGGGAATTGAACCCAGGGCCTTGTATGTACTAGCTAAGAGCTCTACTACTTAACTACTCCACCAACCAAGAAGATTCAATTTTTTTAATCTGGGTGCTGGTTACATGAATACATTTACTTTGTTAAAATTCATACAGATTTCTAGATATATTTATATTTAAAAGTAAATTAAAAAAAAAAAAAAGGAACTAAATCTTTTGACTTACTGGGACTTCTTGGCCCTTGACATGTTGTAGACTTTTCCCAAGCAGCTGCTTGTCTATCATCCGAATGTGGGATTCATCCACAAAGGACACATACTTTAACGTCTAGGAAAAGAAGGTTAAGAAGTTTACACATTTATGTATAGAACATAAATAAAGGCAACATATCTAAACATATCTTAAGGCAACAGTTGTTCCCATTTACCAAACGACAAACTGTTGAACATGCTCACTCCAAACTATTGTTAGGCAAGAAGGAATGAGTTCTGAGACTAGAACCCCTTGCACCTTAACATGATCCACCTCCTACTGCTCAGTGCTTAGTGCCCCTGAGCACCATGGAACATTCCCGTGTGGTGTTCTCTCAGTTGCAGTTTCTCTAGATTCAGTATCTCCAGGAAGTTAACAATACTGCAACTTAAAGTGTTTATATGTTTGTAAAATTTCATATCATCTCTGATCATGAAATGGCAACTACCTTTAGTTGCAAGAACTTTTAGTTGCTGAACTTGCATTTCAGTCGTGAACACATGGACAATAGACAATGGGTTGTGGACTCGGCTGCTGGAAGAAGACAGTAATGTTCTTGGATGAGGGAAAAACAAAGGAAGCCTCTTTGTTTTTAGGTGCTAGAGATTTCTCTTTAGGTGGAAACTGTGAAGTTGAGTTTAGCCAACCTGCTTAATGAAGTCCAGATTAACCGAGTCAAAACAATACAGATGAGGCTAAAATTCCCTGTGACTGTACTCCTCATCCTAAGGTCTTTTCCATAAGCATCCACTGTATGTTCCATAGTACCTTTTTATATATATACACACACCCCCGTACATATGTGTTCATATATATGTGTACATGAAATAAACATGCAGAGAGAACATGTGGAATTAGTCTATGTGTGCAGCCAGTGTTCTAACCTCCGTATCATGCCATATTTACTGTTCTTCCATTTCCTTCCCCCCTCTCAACAAAGTGTCCTGGAAGTCGGCCCATGCCAGTAGCTGTAACTTGGTGGTTATGAGCATGCGTTCTGAGGCCAGCCTGCCCAAGTTGGAATTTCCTGTCCACCACTTACTAGCTGTATGACTTTGAGCAAATGATCTGACCTTCCTGTGCCTCAGTTTCTTCACACACAGAAAGGGATAACAGTGGTGCCTGCCTTACAGGGTTGTGTGAAGGTCGAATGGGTAAGGTATACCCAGCACTTAGATGTGCTGTATAAATGTCTGCTGCTCTAACTATCGACTCATTCTTTTAAGTGGGTGCCTGGCATTGCTTGCTTTGGGCTTACTTTAGTCTCTTTCACCATTCACCTGGTGGACATTTGGGTGGGTGCTGTTTCTTTGTGGTTAATAATCATTTATTAATTATTAATAACTTAACAAACAGTGCTGCACTGGATGCCTTAAGCACTCATGGGAGGGCTTCTCTGGGGTGGGTGTGAGGAGGTGGACATCCCCAGCTGTAAGGTGTGTCTCATCTAAATGTTACCAGTCACAGCCATATTGTTCTCCGAAGTCACTATGCTATTCTGCGGGGGCCGTCCCATTTAATAAATAACAAAATTGGCAAATCCTGGAACATAAAAATTTATCTTCCCCACATATCTTCTCCATTTTATTCCTGTTCTTCTGCGAGACCAAAGGATTCATCAGTGAAGTGGTCACTGGGGTAGTCCAGGGACTTCCCAACTGTGGGGTTAAACCTGTGATCGGGCTGAATTTTTAGGCATTCTTAGCTGCCTAGTTGAGCGTGGGGACCCTGGCGTCCCCGGGACCTAGCATGCCTACCGGCTTTGGCTCCACGATGGGCTCGCACTTCTTGCGGTAGTAGTACTCGTTGACGGCACACGGCTGGCAGCACGTGCAGCAGGGGTACACCCGGGATCGGCAGACAGGGCTCGAGTACGTGTTGATGAGAAAGTCAATGAACACAGTGGCCTGGCGGGAACCAGACAAGCGCCATGGCAGTGAAACTTCTTTCTGCCAAACCATTTCCTTAATGTGTGGGAAAGGGAAGCTCTTACCAAGCCAAAGTAGGAGAGGGTGGATCCCACGTACACCACCAGCTGGATAATGTCAAATTTTCCTCCCTGGAAACAGAGTGGGGATGTTACTCAGCCGAGGTCCAGAGCTCTCTTGCTCTCACAGGCAGTTGTTGGTCCTGGTAGGGAGCAGAGCCTCTTGCTGTGACCAACAGATGTACCCGTGTCCACAGCAGCAGAGTGCGGGTGGGGAATGTGACTCTGTCGTCCTGTTCTGCTGTCCAGGTTGTGCCTGGACTATGAATGTCTTAAGCTAATGCCTTAAACCACCAAGGCTTGTTGACCATACAAGTTGATGGTTTCAGACAAGCTTTCCTTAGAAGTGGCCTGAGGTGACTTCAGAAGCAGGAGGAAAGAAATGTCTGCAGAAACTTTAGCTCTTCCTGGGGGCGTCCCTGTGGTCTTTATTTTCAATGGCCTTTTCGGCCTCTCAGCTGTATCTTATTGATTCTTGTGGTTCAAAAGAATCATGTTACATAAGTCGTATGCTGTTGAGCAGGGTGCTGGGGTGCTGGGGTGCTCGGCTGACTCTCCATGTCTGGCATCCTCTCCTTCCTTTTTCAGGAGCCAGCACCTCAGTTTTCTGTTGGAAACCATTTCTCTCCCTGAGCTAGGTCAAGGCTCGTTCAAGACCAAGCCTTGTGAGAATGGCAGAACCAGATCACAACCATTAGGGACAATTAGGGCCAAATTGGTATGTGGCCCACCCTAGCCAGTCAGAACCAGCGGCTGCTGCCTCAGTCCTTTGCTGAAACTTCTGGGAAGGAGGTGTTCTTTTTTCATGAAGGTTGCTAAACTGGTAAGACATTAGGAACTGCCTGACACCACCAGAGATAGCCAGCCTGAGAACAGTGCCCAGGCAGAGAACAGACAAAAGAGACAGAGGTAGACAGATTCCTGAGGATCTTGTTTGAATACCTGGATCCAGCCATATCTGAAGCCTGAATTACCTCTGAACTTTCAGTTATATGAATAACAACAAACAAAAGTTTCTTCTAAGGCAATTTGAGTTGGATTCTATTGGATTCTATAAAACATTTTGCAGGGAGACAGGGATACACACCGCTTCTATTCAACATCCTTGAAACTCTAGCCAGAGCAATCAACAGATGAAAGAAATTAAAGGGATATGAATAGAACAACTCAAATTATTGCTGTTTGCCAATGACATATTCTATATTTAGAAGATCCAAAAAATTCCATCAGAAAATTTCTAGAACTTATAAATGAATTCAGCAAAGTAGCAGGATATAAAATCAATATGCATAAATCAAATGTATTTCTATACACAAGCAATGAATCCACTGCAAGAGAAATTAGGAAAACTGCCCCATTCACAATAGCCTCAAAAAAATAAAATACTTGGGAATCATTGTAGAGGTGAAAGAAAGAAAGAAATTGAAGAAGATCTTTGAAGATGGAAATATTTCCCTTATTCTTGGATAGGCAGAATTAATATTGTCAAAATGGCCATTCTACCAAAAGTGTTATACAGATTTAATGCAAGTCCTATTAAAATCCTAATAGAACTAGAAAAAATCATGAAATTCATTTGGAAAAATAAGAGACCTAGAATAGCCAAGGCAATCCTTAGCAAGAAGAGTGAAGCAGGAGGCATCACAATACGAGGCCTTAAACTATATTGCAGAGCTATGGTAACATCAATGGCATGGTACTGGCACCAAAATAGACATGTAGACCAATGGTACAAAATAGAAGACACAGAGACAAACCCACATAAACATGGTTATCTCATAACCATGACAAAGGTGCCAAAAACATACCTTGGAGAAAAGATAGCCTATTCAACAAATGGTGCTGGGAAAACTGAAAATCCATAAGTAACAAAATGAAATTAAACTTCTATCTCTCACCCTGCACAAAAATCAACTCAAAGTAGATCACGACTTGGGCACTAGAACAGAGACCTTGTGCCTAATAGAAGAAAAAGTAGGCCCAAATCTTCATCATGTGGGCTTAGGACCTGACTTCCTTAACAAGACTCCTAAAATTCAAGAAGTAAAATTAAGAATCAGTACATGGGATGGATTCAAACTAAAAAGCTTCTTCTCAGCAAAGGAAACTATCAATAACATGGAGAGAGCACCTACAGAATGGGAGAAAATCTTTGCCACACGCACCTCAGATAGAGCACGAATCTCCAGGATATATGAAGAACTCAAAAAACTTAACACCAAAAAAAACAAATAATCAACAAATGGGCTAAGGAACTGAACAGATACCTCACAGAAGAAATACAATTGATCAACAAACATACAAAAAAATGTTCATCATGTCTTGCAATTAGAGAAATGCAAATCAAAACTGCTCTAAGATTTCATCTCACTCCAGTCAGAATGGCAATTATCAAGAATGTAAGCAACAATCAGTGTTGGTGAGGATGTGGGGAAAAAGGTACACTCATATATTGCTGGTGGGACTGCAAATTGGTGCAATCATTATGGAAAGCAGTATGGAGATTCCTCGGAAAACAGAATGGAACCACCATTTGACCCAGCTATCCCACTCCTTGGTTTATACCCAAAGGACTTAAAATCAGCATATTACAGTGACACAGCCACATCAATGTTTATTGTAGCTCAATTCACAATAGCTAAACTATGGAACCAACCTAGATGCCCTTCAATAGATGAATGTATAAAGAAAATGTGGTACGTATACACAGTGAAATATTACTCAGCCTTAAAGAAGAATGAAAATTATGTCATTTGTGGTAAATGGATGGAACTAGAGAATATCATGCTAAGTGAAATAAACCAATCCCAAAAAACCAAAGGTCAAATGTCTTCTCTGATAAGCGGATGCTGATCCACAGTGGGGGTTGGGTAGGGAAGAATGAAGAATGGATTATGCAGAGGGGCATGAGGGGAGGGGTGGGGCAGGGGGATGGGAAGGACACTGGAATGAGACAGACATTATTACCCTATATACATGATAATTACACTACTGATGCAACTCAGCACCATGTACAGCCAGGGGGATGAGAAGTTATGCTCCATGGGTGTACAGTGTGTCAAAATGCATTCTACGGTCATGGATAACCAAGTAGAACAAATAAAAACATTAAAAAATATTTTGTAGGGGACCTTCCTTCCTTCCTTCCTTTTCTTTTTCCCTCTCTCTTTCTCCCTCTATGTCCCTCTCTCCCTCCCTTTTTCTCTTACCTTTCATTCTGTTGACTCTTTTTTTTTTTTTTTTTTTTTTTTTGGCAGTGCTGGGGATTGAACCCAGGGCCTTGTACTTGCAAGGCAAGCACTCTACCAACTGAGCTATCTCCCCAGCCCTCTTGTTGACTCTTAACATTTTTTTTTTCCCAGTCCCATTATGTATCCTCCAGATGGCTTATCTGTGGATAGAACCCTAAGAATGTTTCTTCCCCCTCTCTTATCCCACTGGCAAAATGCACAGCACCATCTAATGACTATGACTCAAAAGGTCCACTCCCTGGAGCTACAGCAGCAGTAATAGGGGCACAGTCATGGAGGTGCCCAGGACTGGAAAAGAGACTTACAGTGCCAAAAACCAGGATGTCAAAACGGATCCCAAAGACTTTTATCAAAGTCCGTTTTTCAACATTGTTTTCCTTATAGTACTTGGCATATCTGCAGGAGAAAAAGAATCCATATTTACAAAGGTCTCTTTGAAAGGGCTGGGATTTTATGGAGAGAAAACCCAAACCAGTAGCCCACCCAGTCTTCCTTGCCCGCCTTCTAGGTCTGATCCAGCTGGTGGAGAGAACACAGTCAGAGGGAATTCTGAATACCCAGAACCGCAGAGCATCCCCAGGCTACCTGCTCTGCTTCCATCATCTCAGAGTGGTAGGAAATCGGCTTTTAATTTAATATTAAAACAAACAAGATTTTAACCAATACACGATTAGCAATAAGCAGAGGAAATTAAAAAATAACTTCAAGCGATGTGATTATTGCTTTAGAAAGAAAAATAGTGTTGGCTTCTAGAGCAAAGCGGGGGGGAGGAGGGGTGGATTTCGGATGCCCGTTACTGGACTGAGGACAGGGTCCTTCAGCACTCTGTCCTACTGTATTTTCTTGGATTCTGGGTTTGTCTGTCTGGCATCCATTGATCACCGAGCCAAACTAAAGGCCCACGTCGTTTACCTCTTCCTTGAGATCCAGCTTTTGAGTCCATGAAAATCGTCTCACAAACCTCCAACCAGTCAAGGCCCTACCCCGGCCACCCCTTGTGTCTAACTCAGACACCAAACCAGTTTCCCTCCTGCCCTCAGTCACCCAGGGCCAGGAAGGGCCAGCACAGCTGTGCCCAGCCCGGCCCGCCTTTCCCAGGGAAGTCACAGGAGCATGTCTGTGCCATGCTCCCCTTGTCCCCCTCCGGGTCAGAGCCTGCGTGACATTGCCTGCTCCGCCTCTTAGGAAATGTATGTACTAAATTCTCAGCAGCAGCATCCTCTCACCATTCAGTCACCTTTGTGAATTAAGGCCTGGCGCCAATCACAGTCACTCCCCGTGTGCAGCTCTCCTAGGGCTGAAGTCAGGAGAAGCGCTAGGCTTTACTTTTTGGAAGTCACCAGGAACACGTCAAGGCCGCGGGAAACTTTTAAGTGCATCCTCCCCCACCACATTCTGCTGGTGAGAGGGAGGAATTCTGCTGTTTTGAGATACAGGTATGTATTTTCTTTCTGAATTATTAATTCACCGTCTACTTACAGTTGCAGGGAGAGAAGAAAACAGAAGACAGATGCTCCGCCAAAATAGAATGCAAATATCTGAACCTTTATTTGAAGGTCTCAAAATCTGACGCTGAGACCAGTTAGGTATTCTCAGTGCCTGTTTCTGGCTGGAGGGGTTTCAGTTTCCTTGCATCTAATCGTGCCATTCCAAGACAGTGCTTCCTTCTGCTCTATTGAGAGGTTCATTTTTTTTAATATTCAAGCAAGTCTGAATCACTACCCCAGGCCCTGGGGCTGGCATTACGGCCCTATGCAAGCTGGTTTGCCTGAGAAGCCAGCAATGTACAGAAGGTACTTGAATTTCTGCTTCCAGTGCAGAAGTTGGTGCAGTGGTTCTAAAACCAAGAGTGAGAGTCATGTGAGGAGAATGTGGCCAAAAGGAAGACTCCTGGGATTACTCCAAAGTGTGGTTTCAGAAGGTCCAGATGTTTCTAGGGGTCTGTATCTCCATTGAGGATCAGCTGGCCACACTGTGAGCATCACTATGACTAGACAGGGAGCTTTCGTGCACATTGTAATGGGCTGAATACTGGCCCACTAGTGCCCATCTGTAATCCCAGCTACTCAGGAGGCTGAGGCAGGAGGAATGCAAGTTCAAAGACAGATTAGGCAATTTAGTGATACCCTGTCTCAAAAATAATGAGGGCTAGAACTGTGACTCAGTGGTAGAGCACTTGCTTGGTGTGCGTGAGGCTTTGGGTTCAACCCCCAGCACTGCCAAAAAAAGAAAAATTCAAGTCCCTAAATCTCAGGACCTATGAATATGATCTTATTTGGAAGTAGGGTCTTTGCAGATGCAATTAAGTTAAGGATCTCAAGATGAGATTATCCTGGATTTAAGGTAGGCCCTAAATCCAATGCTTGGAGTACTTATGAAATAAGAACATAGAGCCACAAAGGAGAAAACCATGTGGAGATGGAGGCAGAGCTTGGAGTGATGCAGTACAAGGTAAGGGATGCCTGGAGCCACCAGAAGCTGTCAGAGGCAAAAGAGATTCTCCCTTTGAACTCTCTGAGGAATTATGGCCCTACTGACACCTGATTTCTGACTTTTGGTATCTATGAGAGCATACATGTCTGTTGTTGTAAGCCATCAAATTTGTGGCAATTTGTTATAGCAACCACACAACACTAATACACACAAATACTGTTTTAGACCTGACATGTGCATTGTGCATTCAGTGTGGGCCTGTCCTACTTCACACTTATTGAAAATCAGCTAAATCACACGTTGTCGTTGAAGATAAAATTCTGCAATTTGACTTCTTTAAACTTCCTGTTTTAGAAAGTTATATTTTCTCATTTTATACTTCATCTAACATGTAATTTCCTTCTCTTTTGTGTGGCTATTTGAAAATAACTTGTCCATTTACCCATCAGATCTCAACCATTTATTTTTGGCCAAAGATTTCTTCTGGTGCAGATTCCAGGCAGCAAATGTGCTAACACTTTGTTCTAAAAGAACACCAACGTCATAACCCCCTTGAGGCTTCAGAAAGCTCATATCCCACCAGGAGCTGATGTTCTTAGGCTTAGCTGAGAGACTCAGAGAACATTTGCTGACGTCTGGTTGGGACTTTGCTCTGCATGCTTCTGCTGACTGTTAAGAAGACAGCCTGGAAGGGCAGCCAGGGGACCGCCGATCCTGTCCTCTCTTCTTGTTAATTGCCATAAGCCCATTCAGCAGAGCAGCAGGGGATGATCCAAAAATTACCTAAGCTTGGAGCTAGTTTCAGGGCCCTGGCTGAAACACCACTGACCCAGAGGAGGCAAAGAGCACCAGCCACCTTTGAGATGGCGATCTTGAACTCAAATGCCCACAGGGCCATGCAGATATGAGGCCAAAAGGAGTGACAACCACCCAAACACATGCACTTCCTAGAGGCCTGTGACACTCGGCTCCAGCCGTGATTGCCAGGTGGAACGGGGACTCAGGGCCCATGTTTTTTATCTCAAATAGTTTAATTTTTCAGGAAAGGCAAGAAGTTCTGATTTTTATGTATTCTACAAATTTTAAAGTTTATGTATTCTCAAGTTTTAAAACACTATCCAGGCTGAAACAAGTAAACCAAAGTGAGAACACCATCAAGGGCTGCCTGCCGGTTTGTGATGGTGCTTTGAGTAAAATATGAAGAGACTCGACCCCTTCAAAGTCAGCGAGGATGCCAGCAGGAGGGTTAGGAGGCAGTGTGTGTGTGTGTGTGTGTGTACACAGGTGTGTGTATGCGTGCACCTGCGTATGCAGGTACAGCTGAACTGGTCATCTTATTTCTTCAAGGAGCTCAAAACCTAGCTGTAGAGCCAGAATGTCATCAGGTGAAGCATCTAAGAAGGAAGAAGTCCATTTGGGATGTCAGATGATATAGTCCAGACTAGCAGTTCTCAAACCTTAATATGCACATGAATTTCCTAAGGATCTCATTCAAGTACAAATTTTCATTCACTGAGTTGGGTGAGGGGGTCCCTGTGACCTTCTGCAGCGTAGCAAGCTCCCAGCTGGGGCCCCTCGTACTGGTTCCAGGACCTCACTTTGAGGACCCAGGGTCTAGATCAATGGTTCTCAAACTCGAGTGAGCAGCACATTCCCATGGAGAGGTGAAGATGCAGATCCCTGGGCACCACCCCCAGATCAAGGGTGGGCCTGAGAATGTCCATTTCTGAGTTCCGTGGGATGCTGAGGCTGAGCCACACTTTGAGAATTATCAGTCTAGACTGTAAATACCAATGAGATACTTGAATGTTAAAAGTCTTTCCAAGTTGCTTCCTAGAAGCCCAGTTCTTGTCTGTACAGTTTGTCTTTGTAACTAGGAGAGCACAGTCCTCAGGAAGGGGAAGATGCCAAAGGGGTCCTACCCACCCTGCTGGGAGAGGCCTTCCCTGGTCTCTCTGCCCCATCACGCTGTCCTGCTTGATTTTTTTCACGGCACTTATCCTCATCAGAAAAGGTCCAGCTGGATTTGCCCACCTGTTCTATTGAGGCCTAATTTACATACAGGCAAATGCACACGCCCTACAAGTCCTGTTTAACGAGTTTTGACAAATGAGTTCAGTTCCCAGTCTCCAATAAAAGTATAATCTGTATCCCTATCAAAATTCCATTACCTCCAAACATTCCCTTGTCCCAGAAAACTCTCTCAGACTCCTTTCAAGTCAAGTCCTAGAGCACGCAGCAGCCCCCAGCCCAGCACGCCATCCTGTCTTCTATCATGAACAACGACTTTTGCCTTTTCTTGAACTTCAGCTAAATGACGGGAGTATGTGCTTATTTAGGTCTGGCTTCTTTCACTCACTGTCTGTGGGGCTGATTCATCCATGTTGCAGCATGTACCGGTAGTGTGTTCCTTTTTTTCTTTTTTATTCCTTGAGACAGGGTCTCACCCACAGGGAGTGATTGGTCATGGAGACCATGTTAGGGCTAAGTTACTAACAGAGTTGTAGGAACAGGCCAAAAAGATGCTCCAGAGGAGGTAAGATGGAAACTAAGTTCGGAAGGCACAGGCTCATTACCAGGCAAGAGTCAGGAGCAGGGGCGTGAGGAGCTGCACAGAGGGTCCAAATAGGCATGAGTCAGCACCTGGCAGCAGGAGGGCGTGGGAATGCAAAGCAACCAGAACAGGGGTGAGTTCATAGGGTCGAAGTCCAGAAGCCAGAGGCACACACCATGCACTGCAAAGAAACTTCAAAACACCACATGAGGATTAGATGTGGACCATGAGACCAAGTCTTCAAAAAGTTCTTAATTAGCCTGGATGAGGCCCTGGATTCGGTCTCCAATACCAAAGCAAAAGAAGAGTTCTTACTAAAGGGACTTCCAATCAAGATGGCAGCCTGCGCTTGCAATGGTTACACTTGAGAATTTTTGACTTTATGGGGGTGTGAAAATCATACGTGTTCTGTAGAAACTACACTGGACTTTGGATTTGGATCTTGTCCTGGGCCAGTGAGATACTCTCTCAGAGCTAGGCCATGACATTGAGTCCCCATCCCTGTCATGAAGGGAAACAACCTATACTCTGCTGTGTACTGCATTTCTAAGCTAGGTGTTCAGTTGGTTGAGCGCATTCAATGCATTTTCAACCTGTGATATTTACAATGGGTTTATCAGGACATAACCCCATCATATACCAAGGAGCCAGCTATACAGGAAGCCCCACCACCTTCTCATACACATGGAAGTGAAAGACAAAATATCTGGGGGTGTAGCTCAGTGATAGAAAACTTGTCTAGCACATACAACCTGCAGCGCAGGAGAAATAAAAATACCAATATTTTTATTGGTATTTTTACCAATAAAAAGAAGGGCACTTTTTCAGGTGCTCAACATGGTAGTGAGTGGGGACTGAAGTCATGTGACCCTTAGCAGCCAACTCTGGGGAGCGGGAGTTTGAGCACGCTACGGGGAATGGGACTGGAGCACGTGGTAAGGGAGCAGGAATCTGGTTCTTTCAGTAGAGTGAAAAGATCTCAAGGCCAGAAATTAAACTAAAAACTGGTTCACAGTAGATAATGCCATGTAGTCCCCACAGCAACAACACAGAATGACACAGTGGCTCCAGAGGAAGGCCGTGAGGTCATCCCTGCTGAAGGCAAGCCCCCAGCAAAGATCCCAAAACCCTCAGGGAGAAGTCCACCCAAGTTACTTCAGAGGATAGGCCGATATGAAAGCGGGGGACACAGCAGAGCGGGCAAAGAGAGTAGGTGCCGTAAGGTAAGAATGGACCTCACTGAAGTTGGTGACTTTGAAAAGATAAAAATCCTAGAAATAAAAATATGCCATAGGAAATCTTTTAAAAAACATTTTTAGTTGTAGATGGACATAATACCTTTATTTTATTTATTTATTTTTATGTGGTGCTGAGGATCCAACCCAGTGCCTCAACCCCAGCCCAGAAATTTTTAAAAATCTAAAAGCCAACGATAAAATGTTCATAACTTTTGACCTAAGTATTCTGCTTCTAGAAATGTACCTAAGGAGATAACCTGGAATTCAAACAAAGATTTCTGTGCAAAGATGTATACCACAGAGTCATTTAGAATAAAAAGCGTACAAGGAGCCAGCTGTTGAGTGATGGAGGAATGGGTGAGGGAGGCATGAGATGGAAGGGAAGGGGTGTTAGTTTGGAGGTAAGGGGACCGGGGCTAGATGTATGGCTCTTAGCTGGGGGTCTTGGGCTTTCCCCCCACCGTTGCAGGGAGGCATGGGGAGGGTCCTGGTGAGTGCCTGGTTTGTAGAAGACCCTTCCTAAGCTGTAGCCATTGATATCGGACACTGCACAGTGGCATGTCGTGAACATCAGCGTGTGAAGCGCCCGGGTGTCAAAATAAGAACAATAACACAAATCCCAAAGAATACCCAAGTGTGCATGTGCTATGATCGCTTATGAGCCTCATGGAAGAATTGGTTACAGACGAAGAAATTCACCCTTCCTCTGTTTCCCAACTTTGTTTGTGATTTACAAAGTGGGTGCCTCACACTGAGTCTTCCAGGAAGCCTCCTCTCATCCTGCTGCCTCGGGAAACTCAACTGGCCTGACCTCTAGGATGCAGTTCCGCCCCACCCGGCAGCTCCCTGGGGCCAGCTCCTGAGACTCGACCTGAAGCCCTGTTACCTGAAGTTGTAGCCAGGGTACAGGGACTCATTGGTGGTCTTGTCGTCAAGGCGACGGAAGCTGTATTTGGGACGGCAGTGATGGGACCAGCTGTCCAGGTTACAGTCCCAGTAGATCTCAATGCCCATGATTCCTCCCTGGGGGAGTCAACAAGAGAGCCTCTAAGTCGGCTGGACTGGGGTTACGCAACCACCAGACATCTCCCTGCACGGGGTCAGCGCTGCAGGACAGGTTTTCTTTTTAAAGGGAAAATGCAGATTAAAGGTTTTCCGAGCCATAAAGGTGAGCTAGTTTACTGGGGCAGTCCCAAAGGCCTCTCCCCGTTCTTCCTCTATCCAGAACACACCACCCTTAGACTTATTCCTAAAATACAACTTTAAACAAACCTTTCCAACATTCAAACACCTTTAATGACCCTCGCATTAAAAATAAAGTTGAAAAAAAAAAAAAAACAAATATATAATGCAAAATTGAAAAAAAAAAATAAATAAAGTTAAATCTGGGAACAGTGGTACAAGCCAGTAATCCCAGCCACTCAGGAACCTGAGACAGAGAGATGGTAAGTTTGAGGCCAGCCTCGGCAATTTGGTAAGACCCTCGGAAACTTAAACACTGTCTCAAAATTTAAAAATAAAAATAAAGGACAGGGGATGTAGCTCAGTGGTAAAGTGCACCTGGGTTCAATCCCCAGATAGCACCTCCCAAAACAAAACAAACTTGTTAGGGTACCCCATCAAATACCTCTTCTGCTTTCTCTCTCAATTTTTAGAGGAAGCTCCTGGCATGTGAGTAAATTAAGGTCTTGAGCTAGCGAGGTTATCTTGGGCCACCCAGGTGGACCATAAATGCCCCCTCTTATACATGCTCCTTCTCTGAAGGTAAGTAGAGAGGCAAGGGACACCTCAACTTCATCTCAGTGAAAGTAATTTTGGACTTCAGACCTCCAGAAAGAGGAGAAAGTGTGCTGTCTTAAGCCATCCAGTCTGTGGTCGTTTGTTACGCCAAGCAGCTCCCTCCCAGCACGGAGCATTAGATACAGTGACATAGGTACAGCCCTTGGCAAATACGCAATAAACTCAGCCATATTTTTAGGCCTAGGGGCCTGACCTCTTGACCCCTTGACCTCTTCCATCCTTCCTCCTCTGACTCGCATCTCCACCAAACAAAGACAAGACACGGCCCACCTGGATTGCCACATCTGAAAAGTTATCTCCTGTTTCCTGGAAAATGTCTCCCAGTCGGAAAATGGGACACTGTGGATTCTGAGTCTTGTGAAAGGTACACGTGATGTTCAGACCTGGCAAGATGTTTCTCCTGTGCAAAATCGAGAGCAGACAGACATCTCAGGGAAACAGATCCCTCTCAGGAGTGAGCCAGTGCGGCTACGAGGCCCCTGCTCCTAGGGACCCTGTGGGGCATCACACTGTGTCAGGCCTGGGCTGTGTGACCAAAAGCATGTGGCAGAAACCACTTCCAAAATGGTGGCTTCCATCTTGGTCATCTGCTTGTTCACTCACTCTCCTGAACTGCTTGCTCTGGGAAAGCTAGCCACCATGTCCCAAGCTAAGGCAAGTGGTCCTAGGGTCAGATCCTCTTGGTAAGGAACAGAGGCCTCGTGCCAGTAACCACGTGTGAGCCTGGAAGGGGATTCTAGAGATGACTAGAGATGACTGCAGCCTTGTGACAGGTTGAATTTAACCTAGCAGATCAAAACTTGAACCAGAACCACCCAGCAAATGTATTTCCGGATTCCCGATCCACGGAATGAGAGATGATAAGTGTTGGTCATTTTAGAAGGTTTCTTTGTTACACAGCTATAGATAACTGCTATACCCAGACATTCTGGGCACGTACGTGGTATAGTTGTGGCCAGGGAAGTCAACGTTGTTCTTGATGAGCACAGTGAAGTTTTCAGCACTGCTCAGACGTGCAGGCCTGGGAGAGAAAAATAAGGATCAGTGACCACGGAGAAAGGGAGTCAGTGAATCAGTGAAACCAGAAACTTCTGGTTTTATGCTTTAGTCCCAGGGATGAGATAAGAAAAATGGATGTAGCAATCTAGTAGACAAAAGCTTCCAAAATTCTCCATGAATCCTCTCCAGCTTCTCCCAAGAATTTCTTCCTTCTTGAGACCCCATGGCATTTACTGCGTCTCTTCAGTCACTGAAATAATTGTATATTTAGCTATGTGCAATGGTGTGTTGGTAAATGTTTAACATCCATCTCTCTAAGGGGGAGAAAAAAGGCCTGATACATGTTTGCAGATTATCATGGTGTAAATACCCCTACCATGGCTAGTTTCAAGCTGAAGGGATATCATGAACTTGAAATTGAGAGGGGCTGAGCATAACTGGCTTTGAACCTACCAGCTAGTTCCAGCACACCCCATCTGGGGCTTTCCCAGTAGGCCTAGAGTTCCTCCATGGCTGGGACAACAGCTTTCTAATCCTGGTATGCTCAGCCTTTAGAACAGGGCCACACACAGATAGCCAACTGCATTAGTCATTCCTTAGAAGCCAAATAGTGTACAATTCTCTGAGTTAGAGGAGCCCAAATTCCAACCACAGGAAGCCACCCACTTCCTTCCCTCCATCCATTCAGAAAATGTTTATGGTATTGGGCTTGGAACTGGGCACTGGGATATAGTGATGAGCAACTGTTAACATTTCTGCCTTTTTACACAAGCATGGCCTGCCTTTATTCCAGGACTTCTGGCACCTGGTTTTGCCTCGGTTTGTGGGAGCTACCATGACCCCTGTCTCTTTTGCCTGTCCGGCATCCACTCCCCTTCTGACGGTACAAGCTCAGCTTTGTCCCTTTAGAGAAGCCAGCTCTCCACGTCCATCCAGAGAGGTCTAAGGGGATGCTTCCACTTCCGTCCTTTCCTATGCTCCTGCATGGGCACGTGACCCAGGGCTGGCTAAACTGTGTGCTCCATTCCCATTGGCTATCGGGTTGGTTTAGAGATGGTCACATGACTTGAGCCAATGAGAACTATCCAGGGCTTTTGTGGGAACAGTTGGAAAAGAGAAACTCTTTTTTGCTGGATTGTTAACAGTACGGATAGTATAAACCTGGAATTCCCTGGACTGCAATGCAAAGAAATCCAGAATTAAAGAAAAAATAACTGAGAGAGGAGTGGGAGAGGAAAGAAGAGGGAAAGAGACTCTCACCAACATCATTCGAAGCCTGGACCAAGCTTCGCCTGAAGCCAGGCCCTCTGATGCCTCAAAAAAAGTAACACCCCACTTTTTTCTGAAGCCAATTTAAGTTGGATTTCTGTCATTTCCATTGGGAAAAAATTTTTTTTTTAAATTTATTTGTATTGTAAACAAATGGGATATATGTTGTTTCTGTTTATACATGGAGTAACAAGCATACCATTTGCATATTCATACGTTTACATAGAGTCATGATGTTTGATTCATTCCGTTAGGGAAAAAATCTTGCTGGGCATGGAATCCCAGCAACTGGGGAGGCTGAGGCAGGAGGATCACAGTTCAAGACCAGCCACAGCAATTTCATGAGTCCCTGTCTCAAAATTTTAAAATGGGACTTGGGGTATAGCTCAGAGCCTCCTGGGGTTCAACCCCCAAGCCCTGCAAAACAAAACTAGAAATTTTAAAAAATCTTATTTACAACAGATACCTGCTAAGTACTGGACTCTTACCCCTAGAACATTCTAAACCTCACACTTCCTGGACAACATTGTAACAATCAGAGGACTACAGGATCTGAAACTTTAAGGATCAAAGCTCTTCATTCCTTTCAGGTGACATTTACAACCTCGTCTTGAATGACAGATCTCTGCACATGTGTCTCACCTCTTCTATTAGACTGGAGGAGCCCTGGGACTGCTCCATGGCTGAACTTCCTGTTTCAAAGAGAACTCGGCTGTCTCTTTACATCATCACGTGTGAAATACCTAGGCCTACCACGTGGCGGTGGCGATGGCGAAAGAGCCATCGGGGCTAATTTTCACATAGCACTCAGGAAACTGAAGTGCAGTCAGAATGCAGCCCAGGGACAGGCAGCTGGGGACACTCGGTATCTATGTGATGAATGAGTTGGTGGCAGAGTCAGAACTGAAAGCCAGAGCTAAGCAAGGGGCCCCTTGTCTTGAACCAAGAGCTACTTGGATGTGGGTAGATGTCCCACCCACAGCTGGGCAGTCCCTTGTGACCAAGAAACTTCCCTGACCTAGCAATGAACCCGGGTGAACACTGCGGGCCAGAGCGGGCAGCACTGCCTCGGCACTGAGGACCTCGGCTTGAGCCCTCGCGCGCCAGCTTAGGCAGTGTCTCCCTTGCCCTGGGAGAGTGGCCCTGAGTCCTTTGGTCTAGGCATGTATGCTATTAAATTTAAATTTAAATTAATTAAAATTCAGTTGCTCCCTCACCAGAGCCAAGTCTCAGGTGGTGGCTACCACATGGGGCACGTGGTTACACAATAACCATGAAGAAGGTCTACTGGACAGTGCTGGCCTGGAACCGGCACACGTCTAGGGACAGATTGTGAATGTGCGCATGAGCAAACTATCTGTAAGCCAGGTGTGGGGCTCACTTCACAACTGTACAAGTCTCATCTCATTGAATCCTTACAAATGCCCTAAAAGGTAGGGGCAATTATTATTCTCATTTCACAGATGAGGAGACTGCCACTCAGAAAGGTTAAGCCACTTGCCCAAGATCACACAGCAGAGGTGTCTCAGAAGGAGGATTTAAAAGCAGGTCTTTCTAACTTTTCTCTGCTGAAATTCATCAGCCCTTGTGGTTTCTAAGATTTAACATTCTGACCTGTGTGTTAAAGAGAAATATCAGTATAGGGAACCACCAAATCTATGTCAAGTGAGTGTTCGAGAAAACTCCTCCCATTCCATGTCTCTCCTTCCTTCCTCTCCCTTGTTCCCAGCCTTACTCCCTCAGTGTGAGCACTGGTGTGTCAGAACAAACCCTGCTGTGGCTCTAGAGGAGGGATCCAAGGTGCCCTGGAAGGGTGCTCTGGGTGGTAGCCATGCACCGGCGGGTACAGAGGTATTCTCCATGTCAACAGCCAGCTCCGCCTTCCCGGGGACAGGGGTGTGTGCCTGGCCTGGGGGCCCTGAAGCAGAAAGACCCAGGACTTTGTGGGGCTGCTCTGGGAAAGAAAAGCCCAGGCACCCTGGCAAGGCGTCACCTGGTCACTGCGTCTGTCCCCACCCTGCAACTCACCGGGGGGCCTCTTCCACCGCCTCGATGGGACACCAGGCCGCGACTTCACAGGTCTTCTGGTCCCCTTTGTACACTACACACCTGCCAGTCTGGATTCCTGTGGGGTCGAGAGGTGAATGGACCAGGGAGGGGACATTCTCCAGGGGGCATCGTGGACACCACCCGACAGCAGCCTCAGCTCCTGGGAGCCCATCCTGGCCACCAGGCAAAGCAGATGAGCAGGGTGCCGGACAGTGAGCCCTTTAGAGAGGAGCAGCCAGCACAGGAAGATCTGGGGACTATCAGCCCTCGGCTTCCGTATGAGGAAAGATGCCTGAGCCGCGAGCTGATTGGTGTGCTCCCTCCTGGGCACAAGTGGACTAGGACTTGGCTCCCCAGATGGGCACCTGGGTCCCCCGTGGGGCACACAGCCTGCCCCTGGTGACGGGTGATGGATAGAAGGCCACCTTCCTACGCCTCTGGGAGCACGTGCATCATAACCACTGACTGGTTTTTCAAGATTATTTTTTGTGGCACTTTTTGTCACATTGTCCAATGCCTTTTTAAATTAAGACAGGAGATTGCCCAGGTGAGTACTGGTTTTGTGCCCAGGTTCCCGGGGAGTCCGAGTTTTTCCACCATCGGAGACACTCAGGGAGCAAGCTCAGAAGACCCAGACGATGTGAGGGGCCGGGTGATTTTCACCCGTCAGATCCCGGACATGCCTGGTTTCAAGGAGCTTCTCTGGCTGGGAAGTTGGGTCCAGTCCCCAGGCTGCAGCTGATCTGCTTGGGACAGGGCCTAGGCCCAGGGCAGAAGGGCTCACCTATGGCTCAGTGGTGGTGGAAGAAGGCAGTCGAGAGCCAGAGGCTGAGGACCCAAATGGGGCACTGTGAATGTCACCAAAGTGCCAGACCACCCCCCGGGACGCCAGGGGAAAACCCAGAAGGTACCTTTGCTTTGCGGGTCCATCCATCCCTTTTTACAGCCCCGGTCAGAAGAACAGAGCGTCCTGCGCGTGGGATACTGCAGGGAGAAGGACGTGTCATTGAGACATGGAGAAGCCAGTGTCTGCTGCGCAGAAACCCGCACATGAGTGCTCACAGAGGGCCAGGGAGCGTACACAGGCCACGTGGCCACCAGAGGTGAATGGACAAATGACACAGGTATGCTCCTCTGTGGACTCAGCGGTAAGAAGGAATGAAGCAGACACGCCACGTCACACATGAACCTGGAAAATGACACTAATTCAAAGAAGCCAGACACAAAAAGACTGTAGGAAATGTCCGAACAGGCAGAGCCATAGGGACAGGAAGCAGCTTGGTGGCTGCCAGGCACAGGGGGAGGAGGGAGTGGTCTGGCTCTAAATGGGAATGAGATTTCGTTCGGGGTGACGGAAGTGTTCTGGAATCAGTGGGGATGGCTATACGGTGCTGCAAGGAATAAAAATTACCAAGTTGTTGCTTTAAAGTGGGGGGCTTTGTGGTCCGTGAATGATGACTCAGTAAAAATGAAACCAAATAAGAATGCGAACAGCAGGTGTCGGGCAGCCAGGGGCCACCTTCAGGGATGGCCCTACAGGTGGAGAGCAGGTGGCCCGGCCCAGGCAGCCCTGTGGCTCAGAACTGAGCAACACAGACAGGTGCCAAGATGCAGCAGGCAATGTGGAAACAAGGGACATCAGCCAGCATGCTCTCCTGGCCAGAGAAATGAGGTCAGTCGTATCTCAGGGCAGAAGGACACGGTTAGGAGGGGAAGCAAGATGATTTGGTCTGGGTGAATCCTTCTTCACTCTGCAGGAAGCAGGAGCGATGGCCAGATTTCGGGAGGTTGGAACACGACACAGGTGTGGAACAGCCTCTGCTCAAGGCCCCCTGGGCGGTTTGTGGCTTCTTCCAAAACCGAGGGCAAGGACCCAGGTACACCTGGCTTCAGTGGCAGCTGCTCTCTCAGCCTCAGTTTTCTCATCTGTAAAAGGGTTCGTCTACACAGTCACTGTGAGGATCAAAGCAGTTATGAAAGAAAGGCCTCTGCACGTGTGCTGCTCAGTGAGCTCTGCTTGTGCTTTCCAAACTCCGCCACGTCTCTCTCCTTCCCAGGTTGCCCTTCTGTCGCCCTCCAGGCCCCTGGCTTTTCCTCCTTTTGACCGCCCCCCACTTGAGGCTATGTACCCTTCATTAAAGGTGAACCCTTGGACCACAAAGCCTGGGTCATGACTTTGGTTGACACATAGTAGGTCCGACGAACATGGAGTAAATGAATGAATGATCATCTTCTGTGGCTCAGGGACAGTTATGTTTCCATGATCAACTGCAAAGAATTCTCAGGAAAGAATATAAATCGATTCAATTTTGCTTTCCAGAATAAATCGTAAAATTAAGAAAAAAATTGCTTTTATTCTCTTTTGTGATTGTTTCGTGGATTAAAGACGGCCACAAGTTCTTGGTCACTGTCCAGGCTAAGAAGTGGAGCATTCCCACCTCTTCATTCCCCTTTGAGGCTGGATGACCCTGGCTGCAGGGCCAGCAGGAAGCAGCAGAACCAGCTCAAGGCTCAGCCTTCAGAGGGCCTGGAACCTGCTGGGTTTGGGCTTTGGGAACCCTGTGCTGCTGTTAAGTCACTGCGCTGCTAGAGAGAGCATGTGGACAGACCCTCCAGAGAGAAGACCCCAAGTGAGACCAGCAGAGGAACTGGCTGGGTTCAGGCCACCGCTGAACTGTGAGTGTCACACCACCAGGTTCAGAGTGGTTTGAACAGATAACTGGAACAAGTATAGGACCCTGTGCACGGAGGGCTCAGCCACGTTCCCTGTGATGACCAGGGATAGAGTGGGTGTTGATGTGCAAGGAGAGGAGGTGAATGTCCCCTTACACTGACCCGAGTCAGCTGGTTAAAGTCCTAGAGAGCTTCCTAGGCCTCCTATCTGCAGCGAGGAACCCTTTGACCCCTCACAGCGCAGTTTGGAGTGTCTTGTCTCAGGCACGTCATGGGTTTGCTCACTTGTTGCAGCAACCCCGGGAGTGAGGTTTTGTTAGTGGCCCCTTTCTTGGATGAACACACCAAGGCACAGAGGAGTGAAGTCACCCACACAGCCACCAGGCCAATAAGTCAGGTTGCGAACGGTTGGCAGCCTGCGTCTGAGCCCAGCCCCTTCCCCTCTGAGCTGTCCTTAACTTCTTGCAAGTCTCAGTAACTTGAAGAGCATTTTTGTGTATACATGGGGGTAGAGTGAGACCTGGAGGTGACCAGAACGCAGGGCAGAGGAGAACCAGGGCTCCTGACTGGCCTGGAGACTGGATGCTGCTGGGCAGGTAGAGGAAGGGAGGGCCCAGCGGGCTGGCCGCGGCTGCTTCATCAGAGTAGCAGGGCGCTGGTGGGTGGCTGGGGGTGAATTCCAGAGGCCTCTGCAGGGGGAGTATCACTGACATAGACACCAAGGGAACGTCAATTTGGTCCCAAGTTTGGGTACAAAGGTGACAAAGACTATACAAGGAGAGAGCACTTGTACTGGGAATTTCTAGACACTGAGAAAACTAGGCCTCGTGGCCAGAGGGATGGGTGAGCAAGACCCAGAACCAGGCTGCTTCTGCCCACAGGCAGAGGGCCTGTGGAAACATGGCCACCATTGGGAATGGTCCCCGGTAAGGCACAGGTATGTCACCAGAGGGGGAGGAACAGGCAAGGCCTAGTGGTGACTCATTGGTGCAGACGAACTTAAGAACAGCCAGTTCATCTTACTGAACAGAGCAGGCCCTGAGAAAGTTTGATAGAGGACGTTTTCCAGGGGCAGGTAGGGAAGGTCAAGAGCACAGAGGTGGAAAGACTGTGGGGCGGTGAGGGCGGGAGGCCTGATACAGAAACTGAAACCTAAGAAGTGGGATAAACGGGCCAACTGGAGCCGCTTGGCACTGTTCCCTGGGACCCGCCCTGCGGACAGTTCACGGTGGACCCTGGCAGAAGCTGTGAGCCTCGCAAATGCCAAGAATCACGTTGTTTGGAGATCCCAGGAAGCTATGGAGGGAAAGAGCAGGTCTCGCTGGAGACCCAGAGAGACAGGCAAAGATCTGGCAGCTTCGCAGAGAGACCCACGATGCTTTTCCGACCTTCTCCTCACACAAGAGGCAGGTGCTCAGTGGACATCTGTGGGCCGAATACATCCGGGACCATCCCCCTTGCTGCCTCCTCTGACCTGTCTCCCCCAGGAACTCTTAATGAATCCATCCCCACGGCCCCCCTCCTTACCTCAGGGCACAGCCGCTGCTCTTGGCCTTCTGTCTTAAGAAAGTTCGTCATCACAAAGAAGGAGTTCCCCTGCAGAGGAAAAGCAGGAGCCGGGGACTGAACGGCTCGACCACAGTATCCCGCTTGCTAAGCACCCGGCACACCCTTCCAAGCTTCTGGAAACCAGAGTCCGTGGGCATGTGGAACGTGTGGGGGGCTCGAGGGCAAAGCAGGAGGAGCTGTCCTGCTGGGCCGAGGGGGAGCCAGGGAACATTCACACAGAGGATTTTCCAATCCAGCCTCAAAAGCGGCAGATTCAGTCTCTTGACACAGTAAAACCCCATTAATCAGAGACTCAGGAGACCTGGGGAGGCGGGGGCGGGCTGTTCAGTTCTCCAGGACTTTAATGAAAGGGCAATAGGGCGTCCTGCCAGCAGGGCGAGGGCCGGATTTTAACAACCCACTGCTAGAAACAAGCAGATAGCGCTGGGCTGCAAACATGCCCTTTTGTTCCTCATGTCCCCCATCTGTTCCCAGGCATCCCAACCCCTCTGTAATTTCTCCTTTGTGATAACTGTGCTTCCAGTCTCCTGTAAGCTGAGAAGTCACGTGCCTGTTCCCTGTGACCCACACCTGTCCTTTCTTACCTACATCCTTCTTTGGCATAAAGGGTATAAATGTTCCCAAGAATGGCTTCCTGGAGATCTTTGGGTGACAAAGGTCACAGAGACAATGAAGAAGAGTTGGCACCCCCCAGGTGGCAATTTCTATTTGCCTTTGGGACTGTGGCAGACCTTGCTGCCATGGCGGCCTGGCTTCTGAAGAGCCAAGGAGGAGGAGACGTCAGTATACATTGAGCGAGCGAGCGTTAGGGAATCAGTTCGTGTTTGAAATGCGCCAGGACATGCTGCTATTTTGAGAAACCCAGTAGGACTTGATAGAGCAAAGAACCGTCTTCTTTGAGCTGCTGGATCTGACCCAGTTTTGCAATTTTTAGGTTTTCTCAGTAGGGATTTTCACGGAGCTTTTTAAAATAGGGCCAACATTCATTTTTCTGGAGTGGGGTTATAGGTCCCTGGGGAAGGACGTGAGGCTCTGGTGACAGTTTCCAGGGATGAGTCCTGGGCAGAAACGGCGGATGCTCACCTGCAAAGGGAAGGTGTAATCCGCAGTGTCCAGGACTCTCTGCACCAAGCGCTTCATCCCGTCCTCCACGACCTCCTCCTTCACCTCTGCTATCCCTTTCACCTTGGTGTGCACAGAGCTGATGACAGGCTCTTTCCGCTGGTACAGCTTGTCACTCACCAAAGCGAAGCTAAGTGGCAGACACAGAAAGGTATCAGTGGCTTTCTCCAGGGGGGCCTGGTGCCGTGGTGTGGGATACAGGCCCTGAAGGTCACATCCTTTCAAACGCTAACCCTGCTGGGTGACCTGCTTCTTGGTGACTCTCTTTCCCTCTCTGCAAAATCGGAGCAACAGTCATACCTACCACATGGGATGGTTGTGAGGCTCAAATGAGATCCTGTGCGCAAACTCCCTGTAGTATGTGGTGCATGGTGAACGCTCGCTGCGGAAAACAATTGCCCCACCTCTTCTTTACTATCACCTAAAATAAACCTTCGTTAATGGGACAGCTTCTTGGGTACCACGGTGCAGCTCCGCCTTGCTTCACCACCTTTGTCCTGGGCTCAGGAACATGTCAGCACTTTCCTACCTAAGATTGTGTCTGGCAGGTCAGCAGCCTGCTTTCAGAAACCCACCTGCTTTATGAGTAACGTCCATAACAGCAGCTCCTCTTTACTGTATGCCACGTTCTTTAAATGCATCAACTTTTAAGATTCTCTCAACAATATGAGATAGTTACTGGAATTATCACTCATTTGTAGATAAGTGAATGGGCTCAGAGAGGTGAAGGAACCTGCCCAAAGTCACACAGATCATGGCAGAACTGAGGTCCATGATCAGTCTACATTTTGCCCAGAGCCAACCCTACTGGCGGGGGCGGGGAGGGTGGAGGGAGAAAGTGGGCTTAATAATTAAAAATGGTAGGTTCTGTCTGGTGCAGTGGCACACACCTGTAACCCTGGCCACTCTAGAGGCTGAGGCAGGAGGGTTGCTAGTTTAAGGCCGGCCTGGGCAACTTATCAAGACCCTGTCTCAAAATAATAATTTTTAAAAAAGGGCTGAGGATATCGTTCAGTGGTGGGACCCTGGCTTAGTATGCCTAAGTCCTGGGTTGATTCTCCGTGTTCTCATGTCTCTTATTGCCCTGAATAATTAAAAGTGTATTTCAAATGCTTTAAACAAAGCATTTACACATTCAGCATCTATTTGTTTTGTCCCTTCTCTCTGCCCAGCCCCTGAGTGAAATTCTTAGGACGTACGCCTAAGTCCAGAGTTGCCCACTATGAGCTGACCTTGGGAGGCCAAAATACAGTGGACAATGACATGCTCCCAGCTGTTCTCAACCTTGGCTGAGCAGTGAAATCACCCAGGGAGTTTCCAGAATGGAGGCTCTCCAGTCCTGCCCCTGGAGGCTGATTTAGACAGGCCGGGGCGGTTATTTAGATACTCATATAGTTCTTAAAAGTTCCTCAGGTGACTAAGGCACAGCCAGGAGTGAGAACCACCAAGAGACTCACGAAAAGACAGCTCATACTTGGCCACATCAAGTACATTTGGAAAAAGACGTTCTCTAGGGCCCAGCAACGTCACTGTGAGGTATCTGCCCCAGAGAAACTGTCACATGTGGGTCCGAGGAGTTACCTATGAGAATGTTCAGGCAGCACTGTGAGAAGGAAAACTGGAAATACCCTAAATGTTCTCAAACATTGAATAGATAAATAAATTGGTGGATTCACAGTGGAATGCTCCGCAGCAGTGAAAAATGAGTTGTCTAAAGCTGCTAGGTCAACATGGAAGTAATATAATAAGTTTGCTGAGCAAACAAAGCAAGCTGCAGTAGGATATAAAACTTGAAGAACTCCAAAGCAATGCCATCTACTCACACAAATACTTGTACAGAAAGCCAAAAGATAGAAATAACCCAAATGTTCATCAACAGATGAATAGATAGACAAAATATGGTCTATAGGTACAATGGAATATTAATCAGTCATAAAAAAGAATGAAGTACTGATACATGTTAAAATGTGGATAAACCTCAAGAACATTGTCTGCTAAGTGAAAGAATCCAGACACAAAAGGTCATAGCCTATGATTCCCTTTCTATGTGAAATATCCAGAAAAGGTAAATCCATAGAGACAGAGTAGATTGGTGCTTGCCAGCGGGTGGGGGAGGGAGAAATGAGGAGTAACAGCTATTGAATATGATATTCCCTTGTAAGGCAATATTAGTATTTGGGAACTAAATAGAGGTGGTGGTTGTAAACATGGTGAATGCACTAAATGCCACGGAGTTGTTCACTTTAACACGGTTAATTTTATGTTCTATGAATTTTGCCTCCATAAAGAAAGGTTAAAAACTACATATTTTTTACAGACCTTGACATATGTCTGTAGAGCTATCAAAACAAACGAGGGAATACAAACACCACATCCAGGATGATGTTTATAAGGAGAGAGGAAAGAATGGGATGATGGATGGGTTGGCAGGGGGCAGAACTGGGTCAATAACGTTTTATTTCTTAAGTCACAGGGTTGTACCTGGATGCTACGTTATTCACTTAGAGAGAAAGATCGTCAAGGACTGGGGTCGTAGCTCAAGGGAGGAGTGCCTGCCTAACGTGCTCTAGACCCCGGGTTAAATCCTCAGTACTGCCAAAAATTAATACGAAAAAGAAGAAAGATATTGGGGAAAATTATGTTGGGGCTAGTGATCCAGATTTGGGACCAATCAGCACGTGTGACAGAGATGACCTCTGATCAGCGATACATCCCCCACCCTGCCAGCCCTAGAACACACACATGATAATGTAACGATCTGTTTTTGAGTTGGATATTGCAATACTGTCCCAGAACTACACTGGGTCAGTTTGACCCGCCATCTGGGGGGTTCAATGCTGATCTCTCGTGTTCATTCCAGAATGTGCAACACATTCTAGATCAGCTTTAATAGAACCCGACCCTCTCATTATCAGAAACCTGTATTTGGATCATGAGGAAAATGCAAATTTTAGGAATTAAAATGTGCCAGAGCTTTGTCAAAGAAAAAAGAGGGAAGGAAAGAGAGTTTACAGTATTCTGCCCTTTGGAAGGAATATTCTCATGAGCGTCTCTTGCTCTTGCTTGGTGACTCAGACAAGCTGCAGCGCTCCTCTGGACCTGGGTTTTAGTCTCTGAGGGGCAGATAACTCATGACCTTTCAGCTCTAAGAAGCTACAGGTCTGTGTATTCTCCAGCAGGCAAAGCCATTGGTCCCTGGAACACACACAGCATGAGAAGCAGGGGATTTGACTGGGCCCGGAAGGATGTTAGGTAAGACGGAGGTAGGGAGAATCTGGCTGAAGAAGAAAGCTGACATGAGAAAAACCAGGGCCATCCCAGGGCCTCTCACAGGCAATTCCTGCTGAAGAGGAGGACACGGAGTGGCAGGCAGGGGGAGGTGGAGGGAGCTGGCTGTGTGGCCCTCGGGCTGGCGCACAGCCCCACTCACCAGATGTAGATGCAGGTGCCCACCAGGAAGACGTTCTTCAGAGTCCCAATCCACACGCTGTGAATGCGGAGGACTCTCACAGAATTATACCCACACAGCTGGCCCCTGGCCAGCATGGCGAGACGGTTCTCGGAGCTGGGCAGGGAAGAAGTGCCTCTCAGCCAAGTCTGCCTCCAGCTTACAGGGCCTGGGTTTCCAGAGCAAAGGTAACTCCAAAGTGAAAGGAGAGCCCTGCAGGTGAACTGCTTTCACATCTGCTTAACCCATGCCCAGCCCAGGGCCTGACCACTGTACTCACTGTCCACCATCTGCCCATGTCACCAGGAAAGCTCACACAAGTATCTTCTCCATCTTCTCACACCCAGGCACTAGCTCCTGAGGATAAACATCCGGTCAAAGGGCGTGCACATGGACAGCTCGACTCCCTCATCAGACCACAGAGGACCATGCTTCCACCAGCAAAGGAGGGGTGGGCACACCGCCTTTGAAGAGGCTCTCGACAAACCCAATGGTGGCCACGGGGGCTTGGCTGAGGTGGACAGTGGGAGGGGGTGCTGGCCAGAGGGATCGGGGATGTTAGTGCAGCAGAGAGGAGAGACGTGAGCAGTCTGGAGAGTGTGAGGTGCAGGAAGGCCTCAGGACTACGGAGGGGACAGGGTCCGGCTCTGTGTCCAGAGGTCTAACAGCGGGGTGTGGTGGTGCTCGCCTGTAATCCCAGCAGCTCAGGCAGGGAGACTGCGAGTTCAAAGCCAGCCTCAGCAGCTGAGCCAGGCCCTAAGTAACTCAGTGAGACCCTGTCTCTAAATAAAGTATACAAGAAAGGGCTGGGGGTGTGGCTCAGCGGTTAGGCACCCCTGGGTTCACTCCCCAGTACCAAAAAAACAAAAAGCGTAACCATCAGAGCAGTCCCAGAACAGACATTCTGGTGGTTGCTAGTTGGTGACTGTAAACATAACGATGATGACGATGGTTTCCACTTGTTCCCATCCACTTCCCCTCCTCTCCTGTTTCTTCACCATCTGCATTTAAATATCACTTCTCGTCTTAAAAATAAACCCTCGCGCAGTCCCACGTTCCTGTACCACCACCGATGCCTCTCTGCTCCCCTGTAGCCAGCCTTCTGAAAGAGTGAGTCACCACATCCATTTCCGCGTCCCCGTTCACTCCTCCACCCCTCCAGTCTGGCTCCCACCCCCACTGCTTCTCCAGGGCCTCCCTTGCCAAGTCATTTCCACTCAGTCCCACAGACATGGCCGGGGCCTGGTCTTCCTGAGGTGGCTGCACAAATCTCAGAGGCAGCTGACTCCGGTGACCAGGTACCACTTTCCTCCTCTTCCCTTAACTTCCAAGAATCCACATACCCGCCAACTTCTTTGAACCTCTGTGGTTTCCATTCTCAAGATCCTCTGGGGACTTCCGTGCTCCCAACCCGTGAAGGTCAGTGCTGCCTGGGGCCTGCTGCAGGGTGTCTTGTTTTCTCATCTGCCTCTTCTCCTGCTGGTCGGCTGCAGCTTCTTCCAAGTCTTTCCATCTGTGTGCTGGGCATGGAGATCTACAGCCACAGCTCTGGACTCACTACCCCACATTGGCTCCTTCTCCCACATCTCCTATCCCAGGAAATTATTCCACCAGCCATTAGTGCCCAAGCCAGAAACACGGGCCACTGCCGGACACTCTGGTCCCTCATCTCCCTCATCCACTCAATTACAAATACTGTCCTGATCTCCTAAGAGTCCTCAGCTACCTTTCTCCTCGACCGCTGTCATCTCCTCAGCCTAGGCGTCCACCCACTCCCACTTGGAGGACCAGTGGTCCCCAACAGGGTCTCCCTCCCTGCAGTCTTGCCCTGTCCCCTCCCCTCTCTGCACTGCTCTAGTGAGAGTAGGACTCTGGGTGAGGTGCTCAGGTCCCATCTTGGTCTACCTCTTGTTAGCCTTGTGACCTCAGGTGAGTTACCTGAACTCTCTGAGTCATTGTTCCCTCTTCTAAAATTATATTGGGCAGCGTTTCTACTTCTAAACAACGGAGTCCACCCTGCAGCGTTTAGGAAGAAGCACTGTCTTAAAAAGGCAGATTCATAGAGGCAGGGGGTTAATCAGCGGTTGCCTTGGGATGGACAACCCCTGGGGACGGGAGCCAGGAGTGGCTGGCAATGGGCACGAGGGGTCCTAATGGGGTGACAAAATGAGCTGAAACTGGCCTGTGGCCTCGGTCGCACAACCTGATAAATTTACATAAAGTCATTGAAGTTCATACTTAAAATGAGTAATTTTACAATATGTAAATTATACCTCAATAAAATGGTGAAGAAATAAAGGAAAAGGGGATTTTAAAGGATGTTAGGCAGTTCACACAATCTCGGTGGGCTGAAATCAGGTTTGCTCAGACACTACACAGCCTGGAGCAACACCTAGGGAGCAGGTACTATTCTAGAAAAAGATTCCTGCCGGCCACAGCCCAGCCCCCATGTGGGAACTCACAAAGAGGGAGCCAAGCATACCAACAGTGTTTGGGAGTGGGGGCCATCAAGGTCACCCTCCTACAGTGGCTGAGTAATGGCCACTAAGATATCGGGTCCAAACCCCTGGAAACTTATCCGGGAAAAGAGTCTCTGTAGATATGACTAAGGGTCGAGCTTCTACTGGTTTATCCAGGTGAACCCTAAATGCCATCACGTGTCCTCATGGGAGGGACGCACAGAGAGATCGGACACACGCAGAAGGTCCCATGAAGAGAGCAGAGAGCGATTGGAAGATGCTGGTCTTGAGGACTAGAGTGATGTGGTGGCCACAAGCCCAGGGACACCGGCAAACAGCAGAAGCTTAAAGAGGCCAGGAAGAGATTTTCCTGGAGACCTCTAGAGGGATTATGGCCCTGCTGACATCTTGATTTCAGCGCAGTGATACTGATTTTGGATGTCTGGCATTCCTGAACTGTGGAAGAATAAATTTCTGTTGTTTTAAGCAACCAAGTTGGTGCTTAATTGTTACAGCAACCTTAGGAAAATTATACCTGGGCAAGAGAATAAGCACAGGTCGATACGCCACATGTTTAAACATTTGAAAGCCATAAAAATCTTTAAAATGAGTTTGCTCGTCTATCCTGACAAATATACCTGCCTTACAACCTGGAAGGCCAGATTCAAATTTAGAATTCTTAGGCTCTTTAGAATTCTGTGCTGGAACAAAAAAAGTGCTGGTGGAAGAGGTCCTGGCCCACGGCCCACCACTTCTTACTTCCGGATCCTTCTACACACGTGTGCGTGTGTGTGGATGACCCAGACCAAAAGCCCACACTCCCTCCATGCCTTCCACCTAGTGTTGCCCACTGGCTATCCCTGGGCCCAGAAGCCTGCTCGTGGGCACTGTGGTGTGCTTTCAGGAGGATAAATCTGGAAAGAGACTCAGGCCACTCAGGAAGAAAATTGTGGTGTCTTGGGTACTTGGACTGTAGGGGAATGAGTGGGCACATTCTGCCCCTGTGATGGCGGAATTCTAAGATGGCCCCAGGATGTCCTGCGTCCTGGTGTGCACACCCTGCATCATCCCCAAAACCTTGAGCTGGGATGGATATTTTCCTCCCATGATTAGGTTATGTTGTATGGTACAGTTGACCTTGTAACTGGAGGATCAGCTTTCTGGACCCCAAAGAATCACATGAGTCCTTTAAAAGCAGACTGTTTTCTTCACCTGGTTCCAGGAAAGCATGTGAAGCATGAGACCTTCTTGGCACTGCGTGGAGGCTTGAGGGCCACGTGGTGAGGAACGCAGACGGAGGCTGGATCCAACAGCCAGCGAGAAAACAGCTGTCAGTCCTGCAGCCTTGAGGAACTGAATTCTGCCAGCTGCCAATGGGCTCTGAGGTGACTTTTTCCTCGTCTCCAGATAAGAACTCAGTGCCCTGACATCTAGCTGTCCACCTGTGGGGCTGCATTAGATCCCATTGTTGTGTAACAGATAGAAGTTAATACAGCTTCACATGCCCTGTAATCCGCAGGGAAGCTCACTGCCAACAGAGGAACAGAACAGGACCTGCTAAAACCTGGGGTGCAGGGAGGGGCTCTCTAGGTCAAAGGGCAATACTTAACGTTCCTATTTGAATTCTGCTCATACCCACCCCCGCTGTTGGTCCCTGCATACCGCAGTGCTGCATGGTACTTAGATTTGAAAAGCTGGGGTCTCAGGCTACATCCTAGCTGCAAGGGAAGCTGGGAAATTCAGCTGCAACCTCTATCGGAGAGATGGAGCTTGGAAGGTGGGATTTCTCCAAACACAGGCCGGTCAAGTCACGATTACTCACTTCAAGAACCTGTCTTACAGAATTACCTGCGAGGGTCAAATAGGCTAACCCACGTCCCGTGTTAACAAGAGAACTTGGCACACGCCAAGCACCCACAGTGCCCAGCAGGTATTATTACATGTGAAGCAGGATGATCACTCTAATACGAAACTGCGGGTACGGAACCCCTAGTGTTGTGTGTTTGAACATTTTCACGGTGAGATGTGGAGGCGTGGGGGTAGCTCATCCTGCTCCCAGCACCTGGCAGAGCTCAAGGCTGTCCACAGCCTGGGCCCACCTCCAGCCCGCCCTGGCCTCCCATTTCAGGTGCTGCACACTCCGGCCAACTGACATCCGTGTGGTCCATAATCCTCTTCTCGGGCTGTGCTAAAGGCCCAGGAAGGCTGGGAGGGTCCAGCTCCAGGTGGGAGCCAGGGTTGCTGCCATCCCCAGAAAACTGTTCATCCAGAAGCTTCTGCCATTGAGCAGCAAAATAGGAAACGTCCTCCAGGCAGCTTTTCATAAAAGTCATTCCCCTGAAGGGACCTTGCTTGCCAAACACAGGGATGCTCGCCTGCAATCCCAGCTACTCAGAACACTGAGGCCGGAGAATCCAGGTTCAAGGCCAGCCTCGGCAACTTAGCAAGACCCTGACTCAAAGCAAGAAATTCAAAGCAATGGGGATGTAGGTCAGGGGGAGAGCAGCCCTGGGTTCGATCCCCATTACTGAATCTTTTTTTTTTTTTAAAGTACAATGCTCTTTTGTGGTATTTTTTTTATTGTTTTCCAGAGGTTTTTTTAGTGCTTTGGTATTAGACATTAATAAAAGGATGCTGACCAATGTAGTAGGTGGGGCATTTTAGCTGCTGGCTGGACACCCGTAGCAATGCTGCGTCAGTCCTCAGCTCGCCTCTCCCGGGTCTTGCACGTGGGGGAAAGGGCACCGTCCTCATCGCCCACAGGATCCCGAGTCTTCCTTCGCCTCCCAGCGAGTCCACCAGTGCTGCCCTGGGAGCCCATCCCCACTTGGCCCACGTCCTCCCAGCTCTGACATCCCTCCCAGCCCAGCGCCATTTTCTCCTCTGGGTGACTCCAGCAGCCTCTCACTGGTCCCTACACCTCATTTTTGTCCCAACTCAGCACAGTGGCCTTCAGACGCATGAACGAGATGGCTCCACTCCCCGGTCAGGCTGTGCAGAGGCTTCCCGTGCCACCACATCAGATTCCGATTCTCTCCATGCCCTGACCCCTGCTCCGCCCTCCTCTCTCACCAGGTTCTGGAGCATTCCTTCCTTCCCGCTGTTCCTGTTTTGCTTCCAGGCCTTGGCAATTCCTGTTCTCGTGGTTCCCCGTGTCACGTGGTGGGATTCTCCTCCTCCGACAGAGGTCTCCTCCTGAAGTGGGCCTTGTCTGAACCCATGGCTCGGCAAACTCAACTGCTCACCCAGAATCAAGGGTGCGTTGAGCATGTGGTGAATCTCCTTGTGTTTCTGTCCCCAGGGGTCACAGAGGCCATGCCAGCATTGAATTTGCTCCTCCCTGGCTTCTGGTGCCTCCTCTATCTCTGTGGTGGCCTCACTTCTACTCAGTTGGAGGAGGCCCAGCCTCTCACAGGAGGCTTGGTTTAGATAATAACTCAGCAGTCACTAGCAAACCAAATAGGGGTCAAGTACCAGGGTGAGTCAGCAGCCCCCATGGGCTAGTGGGGAGCAGGGCTCCTGGTGAGACTGAGAAGGGGCTGAGGTAACCGTATGAAGGTCCCAGCCATGACAATGACCGGAGGCAGAGTCTTCACAGGCCACTGCAGGACTACAGAAGTAGTCTTCAGAGTCCCCTGAATTTCCAGCTTTTAAAACGACCTTGTAATATATATTTTGTTTTTTCGTGTGGACCCTCTCCAAGTCCTCTTCCCATTTCTTTTGGTAGCAGAATTCTTTCCTAAGGCAAATCCAGTGGCAGTGGTTCAGGGAGGGCTCACTCTGCCACCTTCTCCCTGATTCCTGTCCCAGGAGCCAGCACATGACCGAAGGCTGGCCATTCAGATGACACCATCCCTTTAGCTACAGTTATTGGTTTAGGGATGGGACCCCTAACTCAGATCTGACCAATCAGAGTCTTCCCTGGGACTTTCATACCAGAGTTGTCAGGAATGATTTGTTTGTTCCCCTGAAGTTGCTGGAGAGGATGTGAGAATATGAATGTGCCATCACGCTACTTAGCCTCATCAGGAAGGAAGCCACGTACATGATCCCAACTTACCAGTGATTTGATTTATGAGTTTTTGACTTTACAATGGTGTGAACAGGAATTTAGTAGAAACTGTATTTCTAATGTTGATTTTTTTCCCCCTGAGCTACTGATATGTGGCAGAGCACTCTCTCTTGATGCTGAGCAGAGGCTATGAGCCTCAACTCCAGACAGGTGGCAATCATAATAACAACTAACCTGTATGGTGTGCTGTGTTGCCAAGCTAAGGTGTTTGATAGGACAGGTGTATTGAATATATTTTGGACTTAGTATATTTTTAATTTTCAATGGGTTTCTCAGGACATAATTCTATCATAAGCCAAGGAGCATCTGTAGAGTCAAATAGATATGGGGAGAGAGACCCATCCCAGTGACCTAGTTTAAGTTCATGTTCCTTCATGTCTGAGGACAGCCCCATCTCTTTGATTGCCCAGTTCCATGATCCAATAAATTCTACATGGTGGCGTTGTGATTAGCTTGAGTTAGGTTTCTGTCACTTACTACCCCAAACCCTGACGGACAGCATCCTGTCCCATGATCCTGCAGCCCTGCAGGCTGGAGCTGCCTCCCCGCTTTCAGCTCCAGACATGGACTTGGTTGGGAGAGAGTGAGAAGTTGATCAGGCTCTTGCCTTACTTCTCCCGTGGGCAGCCCCTGCCTGTTACGCCATGCTTGAAACCGAGGCCCCATTTACTCCTTAGCCTTGGTCTTGGCCTTTCAGCCAAGAGCCCAACCACTAGCTGCTGTCTCCTAAGCAATGCTTGGCTTGTCTGGACTTCCGCCTGTGGTCCGGGTCAGTCCTCCCTGGTGCCCACTCCCTGCCCCAGTCCCAGTGCTCCGTGGTCTGCCACGTCACAGTGGCCGAGTCATGGCCGCGTCTGCTCAAGGTCTCACAGTGTGACGGAAGGCAGCATTCCCAAGCTGCATGCCACGAGACCCCCTGTGGTGAAACGTCCAGAGACACTCCACTAACAAAGAGGAACGGAGCAATCAGCAGTACTTTTTCTTCAATTTTATATTTTTAAATAAAAGAGTATAAAATTAAACCCGTATCTCTCACCCTGCACGAAACTCAACTCACAGTGGAACAAAGGCTTAGGCACCTAATAGAAGAAAAGGAGGCCCAAACCTTCACCATGTCGGCCTCGGACCTGACTCCCTTAACAAGACCCCAAAGCACAAGAATCAATAAATGGGATGGATTCTCGGCAGAAGAAACAATTGCTAACATGGAGAGAGTGCCTACAGAATGGGAGGAAATCTTAATCACCCGCACCTCAGATAGAGCATTAATTTCCAGGATCTATAAAGAACTCAAAAAACTTAATACCAAAAAAAACAAATAACCCAATCAATAAAAGGGCTAAGGAACTGAACAGGCACCTCACAGAAGAAGAAATACAATCAATCAACAAACATGAAAAAATATTCATCATGTCTTACAATTAGAGAAATGCAAATCAAAACTGCTAAGATTTCATCTCACTCCAGTCAGAATGGCAATTATCAAGAATACAAGTAGCAATAAAGGGAAAGGCAAGGATGTGGGGAAAATTCCACTCACACATTGCTGGTGGGACTGCAACTTGGGACAACCATTATGGAAAGCTGTATGAAGATTCCTCAGAAAACTTAGACTAGAACCACCATTTGACCTAGTTATCTGACTCCTCATTTTATACCCAAAGGACTTAAAATCAGCATACTACAGTGACAAAGTCACATCAATGTTTTAGCAGCTCAACTCACAATAACTAAACTACAGAACCAACATAGGTATCCTTCAACAGATGAATGGATAAAGAAAATGTGGTATATATTCACAATGGAATATTACTGAGCCTTAAAAAAGAATGAAAGTATGACATTTGCTGGTAAATGAATGGAGCTGGAGAATATCAAGCTAAGTGAAATAAGCCAATCCCCAAAAGTAAATGCTGAATGTTTTCTCTGATATACGGATGCCAATTCACAATAGGGGTGGGCAGCTAGGGAAGAACAGAGTTACTTTGGATTTGGTAGAGGGGAGTGAAGGGAGGGGAGGGGGTGTGGGTGTAGGAAGGATAGTAGAACGAATCAGACATTATTACCCTATGTACATATATGACTACCTGATTGGTGTGCTTCTACATCATGTGCAACTAGAAGAATGAGAAATTACACTCCATTTATGTATGATGGGTCAAGGTGCATTCTACTGTCATGTAAAACTAATTGGAACAAATTTTTTAAAAAGTGGGGAAAAAAACATTTTCTGTGGGAGTTATCTTTTAAATTGGTATCTAGGTTAACAGGTGGAGGAGCGAGATGCTCTTTCTGATCTGTGGGAGCAGAGACAAACAGAGGGAACTCAAGCATACCACGTCAGGCTTACTCCAGGGCACCCAACTGCTGAATCACTGCACTGCTTAAATCATTCTCCCCGGGCTGGGGACGTAGGCGGGTGTAGAGCTCTTGCTCAGTGTGCATGGGGCCCTGGGTTCCATTCCCACCGTCGCTGCAAAAAGTAAAAAAATAGTAACTAACTGACTACATTGTTCTCTCTCTCCATGCCCCTGTGGAAGCTGTCTAACTGAATTTGAGGGCGTTCGGTGCATGTAAGATATGATTCTACCTTATGAAAGAAAAATAATTATCATGATAAGGTATTCTCATAGTTATCTGTTTTTACAGACAATTTGTGTGTGTGTGTGTGTTACTAGGGACTGAACCCAAAAGCACTTAACCCCTAAGCCACATCCCCAGCCCTTTTTGTAATTTATCCAGAGACAGAGTTTTTAGGGCCTCGCTAAGTTGCTGAGGCTGGCTTTGAACCCCTGAATCCTGCTGCCTCAGCCTCCTGAGCTGCTGAAATTAAATAATCTGCTTTTAAGAAACTGTGTGGGGGCCAGGGCTGTGGCTCAGTGGTAGAGCGCTTGCCCGGCATGTGTGAGGCCCTGGGTTCCATCCCCAGGACTACAAAATATATATATGTATGTATACATAAATACAAATAGCTTTTAAATAATAAACACGTGAATCAAACCATGATAATCCTAACGATGGCCTTGTTCTGAGCAGGACAAATACGTGTGGGGCTTGCTGTGTGCCTTTCATCTCCCCAACAGCTCCGCGTTTATCAACTCGTTTAATGATCCCAACAATGATCCCCACTTTATAGATGAGGGAACTGAGGCACCAAGACGGAAAGAATCTTTGAATCTACATTTTGAGATCTCAAATCATGGCTTGGATGTGGCTACTCTGAGACTCAGAGGAGAGGATGCCTAATTACTTTCACAGATGTGATTTTTAAAAATAACCGCCAGTTAGTGGAGCTCCTATCCGAGCCGGCCAGCATCATAATCATGGTAAGGGGTGGTCATGCCTTCTTTTTTTTTTCAGTACTGGGGAACTGAACCCAATGGAGCTACATCCCCAGCACTTATTTATTAATTTTTTGAGACAGGGTTTGGCTAAGCTGCTGACTACATTTCATTTCCTGTCTGACCCAGTAATGATTTGAACAGATGCAGAAACAGGTTGTTAAGTGACTTGGCCAAGGAGAGTGCCAGGATTATAAGAGAGATGCTCTCTTAGCGGACTACAGTGTCTCCCTGTGCGGACACAACTTACCATCGTCACTGTCACCACCACCATCACCACCACCGAGAATCAGGGCATTTGCCTTCAGGGAAATGCAAGTGAACCACAGCGAGACACCGCTCCGTGCCCACTAGGCTGGCGATGATCGAAAGGCACAGTAGTCAGTGCTGGTGAGGGTGTGGAGAGACGGGAGCCCTCGCCGCCGGTGGGAAGGTGAAGAGTGCCACAGCTGTGGGCACCGGGCCAGCCGTTCCTCTGAAGGTGAGGAGTCATCAGCATGTGATCCAGCAGCCCACCCTAGGTGTGCATCCGAGAGACACCAGATCACACCGCCACACCTCGACCCATGTTCCCCGCAGCATTGTTCATAAGAGCCCGAAAGAGAAACAAGCTTAATGTCCATCGCTGATGAATGGATAAGTAAAGGCGACCTATCCACGCAACGGACTGCTATTCAGCCATTAAAAAGCATGACGTCTGATACATGCTACAACACGGATGAACATTCAAAACATGCTGAAAGAAAAAAGGCGGTCGCAAAGGACCACGTTTGCCTGATTCCATTTATGCAAAATACCCGGAATAGGTAAATCCATAGGGACAGAGGGTGAATTAGTGGGTGCCTGGAGTTGAGGGGGCACCAGGGGGCTGGAAATGAAGGCTAAGGGGTGTAGGATTCTTGGGGGAAGAGGAAAGTGTTTAAATTGATTATGGCGATAATCACACAACTCTGTGGGCACACTGAAAACCACTGAATTATACGTTTTAAATGAGCAGATTGTATAGTGTGTGAATCTCCATAAACTGTTTTAAAAGTAATAATACAAGCAGGGGAGGGGTTGTGGCTCCGTGGTAGAGCCGCGCTTAGCATGCACAACGCCCTGGGGTTGATCCCCAGCACCACACCCACACACAAATAAAAAACAAAACGCAAAGAACCTACAGAGACATTTACAAGCCTGGTCCTATTCCTTCCCCAAAGCAAGGTGATTCAGACGCCAGCAGTATCACCAGGTGTACCCTGGAATCCCTGCCTCCTCCCGGGAAATCCGGGGTGTCGCGCCGGTTTCCCACCTTCCCCAGGCATGCCTGCCCTGCGCAGCCTGGCAGGTTTGGGCTGGAGCTGAATGGAGCCACTCTCGCCTCCCTCCTGCGGCTTCCTCCTCCCAGATTTGCTGAGAAAGCGTCCCTCAGGCTTGAAGCCACAGGAGAGTCAGGAGGTGCACCTGAGGCTGCAGAGATCTGCGCGCCCCGCTCGCCACTTACCACACATAGGAAAAGACGATCACGTGCAAGACCCACTTAATGGTGCCATAATTCGTGCTCTGGATCCGGGTGACTTTGTTGGTCTCGTACTGGAAAACCTCACTCCAGCTGCAGCAGGCCGGCATGGTGGGAGGCTCGCTCCCTGCTTAGGGGCTTCCAGGGAAGGCCACTGCGAGTCCCCACTCCCCGCCAGGAACCGCAAAATGAAACAAACCGATTCTTAGCGGGAGCCTTCGAGTTCCTCCAATGACCGCAGACTGGGGGCGGGTCCTGGCCTCTGCCCAGATGTGACTGGGATAAACAAGAAGCACCAAGTCCTACAGGCCCGGCTGGCAGAGGACCCCGCCCCAGCTGGCCTCCCCCAGACGCCTGCACAAAGATGGTGTTCAGAGTGTGCGCATTTTTAGAATTCTCCTTTTCCCCTCTTTCCATTCGCTTTTTTGAACTGGTTTCCTTTGGGAGAAAGGGGCAGCCCTTTAAATGTCATGAGACCCAATACTTCCATTGTGCCTCAGGAAAGGGCCTCCATCTTTCCATGGCCTCAAACCCCACTCATAGATTGACTGGTTCATTTCTACACCTCTTTATTCAGCCCCAGATGTATGGGAGCATTTCTTGAATGAAATTGTCCCCTTTTCCTTCCCCTGCCCTTGACAATACTCTGGCAGATGGTGGGGCAACCAGCTTTGTTGTTGGGTGGGGTACTTAATTTCTGTGCTGAATCTCCCAATTGATCCTCAAGTTTTACTCTCCAGACCTCCTCTGTGCCCTGGGAGGTGGATCCATGACAACCCAGCCAGCCTCAGATCACCAGGAGCTAAGTCACTGTAAAGTCATCGTCCAAGAAAACTATGTTTGTCTCTTTCAATGAGGGAGACACCCACCATGGGAGCCCAGGACATCACCAAACAAGAGAGGAGATGAGGTCATTGTAGGATTCTGAGGAAGGTGGGGCTGTTTCAGTAGAGGAAAGCAGGCCACTTAAAATGTAGATTGCAAGGAGACCCAGGGCCTGTCTCCTGAGGAGCAATAAAGCCAAGATCAATGTCACGCCTTGCATCCAGAAACCTTTGTCTGAAGCTCTGCACCTGCGTACTTCTCTGGGTCAAAGTAACTTAGATCCTCCAAGCAACAGTGAAATATCTCGTTCTCAGTCATATCACTGCAAATATCAAAGTTTCTGACCACGTGTGATTTCAGAGGCAGTGTTTCTCAGGGAGAAAGAAAGCAGAAGTCTGTCAGAGGTGGGGCCGGGGTATTATCATTTCATAGCTACAGAGACATATTGTTTCCTGTTATCTTTGTGGCTGACTTTATCCCTGGTCCTGTTATTCCAGGCTAGTAAGTAGCCAGGAAGATTTTAACTTTTCCAGTCTAAACTCATTTGTTCTTTTTCAGCCAGATAAGCTGCATCAGGGCCTCCCTGGCTTCTAGGTCAGGTGACTGGAGAATTGGATTCGGGGCTCCTGGCCCCTCCCTGCTCAATTGCAAATCGGTGCCACATCTGGACACCACTCCCTCCTTGCCTGGAGGTGGTGAGGGCCCCCCACTGCTGCCAGCCCAGCCCCACTGTCCATCAGTGCTTTTCCTTGACTCTGCCCACACCTTTGTAAATGGTCCCATCATTTGTTATTCCACCTGAGTATGTGACAATTTTCCTGCTGGGACTCTGAGTGACACAGCAATAGTTTTCTTTTTCTTTTTTCTTTTTAATATTTTTAGATGGATACAATGCCTTTATTTTATTTATTTATATGTGCTGCCGAGGATCAAAACCAGTGCCTCACACATGCTAGGCAAGTGCTCTACCACTGAGCCACCACCCCAGCCCAAATAGCAATCGTTATCTGTAAAAACAGGAGATGAACAGGACTCAGATAGGGCAGTAAAACCTAGTGGTTAGAATGCGGGCTTCAGAAGGATAGCCACCTGGCTCCCAGTCCAGCCTTTATCCTAACGACTCGGTTAGCAGACCTTGGACTGCTCTCTTCATTCATTCATTCATTCATTCTCAAGATCACCAGAAACTGGTGCCTATATCTATGACCAGGCAGACAAGTCAAACGTCCATCCACGGATGAATGGATCAACAAAGCATGCCTCGAATCAACATTTTCAATGAAATGTGATTTAGCCATAAAAGGGATTGAAGTGCTGACACATACTGCAACATGGGTGAACTTGAGGACATCATGCCAAGTGAGAAAAGCGAGACACAGAAGGCCACATCTCTTATGATTCAATGTATAGGAAACGTCCCCGGGTGGCAGAGCACTTCCGCTCGGCTGCTTCAGCCCTCATCCCATTTCCCATCACGACCACGCCAGGGGTGCTGTTCTCAGTAGGGAGACCTACAACTTCTCGGTTGCCAGATTGCACGGTTGTATTCCGTTCCTTGTTTTTATTTGACCCCTTGGACACATTCAGCATCATCTACCGCTCTCTACTTCTTGAAGCAATTTCTGTTTGGTTTCTATGACCCCCCTGGGTCCCATGTTCTCCTGGTTTCTCCCTTTTATCTCTGTGATGCTGTCTTATCTTTCTGCAGTCCTCTTTTCTCCAGAATTACCAATTCCAGCAATTCTTTCTGAGTACTTTTTGTGTTTCTATCAGTCAAGACAGGGCAGATCACACTGCAATAACAAAGCACTTTCAGAATCTCCTGGCTTAAAACAGTGATGACTTATTTTTCAATCACCTTCCATGTCTGTTATGGGTTACCCAGAAGCCTCTGCTCTCTGTCGTCACTCAAGAACAAGGCTAATGGAGCAGCCGCTGTCTTCCACCCTTGAATAAGAACCCTGGGGAGCTCACAGAAGGAATTACATGCTGTGACTTAGAAATGATGCACCTGCTGGGCACGGTGTGTAATCCCAGCGGCTTGAGAGGCTGAGACAGGAGGATCATGAGTTCAAAGTCAACCTCGCCAATTTAGGGAGGCCCTAAGCAACTCAGGGAGACCCTGCCTCTAAATAAAACACCAAAAAGGGCTGGGGATGTGGCTCAGTGGTTAAGTGCCCCTGGTTCAATCCCAACTACCAAAAACAAAGAAAGAGAGAGAGAGAGAGAGAGAGAGAGAGAGAGAGAGAGAGAGAGAGAGAGAGAGAGAGAAGAAGAAGAAGAAGGAGGAGGAGGAGGAGGAAGAGGAGGAGGAGGAGGAGGAGGAGGAGGAGGAGGAGGAAGAGGAGGAGGGAGGGGAGAAAGTATAAAGAAAAAGAAACAATGTACCCATTACTACCTGCAAATCACTGACCAAAATTAGTCACTGGGTCCCACCTCACCACAAGGGAGCCAGGAACTTTGATTACACCATGTACCCGCAACATCCAGAAAGAGAAGAAGCAAAAGTATTTGGTGAACAGCCCTAACGACTATCACATCCTCTCCCTGGAAAGTTTCGTCCATACACATTGTTTTAAGAATTACTAAAAAGGGATGGGAGGAGGGGCAGATGTGTATTCCCTGCTTAATTTCGCATGGAATATGGCTGGAAAAAGAAGCTATTGCATAATGCATGAGAGTGCAAGATGGAAAAGTGGAGTTCCCCATTAAAAAATCAAGGCTCTCGAGATGACAGCAATAAAGCACTAAATCAAGCTCAGCTTCCTTCTAAGCATGGGCTGGCCCCCAAAGTGACTGCACAGGTCCCCTGCCTGTGAAGCTAACAGCTGGAAGAACACACCAGGTGGTCCCTGGGAGGGAAATGAGCCAACTTGACAGGAGACTTATCAGCCTTCTCAGAGCGGAACTTTCTCCGCCATCCGCATGCATGACTTCCTTTTTCCAAAACAATGAATGCAAAATCTGTATCTCCAGACGAACCCTCCCTTCTGAGCGCCACCCTGGCAGTCTCAGAAGCTCTGGGTCTAGGTATCCCAACACACTTCAGATCACAGCTTCCCAGCGGAATAGCTGCTTACAGAAGGCTCCTTCAGGTGAGAGGAGAGGAGACAGCGGGACAGGCCTGTTTCTGTCAGCTTGGCCCTGAGGGGAAACCGGCAAGATCGGTTCTTAATGGGGCCCAGGGAGCTGGGGGAAGATTTGCAGGGGAGAGGTAGTTAAGATCCCTCTTTGTGAAATAGGAAACCAGGTTGTGAGTGGAACAGGGATTGTGTGTGTGTGTGTGTGTGTGTGTGTGTGTGTGTGTTTCTGGTTACAAGTTTCTGAAAGTCAAGTGACTTTCCTTAGTGGAAAAGGAACGTTTTTGCTTTGCTGTTTTTTGAGAGAGTGATCACTTATCTCATAGAATTCAAGTGCAGGAGCCAGGTGTGGTGGCACATGCCTGTAATCCCAGCAGCTGGGGAGGCTGAGGCAGGAGGATCCCAAGTTCAAAGCCAGCCTCAAAAACTTAGCAAAGCCCTAAGCAACTCAGCAAGACCCTATCTCTAAATAAAATATACAAAAGGGCTGGGGATGTGGCTCAGTGGTTAAGTGCCCCTGAGTTCAATCCCCAGTACCAAAGAAAACAAAAACAAAATACAACCATCAAGTGCAGGAAATGTGGCCCAACCACACAAAAACCTATTAATAGAAGCAGAAGCTGAACTACCCTGTACTGGGCTTGCTCTTCTGTCTGTGACTGTGTGGTCCCTCTTCTGTCTCTCTGGACACCCGCTGCCAGCACTGGCTTTCTTGGCCTCTCTGAGGGCAAGAAGCCTTCAGAGTGGGGCATCCACAGTTCCGTGCAAGCCCAGATCAACTGCCCAATTCCAAAGTCTGGGGGAGTGAATCTGATGGGTCTAGCTATTGATCTGTGGTCCAACCAGAAGTGGTGTGGGTAGGACACAGAATGGACTTGGCATCTGGGGCCGCCTTCATAAGGGGAGGCAGTGGGAGGGCCAGAAGGGAGGGAGGGAGGGAGGAGAGACAGCAAGACTGGAGCACCGCTCGTTAAATGCCCAGTTCCTCTCTCAGGTGGTCCGCCGGGCGTCTGGCCTAGGCCATCTCCCCGGGTCCCAAGTGGGACTGAACCCAGATGCCCCCAGTCTTAGCTGCCTTTTCTGCTTCCTGCACTGGCAGTCTTCTCCCGGGCCCATGCCCCCACTCCCTTCCTGGTGGCACCCCCAAATAAACTACTTGCACCCAAATCCTTTTTTTTTAAGTTTCCAGGGTCCAGTCACCTGCGAGTTTTTGGATGTGTGCTCCAAAATGAAAGACAATCTCTTGATCTTGGGCCCCATGACAATCTTGACGGGGACCCCATATTGTATAGAACATCTTTGGAGAAGCAACAGCTTGCCAGCTTTGAGCAAAGCCTAGAGATTCAGACCCTTCTCAAGTTCTACCTGTCTTCAGCAAAAACAACCGTCACCTGGCCTCTTAGGTCCAGGACATCCGGTGGCGTTTGACATGTCTGTGGCAGAGGGGGTTGGAGCCTGGGGCAGACCCAGCATAAGAAGCAGAATGAGGGCCACAATATACCTGGCCTGATGGCATCTCTGTCCTTCTCCTGGGATCAGACCATGTGATTGTCTTGTTGTCATGGACAATACCTTTTAAAATTTAAATATAAAAAACTTTAGAAGGTCAGATAGGTAATATAACATTTACCATTGTAACCATCTTTCAGTATCTAGCTCCGCAGCATTAAGGACATCCACATTGTTATACGACCGTCCCCACCATTTATCTCTGGAAACTTTTCCTCTGGAAACTCTGCACCCATCAAATAGTAACTCTCCCCTCCCCCAGCCCCTGGCAACCACCATTTTGCTTTCTGTCCTTGAATTTTTTTTCATTGTACACAAATGGAGTACAACTTTTCATTTCCCTGGTTATACAGGATGTAGAGTTACACCATTCGAGTGATCACACGTGTACAGGTGGTAATGATGTGTGTCTCATTCCACCATCTTTCCTTCCCCTGCCCCGTCTCCTCCCCTCATTTCCCTCTATACAATCCAAAGTTTCTCCATTCTTCCCTTACCCCCACCCAACACTCCCCTGTTATGTGTCAGCATCTACTTATCAGAGACACATATGGCCTTTGGCTTTTTGGGATTGGCTTATTTCACTTAGCATGATATTCTCCAACTCCATCCATTAACCTGCAAATGCCATAAATTCATTCTTATTTATGACTGAGTAATAGTCCGTTGAGTATATATACCGCAGTTTCTTTATCCGTTCATCTATTGAAGGGCATCTAGGTTGGTTCCACAATCTAGCTATTGTGAATTGAGCTGCTATAAACGTCGCTGTAGTATGCTGATTTTAAGTCCTTTGGGTATAAAATGAAGAGTGGGATAGCTGGGTCAAATGGTGGTTCTATTCCAGGTTTTCTAAGGAATCTCCATACTGCTTCCCAGAGTGGCTGCGCCAATTTGCAATCCCACCAGCAATGTGAGTGTGCCTTTCCCCCCACATCCTCAAGAACACTTATTATTGCTTATATTCTTGGTAATTGCCATTCTATCTGGAGTGAGATGAAATCTTAAGAGTAGTTTTGATCTGCATTTCTCTAATTACTAAAGATGTCAAACATTTTTTTCATATGTTTATTGATTGATTGTGTATCTTCTTCTGTGAAGTGTTTGCTCAGTTCCTTAGCCCCATTATTGACTGGGTTATTTATATTTCTGGTGTTTCGTTTTTTGAGTTCTTCATAAATTCTGGATATTAGTGCTGTATCTGAAGTGCATGTGGCAAAGATTTTCTCCCACTCTGTAGGCTCTCTCTTCACATTATTGATTTTTTCCTTTGCTGAGAAAAATCTTCTTAATTTGAACCCATCCCATTTATTGATTCTTGTTTTTATTTCTTGGGCTTTAGGAGTCTTGTTAAGGAAGTCTGGTCCTAAGCCAACATGATGAAGATCTGGGCCTACTTTTTCTTCTATTTGGTGCAGGGTCTCTGGGCTAATTCCTAGGTTCTTGATCCATTTTGAGTTGAGTTTTGTGCACCCAGATCCTTGGTGGTATGTATTGGGGGTCAATCTCATTCAGATTTATGTGTGTCAGGAGTCAGGAATTTATCCTAAGAGCAGTAGGTGGATGTAGGGGGTGGATTAAGAGGAGCTCATTGGCACCCTTGTCAAACCCTCCAGGCTGCACTGTGGAATGAGCAAGGGGAGCAAGAGTGGAAGGTGTGGGTATGCCCGGTCATGGGTGCAGTGACCCTGAGGGGACCAGAGAAAGACACCAGCGCCCAGGCTAAGCAGAGGTCCTGGGGAGGGGAGCAAAAGCAAAGGCTGTGTGCACCAGAGCCCATGGGGAGAGCATGGCGTGAATAAGCTGCAAGAGGTCCCCCAAGCCTGGCTAAAGCTGCGCAGGTAAGGCAACACTAGCAAGCAGGTGACAGACTGACAGACCAGGAGAGGCATGTATTTGACACAAAGATAGGTGGGAGCTTGGCGTGTGATAGAAACATTTAAAATCAGCAGAGAAAGAAATTATTCCAGAAAGGACGCCGGAGCCAGTGGTCAACCATGTGGAGGAGCGGGGACATGGTTCTCGAACTTGTCAGATTTGAAAAAGTAGGTCAGTGTTGGGGATGGCATGGAACCACCAGACCTGAGCTGAATCTCTAGTCACACACATTCTGTACGAAGGCAGAAAAGCCAAGACGAACAGACGCCCTTTAAAATAACTCACCAGCAAGGTCTCACGCCCTCCTCCACCGGCTGGTGTTTGGTTCTTCCTCCTGTTCAGACTCTGTCCGTGTCAGTGCTGGCCTGGCTTTGTGGCAAAGGCATGAGTCTCACGGTCCCTGGGGCGTGACACCTGTCAGTCACGGTTCACTGTGGCTTCTCTCTCAAGAACCGCAATGACTAAAAAAGGTCAAAGCAATATTTTCCCCTCCGTATTTCTCAGTGAATGTGCCTTTCCAACCCCTTCTTCCTTCCTTCTCACCCTCTAATTCAGAATTTGTATCAAAGATGGGTCAGGAGTCTCCTGCTTAGTGGTGTCAGAGGGTTAGCCGAAGACCCAGCCCTCTGGTCTTCAAACATGCTTTTCTCTTTCTCTCTTGCTTGTGGCTGTTCATATTTAAATTAATTAAAATGAGATGAAGGGAAAAAATCCAGCCACTCAGTTGCACCAGCTCTGTCTCAAACCCACGCGTGGCCGGTGGCTGCCGTTTAGACCGTGCTGATACAGAACACTCTGGCATTGCGGAGTTCTACGGACAGAGATGGGAGGGAGGGACAGGCCAGTCCAGATGTCCCTGGAGACGTTCCAGGCAGATGGCCTCAGTTTCCTGAGTGAATGAGGAGGAGGGTTGCCCGACATGAGCGAAGGGGGTGGCCCAGAGCAGGAGGGGGACGAGGGCACAGGATTCAAAGGAGTTGCTCTGGAGGGCGAGAGGAGAGCGTCATCAGGGAAAGCAGGAGCTCCATGCAGCCTTGAGACTTAAGACCTTGTGTCTGTGGGCCCCCCCGCAAGCCATCCGCTGCCCCCTCTACACCCAGCCACCCACCAGGACTTGCGAAGTGGTTCAGCTGGTGTAGGATTTGTGGTCACTGGTATCATCCCTGTTTCTTATGGCCATCTACATTTGTTCCTGAAACAGCGTAAGCCAAGTTATGTCCCTCGACTAGCCAGGCCCAAGATATAGGAGCTTCTAGAAGGCTGGCTGTATTTCTATGCCTCCCTTCCCCCTGAGGCACCTTTCTCTGGGTCTCGCCATCCCCACAACGCAGGGCAGAAAGCTCCTTTTTGTCCCCTAACTCAATCCAGCCATGGGGAATGGCTTGGCTACTGCAGGTTATTCTGGGTGTAATTGCTCTCTCCTTCCCGTGAATACTGGATTTATCCTAACCCCACGATCTCGCCTCCACTCCTCAGCACATGAACCAAAAACACGTGCTAGCCTCGGAAACTTAAGCTAATCTGTCTCCTCATCCAGACAGCCACCCATGTCACACAGTAACTGAGGTGCTCTGTGACCCTCAGCACCAAGGCTGTGGGGGGACCAGCGGGGACTGAGGCTTTCCTGCCGATGGTGGAGGGCAGAGAGGCATCTGGCAATTCTAGGGGATGGAGGGTCTGTGGTTTTCTCCATCTGTCTAAGCAGGACAGGTAGGAAAATAGAATAAGAGGAAACTGGGATTGAGCCAGAATTAGGTTTTTGCTGCAAATTGAAAATGATGTTATTTAGTGTGTTTTTGTCTGAAAGAGCAGAATGCTTGACCCAAGCTGACCTAAACAGGAACTAAGTTATTACCACATGGAATAGGGTATCCTGGGGGAAGGCAAACTTTAGTGGCTTGACCACACAATCAGTGGCCCAGGACCTTTCTGTCCCTCCACCCTGTTCTCCTGGGTGGTGAACTCATCCTCAAAAAGAAAGGCCAGCTATTATTCTGTCTTTCCATTGGGAGATCTTTCAGAATCCTCTTCTCTCCCATTACTATCCTCTAGTGCTGAAGCCAGCCATGTGCTCTTCCTCTCCAGGTCAGAGACAGGAAATGTCCATGATCAACTTGGACTAGTCGCGGGGGTTGAAATGGCTGTTGAGGAGTCCCTCACAATGTCCACCATCTGGGTACTGGCAGGAAAGTGGGCAAAGTAAGGGACACGGAATCTACGCTGGACCAGGGAAGGGAGAAGAGAAAGCATGTTACTGAGAGGGAGAAGGGAGAAGGACCAGGGGCCTCTGCTAAGCCATAATAACCAAAAGAACAGAGGGTCCGAGCCTGTGGTCAGGCCAACATAAGAATTTGGAGGGCTGATGATATAGCTCAGTTAGTAGAGTGCTTGCCTAGCGAGCAAAAGGCCCGGGGTTCGATTCCCCAGCACCAGCACCACCAAAAAAAAAAAAAAAAAAAAAAAAAGAAAGAAAGAAAAAAAAGAATTTGGAGAAGATAGTCCCAGGTGGCAAGAGAGGTGGTAGCTAGAGTAGGATGGAGGCAAAGGTCATTGGAATGAGGAAGGACAGGAGCTGAGGGGCCAGGAGGTTGGCTGGTCTCACAGTCACTGAAGTCATCCGTGAGGTGGTAAGAACTGGGCGGGGAGGAAGGACGGGCCATTCCAAAGGCCTCTGAGCAAGCGGCTTGACTGGTTGGTTGATTGGTTGATAAGTGGACATCATCAAAGAGAAGGTGTAAGAAGGTGGTGCGACCATGTGCCATGAGTTGACTCAGGATAGAGGACGTGGCTCTGCCAGGACCCCGGGAGCATCCTCCAGGCGGGGGCTGCAGGAAGGAGCCAGGTCTTGCGAGGTCAGGAGGTAGAGAGGCCTCCGCGAGCCCAGGCCACCCCCTTCTCTTTCTTCGTCTCATAGGCTGGAAGGAGAACCTGGAGACGAGCCGTCTTTGACCAGACTGAGAAGCACATGCATGCCTGCAATCCCAGCGGCTCGGGCGGCTGGGGCAGGAGGATCGCAAGTTCGAAGCCAGCCTCAGCAAAAGCGAGCTGCTAAGCAACTCGGTGAGACCCTGTCTCTAAATAAGATACTAAATAGGGCCGGGGAGGTGGCTCTGTGGCCGAGTGCCCCTGGGTTCAATCCCCGAAAATAGAAATAAATAAAATAAGGCCAGTGATGCTATCACGGAGTCCCCAGCCTCTTGACACCTTCTAATCCTAACAATCTCCAAATACCATATGAATCTGGGGGTTCAGGTTCCCACTGCGAGCTTTGGGGGACACATCCACACCGTAGCACCAGCCATCTCCAGGTCTCTTGTCACCCCGAACCGGAGCTGAATACCCTCTGCGCCCTGCCCAATACCAAGCTGGCAGCACCACTTGGCCCTCGGCCTCCACGAGCCTGACTCTTCTGGTGCCTCTCGTGGTTGGAGCGGCACAATCTGTGCTCTGCGTCCGCGCTTCACGTGGCGACGCCGTCCAGGCTCATGTGCCATTGTGTGGATGCTCCGTTTCCTTTGTCCGTCCATCTGTCCGCGGACATTTCGTTTCTGCTTTTCCCGGCCGCTGTGAACGACGGTGCCGTGACCGAGGGGCCACGGATTTCTGTTCAGGGCCCTGTTCCCGTCCTTTGTGGCCATGCAGCCACCAGAGGCACTGCTGGATCTTGTGGCGATTCTCTATTTACGGTTTCTAGGGGGACAAGTGTTGTTTTTCTTTTTTCTTTAAACTGCCACAATATCCACGTGTGCCCGACAGCCTCTCCTTTTTAACCCCGGCGCCGAAAACCTCGTCCTGGGGAGAGGAATGTCTTCCCGGCCTCAGGAGACACCCCCTCTCTCATTAAAGCAGGGATGAAAGCCCTCAAATTCCAAGAGAGAGAGAGACAGAGAGAGATAGAGACAGAGAGAGACACGGGAGAGGGTCCGAGGTGGGGGGCTGGGGCAGGAAGGCCGCCCACCCCGAGGCTCCCTGGAGACAAGTGCCCCCAGTTCTGGACTCCAGGACCCCCTGCGGCTTCCCTCCTTGTTCTTCCATGGTGCCCCCTGAGCGCCCAGGGAACAGGCCCTCCTCGCGGGATGCAGTGCCCCTGAGCATCGCTGCCTGACAGTGACACTTCACTCAAGCGCAGCCTCTTTCTGAGACACCCCCAAATTTACAGTGTCAGTGACGCCGACTTGCTGGGGACTGTTTTGTTGAGTCAGTGACGTGACGTGACGGTCATCAGAATACTCCCTGCCCAGCTCGAGAGCTCCAGGCCAGTTGGGGAAGCCAATGGAATAGGAGGATTGGGGTGATGTCACCAAGCGGGGCCACAGAGAGGGCACCATGGGATAAAGCAGGTTCAGCAAACAGGAAGAGAGACCAGAGCCAAGGAGCCAGAGGAGGCCGAGTTCGGGATCCCTGGAGGCCCCAGGAAGAAGGGGTGCAGGAAGGACCTGGGCTCTGACCGTCCGCTGGCAGAGGGGAGGGGCGGCCACGGAGCCTGGGCTTCCATCCCTGCCCATCGGTTGCTCTTAGCAACACTCCCTCTTCCCATTGTCCGTCTTCTCCAGTCACATTGAGCTCCCCCTGGCGCTCTTCCTCTCTCTCTGGCTTCTTTCCTACCGGCCCCCATTTCCCTTGTGCCTGGAACAGTCTCCCACTTAGCATCTGCCTCCCTCACCAGCTCCGCCGGCTTCTCTGATTGAGTGCGAGTCCAGTAACCCTGTGCCCTTCTTTTCCCAAAGCGTGCCTCTTAAATCTTGAGGGAAGAAAGGCCCCTGACCACCCGGGTTTCATAAAGGGAAATGTGAGGTGAGGAAGCCCCGTGCCTGATACCTAATAGTGCTCAGTGAACTGCAGCTATTAATAAATAGAGAGATGACGACAATGATGATGGGACAGAGGGTCTTAGAAGACCAGCTTCAACTACCCAGAGTTCTAATATTTAGTTAGAGCAAAGACCAATAGATTTTCCCACCACGCCCAACTTCCCCTTCCAGCTCAGTCTGAAACAAGCCGACCTCCGTCCACATCCTCAGCCCTGGCTCGCCGGACCAGGGTGGACGTCCACCCACGAGGGCCAGACTCTTGGCCACTAGTGGCCAGTTGGGCCTTCACTATGGAGAAGGCAAATTAAGAGACAAAACCCCAAAGGGATCACATAAGCACAAGAGCGAAGGGCCTCCAATGGATTGTTGAGCTCTGATTCTTGCCCTACCCGGAGCTACAGTTTTTCTGGAAGATTCCATGAGCACTGTGTCCTTATGAACATCGTTTGCTGGAGCCAATTTGAATAAGTGGTTCTGAGCTCACATCTCAACCCAGTCGCTTCTGTGTGACAGAGAAAGTTATTTAACCTCCCTTAACCTCACTTTCCTCATCCATAAAAGACGACAGTGCTACCTGCCTCGTGGTGTGTCTCAGCGATGGGCCGAGGGAGCACACCCTCCCGCCAACTTTTATCAAGGGTGCAGCATCTTTACGTCTTTCCCCTCTCTCCCCTGGGGACAGTGGGAATGTTGGGATACAGGCCGTGAGCTCAACTGCACGCTGTACAGACCGCAAGTAGCCGTGGCCTAAGTAAGGTACCAATGTCTTTCTTTCTCACATAAGAGTCTGAACAGAGATGGTCCAGAGCTGATGTGGCAGCTCTAGGCAATGAATTCATCCAAGAGCCCAGCTCCACGTCTCCAGGGTGACGCTCAGATGCACGATTCAAAACAGCTCCCCACCAGGACCAAATTCCAAACAGAAGGCTGGAAGGAGGACAGGGGAAAGGGCATGTTCCCCATTGCAAGGACATGCCCTGCCATGTCCACTTGCAGCTCATTGGCCAGAACTAGTCACATGGTCATACTTATCTGCAGTCCAAGGTGGGAAATGTAGGTTCTTATTGTGTTGACCGTGTTCTGTGCTGAAAGCAGGGTGACATGAAGTGAGCACAGCCAAGAACTCCGGCCACCAATCAAAGGAAACAGGAAGAGTTCCTTGGAGCTGGGGTTGTAGCTCAGTGACAGGGTATTTATCTGGCACTGGGTTCAATCCTCAGCACCACATAAAAATAAACAGATAAAATAAAGATATTGTGTTCATCTACAACTAAATTTTTTTTTTTTAAAAAGGAAGAGTTGCTGATGACATCATTTTAACATCCTGATCAAGCCATACCTGAAGCCTGTGCTCCAACCTGAGCAGGCTACCATATACTTTCTCCTACTTGTGTTGTTGTTTGTTTGTTTGTTTTTAGGTACCAGGAATTGACCCAGGAGTACTTTACCACTGAGCCACATCCCCAGCCCTTTTTTTTTTTTTTTGAGACAGGGTCTCTCTAAGTTTCATAGGGCCTTGCTAAGTTGCTGAGGCTGACCTCAAACTTGTGATCCTGTCTCAGTCTCCCAAGCCTCTCGGATTACAGGCGTGTGCCACTGTGCCTGGCTTCCTTACTTATGTTTTTAAGAGCATATTTTTAGATACTGACACTAAGCAGAGGAATTAGAGTCTAAATCCCAGCTTATTTCACTGAGTTACTTTGGGCAAATTTCTTAACCTTTTTATTATTTTGCAGTGTTGGGGATTAAACCCAGGGTCATTCATGCTAGGCAATCACTCTGCTACTGAGCTATATCCTCGGCCTTCTTAACCTCTTTAAATTCAGTTTTTTCCTTGTGCTTCTGTACTGGGGTCAGGATTCAACACTTGTGTCGGTAGGAGAATTAACAATGAGAATATACATGAATGTCATCCGCACATAATAGGTGCTCAAAAAAGTCTTCCTTCTACTCTCTTCTCATCATGTGTCTGCCCAGATAATACCATTTGGGGCTTTCAAAAACCACAAGATTCTTCTGAATCATATCTTTAACACAAGTTGCCATGACGTTTTGCTTTGCTTTGGTTTTTGGTGGTAGAATGCAGACTCTGAGGTCCCAGCTCACGTGTTGACTAGCTGTTAGACCTCAGGCAAGTGTCTTAACCTCTGAGCTTTCGTTTCCCTGTCTCCCTTACAAAGTAAGGACCCAAGATCATTTTTGTAAAGCACTGAGCATTCAACATGACTTTGGACCTCAGGGCCATGGGTGGCTTACCATGGCATGAGGAAAAGGAGAAGAAGCCAAATAGGTTTGGGTTGGAAGGGAACAAAAGGAGACAAAAATCGCGATCAGTATTTAGAAAACCCTCAAGAACGTAATAAAAAAGACACCATAATGGGTGAATTTCCAATCTCATTTTTCTGCCTCTAGAAAAAAACAGAATCAAGAGAGTCATGTTCAAAACTCCAATCTGACCCAGAGGACCTCTGTGCCCTTGGGCAAGTGCCTTTGCCTTTCTGTGTGTCAGTCCCCGCGACCCAAGTCCCTGTCCAGGGGTCCTTTCCTCTCGGTAACCACCGGTGGTACCACCACTGACCAGCAGAGGGCAGCAACGCCCCAACATTGACTGAGTGTGTTGCCGAGGCAAGAAAATTGTGCTGAAATCATTTTCAGAGTCTTCGTTTGTCCTCGGTGCAGAATCAGAACAAGGTCTTGCCCTAGTGTACAGCTGGGAAAGCAGCCTTAGAGGCACAAACTTAGAAATGCTTCGTACAAACCATTGAGTGGTACATTGATCACACAACGTCCTAAATGGAGACCGTTTGAATTATAAAAGCACATGGCTGTGGGTCTGGTCTCAATAATCCCACACCTACTTTAGGGCTCATGAAGCACATTCTGCTCCTCAATATCAGGAAGTTCTCATCTTATTCCCCCAGTTTACAGGTGGGCAAGCAAGCTTCTAGATGTCATGACACTTGGCTTCGTGCTTTCTTAATTGATCCATCTTAGAGCGAGTGAATTCTGAGAAATATTTGCTTAATAACAACAGAACTTGGTGTTTTGCAGCAGTTTTGGTGTGATGACATGTTCAAGGTTCTGGTCCACATTACTGTTCCCTGTTTTGCAAAAGAAACGGAGCACCTTTCACAATCTCAGGACCCTCGCCAGTTGTTAGCAATGCCTTAGGGGAGCTGGAATAGCCTTAGATTAGCAGCAGTCCTCGAAAGAGACTGTCCCCAGCTCCAGTTCTGATACCCAAACCCCAATCACACACCCAGTCAGTATGGGCGATGTCTCCAACAGACTCCAGGATCCAGTAAGGTGCTGTAATAGAAAAGCAGGGCTCGAATGAGTTTAAGCACTTAAAGAACATCGAGCAAACGGCAAGGTGCCCCAAGCAGCCACTCATCAGATTCTTTCTGTCTCTCCTTCATCCTGAGTGAACTCCCTCATGGCTGCAAAATGGCAACTGCATCCCCAGCCATCACACCCAAGGAAGTTAAGTCCTGAGGACCACCAGACACCATCTTCCTGCATCACTTTACCAAAGCAACGTCCCCGCCCCCCCCCCCCCCCCAGCCTGTTTGTTCTCAGGTCTCACTGGCCAGAAGTGGATCACATAGCCCTGCCTAAGCAGCCACTCACCAAGGCAGTGGGATTGGCATGCAGGCTTAGACTTCTTGTTCTCTTAGACGTGTCCCCAGGTGACTCTTGGAAATGTCTGGGCACGTCTTTGGACATCACAAGTTGGTGGGGTGCGGAGGCAAGGCTATGGGCATCTACTGGATAGAGGCCAGAGAGGCTGCTTAGACACCTTCCAAGGCCCAGGAGGCCTGGCTGGACCAGCCTGAGGGGGCACCTCTAGCACAGGCACGGGCCTCACAGCTGCCTCTAAGAAGCAGGTGGCCCCAGGAGGAGGGAAGATCATCAATAGTGGGGCTCAGAGAGCAGGAAAGAGGTGGGTGTTGGGGAGGCAGTCAGCCGTGTCTGCCTTACGCCCTGATGCTATTAATTTAGCTCCCAATAAACTCCCGCTCTACACTGTGTGCAGGCCCTGCCGGGGGGAGCTGGGGGGTGACAGGATCAGCCTGGCCCTGGCCCGTACATGGCTCACAGGCTGGCTGCTGCATTCCCCCTTGTGACTGTGACTGGGATCCGAGGCCACACTCTGGGGATCCAACACGTTGTGCCTGGCCACTCACCCTAAAAATCAAGCAGAGAAGCTAAGAGGGAAAATATGAGAAGAACTTTAACCAGTGCGGCTACAACAGAAAGAAAAGGGGCGCCACCCACATCCTTATTTTGTGCTGAGCCCCGCCTTCGAGGGCTGATGGCGACTTTGAAGGTTTAGAGGAAGGGGATCGAGGGCAAGAGTGGAGGTTGGCGCCGCCAGAGGCTATTTACAGCTGCCCGACCGGTGACCCTGATCAGGTGTGCTCTGGTCCATCGTGATCTTGGGATCGGCCAGCCGGGCCTGTCCACCATGAGGCAGTGGCTGTGCCTGAGGCATGGCTTCCGCCAGGGGAGTTGGGTCTGGAAGGCTGGCCCTGCACCTTGAGGTTAGTTTGAAGAGGACGTAAAGATGACCCTCCAGAGGGCAGAAGAGCACGCTCCAGAAGACGCTTCCGAAGATGGCTGCGGAGGGGGTCTCGCTGTATCCAGCTTTCACGACCCAGAGGAGTCACTCCTTCCTCCTGGCCACCCTCAGCTCCTCGGAGTCCAGGTGGTCACCTGACTGGAGGCTGGTCAGTCCCACTGGCTAGTGATTGCTTCACAAGGGGGCACATGACTGGACCAACCAAGATCAGTGAGGCTCAATTCCATTTGTCGGAACTGTCTGGAAGGAGAAGCTCTCTTCCTGTTGGATTTGAAGGTGATGACTTGACCGCTGGCAGCTGCCAGGAGAGAGAGCATGCTTGAAAGTAAAGCCAAGACGGTAAAGAGCCGTGTAGACATGGGAAGGAACGACAGGAAAACAGAGGAGCCCCTCCGTCCAGCTGTGCTTGAGGTCCCTGGTGCCCTTGGATTTTCCAATGACGTGAAGCCATTGCCCTTTTTCTGCTTCAGCTGGGTTCAGTTAGCTTTCTGTCTTGTGCAAATAAAAACTCCAACAGCCTTGGTCACTCAGACTACTGGGGATTTCCTGGACCACTACTAACCAGCTGTGTCTTTGAATAAGTCATTTCATCTCTCCAGACTCAATTCCCTAAAGTGGAGGAGATCATATGTACCTTTGGGGGAAAATGGAAGGAGCACTGGTCTTCTGCAGCCAATATCGCTTTGTGGAGGTGGAGGGAAATAGAAGTGGAAGAGGTTCTTACAAAATGGCAGGGATCATTTCAGGACAGATTCCAGAAGGGTTTAAAAGGACGTCAAGCTAAAGGGTAACCTCAGAGACTATGGGAGTTAAGTGGTGATGGAATCAAGTGCAGTGGGTGCCGGAATAAGGAAGATCATGGGCTCTTTGGTGTACGTGAGACAAAGCAGTATTACTGTAAGAAAAATAGGAACACAAACACGATGATAACCATCAGCTGACATCTGCTTTAGGGTCAGAGACAATAGGGAGTGGTGGGGACTGTGGCAAACCGGCTAGTGCATGCCCCATTGACAGCGCACAGCTTCTTTTCAGCTGCAGTTCATCTATGCCACAGAGTATAGCCAGATTTTCTACTTTTCCAAGGAAGCTTAGATATTCAGGTTCTTACATGAAATATCTTAATTTTTAAATGTTGGTTCCTTTTTTAAAAAAAGCTGTGATCCGAGTACTATTTAGCTATCTGTCAAATTTAGGGCATGAAATGCTCGTGAATGCTTCCTTATACAGGTAGAGAGAGATGATTCATAGTTGGAAGGATGAGAGTGCCTGGCAGGGAAACGGTTCTTATAAAACTGAGGAATGGACATGCTCTGAGAAGAGATGTCCAGTCCACACGCTTTCACCACAGGGCTCACGGAGGGCCCTGTGTCCAAGCTACTAGAAAGTCATCCCAAGAATATCCTCTCTGCTGCCCACTGGTGGCCCTCCAGCCACAGCTGGCTCTCAGGTCCCTCAGAAGCTCAGGAAGCCCAGGTGTGGCAGAGGTGGTGAGCTGGGGTGGGCACCAGGGATGTTGCCTGGTGGTAAAGTGCTGAAAACAAACAAAAACAGACTCTCCAGATGGTGCAAGGGAAAGGACAGTTTTTGCTTCGAGGTGCCCACCTGGCTTTGTCACCACCACGTCATGGGTGCCTTTTTGTCTCCTTGCCTGCAGGCGAGTGCCGTTAATGCACAAAGCTTTGGTGATGTGGCAGTCACCATGTGCACTGGCCTTGTCTTCTTGTAGGGAGTCTGGTGGACCCCAGTCCTTCCTCCTGCCCCTCTGGACCTGCCGAGTTCATGCCAAGGCCACACCCCCAGGCTGCTCTCAGTCAAGGACGGAGCATAGCGGAAGTCTCTGCTGCGGGATCTGGGATTCCTCTTATGGGTACCCCCAGAGACCCACCAAAATGCTTTCACCTCTGCGCTGCCGTCTGAGGCTCCGCCCACCTCTGCTTCCTTCCCACCCCCTTTCCCAGGGGCCAGTCCTGCGTGGGAGGCTCAAGACCGTTCTGCCCACTCCTGCTTCCCACCCTTGAGCCTTCCCTCTGTCGGTCCTCTGACGTCTGCGTTTCGGGGGAGCTGAACGAACACGGAACTTGTGTCTTGTGGAATGAGACAAGGAAGTTGACAGTTACCCAGACTCACAACCATCTGCGTGAAGGGACTGGGGTTTCACACTGTCATGGCGAGGACCGTGGGTTTTGGAATCAGACGAGTCGGGTGTGGATTCTACCCACCAGTGGAATGACCCGTGAGCAGTGTCTTCCCCCACCCAGGTCTCTGCTTCCTCATGTGCAATCGGTGATTCCTAACTGGAACCCACCTGCCCCCAGGAGACGCTTGGCAATATGTGGAGGCATTTTTCGTTTGTCACGACTGGGAGCAAAGGAGGTGGCTGCTGCTGGCATCTGGTGGCTGGAGGCCAGAGATCCTGCTTGATACCCTGCAGCCCAGAGCTGCCCTCCGCGTGCATGACCAGGGCCCACCCAGCCCTGGCTGTCCACAGCGTGAGACCTGTGTCCCATGGAGACGATGATGGTACCAGCCAGAGGGTCCCCATGGGACCGTTTGCTCGACATCTGGAGTTTCTAGCTTCCCTCGCTCTCCATGCAAACTCCACGGGGCCAGGGAGCAGCGTTTGGTGTCATCCGCGCCTGGAACATGGACGGTTCCAAGGAAGTCATTGCTAACGGTTGGATCAAATTGTGATCAAATAAGAGCAGATCGAAGAGCGGTAACTATCACCATCATCCGCACCGTCTTTCCAGTCCCTGGCTCCACGATGGGTCCCTGGTATCTGTTGAACGAACGAATGAGGAAGGAAAAGCCGTCTAATCAATAACCACGCGCTCACGTGCTCAGGAGAGACACTGAATACTCTTGAGAGAGTGGTCTGTGCCTTTTGCTCTGCCGTGCAGAATTTGGTTGGTCAAAGAAAGAGGTCGGGACCTCTGCCAGCCAGGCCGTGGAGCCGGGGTCAGAATCAAGGTCCCTGGAGTCTAGGACACACATCGTGCTGGCTTACGCAAAAAAGGAAAACGGGCCAGGCTTTGTGGGCCATGCTGTGAAACAAGAGCTGTTTTCAGGGCCGGGGAACACGCTCTGCCCCATGTCTCTGCCCCATGTCTAATTTCTTCCATCTGTCTGGTATCTGACCTGTGCTGCCCTCAGCCCTTGCCACACATTGTCTGCATGTTCCCATATAAGGCGATCTCTCTCCCTCTCCTCCCACCCTCCCTCCCGCCCTCCCTCGCAGGGCTGGACAGCACCAGCGTGGCTTCCTTCACTCTGTTCTCGCTCTCTGCCTGCCCTGGCAGACTCTGCTGCCCCATGGACGGCTGCAGAGCGGGAAGGGGCAGGGGGCTGCCAAAGAATGTGGCAGGTTTATTTTTACCCAGGCTGCATTCTTTGCCGGGCCTGTGGGGCCCCAGCCACTTGGGGACGTCACATGGTCGATAAGACAGTGGGGGTGACTGAGATCTGTGGCTCAAATCTGCAACACCCCAGGTGTGAGCCATCGTCACGGAGTTGAAGGGAGGTAGCGGGGAGCAGAGACTCTGAGGTCATGGGACTTGCTCGTTCCCACTGCCCTGGGTCTGATTCCCAGAAGCAGGAGTTTGATCCTTCCGAGAAGCAATAGCAGGAATTGAGATCTGAAACAACGTAGGACCACCTCTGGGTGAAACCCAACAACGCGGCGCAGTGAAGAAGATCCAGGCATCAGGGTAAAGGTCTTAGCCGTGCGACCTTGAACGAGGTGCCTGAACTCTCTGTCAGTTTCCTTGTCTGTTTGATACTGTTCTGGTGTTACAGTGAAACTACATTCCGTGTCTGTTTTATTTCCTGTTGTTGCAACAGTAGCTCTATTAGCACTTGGCATATAGTAAGCACTCAAATACATATAGAACGAGTTCCATGAGATAATACTTTTCAGTGCTTATCACCCAAGAAATGATAACCGATCCACAACAACCTACTCAAGAGCAACAGATGTTTATTAAGCACATATTAAGTGTCAAGCCTTGTTAGGTGTTGGAAATACAGCAGTGAACAAGATAGACAAGATCCTGCCTTCAGGAAGCTTCTATTCCAACAAGTGAGACATTTAATAAAGTAAACAAAGTTCAGAGAATGCTAAGTGCTATGAAAAAAAAAAAAAAAAAAAAAACCTTTTTAAAGAAATGTTTCTTGTGTGCCCAGCTCACACACATGCATATTTATTAAAATGAAATAAAACTTTCACAGAACGATTGCAAAGATAGCTGCCCTCAGGCTGCTCTGCCATCAGGAGGTGGGGCCAGCCCTCCTTCCCTGGAATCTGGTCAGCTTTTGTGAACTTGCCTTGCCAATGTGGACGCAGCAGAGGCCTCTCTGTGCCGGGTCTGGCTTGAAGAGGCCTGGCAGCTTCCACTTGTGCGCATGGTACAAGTGCAGAAGCTCGGCTCAGACCATGAGAGATTGTTCCCTGAAACAGAAACAGCAGCCAGCACTACGCTGGGAAAGGAGGAAAGTATAATCCCAGCAGAGTTCACAGCAGGATGCATGTGAGTGACCCCAGAAGATCCCACAAGGAGCAGAAGAGCAGCCCAGCTGAGCCCGGCTCACCCACGGCTGGGGGGTGGGCTGGGGAAATTGTTTAAGTCAATAAATTTGGAGCAATTTGTTAGGAAGAAAAAACTTCTCCTTTTTTTTTTTTTTTTTTAACTAGGGATTGAACCCAGAGGTGCCCTACCATTGAGCTACACCCCCAGATCTTTTGAGAATTTTCTATTTTGCCCTGTGCAGTAGTACACGTCTGTCATCCCAGCGACTCAGGAGGCTGAGGCAGGAGGATCACAAATTCAAGACCAGACTCAGTAACTTAGCAAGGTCCTGTTGCAAAATTTTAAAAAGGATGGAAATGTGTTTTCAGGGGCGAAGTGACCCTGGGTTCAACCTCTAGTACAAAATACATACATATATATGTTTTGAGACAGGGTCTCACTAAGTTGCCCAGGTTGATCTTGAACTTGTGGAACTTGCCACCCTCTGCCTCAGCCTCTCTAGTAGCTAGGATCATGGGTGTGCCCAACCACCCTTGGCCTTGCTTCATTTTTAAAAAACGTTAATCAAGACCTACCAAATTGATTTCAAGATCCTCTAAGAGACCAACGTGAAGAACAAGACTGGGATGGAGAATGAACGGGTAGGTGGGTCCCTTCAGCAAGAGGTTCAGGAAGGGCCTCATGGGAAAGAAACATTTGAGCTGAGACCTGAATGTGGAGAAGGACCCAGGCTGGGTAGACCTGGTGAAAGAAGAAAAACAGCAGTGCAAAGGTCCTGGGGCTGGGACAGGTTTGGGGCATTTGGGGAAGGAACAAAGTAATGAAATCAGGCCAAAGTCAAGCAGCGCCTGGGACTTCAGCCAGAGAGAGCAAAGCCGGCGTGGAAGTCGCGAGGTGCCCTGCTTGGCCTCCCATGACCCTGCCCACCTTTTTATTATTTATTTTTTAATTGAGGTGAGGTTCCTGTGACATAAAATCAACCGTTTTAAAGGGAACGATTCAGCAGCACCAAATGCATTCACGATGTCATGCAACCATCGCCTCTACTTCCAGAAGGTTTTTGTTGCCCCAGAGGAAATTCTGTTCCCACGAAGCACCTGCTGGGCTTTGCCCCTCCACCCAGCCCCCAGCAACCACTGATCTGCTTTCTGCGTCTATGGCTTTGCCTCCTCCAGCTATTCAGGCGTGGAGTCACACCTCGGTGCCCTTTTGTGACGGCTTCTTTCCCTGGGCCTAGTGCCTTTGAGGTGGGCACGTGGCGTGGCCGGGTCAGCAGCTCATTTCCTTTAGGAGCTCAGTCCCTTTCCACCTGATGCTCCCGCTGTGATTTGTCTATCCACGCATCCGCTGGCCCACCACTTCCATTCTAGAATTCCATCTATGGTGCTGTCACAGACCTTGATTTGACGTCACCAGCCCAGGAGGATGAGAAGGTCTTGGCAGCGTGAAGGACACCACCGTTTGTGTCCTGCTGTTCTTGGCCTTTTCTCGTCCCCTCCCATCAACCTTTTCCTGCATGATCCTGAGTTTCCTGATGGCCCCAAATCCAGCTCCGCTGCCGGTTACCCTTAAGTGCTCCCCCTGAGTTCTATAAATACACCAGACATTCAGCTGGGAAAAAGCCCTTGAAAGGCATCTGAAATGAAAATACACTTTTTTTTTTTTTTTTTTTCCCATCGTGGGCTAAGCGTTCTCTCTCCATCTTCCCCTGCTCTGATTTCAGGTCAGTGCCTGGGATTTGGAACCAGTAGCCCAACCTGGGGAGAGAAGAGTCTCCTGGCCAAGCATCTGGAGGCAGAGAAGGCCAGCCAGCGTGTTAACACCAGCCCTCCTGTGCCCAGGAGCCCTGCCCCGTCCACTCAGCAGCTGACTCCGGTCCTTCTTCCAGGGTCTCCTGAGCCGGTTTTGAGCCAGTTTGGTGGGTTGGTGAAAATGGCCCTGAAGTGACCTCGACTCCTGTCTGAATCTTGGTTCGGCCAGTCACCAGCTCTGTGACTGTCAGCTCCCCAGGCCTCAGTTTCCTTAATCGTAAAATGGAGGGGAAACACGGGGCCCTTGCAGGTTTGTTGTGAAGATTTCATGAGATGCTGCAGGGCACAGGTTGTCTGCTGGAACCAGGCCCCCGCGATGCCTGGCCTCAGGGGACGCTGTGAGGTGGACTCATGGACTCGCAAGGCCTCACGGCCACAGGATCCAGTCTTTACAGAAGCACCTGCACTCCAGATCCCCGCTCTGTGCTCTTCTTCCCTCCTCTCGTCCTGGGGGGCATCTGCATGGGCAGCCTCAGGGGAGCTCCCTTCCCCTTCGGCTGGCTGTGGGTTTTGCCACCCTGGGACCAGGCAAGAGATCAGAGAGGGTGTGAGGAGGCAGCGTAGGGCCAGCTGCGTGCAGAAGCTCCTCGGGCTGCTCCCTGCATTCGGTGGCTCTTTGGAACTTCGGGTGCCTGTCGCTTCTCTTCTTGCTTCAGGCTGAGGGTCAGCCATGGCTGCCTTGGTCATTGGTCCCTTGTTGGTTGCCCTAAACCCTGTCCACACCTTATAGAGAGTGCCTTACTAAGCTCTCCCCGGTTACCTGGAGTGTGTCGTCTTGTCCCTGGAAGGATGCCTGTGGAGAGAGATCATCAGTTTCAGCCCATGACTCAAATTCCCAAGAAGAATGGCATTATTTCATAATGTGCTGAAATCCATTATCGCCCCCGTCGTGCGAGGGAGGAGAGGGACGTAACCTCATTATCGAGCATCCACCCCACACACCTTGGACACACGTGGGTCCCTGGGCTCTACGCAGGGGCAGAGCTTTGGGGTACCACTCGGGGGCTCACTCTCGTGGCTTGTTTGGTCACCCATCAGCCCAGGCTGCAGGTCCTTTCAGGTTGAATGGCACCAATGCCTCCACGTCGGATGTGGGACAACCAAAGATTCAGCCAGACTGGAAGCCACGAGGCTCATGGCCGAGCATCTCTGCCTTTTCAGGGCCGCTCTGCTTTTACCAAGGTGTGTCCCTTTCCTAGGAAGCTTCTTAGCATCTCTCTTCTCTCTGCATCCCCCCCCCCCCGGAATACAGCTTCATCCGATTTTCCACTTGCCAAAGGCGAGGCTACGGAAATTGCTTCAACACACGAGTGCACATGTACATTAATATTTGGATAAGTTCCGACACACAACGTGAAGCATTTGAACAAAGCTCCTGATGTATAGTAAGTGCTCAACGGTGATGACACAATTCCAACTTGATCCCAATGGGAATGTTGGGGGTACCCTGCATACATCCACACTGACAGCCAGGGAGTCAATATGAGCTGCAGGTTGTCTTGACTACTCTATATTGCCCATGAATCTCATCAGTGATTTCCAGTTTTTGCAAACCGTAGTCTACTTGCAAACACAAAAGTCATCTAAAAAAACTATTTGGCAAAAATGTAGTACCAGGAATACACTTATAAGGCCTCTAGAATTGCATCCATTTAGTTGAATGTTTCACATGTTGTTTATCGTTTTACCTTTTAAAGAAAGCACATTCTGCTACCAAACACATCCACAGGATGCAATTGCCAGAGCAGAGACATTTTAGGATATCTGCAAACCTCAATTCAAATTTCCGTTTAAATTTAATTTCTTTCATCTCCAAGTAACCTAGATGGCAAAGGCATTAAATGACAATTAAGGGGTACTGGAGTAACCCACTTCTGAATTTCTTCCTGTGTCTGGGTCATTTTTCCCAGTCTTGATAGAGTGAGACATCGTGGGCAGTGTGCAGAGCCCCAGATGGGATAGCATCTTGAACACTGGCGTTCGCTGAATGCTCGTGCAGGATCCAGAAATATCTCATGGTCAAGATGAAAGGTCTAAATTTAATACCAAAAACAGAAAATTGGCTTGGCTTCCCTGTTCTCTGCATAGGAAAGTTCTTGTTTGGAAGTTCTGAAAAGAGAAGGGGCTGGACACATAAAGTTCATGGCATCCTCAGATTACCATGGGGATCTGGGGGCAGGAGGGGGTCTACTGTTGTCCCAAGACCTCATCTGGCCCTCAGTAGAGTGAAGACAGAGAATGCACTGGAAGGAAATCAAGAAGGAGGTGCTCTTTAATACAGATATGCCCACAATCAGGGCACATTTCTATCATTTAACTTTAGATGATATATTTCTTCTTCTGGATTTTCTTATTCAGCTTTTAAGATGCAACAGCCTCCCCTGGCTATCTGGATGGGATACCTATTGTTTTTGTTTGCACAGCATCCCGACCTCTGCTAACAACTATGGGCCTTCCTTGGGGTAGTAACCCTCACCTAGTCTATTACCCTAGCCATCGGAGTTATAGCAATTAGTTCAAAAGTGGTCTGACACAACTCTCATTGGCTCTGGGAATTTGCTGAGACTACTGGAGAAAAGGGTTTACTTTTGCACTAATTGCTATGTTGATGGAATGTAGAACTGTTGCCACTAGCAACCTATTCCAGAGGAAAGTAGAGATGAGAGGCAGAGAGAGAAAGAATATAAAGATGACATCACTGAGCTCCTAGATCAAGCCATACCTGAAGGAAGTAATAACACTAGATTTCATAGTTACACAAAAATTTGACCTTTTATCTAATTTTTTATCTTATATTAGACTAAGTCTTGAAAAGCACTGTGATTTTGCCCCCTCTGAATAACCAGAGCAGAGGTTCACAACCTTGGATAATCCTTGCAGTATCTATAGTTAAACAAGGAGGTGGAAGGGGCAACTTCCAGCCTCTCCAAACTCCTCCACACTCTCTGCCACTAGAAGGTGGTAACTATTTTAAGCCCATTCCACACAAGCAGCATCTTCTTATCAGAAAGCTTCTGTTGAAAAACAAAATTCGAATTTTGGTGTTTCAATAGCAAGGGATAAGATGGTTTCAAGCAGGTCTGTTGTTACAACCAAAAACTGCTAAAGAATCCACATCTTAGGTCCTGTAGTCTACAACCATGGGCACCTAAGAGGCCAAAGCTTAAGGACAATTGAGAAGACAAGACGAACTCTAGGAAGCCCCCCAATGTGTCCTGTTTCTAGTCCTTGCGGTATCTACATAGTTAAATAAGGAGGTTGAAAGGGGAAGCTCATCTGGCTCAGCCAATAGAATTTTTACCCACTAGAGGATGAAGGTATATATGTGAGTGTCCATAGCAGCACATCATAGCCTGGAATGGGAGCAACCCAAGAGTCCAGCAACAGATATGTGGATAAACTGAATGTAGTCTATCCATACAGTGGAACATTATTTTGCCATAAAAAGGAATGAAGTACTATGCATACTACATCATGAATGGGCCTCAAAAACATACTAAGCGAAAGAAGCTGACACCAAAGGCCACATGTTTTATGATTGTATTTTTATGAAATGTCCAGAAGAGGCAAATCCGTAGAGACAGAAAATGAACTAGTAATTGCTGGGGGCTGGGGAGGGGGCAGTTTTTCACTGCCCATTGGGGGGTGATGGTGGAAGGGTGCAGGGTTTCTTTCTAGAGTAATAAACATGTTCTGGGATCAGACAGTGGCAATGCGCACACACCTCTGTGCACAGGTCGAAAGAAAACACTGAATTCATATTTTGGGCAAATTGCATATCTCAGTAAAACAAATAAAATTGCATATCTCAATAAAAAGAAGAGAAGGAATGGAGTGGAAGGAGAAGCTTTCAGAACAGCTATCACCTGTCCAGAACTTCCCTGCATCTATTAAAAAATGTCAAATATGATTCAGCCAAAAGGCATCATTAGGGGCTGACACAGAAGACAGCATAGTACCTAAGGGAAAAATCTTCACATGGGTGGCTGAACTTGAGACAAAGTCAGCAATGTCTCCCTGTCGTGGAATTGTGAGAATTTCCTCTTAGACCAACCCCCACCCCCAGTGAATTCACCCCAGGTTTTATCTTTTTATAAAATTTTTTTTTTAAATTTGTTTTAATTAGCTATACATTTCAGTAGAATGCACTTTGATACACCACATATAATGTAGTATAATTTCTCATTCTTCTTGTTATACAAGATGTAGAAGCCCACTGGTCATATAGTTATATATGTACACAGGGTAATCATATCTGATTCCTTCTACTATCCTTCCTACCCTGCAAGGTTTCATCTTAAGTGAATCATGAGATGGGTAGTAAACCTGCCTTTGGCTTATATCCAGTCTCTATAGATAGGCAGGGACCCAGTATGTCTCTCTCTCTCTCTCTCTTTCTCTCTCTCTCTCTTTTGCTTCAAGTTGGAATATAAGTTTTTCAATTCAGGGATCCCAGGAAGCATGCTGAACACCCTCACATTCTTCCCTGTGTCCCAGAGCAACCGTATTGAGCACACAATTCCTTCAAGTTTGAGTACAAAGAGTGGATTCCATTGCTTACTGGAAATTGACGGAGGATTGTAGATTCACAACAGAAAAGAACAGAGTTTACATGATAGGAGCCACAGGTGGAGAAGGACTAAAAACTGCTGGATAAGTCACTTTTCTAAAGCCTATATCTTGTAGACCTTATAGGAGAGACAAATCTAACCATCTCATTTTTAAAAAAGAAAAGCAAAAAGGCAAAAATATCTCCAGCTTTTACCTGTATCAACTCAGTCTTCATGCCACCCCTATTGAGGAAAGAATTATTTTAGTCTCATTTTATTTATTTATTTATTTTTTTGGGTGCTGGGGGTCAAACCCAGGGCCTTGTGCTTACAAGGCAAGCACTCTACCGACTGAGCTATCTCCCCAGCCCCTTAGTCTCATTTTACAGATGAGGAATACACAGAGGTGTTAGGAGATTTCCCAAGGCCAACACAATGGCAGATCCAGGATTCAAACCCAGGAAGCCAGAAGCATCTCCTAACACACTCAACAGCATCAATTAATTACATAATCCCTTGTACAAATCTGGTAATGTTTCTCCCAGGATTATTTAAATTGTATACTTTTTTGAGGATTTAACTGTTGCCTCCCCTAATTGGTGATGAGCATCTGTGAGCTGGGAACAGTTTCAGTTTTTCTCCAAGTGCCCTGCAGAATACCTTCCCTTGATTATTCCTCAATAGTCAGAAAGCAGCCAGCAATAGGACCAGTCTTGGATGTTCTGTTCCCTCAGCCTGAAAAATTCCCCCTTATCCTGTTTGGTTAACTTTTACTGAACTTAAACCTCTCTGTCTGATGGAAGCTTTGCCGACGGTACTGTTCTTTTGACCCTACCTCCCCAAATAAATATGGGATCCTTCAGTGGGGCTTTGTCGTCACTGGCTTCTTTTGTTACAGCATTTATCTAAGTTGTAGCTGGTTTAATCATTTCTCTTCCTGCACCAGACTGTCAACTCCATGAAGGCAGGAGCCAGGTAAATCCTGTACTCCCTTGCATTCCCAGCAGTCAGCATAGAGCAGGGTATGCTAAGAAAATGCCCAATGCATATATATTTTTTAGTTTTTAGTTTTAAGTCTGATGCTAAATCTACAGTTGATTTCTCTTAAGATGTTTAAGCAGGAAATACAGTTTTCAGGGTAGGAGGAATTTCATTTTTTTCCCTTCCCTTTTTTAATTGCCAACGGATATCACGATGCACAAGGTCTCCAGTCTGAGAGGGATAGGTTCAAAATCTATTCACCAACTAAGACCTCCCCTGAATCAGCCAATGCAATTTTGGGGTCTCTATTTCAGTAAACTTACAAACTTTACCAACGAGCTTAGCACAGAGATCTCCCTGCATATGGCACAGGATGTGAACCACCAAGACTGCAAGGACGACTTTATTTCTGCATGTGCCCCCAAGAAGCCTCTCAGAGGTCAAAGGAAACTGTAAGCCATTTATTCTTGCCTTTTCTTTCAGGCTCTCATCTTACTAAAGAAGTCACTGGATTAAAAAAAAAAAAAAAAAAAAAAAATCAATTCCCAGTACAGGCAATGTGTCCCAATAATGTGACACAGGCTGAAATCTCCATGATGAATGTGTTTTGTTTTAATCTTGCCAGACTCTCCACGGTTGTTCCTGTGTATAACCTACTTTGGAAACGCTTATGTCAAAAACCTAAATTTGAAGCCGGGACCAAATGCTTCACATTCAAATCCTCACCCCACCAGCCCTGCTTCAAAGAAGGCATTACCCAGGTTTGATGAATGAATGAATGAATGAATGAATGAATGAATGAATGAATGAATGAACGAACGAACGAACGAACGAATGGAAGAAACAGCACAGGCATTTAGCACGTTAATCAGTCTTCTGCTGAAAGTCCTTCGTAAACTGTCACTGCAGGGTTCCTCGGCGGGGTAAGAGCCCCAAACGCTCTCTGCTCTCCGCAGTGGCTCAAAAGCTGCGAACCCACTTTGCACGTGGGCCGGACACACTCGCCCGACCTTCCCCGCCCGAGCCCCGCCCCGGCGCGCGCCCCCTTCCCGCTGCCGGAAGTGACGTCCGCCACGGCCTAGCAACCGTTGCCAAGGAGCTCGTCTCTAGGAACTCGCTAGCGCCCGGGGGCCTCTTGGGGGGGCGGGGGGAATTGGTTTCGTGAGGAGAATTTGAGGTAACCTCGCCAACTCGCGGTCGGAAGCTCCCCCGAACCCTAAAATGGGAGAGAACTCCCGCCCCCTTCGGGCCGGGCGCCGCCCCTCGCCCGCCGGGGATCGCGGCGGTTCCGTTCGCCGTTGCGGGTCGGCCCCGCCGGGCCTCGCCGGGATGCAGGCCGCTGCCCCGCGCGGGGCCCGGCCGGACGCGGGCCTCGGCCGCCGGTCCCCAGCCCGCGGCGCGGGGGCCGCTCTTTCTGGGGCGGCGGCGGCGCTGCCCGCGCGGGGCCCGGTCAGACGCACGCCCTGGTTTAATTCTGCCCACACCCCGGGGGCCCGTGTGGTGATGCTCGGGACTCGGCGGGGCCGCCTCGGCCGCCCGAGGACCCTAATTGCTTTTGCTAATTTCGGAGCGCAGAGCCCGCCGCGCGCGGGCCTCCGACCTGCGCCCCGCGCCCGGGTCCCTGGGGGCGGGTGGGCGACCAGGTGGGGCAGCCCCGGGTTCCTGACCCTTCCCGGAACGTCTGGCTCGTCCGCCAGAGTTTTGGTGTGGTTTTTCGAAAGAGGAAAAGAAGAATAGCCATGTCGGTAATTTCGAAGTCATTTAAAATTACGCGGGCGTGAAGATTTTGACGTGGAATTTTACTTAATGTACTTGGAACAGTGGAAAACGTGCGTCTCCAATGTGGATATTAAAAAAAAAAAAAACTTACATAATAAAGTTTTTCCTTTTTTTTTTTCCCCTTTTATAGCTTAAAGGAAATCTCAGATTTATAAGCCACAGGAAGGTAATCCTAGCTGTCCTCTTTTGGCTTCTTTCTACGATTTTAAGCATTTACTCATAATTGATAATCCCTTTACATTTTGATTTTTTTTTTTTTTTTAATATCCAGCTCCACAGCCCCAATTAAACCCATTTCAGAGCAAGGTGCTTATGTCTTGTGTAAAGTAGCATCTGTCCGTTTCATGGTTTTTTGCAACTAAGGAGCACTGAAGTAACTTTTTCTTCTTTTTAGCAGTTCATTCTGTAATGGCTAAGTTAAAACAGCTTACCTTGGTGAAGCTGTTTCCGCAGTAAGAAATCAAATATTCAATTTTTTGCAAAGTTGTGCTCGCTCTTACCATTCGCCTGATTTATTTTAAACTTAGTTTTCCGATTTTTCTGACCTTAGACCTGTGAACACGTTCATTCAGTCTAATGAAAAAAGTCAGTTTTAGACACAGGGAACGTTCACAGTGGAACTGGACAGAATTACTACCCCCATGATATTTACAGTTTTGCAGAGAAGAAAAATGTGTACATAGGAACTAGTACAAGATAAAAAGTAACCCAGAGAGTGAAGAGCCCTTGAAGTGTGGTCTGCCTGGAGACAGGGGCTGTTGTGCTGCAGAATCTGAAGATAGCTTGCATTTGGTGGGCAGGGCTTGAAAGGCAATTGAGATTTGCACCCCAGCATGTGGGGAAAAGGGGGCACATTCATTCTAGGTAGAGAATACATTAAACTGAAGATAGAGAAGAGAAGTAGAAAACTGTGTAAGGGGCAGTGACTATTTCAATGGGCTGAAGTTTGAAAGGGTGAAAGGTAACAATTTGGAGGTGAAGTTGGGAAAGTTAAGCTGAGCTTGGTCTTACAAGTCTTGAAGACCAAGAAGTTAGACTTTATTTTGTATAGGAGAAGCCTATAAATGATTTGCATTGGGAGGAAGTGGAGATGAGAGACTTTCTTCATTGAAGGCAAAGGGAAATGAAGGCCTGAATTACTCAGGATGGCAGAGTTGATGCCTACCAAGCTAATCTGATGACAGAGTGGTGAAGAGTGTTTGGTGGAGACCAACACTCAAGTGCATGCTGAGGTTACCACGTGCAGTCCTTACTTAGCTTCAGTTGGTTGCAACTAAGCATGGACATGGGCCCAGGGATGTCAGATCTGATTTTCAAGAGAAACTGGACATCGGGACTGGGGTTGTAGCTCAGTGGCAGAGCGCTTGTCTAGTATGTGTGAGGTACTGGGTTCGATCCTTAGCACCACATAAATATAAACAAAAAAAAGCCATTCTGTCCACAAAGAAAAAAAAAAAAAAAAAAAAGAGAGAGAGACACTGAACATCGAGACTTCAATGTAAAAATCTTCCTGTGTTTTAAATATGAACTGCTAATAATAATAATGAAAACAACTAGAAGAATGTCTGTAACCAAATGTTAACCCCTAGGTAGAAGTTGTACAACTGTGTAGGAGAGATTAATGTAGGTAGGATTTATTAGTCTTTTGTCCATGTTAATTCTGGTTATTATTATCATATCTGAGGCATATGCCAAAATATTTGATGTTAAAAATAATACATACTAAAAAAATAGCATATACTGTAACTTTCATAATAAAGCCTTCATACTCTGATTTCCTTCAACAGAATAGCACTTTACAGTGTTTTACATGCCATGCAGAATTATACCTTTTATGTATACTTCCTATGAACTTAATGCTGATTTTCTCCCAGAATTTTTGCTACCAATATTGAGGCATTGTTTCCTCTATTTTTTACTCTTCAGTTTAATGTTATAAAATACAATTATGAGTGATCAAATCAAATTCATTGTGGACAATCTCAATAAGGAGCCTTTTAAGAAGAATTATAATTTAATCACATTTGATTCCCTGGAACCTATGCAACTTTTACAAGTTCTCAATGATGTTCTGGCTGAGATTGACCCAAAGGTAAGAGTTTTCTCTTTCTCTGTAATGGAAAAGTTGACATGACAGCCAGTTTCTGCCACTAAATAGCTGTGAGTTGTGGGCAAATTACTTAACCTCTCTGGGTTTTATTTTCCATGCCTATAAAGTAATGATAAATTATCTTTAAGCTTTCTCTACCAACCCAAATTTTAAATTCTTTACTTGTACCTTATTTAGAAATTGTTTCTCTACTCTTCAACATAAATAGATTTGGCCCTGGAATGAAAACACTTTTACAAAAGGTTTTATTGTATTGCAAGTTAGCTCATGTCTCTCATACACTGGTCTTTTCCACTGGAGACTTGTTTTCTTAAGCTTAACATTCTTAATATGAATCCTGATCTGACTTGTGTGCTCTCTCACTTGGAATCTGGGGGCTCCCATACTGCTTTGCGAAGAGACCATTGTGTCTGTTATGCTCTAGCAAAACAATTTTGTCAGCACGTTTAAATATTGTTCTTTGTTAGGTATACAACAATGACATATTTTTCAATTTCTTTATTTGTTAGCAAGTTGTTGATATCAGAGAGGAGATGCCAGAGCAGACAGCCAAACGGATGTTGAGCCTTCTTGGAATCCTTAAATACAAACCTCCAGGAAATGCCACAGACATGTAAGAATCTGCTCATGTATTGCTTTTCTTTTTTAGCAGTGCTGGGGATTGAACCCATGGCCTCACACATGCCAGGCAAGCTATCTGTCACAGAGCTACATCCCCATCCCTTTTTATTTTATCTTGAGACAGAATCTTGCTACATTGCCCAGGTGGGCCCTGAATTTATAGCTGGGATTACAGGTGTGTACTACCATATCTAGCCTCACATATTGCTTCCTCCACCACCACCAGCCCTTTTTATTTTTAAAATTTGAGACAGGGTCTCACTAAGTTGCCAGGACTGGTCTTGAACTTGTGATCCTCCTGTTTCAGGCTCCAGAGTTATTGGGATTATAGGTGGGCATCATTGCACCCAATTACATATTGCTTTTATGTCCAAACCTTCAGATGCCACAATCAGTCATTTTAGACAATTCTTGATCTCCCTGATTCAATGGCCTGAGGATATCACTGAATTTTAAAATAGTTTTAAACCTTCTAATACTACTGTGTCTTGCAGAAGTCTTAAGTGGGTCAGTTCTTTCCTCTAACCAAAAAAGGTCGGGTTAATCCATTATACCATTTTATCATTTATCTGTCATCCCACATAAAAAAGAAACACTGCCCAGTCAATGAAGTAAAGTGTTTAATCTGACTATACCTATTAATAGTTTTAACACAACTTCCTTGAATACTTTGGTGATAAATTGGGGGCTCAAATTTCTTAATATAAGATTAACTTTAGAATAGCCTTGGATTTAGCTTTTTAAAGTAGTTATAGAAAACAATCAGGACATTGTAAATCAGATTTTGAGCAAAGGCTGACTTTTCCAGTTTTACTGATAAAGCATTTGTGTGTGTGTCTTTCTTAGGAGTATCTTTCGTCAGGGTTTAGTGATCGGAAGTAAACCTGTAATTTACCCTGTGCTTCACTGGCTTCTCCAGAGAACTAGTGAACTGAAGAAAAGAGCATATTTAGCTCGTTTTTTAATAAAACTTGAGGTACCACATGAGTTTCTTCAGGATGAAACTGTGGCTGACACCAATAAACAGGTATGTAATATGTGAATGGTATTTTGAAACTATCTGTAATGGATTTCGACGTGTGCATATTCAATACATGTTAATCTCTCTTCGTTATCTCTATTTCCAGGTGGCACAAAGGTAAAACAGTATCAACTGAAGGTTAGCTGCGGTCACATCTTAAAATAATAACTTTTGCACACAAAGATATTTTAGTGATAAAAGGGGTATATAGATAGTAAGTAAAAACCCTGAAATTAAGATTTTAGAATCTGCCATGTCTACACAATGTTACATAGTAGTTGTGAGTAGATAGGATCTTGGGCTCGAGACTGCAGAGCACTTTGTTTATCAGTAAGGTGACTATACAATTTGTCATCCCAATTTGATAAGAACAGGCTATCATAATAACTGCATCAGGATAAATGGTATAAATCAGCATTATCTCAAGCCATTTGGCACTGCTGAGCCCTTGCAAGCAAGTAGGCAAAGAAGCCAGGCTTGCAGCCTCAAAAGATGTAGAGATAGACTGGGAGCTTGTAGTCTCAGTGCATTTTTCTCACCAGAGTTTTGGAGTAACATCTGGTTCTGGCCTATGCTCTTAAAGCTCTTGATTACTGAGGATTCTGGCTGGTCTGGCTCCTGATCCTGGAATCCCACATTGCTGATCAAAGGCAAGAAAGAAACCAGGCTTAGATTCCAGAGGGGTTTAATTTAAAAAAAAAAAAAAAGCGTCTCAATTTAGCGTTTTGTATTTTTATTGCATAACACTCATTTGGACTGATTTGTGCCAGTTTGTTATGAGTAGTTTGTCAGTCTCTCTGTCCCAGAATATTGTGAGGTCCACCCAGACAGGTGTCATGTATTGTCCAGCTTTGTTTTCCTCCAGGTTGTATATAGTGGCTTGTATATGTTGCTCAATATTTGGATTGAATCAAACAATCAACTGAATGTTTTTATTTTTCATCTATATTTCATTCTTTTGGGTATACGTGGCAGTCACTCAAAATAGAGTCAATATTGATCTCTTAAGACAATATTTATGCAAATAATGTCAAATGTCATAGTAGATGCCATAGAAAAAGCTCAACAGAATAAGACTACACCTTCTGTACACCTTTGAAGATTTCATGTAATATAGGAAATAAAGAAGTATAAATGTGAGATATTTTCTTTTTCCTTCCATTCCCTCATTAATAAATTTGATAAGAACTAATTTCCTTAGAGGAATTTTATTCATAGTTTTTACTAAATATGCTCAGCTAATTAATGAAAGAATGGAAATAAAGACATGTTCGTTCATATATAAAATAACTTACATATTTAACTGGTCATTTAGCAGATACTAAAAAATGCATATTTTCTTTCTAAATGAAGAATTTTAGAACAAATAATATGGAGATATATAGGATATGAATAGTCAAGAAAAATATTATAATTTCCTGACATTGTCCAGTATTTTTAAAGCTACTATCCTTTTTTTTTTTTTTTTTTCCAGTGCTGGGAATTTAAACCAGAGCCTTGCACATGCTGGGCAAAGTGCTCTACCACTGATTACATCCAGGCCCTCCAAAGTGCCATTCTTTTCTTTTTTCTTTCTTTGTACTACTGGGGATTGAACCCACAGGTGCTCTACCACTGAGCTGCTTCCCCAGCCCTTTTTATTTTTAAGACAGTCTCTCTAAGTTGCCAAACCTGGCTTTGAACTTGCCATCCTCCTACCTCAGCCTCTTGTATAGCTGGGATAATAGGCATGTGCCACCACACCTGGTCCCAAAGTACTGTTGTTTAAAAAAGTGGATAACAGTTGTGATTTTTTTCATTTGACTACTTATTGGACACATATGATTATGCACTATGGTTAGTCCCAGGGGTACAAAGGTGTACACAATGAATATGATTCTTGTCTTCCTGGTTCTCACTAATGGAGGAAGACAAACAAGTAACTAGTCTATTATAACTTTATGTGGTATCTGCTGTGATAGCATAGGTACAGGGCCAAAGAGGTCTCCTCTAAGAATAGTGATATTTATGCTGAGACTTGTAGGATGAATCAGAGTTCCTCAGCTTAGGGGTGAGGAAGTCACTGAGTTTTTTCAGAGAGAGCTGGGTGCGTAAGCTGAAGGTAAGAGCATGGAATGTTCCAGGGACTGAAAAGAGATCAACATAGATAAGAGTATAGAGTGTGAGCTGGGAAAGTAACCAGAAATGAAGCTAGAAAAGTATTTAGTGGCCAGATTGTACAGATGTGCTTTTCTGTGTCCTATATAAATGTTTGAGGATGTGTTTTTAATGTGGTTTTTACAATGGTTTAATAATCACTACAAGTTTAAACACTTGATTAAGAAAACCCTATTGGCCGGGCATACTGGCATATGCCTGTAGTCCAGCAGCTTTGGAGACTGAGGTTGAAGGTTTGTGAGTTCACAGCCAGCCTCAACTAAACAAGGCCATAAGCAACTTAGTGAGACTCACTCTGTCTCTAAATTTAGAAAAAGAAAAAAGGGCTGGGGATATGGCTTGGTAGTTGAGCACCCCTAGGTTCAATTCCTGGTGCAAAAAAAAAAAAAAAAAAAAAAAAAGTGAAAAAAAAAATCCTGTTGGATCTAGTCATTAGTTTATAATTTAATGACATTCTTCTTTTAGTATGAAGAGTTGATGGAAGCCTTTAAAACTTTACATAAAGAATGCGAGCAGCTGAAAACATCTGGATTTTCTACAGCAGAAATCAGAAAGGTAAAGAAAAAAATAGTTTTATGAATTTGGATACTATTGAATTTAGCATTTTTGTTTGTCGTTAATTCAGTATGAGTTTTAAGACTTTATGGAGATTAGTGACAACAAATGGCCAGGGTAAATTCACAGGAAGTTCTGTGTACTGGGTGAGTCACTAGCAGGGTTTTTTTTTTGTTTTGTTTTTTTGAACTTTTATTTATTTATTTTCATTAACATTTTTTTGACAATGATAAATATTTTTTAAAAAAATTCTTTTCATACATGTATACATGGTAATAATGTCTGTTTCACACTCTACAATCCTTCCCCTCCCCACCTCCCCACCCCTCCCCTCAGCCCCTATGTACAATTCAAAGTTCCTTTATTCTTTCCTACTCACCCCCCACTATGGATCAGCATTCGCTTATAAGAGAGAACATTTGACCTATGATTTTTTGGAATTGGCTTATTTCACATAGGATGATACTCTCCAGTTTCATCCATTTACCTGCAAATGCCATAATTTCATTCTTCTTTAAGTCTGAGTAATATTCCATTGTGTACATGTACCACATTTTCTTTATCCATTCATCCGTTGAAGCAGGCATCTAGGTTGATTCCATAGTTTTGCTATTGTGAATTGAGCTGCTATGAACACTGATGTGACTGCCTCACTGTAGTATGCTGATTTTAAGTCTTTTGGGTATAAACTGAGGAGTGGGATAGCTGGGTCAAATGGTGGTTCCATTCCAAGTTTTCTGAGGAATCTCCATACTGCTTTCCAAAGTGGTTTCACTAATTAGTAGCAGGGGTTTTAAAAGATTATGTTTTGAGTCTTCATGTGATTGATAGAAAATACACAGAAGACAGAAAAAGAAAAAAAAATCATCTTGTGGGTATGTATTTGGGATCACGTGATACATAATTATTTATATCTTGCCTTTTAATTATTACATTATGAATATATTCTCATTGTCATCTTCCTAGAAAATGATTTTTAATGACCAACATATCTTCCAAAATGTGGATAGCTTAACCATTTTTAGTTTTTCGTTTTCATCTTTTGCTATTATGGAAAATACTATGATTATCTTCCACATAATGTTTTTGGCATGTCTGTGCTTGTTTCCTTAGAACAAATTCTAGAAATGGAATTGCTTATTAAATCACATGACAAATTTGATGACTTTTGATGCATGTTACTTAATGTTCTCTAGAAAATATTTTTATATTTTTCACAAAGCTTTTTAAGTTCTTTCCCCAAACTATTGCCATACTGACTTGTACAGATTTTGTATTTTTAAAATTCCTGAGTTATCGATGCCATTTTTATATTCTCATTCAGGAACATTAGAAGTTGCTTCCTCAGGGAAGTCTTTTCTAATTCCCTAAATAGATTAGTTACCTCTATTCTTTTTGTTTTATAGCACTCATTACATTTAATAATTGCTTTAATGTCTGTCTTCCCAGTTACCTTTAAGGCCTGTGATGGTAAGGACTATATATCTTGTTCACCCCTGTATTCCTAGTCTCTCACAGTGGCACAGGGTAGGTTCTCAATGGGAGTTTATTGAATATTAGGAATGAAGGCGAACTCAGATGTAGTGATGGGGAAAAGACCAATAAGTACATACTTAAAATAGCATGGAAGAGTGATTGATGTCCATCTCCTGTTCCTCCATTATGTCCTATGAATAAACCAAAATGATAAAAGAACCTAAAGTTTATATTTTAATTTCATTCATTATTACCAAAGAATTCTTGAATATATTCTTTGTAGTAAGTTTAGAAAATATGATTAAATAAGAAATAGAAAAGAATTCACTTATAATCCCATGTTCTAGAGATAACCACTGTTGACATGTCAATAAGTAAATTTATTTAAATCTTTTCCTGGATGTTGTACTATACATACAGTACAAATTTTAATTCACTTCTTTCAAGTAATGTCATATCATGGCTTTTTCTTATGTCATTAAACATTCTTTTACATAATTTTTAATGACTTTCATTATATACTATATTTAATAATCCTCAGACATTTAGGATTTTTTAAATTTTTGATATAGTTAGTAAGAATCCTTTTAAAGAAGTCTATGAAAAAAAAGTCTGTGGCTTTTCATGAATATTTTATTAGAACAGAATCTCCAAATGTGGAATTACTAAGCTAGAAGGGATGCACATTTATTTGAAAACTTCTTATATTACTCTTTAGTACTCTGCTACCAGTAGTGAGTGAGAGTGCCCCTTTTCCCAAATTTTGCCAATACTAGCTACTATGTATATTTTACCTTTGGTATTACTGTACTAGTTTTTTAGATTTAGGAAGGATTTTGTTTGCACTACAAAATATTATGGAACTGGTTAAAAGGAAGTTATTTATTTATTTTTAATTTTTTTGACTTTATTTTTATTTGGAATGTATTATCTATTCCCATGTTTCTTTCTTTTTAATTTTGGATTTTTAATGTAATATATCAGAGAGGTCATTTATTTTTATTTTTAAAGTCTTTATTTTCAGGGAGAGAATTGGTTAATTGGCAAAAACCAGATATAAATTTATATCTTGAAAGTACCATAGCCTTAAAAATAATTTTGATGGAAAATTGGCAGAATACATGGTTTGGCATTTAACAAAGCAGATGGGATGTTAGCAGCTGTTGTTCATGTATTTAGACCTGCACACTTTTCATTATACAGGATCTTTGAAAAATCATGTGCCCATATTTGGAATCAGAACACAAATGTGCTGGTTGGCAGCTTCACCTTGCTGCGTTTTAACCTGCTTTAGTTGCTTTTCTAGAAGAAAACCAAGGTGCCAAAAAAATTACCCTACATAAAGAACCAGAGGGAAAAGTAGAAATGTCCTTTATCCAAAAGAGAATCTTTGTTCCTTACTGCTTTGGTTCTAAATGATGAAAATGGCAGATGAATAATCATATTTAAAAACCTTATCTGATTTCTACACACTAAGAATATTTTTAATGTCCTCTTTACTACTTTTTAGGATATCAGTGCAATGGAAGAAGAAAAGGATCAGCTCATTAAGAGAGTTGAACGTTTGAAGAAAAGGGTAAGGGAAGAATTAGCACTGTAGATTTTGGTCCCAGGTCCCAAGGACTGGCAGAGATTTAGGAATGCAAATAAAGATTAAGCCAGACATGGATGTACATCTGAGGATGGACTCAGATAACAGTGAGGGAAAGGGAATCTCCATAGGCAATAGCCCAAAACTTTTAGGATCCTGGAGTCTAGAGCTTTGGTGTCATCTCTAGGAAGTACTGTTTACCAGAAGAAAATGATAAGTGGATGTCTATGTCATGTGACATGCTAATTTATTTCTCGAACCTGACAGTAACTTGTACTACTTATTCCCTTACTGTAGGTGGAGACAGTTCAGAATCATCAACGGATGCTTAAAATAGCAAGGCAACTTCGAGTTGAAAAAGAGAGAGAAGAATTTCTTGCACAACAGAAACAGGAACAAAAGAATCAGGTATCCATGAAAAGTTTGTATTGAAAGAAAAGTTTAGATGAAAGAAATAGCTGCTTCTGGTAATTCACATGTACAGAGCAAAGAATTTTAGAATTGTATTTTGTGGCACCAATAGCAGCAATACCTTCTTTTGGGTGCCATACTCTGTATTTGTTTTCATTTGAACGATGCTTAGCTCATGTTCCAGTATTATATAGAAGATTCATCATAATGTTAAGCAGTAAGATTAACTGCTCATGAAATTTACAGAATCTCCAATGGGTGTCTTAGATTCTTGGACTATAGGAACATCCTTTTTGTTCCACTGATCCTTCCACAGTACCTTCTACATTTCACTCCAATGGCAAATAAGTGAATCATGAATAGGCTCAAAATCATAAGAAACAAATAATTTGGCCAGAAAACATTACTTTTATTTATTAAAAGTCTGTCTTCAAATCTGGGTAGACTTGTACGTTAAAAATATATTTCAGTGTGAGGCACTGGGTTCGATCCTCAGCACCATATAAAAATAAATAAAGTTATTTTGTCTATCTACAACTAAAAACATTTAAAATATATATATATATATATATATATATATATATATATATATATATCTCAAATCAATTTCTTTCCCTACTAAATTGGAAGTTTAGATATTTAGCTTTTTTGGAACTTGACTTGGCAGGATTGTACTTTCTCTGAAGCAGTAATCTGCATTTCCTAGGCCTTGAATGGTTATTTAGCAGCAGTTTCTGATTCTGAGACAGCAATTGTTAACATTTTTTAGGATTAAGAAAGCCATGCTACAACAAGAAAAGCTTGATGCATTTATTTCTGTAACAAATATTTTTTCTTCATCTCCAAATTCAACAAATAACTAAAGAAATTTTTTCTGAAATCTTTTTAAAAAAATTTACATGAAAAGGCATTGAGAGAACCAGTTACATTTTTTAAACATAGTAATTTTCTTAGTTCTTATTATTTGTCCCTTTTATATCATAAGAATTATGTGTATTTCCCATTGTTTGCCTATGTGAGGAATGTTTCAACACACTTAGCAAGTCATAAATCTAATTGTATTTTAAAGCTATTTCATGCAGTACAGAGGTTGCAAAGAGTACAAAACCAGCTGAAGAGTATGCGCCATGCTGCAGCAGATGCAAAACCTGAAAGTAAGTGGAATATTATATAATATCAGTCATTATAAAATATTATTTAAAAAAATTCCTGAAAGCAGTTGATTAATGGGAATTAGTTATTGTCAAGTGGTAGCTCAGCGTTTTGGAGTATCATTTCCCAGCAGCAAATGATATCCCTGATGAAGACATCTGTAAGGTTTCGTTTTGGTAAAAAAAATTCATACCCCCCCCCTCAAAAAAAAAGATAAATAAAAACTGACCCAGTTTTTCAGTCATGGTGAAGATAATGATAATGACTGGCAAGGGAAGCCCTCCAGTGTGCACTTATATAAGTACTTGGAATGGATGTTGTGAAAAAGATGAATGGAGAAAATATGAATTGTTGCTTTAGATCCAGGGCTAAATCATAAAAAAATAAGAAACAAATAATTTGGCCAGAAAACATTACTTTTATTTATTAAAAGTCTGTCTTCAAATCTGGGTAGACTTGTACGTTAAAAATATATTTCAGTGTGAGGCACTGGGTTCGATCCTCAGCACCATATAAAAATAAATAAAGTTATTTATAAAGAAATATAAATAAAGAAAAAAAAATACTGAACCCTTAAAATTAAGTGTTCTTCATGTTTTGATTTGTAGAATAACAGTACTAATGTTATGTGGGTACTCCTGACTCTATAACATAGCTTTACACAAATGATAAATTGCTCTGATACCCCAGATTACACCACCAAACCTGTCTTAGGTATTTTGAAAGTGTTTTGGCTCATTAGGAGGGAGGCTACACCCATCAGAAGAGTAGTACAAAGCCATCATTTGTATTGGAGAAATATTACAACATAAATATCTAGCTGATATGGGGTTGATTCATCTTCCTGTGGTAATCTATAAGATATAAGATGTAATACATATAGTGTCTATAATGAAAAAGGCATACAAGTGTTAACAAGAATGTGGAAAAATTGGGACCCTCATATATTGCTTGTGGGAGTGCGAAATGATGCAGCTGCTTCAGGAAACAGCTTAGCAGTTCCTCAAAATATGAAAACATAGAGTTACCATATGAACCAGCATTGCCATTCTTAGGTGTGTACCCAAGAGAATTGAGAACACATGTTCACACAAAAACTTGAACACAAATGTTCATAGCATTATTGTTCAAAATAGTCAAAAAGGAGAAACAACCCTTAAGTCCCTAAACTAATGAATGAATTAACAAAATGTGGCATATTCATATAATGGAGTATTATTCTTCCACAAAGAAGAATGAAATGTTGATACATCCATGAAGTTTATGACATGTATGAACCTCAAAAACATGACTAAGTAAAAGTATCAGTCATATCATGTTGTATGTGAAGTGTTCAAAATAAGAAATCCATAAAGATAGGAGTCAAATTAGTGACTGTCTAGAGCTGGGAGGACAGCTGCATGGTTGGGGGAACTGGAGAGAGGAAATAACTACTGATGAGTTTGGATATTTCTTTTGGAATTGATAACAATGTTCTAAAATTTATGGTGCTCATTGTATAACTGTGCTGTACTGAAAATCATTGAATCATGCACTAAATGGGTCAATTTTATGGCATGTAAATTACATTTCAATAAACCATTAAAAGAGATAATATCGCATTTCCTTAATTCTAGACACCATTTTTTCCCTATCTTAGTTGTTTTTGCAGTTGGGGTCCATCTTACTTTTTTTTCTTTTTATGGTGTTAGGGATTGAACCCAGGGCCTTCTGCTTGCAAGGCAAGCACTCTACCATCTGAGCTATATCCCCAGCCCTACATCTTACTTTTAACATGGTATTTGTGATATAGTTCATGGTGTCTTACAGTTGAGACACTTAAAAATCAAAGAAATAAGGCATGTATAATTGATATTTAAAAAATTAGGACAGTGTTCCTTATATGATGAATGGTTGATATATGTCAATTCGTGACTTTCCACATACTCTTGGTGCTGTCATAGATTCTAATTCAAGCAGAACCTGGAAGTAAGCATGCACTTAATTGTTGGCATCATTTGATTATTTACTAAGTTTCTCCTTTTTAGGAGAATGTTAATTTTCAAAACAAAAGAAAAAATTTTTCCCATAGGACAACTTTCATCTGTTTAGTATATATTCTTTGAATTTCATATGATTCCTTCACATCTTTACTGTAAAAAATTAAGATGAATCTTCAAAAGAAATCCATTAAATTATAGCTGTTTTAAAATTAATAACAATAGGTTTTATCAATAATACCTATTCTCGATAATGCCTGTTGATAATTTTTCTTTCCTTTCAGAATTAAGTCTCAACTCTCAATTCCTAACTGCTTAACAGAATATTTATTCAATCTGTGAAGACAAAGAAAAATTATCTTTTTCATAGTTAAGAGGTCAAGTAATAAAAAATGGCTCAAAATATTGATGTAAATGTATTATGTATGTGATATATGTACTTTGTGTGGGGATAGGGGGTGGGGATAGGAGGTTAAGGAGTTCCTAGTTTGTTGACATCTTTCTGGAAAATGGACAAGAGTTTTGTTCAGCAACCTAGGGGAAGAATAAATTAATCAGATGTTTAATTGACCTAGGTATTTAGTATCTAATTTTTATAACAAAAAAGGCTTGCAGTTTATTTCTGTTTACTTAATTAACATAAAAAGTAGTTTTAGTGTTAAAACGTAATTTGTGATTTTGTAGCATAACATCCATATTATGAAACATTCATTGAAGTTAATATAACTTTACATACTATATACTCATGAGATTTGTTACATAAGAGAAGCCACTGGGTAAATTATACAGGCTCAGTGAGATGCTTTCAGAGGGGTTTTAATATAAAAGTTTGCTGTGATCTTAGTGACTTTATATTTCTTTTCTCTAGGATATTTAAAGATAACGATTTTAAAACTTTGCATAGAAACAATTTGACTAGTTTCAGGTCTATAAAATAAATTTTTTTCATTGTTGATTTTTTAACCTTTGTTTAATTTATTTATTTTTAAGTGTATATATATTTTTAGTTGTTGATGGAGCTTTATTTTATTCATTTATTTATATGTGGTGCTGAGGATCGAACCAGTGCATCACATGTGCTAGGGGAGCACTCTACCTCTGAGCTACAACCCCAACCCAAGAACTTAAAATTTGATATTAACTCTGTTTTAGTTTTTTTAACAGCTTTTTTGAGGTAAAATTAACATAATAAACTGCACATAAAGTGTACACTTAGTAAGTTTTGATATATGTATATGCTGGTGAAGACATCAACCTTTAATGAAAATAATGATCGTATCCATTACCCCCAGATGTGTCTTTGCCCTTTGTAATGTCTTAACTTCTGTCCTTCTCCCCATCCCCAGGTAACCATTATCAAAAAGAAATATTATTTAAGAATTTTATATTTTAAAAACATTTTGGACTTTGATTTTATGCTTCTCAGGTTACTTGAGGTATATTTAAGAACCTGAAGATGGAAGAGCGAGTCATCTAACAGCCAGAGAAACTGAAATGTAGATTTAACTGGAAACCACCTAGAAATGATTATCTGATTTTTATTATGGTGTGATTCATTAAACTTTAAACACTTTTCTTTCTCTCCCTTTCTTCAATCCTGAAAAAGGAGGAAAAGGTTGAAGGAATGAATGGAAAACTTGTAAATTTGCCATTAATACCTTTTTATATGTTTTATTAGTATAACAGAACTAAAAATAATTTTAAGGCTTTGGGCCAGATTTATTATGCATTCTATATACTTAGATCACTTAAGCTGGAAACCCAGCATTTTTAAAACTCAAACCAGAATTTGTAAATGTGTAATGGAAGGATCTGGAATAAACTTTATCAAGCTCTCTAGGCTGGGAATTTATAACAAAATCATTATTTACTGAAAATCTATATAGTCATACATCTTACCAAAATAAGAAAACTATTAACTGTTACAAATGCAATTTAAGTTACCACTTAACTATAAACTAATACATTAAAATATAAAATCTGCCAAACCTGAAATATTAATGAATGTAGATCATTTATTTCTTTTCCAGATTTTATACCTGTAGCAATATCTTCATTGGTTTGAAACTGATAAATTATAATGTATTAATTACTGTTTGTGATGAATTAGAATAGAAATTTAAGCTCCATCATCAAAAGTATTGCAAAATATAAAAAGCATTTATGACTGCTTGTATAAAAGAGCACCAGGGTTAGATTTCATTTAGGTGTTGGTTCATGCATTTCTTTTTCTTTGTTGTGATGCTAGGCATTGAACCCAGGGCCTCCCACGTGCTATGCAAGTCCTCTACCACTGACCTACATTTCCAGCCCTGGTTCAGGGATTTCTTAAAAACTTAGAAGGCAAAATATGATCCAACAACATGTCTGGTTCTGCAAATGTCATTTTTGCATGTTGATGGATATTAATGAATTAGTTTATGAAGTTGGAAAGAGCCTAAACCACACTTTATAATTATTTAATTGTTTCTCCATTCAAATTGTGCTTCAGAATCATTCTAATTAGCATGAAATATTTCAGTGATCAATCTTTTTTTTTAAGAAAATTTTTTTACCTTTATTTTTTATTTATTTTTATGTGGTACTGAGGATCAAACCCAGTGCCTCACATGTGCCAGGCAAGTGCTCTACTGCTGAGCTACAGCCCCAACCCAGTGACCAATCTTTTAATGCACCGTACCACAAATACAGAATCCTTTCAATAGATAAGCCATACTGTCCAGGTCTTATATTTAAAAGTGTATGGACTGTCTGTCACTATACCTACTCTTTCAGGCTGATTATTCATTTATTTTGTTTTTGAAAGGTTTAATGAAGAGACTAGAGGAGGAGATAAAATTTAACTCATATATGGTAACTGAAAAATTTCCTAAAGAAATGGAGAACAAGAAAAAGGAATTGCATTTTTTACAAAAAGTGGTTTCAGAGCCAGCTATGGACCATTCTGATCTTCTTGAACTTGAATCTAAAGTAAGTGACAATCATCTTTTTATAGTTCCTAATTTTATCTCATCCCCAGGTCTGTGAAAATTATGTGAACTGCTTTCTCTAGTGTCCCACTTAGGACTAAAGTTAACCCCTGCTAAGAGTTGACAACTCTTCTGAGGAGTTGTCCTTTATGAGGAATTGTAGAATGTAATGATGTTATTTAATCCCCATGATGTCATAAACTAAGTAACTTCATTGTGTGAATTAAGGCATATTAATTGACATGGGTTTATATCTTTGTAATATTATCTTTTATATGACAAATTTTAGAATACTTTGAATATCATTAATGGGTTTATGTCTTTGTAATATTATCATTTATATGACAAATTTTAGAATACTTTGAATACCATTAATTTTTATTTCTAAGCATACTATTATGGCTATTCTATACTTAGAACTGATTTTTTCTTTCTTTGAAGTGCTGGAAATTGAACCCAAGGCCTGGTACATGCCAGGCAAGCACTGTATCACAGAGCTACACCGTCAACCCTCTGAAGCTAATATTTTTTATTAGCCTTTTTTGCCAGTCTTGGAATTACTAAACTTTATTGAAACCTGTTACCATTTTACATTTTTATCCCCTAGAAATAAAACACTAATTAGATGTATATTTTTAAAAAATTATTAACATGAAAATCAAAAGATTTTTGAATTGCTAATCCTAGAAGCTTAATAACCACAATTAAATATACAATTATTATATATTAATTATATATTTATTATATATTATATTATATATTTAATTGTATATTATATTAATATACAATTAAATACAAAATTCTGACCATTTTACTCTTTTTATTCACTTAGAGATGTTAGATGTCCAAGTCAGATTTGGATCAAATTTAAAGTCATAGAATTAACAGAATTCCAATCCTTTAAAGGATAGATATACTGAAAGCCATGTTTTGTTTTTGTTGAGGTGCTTCCATAGGATTTATTCAGTTTTATTATATTTTGGAAAGGTTTAATAACTAGGATAAAAGACAGCTATCAAAGAATCACAGATCCTGAGTGCAGGAAGGGTTTTAAGTGTCATGTATGTCAGCTCTCAGCTGAGTTCATGAATTCCTTGTACTAAATCCCTGGGGAATGTTTGGATTAGCTTTATCACTTAACAGTGACTTGAAAGTCGTGACCTAGGTGAGGGGATAACTTCAGGTTTTTAGAAAGCATCTTTTTAATAATAATGTATAAATATGTCATATAAAATACTTCATGATAGTTTAGACATGAAAAGCAATTTATTTATACAAACTTATATCATGAAATATAAATGTTTCTAAAAGTCATCATAACAATCCACTCATAACATTAGTGAAACTGTTCCTTCCATCAAATCACTGGTACTAAGAGCTATAAATTCAAAGCTGAATTTGGCCAGATGTCACTTTGTGTAATAATAGGGAGAGAGTTTTTTTCTTTATAGGGAGAGTCTTAACGTTTTTCACTTTCATGTTGTTTCAGATAAATGAAGTAAACACACAAATCAATCAACTGATTGAAAAGAAAATGATGAGAAATGAGCCAATTGAAGGCAAACTCTCACTATATAGGCAACAGGTAAGACCACACTTTGACTCACTTATTTAAATCTGTAATCTTATTGGTGAACATCATCATCAAAACCACTGGCTGTGTTATCTATAGTCTGAAAGTGAGAAGGAGGAATAAGTATTCTTTGGTCATTGTTAATCTCCAGATTATAAGGAAGAAATAGTGGAGAATCCACAAAAGACACCAGGTTAAGTTTGAAATGCAGTATACCTGATGAAGCTGTTTCCTTAGTGCCTGCCAAGTGTGTTGCTAGACCTCTTTTATTTAAAAAAAAAATATATATAATTTTTTAAAAGGTCTTTGATGGACCTTTATTTTATTTATTTATCTATATGTGGTTCTGAGAATCAAACCCCAGTGTCTCACACATACTAGGCAGTTGCTCTCCTAGTGGGCTACAACCCCAGCCCTGGTAGAGCTGTTTTTGTTTAATCTGTAAATGTGGAATTCCATTTTTAAGTGAAAGCTTATGTTAGATGGTTTAAACAAAATATTTATAATCTTTAATGAGTCAAAAATAATATACTTGGGCTGGGGTGGTGGCTCAATGGAAGAGCGCTTGCATAGCACATGTGAGGCACTGAGTTTGATCCTCAGCACCACATATAAATTAAAGGTCCAACTAAATAATAAACAACTAAATAATATTTAAAAATACATAGTTTTCCAGATTTAAAGTTAGTGTGCAAGGACTCTCCTTTTATTACGTCTTCTGACTAATTTTGTTGTTCTGTAAAAGCTACTCACTTGCTGTAGTTTTTCCATTGATTTTTTTAAGGTACATAATTATATAATATGTCAATTCCAATTTTCCTTTCCAATTCTTTTGCTTCTAATTGCTTTCTCTTGTCTAGTGGTATTAGCTAATACTATCAACACAATATTAAATTGTTGTCAAGGTATAGGGCATTTTTATCTTGTTCTTGACTTTAGTCTCTATTAAGTAATATCCTCAGTTTGGGCTGATGTTTATTTTACTTTTTTTAATATATTTTTCGGTTGTTGATGAACCTTTATTTTAGTGATTTATTTATATGTGGTGCTGAGGATCAAACCCAGTGCCTCACATGTGCTAGGCAAGCACTCTACCACTGAGCCACAACCCCAGCCCTTATTTTACTTATTTTATCATGTTAAGATAGTATACAGTCATTTTCTACACAATTCTGGTATTCTGTCATTCCCTCTCCATTTTTTAAAGTGGAATAATTGTATGGAAATATTCCTTTATTGATGGGCACAGTGGTACATGCCTGTAAACCCAGTGATACAGGAAGCTGAAACAGGAGGATTGCAAATTGGAGGCCAGTCTTAGCAACTTAGCCTGACCCTGTCTCAAAATAACAGATAAAAAGGGATGGGGTGGTAGTTCAGCAGTAAAGCACCCTGAGTTCAATACCAGTACCCTCCCCTCCAAAAAAAAAAAAAAAAAAGGAAATATCCTTTACCACCTGACTTTTCATTTTTTTAAACAGGAAAGACAGAATTTTTAAAAAGGGTTTGCACTAGAGATTCTCTATCTCCTGTCATATTTGTTTGAATACAATATTTGTACAATTTCATTTAATAAAGGACAATTTGACTGATGTTTATCTTAAACTAGTATGGTCATGATTCATTTAAGGAAAATCCCCCAAGAGTTGCTAGCTAATATAAAATGCTGCATTTATGGCTAAAAAACAGCCATTTGAATTGGGCTAACGGTATTTGATTTTTGAATCTACATTTTATTTATTAGAATACTCCAAATATAATAGAAGCTTTAACCTTTCTTTTAAAAAGTGTGGATATTGAATTTGATAAGGTGACCTGTGTGATAGTTCTAAAAATAAAGCATTCTTGTTTTCTTCCAAAAAGAAAATAATTGGCTTCTGTTTACTTACCTAGAGTGTATTTTCATTTGCATTTGAGAAGACTTTAATATTTTTATTAGTGTATTTTTGTTTCTTTGTTGATACAGCCTATACTTCCAGGGCTTTTGTCTTCTGAAGTGTTTGTAGGTTGATATTTAATATATATTATATGCTTATGCTAAATATATAATTGATGATGATGGGTAAGTAGGGCAAGGAGTATTGGTCAGGAGAAGCCAGACTGAAAATTTAGCTTGGTAAAATCTCAAAGATAGGTGATTTTACAAGATAATAGAAAGTTGATTGTATGTATTTTATTCACATTAAATGCTCAATTAGGCATCCATCATTTCTCGTAAAAAAGAAGCCAAGGCCGAGGAACTTCAGGAGGCCAAGGAAAAGTTAGCTAACCTAGAAAGAGAAGTGTCATTAAAGACAAATCAGACGCGTGAATTTGATGGCACGGAAGTTTTGAAAGGAGATGAGGTAAGTTAAGGGTATTTCATGGAACAAGAGTATGAGTATTAGAAACCATTAATGTCTTTTACTTTCTTAGTTCAAATGTTAATAGTAGTTAATCTTATCTAAGTTATTTAAAACTGAAAAAAAAATTGCAATAAAATTAAGACATTCTTATTATAAAATGGGAGAGATCTTAGTTATTTTATGAGAAAATATTCTAAGTTTTCACTCTTTAAAAAGAATTTATATTGGAATTATTTATTATAAGCATTAAATTTATAAAAGCAAAGCAAAACTAGTAGAAACTAGCAGATAATACAAAAATTCATCTTTGTTTATAAATGTATTTCCATAAAGAGCTAAGAAAATATCATCACTGAGTTAATATAGTTAATAATGTATATTTGGAGTCAGGCAAGGTCGTGCATGCCTTGTAATCCCAGCAACTCTGGAGGCTGAGGCAGGAGGATCGAAAGTTCAAAGCCATCCTTGGCAACTTAGCAAGGCCTTAAGCAACTCAACAAGACCCTGTCTCTAAATAAAATTTTAAAAAGGCTGAGGCTGTGGCTCAGCAGTTAAGCGCCCCTGGGTTCAATCCCTGGTACCAAAATAATAATAGTAATAATGTGTATTTGACCGGTGAAGCTGGCACAATAAAATGACCTCATAATAGATGCTTACAAGTTAAAATAATGCAGTTATATCTTGCATTGCTTCATACTTCAAATTTTGAACAATGCTTTAATAGCTGCTGTTGCATTTGTCCATTGTCAGACTCATAAGATTAGTAGGAAAAACAATATTATTGATAGCTAAACTCAAGCACCAAAAATATAATTCATCATCTTTTTATAAAATAAGCTCAAGAAAAACTGAATGAATACAGCCAAATTGCTTGTCTTTTTTAGAAAATCAGGTGATAGGTCACATTTGAATTCCTAAACATTACCTGTACTCTAGCAACTCTTAAAGGTTTTTAAAATTTTATGTTAACTTTGAAGAGCTGCTCATGTCTGAGGTCATGGGAGGAGTTAGTGACTTGGGTGGGGCCCTTTTGACAGGGAAGAGGGCAGAGCCAGGTCATGGGAGGAGGTTTGATGGCAGACTGGGTGGGAGGACAGGTAGGGGAACAGGAATGCAAGCTCCCTTTGGTCCTATTGTCCATATCCATCACATACTGTTAAAAGTTGGCAGTGACACTTCACTGTGCCAAACACAAATGAGTTGTTTCCGTGGTACCATTTTTCTCTGTGGTGTTTATTATTGTAACCTCCCAAAATGCCTTTTGGCTTGTAGGGGAAGTACTAGATTTAGGAAGTCAACATTTGATTGAAAAATTCCTTTGGCTTTTAACATCCACTTCCAGATTGCTTTAGGACATGGGAGTGTTTCAAATGATACTTGGAAGCCAGCAGCATGTGCTTCATGGCATCTTTGCTCCCCAGGGGGAAGAATAGTTATACAGCAATTTTGCTTTTCAAGAGGCCATGATACTTCCTAACAGTTTTGTCTTAAGAAAATCCTGCCGATTGACAGGAAATACTAATCGTGGCCACGTTTGACATGAACAGTGCTCCTAGTGCAGGATTAGATGTTCTTTGTTTTTTAAGTTTTTTTTTTTTTTTTTTTTAGTTGTAGATGAACATAATACCTTTACTTTATTTATTCATTTTTATGTGGTGCTGAGGACCAAACCCAGCACCCCACGCGTGCCAGGCAAGCACTCTACCACTGAGCCACAACCCCAGCCTGGATTAGATGTTCTTGCTGTGTAAAATGAGGGAAAAGAACCTCGTGCTCAGTTACTAACCTATATTTTTGAGAAATCATATGAAAAGAAGTATTTGATGAGAGTCAAAAGACTGCTTTTTTAAAAGGGGAAAAAGACAACTTTGGAAATGGTAAGGTCATCTTAATTGTTGAGTAATGTCTGATCAAAAACGAGAACAAGTAAATTATTTGGCAGTTACCTAAGAGAACAGAAGGTATTAGGGAACAGTATGCATAATTTTATAAAGAACAAATCTTGGTAGACCAGTTTTATTTTCAACTTTGATAGAGCGATAGGCCATATGGACAAAAGGGAGGAGGTTTGTTAAACTAAAACTATATAAGATAGCTGGACTTCATTGAGATTTCTGTTTTGGTATTGCATGGTAGTCACCAAAAATTATGCCACCTATCTGTTAAGACAGCTGGTGAGAGGGTATGAGAAATAGTGTCAATGATGTTTGGAAAGAATACTCTATCAGGAATCACATGCTGAATAAGAAAAAGAGGGATTAACATTTATTGAGCACTTTATTTATTTATTTATATTTTTTAGTTGTAGGTGGACACAATACCTTTTTTAAAATTTTTATGTGGTGCTGAGGATTGAACCCAGGGCCTCACGCATGCTAGGGCAGCTCTCTACCACTGAACCACAACCACAGCCCTATTGAGCACTTTATATATAAAACTTTATGCTGAGGTTTTACATATACTTCTTTACTTCTTGCAAGAGATGTTATTAGTATTTCTGTCTTACAATGGAGTGAGAGAAATTAGAGAATCACACAGCTAATAAGTGACCAAGCTAAGATCCAGGTCTCTCCCACGTTTCTGTTGACCCTGAACAAATTTCTTGATTTTTCCATCTGTAAAGTGGTAGTAATTGGTCTTCATTGTTTCTAGAACAATGAAATAACAGATATTAAAGCTTCTGAAAAACTCCAAGGTTCAGTCAACCCTAACGTCTGGCATTCTTTCCTAATCATTCCTGTGAGTGGCATTATATGCCTAGAGGCAATATGGCAGAATGGTTTAAGAGCGCAGGTTCTAGAACTCATGTGTTTGAGTGCAGTTCCTGGCCTTGTCATTTATCAACTGGGTGATTTTGTAAATTTCTTAATCTCTTTGTACTCACCTGTAAAATGTGAATGTTGCTGTGTATACCTTCTAGAAGGATTATATCTATAACATTCTTAGAACAGTGATAGGCATTAATAAATTCAACATGTTGACTTCTAATGTTTTTGTTTTTGTCACTCTCTTGAATGAAGACTCTACAAGCTAGAAATACAGTCTATAGTTTAACAATTGAAGCCAGAGTTTCTCAGACTAGGAGCAATTCAACAAATAACTATGGTGTGGTTTCTGTTTAGGACTAAATCATTTACACAGGTCTAAGATGGAATAAGATAGCCCTAATTAGCATTATTTTAGCAGCCATTCACATAGCAGTTCCTGTGCACTCAGTCTTTGAAAACATCCTTGGTAGTGGATGTACAATGTGACTGTACTTCATGCTACAGAACTGTAACTTTTAAATGGTTTAAACAGTAACTTTATTTTATATTATTCAATCTATTCTAATTCATCCTCTCAAAATGCCTATGAGGTATTATTTCTATTTTACAAGTGAGGAAACAGATTTAGAGGAATTTAATAACTTGCCCAAATTCCAAAGTTAGTGTGCTGCAGAGATTTGAAGGCAGATCCGAACACTTCTGCAGCTGTGTTCCTAAGAAAAGATACCCTGGTACCCTGACTCCTCTAAGGCACTGTTAGAATGGATAAGGTGTGTAAGTCCACAGGACTATGTTGTAGATGTAATGAACTGAAAATGTTGGCTTGTTAGAAACTATGTAACAGGCATTTTTTTGGATGAAAAACTGTATTCCTTGATTTGGGAATGTGACTATGTTAATAAGATACATTTCACAAGTCCTCAACATATACAGTGATTTGTATTCCTTTATCATTTACTTTTTAGAGGTCAGTTAGGAGTTTTCAAAGTTTGGTAATGAAGTATATGCATTTTGATACTTCCTACTACCACTGAAGTTACTATTCCAGATGTTACATTTTACCTCCAAATTTTAGTTCTGATTGCAGATGACAAGTGCAATACATATTTGTTTATTAGTATCTCTTTGATTTTCCTTATTAATAAAAGAAGTAGTATCTAAAAATGTTTCTGTTTTCATTTTAACATTTTATTTTCATTGTATTGCTGTCCTTGAGGCAGTACTCAGGAATAACACAGGAATGTGTCTATCTCCTATGCTGCCAAAGTTCTGACAAAGGAATTTCTTCAAGAGTTGAAATTATCTTATTAGTGATATACATAAATTTTTTTCAACCATTCTAGTCAATCTTGATTTTACTTCACACTAGTATTTGAGAAATGATAAAAGGTTAAGTTTAGACATTATACTTTATTAACTAAAAATTGATAATTATGATATTTAACTTATTATCTTGGAAGTTTTTATAATATAAATATAAACTGATTAAAGATCTGATTGAGTCAGTAGTCTCAAAAATATTTGGCTGCTGTTGTTTCTGAGTGAAGTACACTGGCACTTTGCCCTTGATCCTAACATGTTTGTTATTGTCAATAGTTTATAATATTAATAAAGTTCATTATATAATTACAATGTGCCAGACACTGTACAAGACTTCTCACATGTATTATCTCATTTGTTTTGTTGTATAATGCTGAAATAGATACAATTATTATTTTTAATTTTTACAGATAAGGGAATTGAGGCACACAGAATTTAAGCCAATTTGCTAAAGAGATTGTTACTCTTACATAGTACAAGAATTTGAATTGAAGCAGTCTGGCTCCAGAGCCCTCACTAATTTTCACATGATAGAAAACTAGAAAGAATACTCAACCTGAGCCAGATGGAATTACAATTTAAAATCATCTTGGTAGGTAGGACTACTACACTTAAGCAAACAAAAGACCATTAATGGGATTATAAATACAATATGATAGAATTGAAGTTTTGTCTGTTGGATCAACACAAAGTCCATTAGGAATGCAGCTTTAAAAAACAAATAAAAGAGTCATGTGCAGTGCTGTACACCTGTAATCCCAGGGACTTAGAAGATTGAGGCAGGAGGATCAACATGTTCAAGGCCAGCCTCAGCAACTTAGCAAGACCCTGTCTCAAAAAATAAAGGTTGGGGGAGGGATGGGGATGTGGCTCAGTGGTAAAGTCCCTCTGCGCTTAATCCCCAATACCAAAAACAACAGTATATATATGTGTGTGTGTGTATGTATATACACATACTATATTTAGAAAATATCACATCCTATTTGTGGTCAAATTATGCCTGGAATAATAGTTTACATTTTTGGCTTCATGTCTTAAGAGAGATATAGTCATGCCAGAGTCTCAGATGAGGGTGACTAAAATGGATAAAAGTCTGAAAACTTTCATGAAAAGAAGGAAAAGATGGTGTTCAGGAAAGAGCTAATATAACAGGCCTGGGATGCTATCCCTGGAAAGCCCTGCTTGTAAGTTTGGCCCTTGGCAGACATCTGGAAATTGGAGAAGAATTCCCACAGTTTTCTGATAAGAATGGCTCACTGTGCCTAACGTGAATGAAGAATGTGGTTTATGTTCAGTACCTGCTTTCCTTTTTGTGAGTCTAGAGTTTGGTACAGGTTAGGCAGAGGGTGCCTGCAGGATCAGCCCTGAGTAAAAATCCTGGACACTAAGTCTCTAATGATGATCACTGGTTGGCAACATCTTACATTTGTTGCTGTAACTCATTGCTGGAGGAATTAAGCATTCCTTTGCGATTCTGCTGGTAGAGGACTCTGGAAGCTTGCAGCTGGTTTACTCTAAGCTTTACCCCCTATGCCTTTTTCCTTTGCTGATTTTGCGTTGTACCTTTCTGTGTAATAAGTCATGGCAAAGAGGGGAACTATATTTTGAGTCCTGCAAGCTCTCAGGAAGTTCTCAGGAGTCTTGGGACCCCCAGCACTGATGAATTAGTGTTTTTCTTGTTTGTGAGAAGGCAGAATTAGGACCAGTATATGGGGATTAGAAGAGTTAGTTGATTGACTATAAGGATAATATTCTGCCACTTAAGCTTTCTTCAGTCGTGGATCAAGCTGCTTTGAGGAAGCAGATTACTCCACTGTTTAAAATGTTCTAACATTGAGTAGAACAGTGGATCAATGTTTTGGGCTTTTTATTTTTAAAAATCTGATTACACAAGCAATACCTGAATAGATTCTAATGATATGAAAATCAAACAACACACATTTTGTAAAAAGTCCCCCTTGATTGTTTCCTCACTCCAACACCAGTCCTTCAATCCCCTTTCCAGACAGAAATCACTAGTACAGACCAGTTCTGTATATTCTTTCATCCTTTCTCTGGAGATAGATACAGATACATAGATAGTAGTGTTTCATGGGTTTTAAAAATCTGAATAGCACTATTCTGTGTGTATTGTACCACTTGCTTTTAATAACATGTCTTAGAGATTTTTCTGTGCCAGTAGTACATGAAGAGGCTGTTCCATAGATGCTAAGAGTTTGGGCCCAGCACACCTATGTGAAGGTCCCTCCCTCCCTTTTCCCTCTCTTCCTTCCCTCTTTCAGTGCTGGGTATATTAAACCAGGGCTGTGAGCTGCAAGGGAAGTGTTTTCCATTCCCAGACACTACTACTTCTTTCTGAAAATAACAATAAAATGTATTGTGATGTATTCTAATGCAGTTCTCTTTGTTCTAAAAACAGAAACAGTTATAACTTCTCTTAGAATTTAAAGTTCCTTCATGGTGTTGGATATTTTGTTTTCCCCAAATATTTGGTAATTTGGGATTGTCTATGCATTTTTTTCTATTACTTTTAAATAATTTTGAATGGCCAGAGGTTTCTTGAGTGTGTGGACAGTTTTCCATCTAACTTGAAATTCTCATTTGTGGTTTTTGCACTGGGACAGAGGGGCACCTGGTGTCTGAGGAAGTGCCTCAGTGGACAATTGGGATGTGTTCTATGCCCCTTTTCTGACTTCACCATTATCATTTCTGCTTTTATCTGAATAATATATTAGGGTTCCAGGTAAGAATTTGCTTAAGGACAAAATTTCACTGTTAAAAAAAGTTTGATCTAAATGATCAATCTAGAGTCCCTCTTCTAGTACTAAGAAGCCATCATTTCTGAATATTTATTGTGAATCATGGCCTAAGAATGTTTGAGTATGAATCTCCATATGTGTTTTTTTTATCACCTTTAAGAGATACCAAACTTCAGTTCGTAAGTGAATTTGTTGTTAGATTCTACGTGTGATTATCTCTTAGGATTTTATAAATGCAAATTATTATCCCACTTATGATAATTTCAAATATTAGAACAGGATTTTTTTTCTTTTGGTACTGAGGATTTAACCTGGGGGTGCTTAACCACTGAGCTACATCCTCAACCTTTTTTAATATTTTGTTCAGAGACAGAGTCTTAGTGAGTTGCCAAGTACCTTGCCAAGCTGCTGAAACTGGCTTTGAACTTGTGATCCTCCTGTCTCAGCCTCCTGAGCTGCTTTGTTTACAGGCATGTGCCACCACGCCTGGTTTAGAACAGGATTTTAATATTAAAAGATCTTAGTTTTACATATTTGAAGTGTTTTTAAAATATTTTACATAGGACTATCTTATGTAGAATTCAGTGTGAGAAGAGATAGAAAAACATTATTGTAGCATCCTTTATGGTTGATGGTCATGATTATGGTTTGGGTCAAAAGTAAGAGATCACTGCTATCAATACACTCTTAAAATCCCAATGACATACCTTACAGAAATAGAGCAAGCAATTATGAAATTCATCTGGAAGAATAAGAAACCCAGAATAGCTAAAGCAATCCTTAGCAGAAAGAGTGAAGCAGGGGGTATCGCAATACCAGATCTTCAACTCTACCACAAAGCAATAGTAACCAAAACGGCATGGTATTGGTACCAAAATAGAAAGGTAGATCAATGGTACAGAATAGAGGACACGGACACAAACCCAAATAAATACAATTTTCTCATACTAGACAAAGGTGCCAAAAATATGCAATGGAGAAAAGATAGCCTCTTCAACAAATGGTGCTGGGAGAATTGGAAATCCATATGCAACAGAATGAAACTAAACCCATATCTCTCACCATGCACGAAACTAAACTCAAAATGGATTAAGGACCTCAGAATCAGACCAGAGACCCTGCATCTTATAGAAGAAAAAGTAGGTCCAGACCTTCAACATGTTGGCTTAGGACCAGACTTCCTCAACAGGACTCCCATAGCACAGGAAATAAAAGCAAGAATCAATAACTGGAATAGATTCAAACTAAATAGCTTTCTCTCAGCAAAGGAAACTATCAGCAATGCGAAGAAAGAGCCTACAGAGTGGGAGAAAATCTTTGCCAATCATACTTCAGATAGAGCACTAATCTCCAGAATCTATAAAGAACTCAAAAAACTCTACACCAAGAATGCAAATAATCCAATCGACAAATGGGCTAAGGAAATGAATAGACACTTCACAGAAGATCTATAAGCAATCAACAAACATATGGAAAAATGTTCAATATCTCTAGTAATAAGAGAAATGCAAATCAAAACCACCCTAAGATTCCATCTCACCCCAGTTAGAATGGCGATTATCAAGAATACAAGCAACAATAGGTGTTGGCGAGGATGTGGGGAGAAAGGTACACTCATATATTGTTGGTGGGGCTGCAAATTAGTGCAGCCACTCTGGAAAGCAGTGTGGAAATTCCTTAGAAAACTTGGAATGGAACTACCATTTGACCCAGCTATCCCACTCCTTGGCCTATACCCAAAGGACTTAAAATCAGCATACTACAGAGATACAGCCACATCAATGTTCATAGCTGCTCAATTCACAATAGCCAGATTGTGGAACCAACCTCGATGTCCTTCAATTGATGAATGGATAAAGAAACTGGAATGGAATATTACAATGGAATATTACTTAGCCATAAAGAATGATAAAATGGATGAAATTGGAGAATATCATACTAAGTGAGATAAGCCAATCTCAAAAAATCAAAGGACGAATGATATCGCTAATAAGTGGATGATGACACATAATGGGGGGTGGAAGGGGTTAGTGTTAGGGTTAGAGTTAGGTTTAGGGAGGGGGGCAAGAATGGAGGAAGGAAGGACTGTATAGAGGGAAAAGAGGGGTGGGAGGGGTGGGGGGAAGGGAAAAAAATAACAATGAATCAAACAACATTACCTATGTAAATTTATGATTACGCAAATGGTATGCCTTTACGCCATGTACAAACAGAGAAACAACATGTATCCCATTTGTTTACAATAAAAAAAAAAAAAAGATAGCAGAAAGATCATAGCTTAAGTAGTATCTCTTACAGGAAGCACACCCTGAGAGTTTTCCCATCCCACACCCTGTCACCCTGGGCCTCCTCCTGGAATGTGTTCTCTTAGCATGTTTTCTTGCACGCCATAATACACAGCACTCTAAAGATCGCTTTTTCAGTTTTTCCCTCCCTAAGAAACCAGTTAATTTCCATGATGGCAGGCGTATATTTTGTTTACTGCTGTTTACTTAGAAACTGGGCACTTGGAATGAAAGTGTGTAAATTAACCTAGGTGTATATTTTTTCATTAGAAAAGTGATAATATTAAAAATGTCTTGGTTGTTCCTGTAGGCTTCAGTTGACAAGAAAAAGTAATTCTTCATTCTACCTATAATGTTTATTATATAGACAGTTATTTAATTCTAGACCACAAATTTAAATTGGCCATTTAATCTGATACCCTTCAGCCAGTTCTTTTGCTAAAATTTTACCATTTCATAGGCAACAATCAAAGCTTGAAGACTTTCTTGTGAAAGACAGTCTGTGCCAGTTTTGATAGTGCCATATGGCAGCGGATACTGTCTTAGCCTCCATATCGCTCTCTCCTGTTTTAACAATTTGAAAAATCAAAACAAAACCAGCCCCAAAGATGCAATACTAATACCCTTCCCAGAATTTTCATTCAAATAAATAAGCCTTTTGGGTACACTTTTTTTAAAGCAACAAATGAACCTCCTGTTAAGATTCCATTGGCACTTCATACATTGAGAGGTCACCCCTGGTTTATGGAGTATGGCTATATAGTCCCCTCTGTTTTCCCTCCTAACTTTTACAGGAAGCTCAGCTGTTTTGCAGTTATAGCTACTTGAAAAATGTGCTTGATCAATTAATATTTGTAAAGTTTCAGAAAGGACCAACTCATTCATTCTATAACTCCCAACAGAAATCCTAGAGCTAAATTGGAAAGATTATGAAATCTTCTTTAAATACTTCAAAGAGAAACACAATGAAGATAAGGGAATCCTGGCAAGATTTGCTGCAGCTGTCATGTCCCGAAAAGTTAGGAATCAAATTTTGACACTTGTAATTGAATCATCCACCCTTCTAAGTGAGCCCAGGCAAGCCTATGATATTTTTAGAACCTTTCAAATCACATTGTACTCTTTCAGAGTTCATAACAGGACCCGAAGCCCCTAATATTTCTCAAGAGGTGGAACAAAACAAAATCAAATAAATTTGGCTCAATTTGCTGTAATAAGAGAAGTATATTATGCATGCAATTTAAGTAATGTCATGATTTTAACCCAATATTTTAAAACTCTTCATTGTTTTTGGGTTTTGTTGTTGTTGTTTTTCTGGAGTGCTGCTTGGGAAGCAGTTGAGACACCCATTAGTGATAGTAACAGCTGTGTGGTGGTGATTTGATTTATAATAGAAGTATAGAAACCTTGAATGTGTGATTGTGTTTCACAGATGGATATTCTTGGGCCACCAGATTCATTTAAAACAGATTTCTACCAGCATATATCATATTGCTTATTATAGACTCTCTCAAAAGAAGAAGCAATTAACTAGCCTCTTCCATATGTAGGTAATTGCATTGTTCATGCTTGGCTTGCTGAGACTTTCTAATTTAAAGTTAAAAACATAATACTAACAGGTTGGAAAAGGGTGGAATAGTATTTGTATGTGTTACATAGCACTAGTTATGATGGGTGTTTTGAAAAGATTCACTTTAACAAAAAACAAAGTTGCTTTGAAACATTTTCTCTTGCCTTGAAACAGATAGCAATCCTAATGATTTTTTTGGAGCATGATATGAAAATATAGCCTTTTCAGGTTCTGCAAGTGTGAATTCAGAATATAAGAAAGACATGATAAGTGGGCAAAAAAGTATGGCCTTGGGACATATTCGTGCTTCTCTCAGATAATTGGTGATATCTGTAACTCTCTTAACTCCCTCAAGCCTATTCCTTAGTTATCTATACTTATAAATCATTTGATAAAATAAGTGACAAAGATGTGACTTCATCAAAAATAGAAAATAGCATAGATGTTGGACTAGTAGGATTTGAGGACAGAAGTACTCATTCTAGTCCAATTGTTCTAACTAGAAAGTCAGAAACGTTGATAAAATTAAGGATTTCTCTCTGGGTTTCATAATGCTTATATATGGGGGCAGTGCTCAGGCACATTCCAGGTATAGTGGTGCATGTCTCTAATCCCAGCAAGGAAGTTCAAGGCCAGCCTCAGCAATTTAGCAAAGCCCTAGGACATTTAGTGAGAACCTGGCTCAAAAAGGTTTGGGGATGTAGCTCAATGGTAAAGCATACCTGGGGTTCAGTTCCCTGAACCAACTATATATATATATATATATAACATATATATACACATATACATATATACATATATATATTTGCTCTTGAGCAATATAAATTATACTTATATAGTTGTCTTATAAAATCCTCCCAGCTAATTACTTTGAATATAATTTTCAGGGAGATATTGAGAAACAGAAATTTTGTAGCAGGAACAGAGATTCTTGTTTTCACGTAAATATCCAGAACAGTCGGTAATTCCTTTGAGTTCCCAGTAAGCTTGAAAAGCATTAGGGAAGTAAGCTGCCCCATCTATTTGAGAAGATAGCCCAGATTTTAATCATTACCGTTAAAAGTTCTGAAATACATTAAGTGGATAAAAGGAGAAAGAACATCTGTCATATTCCATTTTGATCACAAAGGAGCTGAGTATGTGAAATTGGTCCTGAAACCAGAAACTAGTGCTATAACCCATTAATCTATTACCAGAACCAAACAGAGAGATAAAGTTTAGAGCTTCACAGTTGAGTACTCTCTCAGCACCTCCTGGCATAAACCATAAAGCATTAATCTTATTGATCTAAGCATCTGAAAGCTTGACTGCTCTTTCATAAATGACAAATTTAGATTACATATGTATATTGGTATAAATGATTAGTAATAGCTTTTGTAATGGGCTCTTCTGCCCAGTGGCAAGCTTTGTAGTTCACTTTAATGACTAATTTGTTTGATTGACAGTAGGAAACTTTTACATTAGTGTTCCAAGGATTATTTTTTTTTACCTTTATTTTATTTATTTATTTTTATGTGGTGCTGAGGGTTGAACCCAGTGCCTCACACATGCTAGGTAGCTACATCCAAGAATTTATTGCTTATTTCCTGTGCCTTTAAAAATTATTTCTCTTAAATAATTCCCTTTAAATTATTTTAAAAATTATTCCTGTAAATATTTATTTAAAAATTCTTTTCCTTTAAAATTAAAGTTCATTAAAATTTCTTTAAAATTATTTTTAAATATTTCTTTTAAATTATTTTTAAATATATTTTAAAAATATTTTTTAGATTTTTTTATAAGTAAGCAAAGAACTTCAGTTTGTTTTCCCACTCCCCCTTGGTGCTAGGGAGCCGACCATGAATCCAACCCAGGGATGTACTGCACAAGTGTTCTAACACTGAGCTACTACCAGGCCCTAGCTTTTAGTTCCTTTTCCCAGTGTTTTAAATTTTTATTTATTTAGTACTGGAAATTGAACCCAGGATTTCATGGATGCTGAGCCTTGTATTCATTTTTCAGATATTATTTAACAACAAGAATATTCAACCAATTTTTAAAAAGTTAGGATGGATTAATTTGCAATAAAATAATCAACTTAAAATTTCAGATTTTTCATTTAGGGCCACGGAGATAAATAGTTCCTGTTTAAACAGCAGCAGTATGTAATTGATGTTTTTATTTATATTTGATAGCATAAAAATATAAAAGTCATACAACTTCCACTAATATCTCCCTTGCCCCATAGTAGAGTTCATAGACTTGCTTCTTAGGTCAGTACTCTGGCTTTTAAAAATCATTATATTTTGAAATATATTTACAGTTAACTACTCTGAAGAGAAAAGAACACTTTTTTTTTTAATTGAACCCAGGGGTGCTTTACCACTGAGCCACATCCCAACCGCCCCCCCCTCCCCACTTAAATTTAGAGACAGGATCTCACTGAGTTGCTTAGGGCCTTGCTAAGTTGCTGAACCTGGCCTTGGATTCATGATCCTCCTACCTCAGCACCCCCAGCCACTGGAATTGCTGGCGTGCTCCATCACACCCAGCTGATGAGAACACTTTTGAAATAATTCTTGGGATGGGTGTGGTGGGGGGAAGGAAAAATAACAGAATGAGTCAAACATCATTGCCCTATGTAAATGTATGATTACACAAATGGTATGCCTCTACTTCATGTACAACCAGAGAAACAAATTGTACTCCATTTGTTTACAATAAAAAAAAAATAATTCTTATAAAGAACAAATACCATAGATGATTTTGTGGTATATTAGATTGCTTAAAGAAACAGAAAAAAAAAATAATGTACAAGGATTATAGTCACTTGTTTATAGAAACAATCCAAATACAGTATTTTCCGTAATTAATTATTCTCTTACAATTTATGAATAGAGATGAATTATAAGAAATAGAATGCATAATTCTTTGGTTCTTGGTTGTAGCTGACAGCTTAAGAGTTCATGATTTTAAAAATAAAGGAAAATATCATTATGCTCAGATTCTGGAATGAGAAAAAAATCTTTTTAAAGGTTTAATCTTCTAAGGTTTTTGCTTTCAAGTCATGACAAAATATCCATAGCAGTTTAAAGAATGATGAAAGATTAAACATTGGACCCACTCAAATAAAATTTAGATGAATTTTACCTATGATACTCCTAAAGTGAAAATTGTAATTGTAATAAGTATGATATCGAATTACCAAATAACACTCTATAGTAAGCTGTTGGAACAAATACAACATTTGATAAATTCATTTACAGGTTAGGACTGGGTACAGTGGCACATGCCTATAATCCTAGCAACTTGAGAGGCTGTAGCAGAAGGATCACAAATTTGAGGCCATCCTTGGCACCTTAGTAAGACTATTTCCAAAAAAGATGAGCAAGGTGTGTGTGGGTGGTGGGGTGGGTCTCAGAGTATAGTTCAGTGGTAAAGCACCCTTGGTTTCAAGCTCTGGTACTCAAAAAGCAACTAACCAAACTACAGGTTAGGCATAGAAACATTTAGGCAGAACATCTTATTTTCATACTCTCCAATGTGCAACTTTTGAAAAACAAATCAGGCAGAGACATAAAAGAATATGTAATTTATGATAACTGACTAAGCGCTTAAAGACCTGAAGAGATCTTCAGGTTTTTTTGTTTTTTTCTGGTAATAGAGATTAAACTAAGGGGTGTTCTGCCACTGAGCTATGTTCCTAGACCTTGCTTTTTATTTTGAGGCAGGCTCACTAAATTGTCAAGGCTGGCCTCAAATTTGGGTTATGAGTTTGGCTACCTTGCCAACAACTTTCAGATTCTAAAGTAAACTAGGGTTATTTTCAGTAATCACAAACTGTTGGCTTACATATAGAAATGCAATATTTTTTTGCCATTGACTTTATATCCAGTAATCTTACTAAGTTCTCTTATTAACTATAGCCATTAAATTATTTTTAATTTCTCCCCAAAGAGAATAATAGCATATGTGTTAATGAGAATTTCATTTATTTCTTATACTTTTTATTTATTTTTCTTCTCTTGCCTCTTTGGCTAGTTCTTTCAGTACAAAAACAAATAGATGTGTATATATTTGTATTTACATATGGATATATCTGTAACTATCTGTTTATATATAAAACTGTGGATTCTAACCAGTACCCTATACCTCAGCATTCGTTCTAGCTTCCCACTCTGCTAGTTTTAAAATATCATTTTGATCACTGAGAAATCTGGCTCCCTTTGTCCCTATTGTATTTTACTTAATTGCACTGTCAGTAAACTTTTTTGCTCAGTTTAGCCAACCTGCCAATTACTCTAACCTCACACCAACTTTCTATCCCCATCTCACCAACCTGCATCTTCATCCGTGTCAGTGTTTCCATGGCTCCCCACTGCCCTCTGTCCTCAGCTGTCTTGCCTGACATGCATGTGTCTCCATGTTCCTCGGCCCCCAGCCCCATCATTCCACATTGTTATCCATTGGGCATACTGATCTGCACTTCTATAACCTACCCCTCACTCTACTGTGTCCTTAGTCACCACCCAGTGGTCCACTCCCTGCATAACTCCCAAGGCCCCTCATTTTCTTACATTCTTGGTCTCTGGGCCCTCTGGCCCATGCCTATGTACAGCTCCTGGTCCTCCTTAATACCACCTCTCCAAGCCACTACTGTTACTACTGTGAACCAGTAGGGGAAGGAGAAGCCGTTCTTACTTTATTCTTGCATGAGTGTGCAGTAGAGGTTACCAGAGGTTCAAGTGTGATTGATCATGCCATACTCTGGCAGCCAATGAAATGTGTACTTTATTTTCTTGTATTTTAAAATTTTCTCAGTTTTCATTGCTAATGTGATAAATAGCAACAAAATCTACATAAACAAAATTTCTTTGAGATCCAAAATAATTTTAAGAATATATAAAAGGTTCATGAGATCAGAAGTTTGAGAATCACTCTTCCAGGAGCACAAGAAAAAGACAAAAACCCCAGTAAAAATGTGGACCAAAGACAGGCAAATCCTTTTTTAAAAATTCCTACAGATACATAATAAACATAACTAAAAAGTAAAGTTTCCCAATAAAGAAATGCAAATAAAAAGCAAGCAAGATACTATTTTGCTTACTTATCAGATTCATTGTAAAAGTGTTATCAATAGGTTGAAGGGCATTTTGGAACAGTACATCATAAGCTTATGTTTCTTGGAAATTGTTCTATAGAAATTATTGAATGTTTCTGAAGATTCAATGTATTTATCATGTTTTTGTATAGTATTAAAAATTCAAACATATCCTAAAATTCAAATGCTATTTAGAAGAAACTTCTAGTGGAAGAAAAGCACTGCTCATATGTTTGCTTTCTTCTAATTAGTTCTGGGGCAGTAGAGCCCTTAGGTGTTTTGATGGCCACCTATTGCTTAATTGTGTGGAACTGATTAATCTGAACGTGACTACCCTTTCCTTAGGTAGTATGTATAAGGAACATCAAATAATAACCAGTCAGGTACAATACATTGAGTAATTTGTGGATTTGTTCTTTCACCAAAAACATTTTCAGCTTTTAGCTTTTAAAAATAGTTTTGGACCACAGCAAGACAGAGAAGGGGAGATTGGCCTAGATATTCCAGAGACTAGCAGATGCACAGGATTGATTTCATTTTGGGCACTTTGCCCAGGACACTTTTAATAGAACATATAGTTACTCTAGGGATTCTGAGGCTGTGGTTATATCAGGATTACACATTTATTCTTTAAAAGGAAAATTTGCAAGTTATTAGACTCTAGGTACACGGGTATGACTTAAAATTTTATAATCCATCCATTGAAAATTTACTGTGTGTGGGCTGGATTCCTTAGTATTAAAACTAACTTACTCGGGTAGAAAAATGTTTTGAACTTCCTTCCTCTAAAACACATTGTGTTCACCAATTCTTCCAAAGTTAAAGTCAAATATAAAAAAAATTTAAACTAGGAATTGGAGGATTATTTTCATGTGAAGAATTTTTAATCTTAACTATTTTTAAGACATTTCTTTGTATACTCAGGAAACATTCTAGTCTTTAAGAAAAATAAATTTTGGAAATGCTGTAATCTATTTTACTACCTTATAAGTTAGAATTACTGATCTTATAATTAGCCTTAAAAATTGGAGGGAAAAATACCAACCAACATGGTAACAGAGCTTACATTCAGCTTTGAGTGATTTTTTTTCCTTTTTTCCCTCAAATTTCAATAATACATTCATCACTTCATTATTTATAATATTATTTATTAAACCCCCCTACCACCAACCAAGTAGCTTTAGGAAGCATGGAGCATTAAAAAGTGTAAGATTCCCAAAGGGCTGGGGTTGTGGCTCAGTGGTAGAGCACTTGCCTAGCATGGTTGAGGACCTGGGTTTGATCATCAGTACCACATAAAAATGAAATAAAGTTATTGTATCCACCTACAACTAAAACAAAATGTTTAAAAAAAAAAAAGATTCCCAAAGAATTATCCCATGTAAGGTAATATAGTAGCTTGCTGTGGTTTCAAAGTCATTTAAATATGGTAGGCCAGGTTCTTTCTATAGTGTTTTAATACAGCAGTTAATCATTCCAAGTTTTCTAATAAAACTAAGTTATTATTATATGTTTGTGATGCATGTATTGCTGAGTAGAGAACAGTTTTCTCATACATCAAGGTTATGTATGATACTTAACTACTAGTGTGCTCATTGAATTATATATTATGTTTTTTGTAGTTCAAACGGTATGTCAGTAAACTTCGAAGCAAGAGTACAGTTTTCAAAAAGAAGCATCAAATAATAGCTGAATTTAAAGCTGAATTTGGCCTCTTGCAGCGGACAGAAGAACTTCTTAAGCAACGTCATGAAAATATTCAACATCAGTTGGTAATATGGTATTATCTTGGGCTGCTGTAAATACAAATGCCAGGTGGTTTATGGGTTACAACTTTAGGTTGAGGTCATTGTTTTTACTGGGAAAAAAACACATTAAAAACACACTCATTTTCTCTGATGAACTACAGAAATGTCACATAAGCTGATTCATGTATTTTTAATGTAGCAGCAAGCACAACACTGCTACATTAAAATGTGTATACTCACTTTAGGGTTATTAATGGGAATTGAAGTCCAAATAGGTTTTTCTTTTGGTTAGCTAGCTAATAGGAATAAAATTATCATACAAGAGAATGACTGGAAAATATTTATTTATCATGGCCTCCTGGGGTAGAAATTTCTAAGCATGCACTTCCAAGGAGCATTGAAAAGAAACATTCAGAAAGGGTGCTCTGTGGAAGTTTGCCTGCAGGCTTATTCCTTATGTGTGTATGCTGTATTTATCAGAAAAAGAGTTAAACCCAGAGCAGTAAATCAGCAAGGCTATTCTATTTGTGGATGCCAGTGCCTGAGTTTTCTTGGTTTGAGTTTTTCTCTTTCACTCATGGGGAATCAATTTCATCAGGATGCTGCAGATCAGCTAGCAGTAGCTGGTAGAGGTAAATGAAATTTCAGCCAGTTGTCATTCCTTTTAGCTGACACTTTTAACTTTTCTGTTTAATGCTGATTAATAATTGTTTCCTTAGAGAAAATTTAAAAGTGAAAATTTACTGTTAATCAAACGTAGATTCTAGCTAGCATCACTAACTTTAAAATTGTGGGCTGGGGATGTAGCTCAGTTGGTAGAGTGCTTGCCTCACAAGCGTAAGACCCTGGGTTCAAAGCCCAGCACCACACACACACACACACACACACACACACACACAAAATTGATAGTAGCAACTGCATTATCACTTCAAACTATTTTCTTATTTCTACCCTGGGTTTTTTGTTGTTGTTTTTTTTTACCTCATAATTATTGCTTAAAATCAAACATTTGGAGATTTTTCAAGTTACATTTCTGTTATGGATCTCTAACTCATTTCTACTATAATCAGAGGACATACTTTATGATTTAAGTCCTGGGAAATTTGCTTAGTCTTGCATTATGTCCCAGTACGTGGCTGCATTGGTAACTATTCTATGTGCTGTTGAAAAGAGTGCTTTACAGTTTTGGGGAATCATGTTCTGTATATGTAAATTCAAACAAGTGTGTTAACCATGATATTCAAATCTTCCATACCCTTTTTGATTTTTTTTCTCTGCTTCTTCCATCAGTATTGAGAGAAATTTGTTAAAATCTTTAACTATGATTATTGCTTATCTATTTCTACTTTAAGGTCTCTCAATCTTTGTTTTATATTTTTTTAAGTTGGGTTCCCTAGAAGTAGAGCCTGAGAAGGGAATTCCTTGTACAAGTGATTTCTTGAAGGAGTACCTCCAGAAGAAAGGGAATAGATCAGCACAGAATACTGAGCAAGGACCCGGTCTCAGTTGGAGTCAGTCATTCTGATCCCAGGAAGGAATCAAGCAGATTGCACCACAGAAGTTGATTGTACCTTGAGGCAAGGAGGCTGGCCTTTCAAAGCCCCATGTCAGTTAGTCAGTCATTGGCTTTGGTAGGGTGTAACCTCTTAAGTAAGGAAATTCCCATTTGGCTGAGGGCTTGCTCTGGAAAAGGGCGCAGCTGTGAACCATTATCAGTCAGCACTTATAACAGTTTGCAGATGAGATATGAGTGGAGAACAATATCCACTACAGTCCACCCCTTCCGCTGCTGAAATCTGCTCACTTTAAATTCACCACACAAGTATAACTTCTACAAGATTCTGATTAGTCAAAATTTCTAGTAGGAAGATTAGTGGACAAATTGAAACTTTCATTGTTACAAATGTTCCCAAGGATGTAACAGTCAGCATCTCCTTTCTCTATTCTATGGCTGAATGTCCCCTCCAAAACTTGCATTGAAATTTAATTGCCATTGCAACAGTGTTGAGAAGCAGAACCTTTACGAGGTGATTAGGTCATGCATGAGGGCTCTGCTTTCATGACTGGATTAATGATGTTATTACTGGTTCACTTAGGGAATTATGCTTCCCTTCCAGACAACTTTAAGCTCTGTGGGCATAGATGTTCTGGTTTCCAGAATAGGTATGCTTCCATTAGAAGGCTCTCAGAACTTAATGCTCTGACTACTATCTGATTACTTGGGCTCTACATGCCAACAAACCAGCAGGTAAAGAAAAGAGTTATATTGGCAGGACATTATAAGGTGATATAGACACTGCTATATAATGGAAAAGAAATAAATCATCTGGCACTTAGATGATTTATTAAGACACGTTTTGTTACTGCCTTGCACAATTTTAACTGTAAGTGGACGAGTATAGCAACCATAACCTGATAAGGGCCCAGTTTCTAGAGCCTCACACTTCCCAAGGATGAAGGACTGGGTCATCCCACCTGTAGTCATCTTGATCAGAGGAGGTTCTAGCCAAAGGGAGGGAAGTCTAGGACAGGTGCCTTAATCCATTTTCTACTGCCATCACAGTAGCTAGATGAGCATTGATGAGAAAAGAGAGCCCAAGCACTGTTTGGCCCATACATAGCTTCTGTGTACCAACATAGCTGTTCTGTTCATGAGCCCATTGTCCAAGATTTGAGTGGGCAACGACAGAAGCTGGTTGACACCACTGGCCAAATCATCCTTTCATTTTGATTGTTCATTGTCTTTTCTGCAGTGGACATTCCCTGATGGACATGTGATGAAAAGGTGATCATACTTCGAGCCTACTCCTACAAGTCCATCCATTCACATGCCTTTTCCCTAGACCTTCTTGTCCTCAAACTTTCAATATTGCTATCTTGCTTCTTCTAAACCTCTGACCAACAATCTAGCTGTTCGTCATTGGCCAGAGGGTACAGGTTAAATTGGGAGTTGAAGCATCTCAAGTGAGTCTATCCAAATAACCTCATCCCAGACTGAGCACCTGTTCTCTTTTCCATCGAGGCCCTGATTTTGACATAGAATATTTCCTTAGGCTTGTATAATTTTGGTCTTTTCTGAAATTTTGCCTATCTACAGTTAAGTCCTGTGCCTGGTTTTCAGTTCCATCTGCCCTTCAGCCGTGGGAAATGAGGGCTAATTTAAACCTCCTAAGGAAATTCTCTGACATTATTACTTTGCTTTAAGTTACTAATTAGTGGATCTGAGCCTGTCATTTTATTTCTCCAGCCATCAGTGGAGCTTAGCAACGTTAATTCCATTGTTCTTAGTGTTACTTTTCTGCCTTGAAGGCCAGTTCATGCATCCTTGTTCAAGTCCTCGAGGAAGCAGACACCAAAATGGGATTAGATGTTTATTAAAGGAAACACTTGTGAAGAATATAGGGAAAGGAGTAGAAAGAGACCAGGAGAGCCTTCAGATTCTGATACAGGTTTGGTACCTGTGCAGGGAGAGGGAGGAGGGAGAATCAGGTAGGAAAGGCTTCTTCTGCTATTTGATCCATTTGTTGAATTCTTAATGCCACTTATGTTTCTCAGTTCTAGAATCTCCATTTGGTTCTATTTTATAGATTCCAGTTGTTTGTAATCTCCAACTTTTATTTTCTTAAATACATTAATCACACCTATTTTAAAGTACCTGTTTGATAAATTAATTCACTCGAGCATCTCATCTATTTCTATTGTCTATATTTTTTCATCTTGATTTTCAGTCATTTGATTTTCAGTTACTTTGCTTACTACTAATTTTTGTTGAATTTCAAGCATTAAATGTAATTAAAATTTTAAGTCCCTGGCTGTATATTCGTGTTTTTGTTTTTTTTTTTGTTTTTTTTTTTTTTTTTCTTTCCTGTGCTGGTGATTGAGCCTAGGACCTTGCAAAATACTAAGCAAGTACTCTACCACTTGAGCTACACCCCAGCTTTTTGTTTTCCTTTAAAGAGAATTCAATTTTTTTTTTTTTGTGGCAGATCATCTTGATCCATTTGAGGGTGGTTTTTCTAGTTTTTGCTTACTCCTAAGACAAAGTCCCCAAACCTGTGGCAGAAGCTTTTTTCCTAGAAAGTGGTTTTTACTTGTAGAGCCTGACTCTTACTCCTGGGTGTTACCCATACTTTGAAGGAAGTAGCCCTTCTGAGGCTTCAGCTGATAGCCTAGGGCATTTACCAAGGCCCCTACATCTTGACAAGTCTTGAATTCCTACCTCCATTTCCCTAGCAGTGTGAGACTTGATTTCCACTTGGTTTCTGAGAGTCTTACTCTGCTTATGCACAGCCTAGGACTTTGGCAATGCCTAAAGGGGAAATTGCACCAGAATTTTGGGCTAATTCTTTGTAATTCCCTTTATCCCTTTATTTTTATTTTTTCTCTCTATCCCTCTAAGTCCCAGTCCTGTTGGCAGCCCACAATCCCAACTCTTCATTCTTTATCTTTCTCTATATCTGTCTCATCTTCTGATTCTTCCATTCTCTTGGAACTCTCTCCAGAAAGATTTCCAAACCAATCATTCCATTGCAAATTTTCTTGTCAGATCACCAGTACCTTTCCATTACTGACTCCCATGATCAATTCTTCGTCCTTTTTTTACTTGACCTTTTGGCAATATTTGACATAGTCGATCCCTACTTCGTCCTATAATATTTTTCTTCACTTGTCTTCTAGGGTGCTCTACTCTCCAGATTTTTCTCCTAAACTAATACTCCTGTTTCTGTTCCTTTGCTAGAGGCTCACTTCCTCATTTCCTTTAGGACTTTGCTCAGATGTCACTTCAGGAAAGTGTTATCTAATCACCTTGTGATTTAAGATTCCAACCCTCAACCCATTCTTACCTCACACCATATGTATTTTATTTATTTATTTATTTACATATTGCTTATTTTTCCCACTAGAAGTAGTAGACTCTGTGAGGGAAGGGATTCCCACCCTCCCCATTTTTGTGCAATGCTATATTCTGGTGCCTAGAACTGAGCTTGGCACAGTTAGACATACAATAAATATTGAAGAGTGAACAAATGCAAGAACAACTTATCACCTGAGAATTCATTCATTCATCAAATATTTATTGAGTATGAATGACCTGTTTCAGGTTCTGTGCTAAGTATGTAACATTATTGTAAAGCCTAAAATTAGAAATACTTCCTATGCGCTTGAAGATACTGTAGTGAAATCTAGTATAGGTTGGTCACATGGAAAGGCATGTAATTGAATGAAGTAATATTCAAAGTCATTTAAGATTGTCCTTTAGAATTCTAAACAAGTTTATTATAACTTTTTGAAAAGTATGAAGTCTACATACTTTATGGGAACCAGCAAAATATTAACACCCATTTTGTGGCCTTTTTATATCTTATTTACAGCAAACTATTGAGGAGAAAAAAGGTATATCTGGATATAGTTACACCCAAGAAGAGCTAGAAAGGGTATCAGCACTGAAGAGCGAAGTTGATGAAATGAAAGGACGAGCCTTGGATGACATGTCTGAAATGGTGGGGACACTTACTTTTTAGTTTGTTTTATTATCTTCTATTGCCAGAAAACAGATGTTGTTGTATTTGTTTTTTTTTAATTTTCAGTGAAGCATTCAAATTTTATTCTCTGCAGTGTTTTATATTCTTTCATCTGTTCTTATCAGTCTCTTTCTCTCTTTTTTGGGGGGCTTTGATACTGCAGGTTGAACCTAGGAGTGTTTTACTACTGAGTCACATCCCCAGGCCTTTATTTTTTTTTTTTTTATTTTGAGACAGGGTCTCGCTAAGACTGACGTTGAACTTGCTGGCCTTCTGTCTCACCTCCTGAGTCTCTGGGATCACAGGCATGTGCCACTGTGCCCAGCTTTATTTTTGTCAATCTCTTGAATTTTTCCCTTTTAATAAAGAATGTTCAACTTCTAATAGTTTATGTACATTGTGACTTTTTAGATTCATATATATAACATTAAAGAAATGTTTACCAAAAAATGTTTTCCCAAATCATATTACCCTGCCTAATAAAATCATTTCCTTTTCATGTATGTCCTTAGTATCTTTTCATATTCAGGGCTGCTATTCAGCCAGAATGCACTGGCATGTTTTCATCAGGCATTATAATATTGAAATTTTTCCTCATTGATAAATAGCCACTGCCCCAAACTCTCCGAATATTCTCTTCTACGTTGGACATTCCCCAAGAACCTTCTGGATTTTACCAAAATCTAACTCCTAAAAAAACTAGCATTTAGTACAGAAGCAGCCTCTAGGACTCTGTTTGTCCTTATGCCTGGTATCTATTCTGATTGGTCATTAGTTGTGCCATTCAGATTATTAAGTATTTTTAATATCACTCCATTCTTATGTATATTTTATATAACTTACATAACCATATATATTTAAATAGTACAACATGATTGTAGTTTGTATAGGCAACTTTGGAATGTATTTTATTCATTCATTGTTAGATTATAAATATTTTCTCATAATGGTTTACAGACTTGATAACTGACATTTTGAATGACTAAATAGTATTCCATCTTGGTGAGGAATCAAAATTTACTAAATCCTTTCCCCATTGTTTGGCCTTGAAATAATTTTTATACTCTTTAATACTGCAACATGTTTTTATACAAGCAATATTTTCTTCTTTTGAAATTTTTTTAAATGTCATTTTTTTGTTTAAATGACAGGTAAAAAAACTGAATTCCCTGGTATCTGAAAAGAAGTCAGCTTTAGCCCCAGTTATAAAAGAACTACGACTGTTGCGTCAGAAATGTCAAGTAAGGAAATATGATTTTGTGACATTTAGTGTTCTGTCTCGTTCAGATGTACTAGGTAGATTACTGAATATTTTACTTGTGTAATTATAAAAAACAAATAATAATAATGGTATCTGCAAAGTTTCTGGTTTAATTTATGGTACTCATTTTGTCATAAAGCTGGTAGAAGAGGAGAAGCAGGAATTCAAACTAAAATCCACAAATGCAACCCGATGTGACTTTTTCCTTTAAATCATATGCATGTCATATCTGTAAATATTAAGTCACATTCCTCTGTGGCTGAGTAAAGCTCCAGAGTCTGCCAACAAGTAGTGACAAATTAACTTTGGAACTTACTTTGCTAAGAGGCATGAAAAGTGATGAAACACCATTACTTGGAAGCTTATTCTAACCACTGCTTTAAAAATAAACAGGAGGGTTAGTCTTAGCCAGGTGCAGTGGTGCACACCTATAATCCCAGCTACTCAGGGGACTGAGGCAAGAGGCTCACAAGTTCAAGGCCAGCCTGGACAGTTTAGCAAGAACCCTGTCTCAAAATAAAAAGAGCTAACCATGTAGCTTGGTGGTAGACAGCTCTGGGCCCATTCCCCAGAACCATGAGAAGAAAAGAAGTGAATGCCTTCCACAAATCTAGGTCAGGTGGCCTCCACCATGTGACAATTGCAATTACTTTGTCACTCCTCATGTAGTATTGTTAAGTTTGAAGGTGAGCTGTGCTGTACATGCCTGATGTGGTACTAGAAAACTCCACGAATGCCATCCATCAGAGTTGGAGAAGCAAAATGAAATCACATCAACTTTGAAATCACTTAGACGTAATTTCCTTTTAATAGAAAATGCCACAGAGTCTGAGATAGGTTTAGTGGCCTATGCAAGTAGATTAGTGGTAAGTGAGAGAGTTGGGGCTTGACTCCAGCATGTGTGTCATTTTATTTCAAATCTGCTTATTCCATTACATACCACTGCTATCCACAAAGGATATAGAAGAGACAAGCCCCTGCTCCCTAGAGTTCATCATACACTAAGAGATGAGATGTAAAGAAATTCAAGGAAAACAAAAGATAACTCATCTTAAGAATAAATATAGAAAAAAATATATATGTAATCAGAATTATATTCCTAACTAATGTGAAAAGAAGCAGCAGATGAAGTGATGTCAGGAAGAAGTTTCAAGGAAAAAAAATTTTTTTTTTTTTGTACCAGGGATTAAACCCAGGGACACTTAATCACTGAGCCACATCACCAGCCCTTTTTTAATTTTTAAATTTTTTTAAGAGACAGGATCTCACTAAATTGCTTAGGGCCTTGTTAAGTTGCTGAGGCTGATTATGAATTTGCGATATTCCTGCCTCAGCCTCCCAAGCTGCTGGGATTACAAGCATGTGAACCACACCTGGCCAGAAAGAAAATTTTGAGCAAGCTTTCACATTGACGACTTCAGTAGTTGTTTTCATGTTTTCATGAATGCATTCCAATTCATTGATTTTCTTAGTGGTTTCCCTGAGTAAGCAACTTAGAGACAAAAGGACTGGTTGTATGTATTTCCAGTTATGATAAAATGTTTTCCTATTAGTAAGCTAATAAATCTATTTGCAAATAGTTTTTTATTAAATCCATTTACATTTTAAATGAAGAGTTTATTGAAAGGTCACTTAGGACAATGAAGGAAGTGGACTGTCGGGGAAATCCAAAAATCAGAACCATAGTATAGCTGAAACAAGTAGAAAGGTACTATAACCAGAGAACATTTTGGTTCAGGGAAGTTTCAGGAGCCTCACTCAGCAGTGAGAACTTGTAAATAATGATGAATTTGATAGTAATCATAATTATTAAGCACTAGCTATGTGCCATACACTGTGACATTACTCATTTAGGCCTCACAACAATCCAATAAGGTAGGGACTCCCCTTTATGCAAATGAACAAATGAAGGCACAGAGAGGTTAGGGATGTGCCCAAGGTCACATAGCTGGCAGATGGCAGAGGCAAGTTCTTTGTTCTCACACTATACCTATAATGCATTTTTTTAGAGGGTAATTTTTTTGGAGGGGGGGACTGTTATACATTTTTGTCTGTCTATAGTTTCTACTTTTTTTTTTTTTTTTTGAGGTTATGTCTTGCTAAATTGCCCTGACTGGCCTCTAACTTGTGGTCCTCCCACCTCAGCCTTCCAAGTAGCTGGAATAATGGATATACACCATGGTGTGCAGCTTTCAGTTAACACTTTTTATAAATGATTTTTTTTTTTAGGTATGTCTCTTGAATAGATCTTGCTATATGATACAATCTGAAAGGTTTGTTTTGTTTTGTTTTGTTTTTTCACATAAGGGAGTTTATTAAGCAAACAGAGTGTCTCCCTGCAGGGTAAGAGAGAAAATGAGAGGAAAAGAAAGGGAAAGAGAAAGGGTGCATGCTAGAGAGAGTGGAAAAGCGAGGAGGATAGAGCAAGTGAGTAGGAGAGAGAGAGAAGCAGAATAAAAGATCTGAAAGGTTTTTTAAATAAGTTTAACCCATTTATATTTATTGATATGTGGATGTATTTGATCTTAGTGTTGCCATTTTATGTTTGGCTTTTGATTTTAAAGCCTGAAAAAAAAATTCTCTCCACTTCCTGTGTATATGTGTTTTCTGATTTGTGGTTTTATTACCATTGGTCATCCATTCCTTTAGATAGTATCTGTTAATTCTCCCTGTAAAAAGTGATGAAATTAGTATATTTTTCCCTTAATTCTTCCTCCCTCATGCTTCTCTAGCACCTAATTTTAGTTGTGTTGCCTTTCTTAGTGTTTGCCTTTATCCTTTGAATATGCTTATACTATGACTTGATTTATTAGCTGTAAGTGATGTCATTTGACAGGCCCCCACCTACTTCCAGCAATTAAAAACATGAGAAAACCAGCTTACTTATTCTGTCTTCCACCGTCTTTTCCCTTTTTCCTCCCTGCAGTTTCATTGGATCATTGCTACCTTACCAGGGATGTAACATTTACTTTCTGTTCTATTGCCCCAGTTTCCCCTTTTTTTTCAGCATTAGGCCTGTAATTATTAGATCCAGAACTCCTTACCAGTCCTTGCACTGCCCTTTGTCTGACTTCTCTTTGATTGTGACTTGTCCTCCAGAGGTTCTCAAAAAAGACCCAGAATAATAATGCTCCCTGATGAATTCTTGCATATTTCATAGTTTGCAGCCTACATATTTCTTTTTTTCCCACATTTTTATTGGTTCATTATAGTTGTACATATTGATGGGGTTTATGGTTACATATTCATACATGTATACCATTTAACAGTATCATTTGACCAATATCACTCCCCAGCACTTTGCCCGTCCCTCCCCACCCCCTAAACTTTAGTCCTTTTTCTCTGCTGATCTCCCTTTTTGACTTCAGGAGATTGATCCCCACCTTTGCTTTCCTCTTTCTTCTCTGGCTTCCAAATATGAGAGAAAACATACAACCCTTAACCCTCTGATTTGAATTATTTCATTAAGATGACGGTCTCTAGTTCCATCCATTTTCCTGCAAATGACATAACTTCATTTTTCTTAGTGGCTGAATAAAACTCCACTGTGCATACTACATTTATATACTACATTTTCTTCATCCATTCATCTGTTGATGGACACCTAGGTGCAGCTTATATACTTCAATAGCAACTTACTAGATCATGCTTTCTTTCCTTGAAGAGTTTTAGAGAATAGCGATATAGTCTGCGAGGGTTAAATGTGCCTGTCAAGAGGTCTGAGGCCCACCTAATTTTTTTTAAATATTTTTTTTAGTTGTAGTTGGACATAATACCTTTATTTAATTTATTTATTTATATGTAGTGCTGAGGATTGATCCCAGTGCCTCACACGTGCTGGGCGAGTGCTCTACCTCTGAGCCACAACTCCATCCCCCACCCTAATTTTTTTAGTGACTTGATCTTACCAAGAATGTGTATCTTCCATTTTTTGAATGTAGGGTTTTCTGTGCGTTCAACAAATCAGGCTTTTTAGATGTGTTATTCAAAAACTTCCTGGTGAATGAAGAGTTGTTATTTAATGGACAAAAAATATCAGTGAAAGTTTTTCAGATGAAAAGGGTTTTAAGGATTGATGGTGGTGATGGTTGCCCAACATTGTAAATAAACTTAATGCCACTGATTTATGTACTTAAGCATAGTGAAGATGGTAACTCTTCTGTGTATTTTGCCACACTAAAAAGAAAAAAACACCTTATTTTTTTTTAAAAGTTTTCTGGTAAATTCTATATTTTATTATATTTGTTAACCCTTGTGGCTCTTGGTAATGCTTTTTGCCTTGGAATCTTATTTTCCTACTTATTAAAGCAAGTATGCCAACTTTCTTATGATTAGTATTGCTTGGTACATCTTTTTATATGTTTACTTTGAGATTTCTGAATTCTTGTTTTTGTCCTGTATGTGTCTCATTAATAACATATAGCTAGGTTTTATGTGAATGAGGTTTCTTACATCCAATGAGAATCTTTTCATTGGAGAGTTTAATCCCATTAGTACTCCTGGTTATTGAGAAAGTTGGATTTTTAAAAATTTTGTTCATTCTATTTACTGTTTTAGCTTAATTTCTTTTTTTCTACCCTCCATTGTACCAGTCCTTTCTTTTATTATTGTTTTCCCCTTTACATCTTTTTTATCTTCTACTTTGATTCTGATATGATTTATTCTTAAGTGTTTAAGATCTATTCCAGACCTAACAAAGTCAAGAATTAATCAGCATCTCCCCAGCATTATAGTGATGTCAGAATAACTTAACATCCTCTCCTACCTTACATGTATGTTGTTAGTCTCTGGCATTTTATTTCTTTCTTATTTCTATATCTCTAAAAGTAGTTGTCATTGCTATTATAATTACTACTTTATATAATCATTTCCTATTTAGATTTACCCAAATAGTTAGCAGTTCTCACCATTGCTGCTTGTATTTACTCCTTCCTTTTGGATCCTGTCTCCTAAATTTGTTTCCTTGTTTTGTATTCTTTTAGTAGTTCTCTCAGTAAAGAATCATTACAAGTAACGTAAGCTTTTGTTGTGGGGGGAGGGGTTGTGAATAATGGCTTGGTCAGAAAATATCTTTTCACTGCTTCCTCTTACTGCATTGAAGGATCTGCTGTCAGTTTATCTTTTCTTTTTAGGCAATGTTGTTCCTATAATTGGTTTTAATATCTATCTTTTTCTTTACCGGTGTCTAACTTTCACTACCATAATCTAAATAAATCTAGAATTTATTTTGTGTCTTTAATTCTGGAAAAATTCTACATAAGACATTCAAATATTCTCTTCTCCATTTTTTCTAGTCTGTTCTTCAATTAGACATGTGTTAGACATATTTATTCTGTTCCTTATTGCTTAACCTCACATTCATGATTTTCATCTTTTTGTGTATGTTGAATGTTGAGTGATTTCTTCAGTTCTCTTCTAGTTCATTATTTTTTCTCCTTAGTAGTATCTAATCTTAGGTCTATTTTATTCACTTTAATTTCTGTGACTGTCTTTTTCATTTTGATTTTTTTCAGTGTAATTTTTTTTCTAATGTTTTCTATTAATTAAAAAAATTTTTTTTTCTACTGGGGATTGAACTCAGGGGCACTCAACCACTGAGCCACATTTATTTTGTATTTAATTTAGAGACAGGTTCTCACTGAGTTGCTTAGGGCCTTGCTCAATTGCTGAGGTTGGTTTTGAACTTGTAATCCTCCTGTCTCAGCCTCCCCAGCCACTGGGAATTATAGGCATGCACCACTATACCCAGCTCATGTCTTAAATTTTAAGCATATTTATTTAATGGGCTTATTTCTAGCATCCAAAGTCCTTGAGGTATAATCCCACTGTAGTTTATGTCTTCTGATTCTCACTCCCAATGTATTGATTGTTTGCTTACATTTTCTGCTTTGAGACTGTCAGCCTGACATTAACATGATTTTGTCTCTTGAATCCTGGAAGCTGAGGTGGAATGTGTATCCCTCCAGAGTGGATTTTCAGTTGTTCTGCCAGGCAATAGAAATAAAACAAGTTTGGAGCTAATTTTGAGCTAATGTCTTAACTTGGGAGTTCCTGGACCAAGTGGGTGGGGCAAATACTAACTTTAAACCTACCTGAATTTAGGCTGCCTCTCGTCTGCCTCTGCAGCAGTAGAACTGCATAGTGATCAGCTTGACGGTAAGACTGACCAGCCAAGAAATCAGCTGTAGCTTATTCATCTCTTTAAGAGGCCCAGCAGCTACCTAAGTAAAGAGGATCTGCTGCCCCTTCTCCCATTTAGGGTGTGTATGCCTGTTACCCTTGAGAGTCATAGCTATCTAAAGGTCACTTTGATAAATCAAAGTCACTGCCCTTTTTCCCCCACAATCTTTTATACTATACTAGTCACCCCAAGTCAGATGCCGTTCCATACAACAAAGGCAGTACACACACCATTACTAATCTATGGTAATACTTCTGTTTCCAAGGAAACTGTACTATGTGAAACCAAGGTCATTCTCAGACTGGTATTAACCCTTTACTCACAAGGTCCTAGGTTGAAGGCAGCTTAGATTTATTATAGGACCCTCAGTTCTGTCTTCCCTCTGCACATACCTAAGGTTTTTTGCCCTGTCTGGACATTAGAAATCACTCCGTCTCCAAGATTGACTGCCTCCAACACCTTTCACCAAGAGCCACTGCGTTATCCATTGTTTATGACCTGAATGATTCCTCTTACTTCCTTGAGAATTCAGTTCAGCTCTGTATTTAAAAGAATATGTACCTAATCAAGTATTTTTTAGATAGTTTAATTATTTCTAGGTATTTGCTGCAGATTTTCATAACATCTCCTTCAAAATATTACATTAGAATAAACATTGAAACTATTAAAAACCACCTGAACTCAAATTCTGACTCCACTCCTTTCTAGCAGTACAATCTTTGGTAAGGTATAAGGCCTCCCAGAATGTTCTTCAGTCATTGTATGGGGTAGTAATAGCTCCTTCAAGGCACTGTTAGGAGATTCAGTTATTATCAAGAGTTTAGTTCAAACACCCTAGCAAAATTATTCTGATCAGGCCCTTACCTAAGCCTGCATCCTCCTCTCTCCCCACTTCCCAGACCCACTGCAACTTAATAAACAGTTTGTAAATTCCTTAATTGTTCTTGTTCTTTCTTCCAACCCTTTATACATAGTGTTCCTTTTTTAAAAATACCCTCTTCCCCTTGTTCACCTTTCCCCTGAGGAATCTCACTAATCCTTCACGCTCAATTTCTCCAGGAACTGGTCATATTCACTGATCCCTAGGCCTGGGCGAGGTGTGTGTGTGTCCTGTGTGCTCCTGTGCACCTCACATTTGCCTGTTTACTTGTTTGTTACTTGATGGGAAGAATCTGGGGGCTATTTTGTTCACCATATGTATCCCCAGCTCCTAATAAAGAGCCTGGCACACAATTCAATACCTGGTAGCTATTATTCTTATCAGCACTTCCATCTGTCATAATTCTCAAATGTCCAAGTGTTGTATAAATAACTCTTAAGTGTGCCAAGAAGCTTAGAGTTAAGTTACAAGACCGACAAGGGCACGCATTGTTTCAGAGCCACATTGTAGGCCTTTGTTTTTCACTTACTCAATCATTTGCCCTTTTCATACTAGGAACTAACCCAGGAGTGTGACGAAAAGAAATCCCAGTATGACAGCTGTGCAGCAGGCCTGGAAAGCAATCGGTCCAAATTAGAACAGGTAAGAAGAGAGTTTTTATTATAACAATTTAGCAAAAACTGCAGTGTATGCACATTCTCACTACATCAGTCTTAAAAGATTCTCAAATCTTTATCATCATCCCCTGGCCTGTCTTCTAAACTTCAGAAGTATTTCTTTAAACTTTATGTGTACCCCCTGAATTTTTCCATCTCTACCACTGTTGCTGAAGTCCAGGGCCCATTATCCCTTGCCTAGATTCCCACAGTAATCTTCTACCTGCTTTTCTGCTTCCACTCTTGCTTTCCTAGTCTTTATTCTCCACAGAGTAGTCAAAAGAAACCTGTTTAAAATTTAAACCATCCTCCATTGGCTTCCCATAGCACTTAAAGTCTGATTTCCATCCAGTTAATCCCAGTAGCTCAGGAAGTTGAGTCAAGAGGATCGAAAATTCAAAGCCAGCCTCTGCAATTTAGTGAGGCCCTAAGCAACTTAGTGAGACCCTGTCTCTAAAAAAATTTAAAAATTAAAAAAGAGCTGGTGATATGGCTCAATAGTTGAGTGCCCCTGGGTTCAATCCCAGGTCCAAAAAAAAAAAACAACTGACTTCCAAACTGATGTACAAGGCCCACCTACATCTTTAACCTGATATCAATGTGCTGTGATTCTCATCCATGGAGCTCCAGCCACATGGGCTTCCTTCTGAATCCAGCCAGGCCCAGCTCATTTTCACCTCCAGGCTTTTGCATGTGCTCTTCTCTCAGTCTGGGACACTCTACCCTCAATTCTTTGCTTTACTCTCTCCTTCTCATCATGCAGGTTTAAGCCTGCACATCACTTCCTCGAAAGGTCTTCTCTGACCACCTTGTACTTCTCCCCAGCATGGCCCACCCTGTCTCCCTATCACATTCTACAGTTGGGTTTTCTTGTAGTACTAATCCCTCCTAAAATAACCTTTACTTCATGTTTTCTTGTTTATATAAGCCTGTCTCCTTTACTTGAATGGACCTGACTGGCTTGTTCACTGCTGTGTCCCCAGCACTTAAGACAATGCTGGACACACAATAGAACTTAAATGAATAACTGAACCCAGAAGTTTTGGAGTAATATGAATCATCTCTTAAAAAAAAGTGAAACCTATTCTGTTAGAGTAAAAACGATTTATAATTGCAGAAGAAATGACTGTAATGGTGTTTCTTTTGTTGTACATTGAAAGGCATTCTTTTTCCATCTGTCTTACTCTTTCAATAATATTGCCCATTTAAACTTATATATTGTAGGAAGTTAGAGGACTCCGTGAAGAATGTCTTCAAGAAGAAAGTAAATACCATTATACAAATTGTATGATTAAGGTAAGACAAAGAAAGTGGATCAGAAACTTTTCTGAGTTTTTTCTATATCAGACTTCCCTGAAACTTGTCTTTCCATTTAGAACCTAGAAGTTCAGCTTCGTCGTGCTACTGATGAGATGAAGGCATATGTCTCTTCTGATCAACAAGAAAAAAGGAAGGCAATTAGGCAAGTGATATTTTTTATATTGAGTTACTTAATGTTTTCACTTATAGATATTTTATAAATAAAATAGAATTACACAAATTCAGAGTAGTTAAGTAAGCAGATGCTAAGCTATTACTTAGGACTAAATAATATTAAACATCTTTTGAATACTCCAGCCCTGCTACTAAATAGAAATACCTGTAATTTTATTTCTTGCTTGCTTACTTTTTTTAATGTAGTAAAATATGTAACAAAATTTACTACTTTAACCATTTTTAAGCATACAGTCCCATTGGCGTTGATTATATTGACAATGCTGTACAACCATAACTACTATATATTTTCAAAACTATTTCCTCATTGCAAATAGAAACTTTTATAACCATTAAGCAAAACTTCTCATCTTCAGAAATATGTATAATTTTATAGTTGCTTGTGTGTGTGTGTTGGTGCTGGTGATGGAACCCAGGGCCTCATGTACAATAAGCAAGCTCTTTACCACTGAGCTGCATCCCCAGCCCTATAGTTGCTTTTTTAAAGCATTAACATTAGTCTCTTTTTAAAGCCTCACATGGCTGGGCTCTTTTCATCTGCCTGTTAATTGTGCAGTGTGATGACTGCATTTGAGCTAGAAATGATGTGATTGCAGTGTGCCAGCATTTAAAGTGAGAAGAGTATATAAATACTACTTAGTCCTTATATGGTGATGCTTTTTGTAATCCTAGCTTGTGGCATACTGTAATAAATCAAATCCTGTCTTTAAAAAATTCACTTATAGTTGAATTGCCAGCTATAAAATTCAGTCATTAAACAAGGTAAGCTTTCTTTGCCCCTCATCACAGTTCACATGTTTTGCTCTCACAATCCAATAAGAACTTGATGTTTAGGAGTCACATTTATTTGAGACTGTATTTAAGATTTTGAGTGACATATGCATTAATGTTACAAAAAGAAATCTAAGAAATAGTGTTTTTGCAGAGTCTGAATTTTTATATGTATATAGTACACTGGAATGCAAGCCAGACAGAAAATGTCCTATAAATTGATAAATGTTTTTTTCTAATACATACTCACACATTAAACTGAAAATGTTCTCATTCTGATTCTTTTGCTGAGTGCAAACTGTTTAAATCTGTAGAGTCAGTGCTAAGAAATGAGAATAGTTTATTTTGTTCTTGAAAAATAAAAAGGTTACAAAAATTAAGTTCCATTTCTTTGAGTTATCAATATAAATAGTCTAGAAGGAAATAATTGCTTCTGAACTATTGATTTTCTAATCATTTTTCTAGCAAGATGTTCTTTTTTCATCATTTAAAAATCATTATAAATCTTCATCGTTCCCCAGTTTTCCTGTGTAAAAATATTGTGCCATTTTTATAATAGTACATAAGAATATTATGATTAAAATGAATTTGATTATATTCTAATCCCACTAATACATTACCTAAAGTATCAACATGGACGCAGTATTTTTATTGTTATTCCATTTTCAAATTTTACTGTCATTTCTGGTGAGCCCAAAAGTATAAGAAATTAACTTGGTTGTGAAAAATTGTCTGAAAATTTTAATGTTATTTAAGGAGGCAGCATATCACAGCTCAGGATACTAGAGAAGGAATCATAAAACTTTATTCTTTTTCTTTTCTTTTTTTTTTTTTTTTTTGCGGTGCTGGGGATTGAACCCAGGGCCTTGTGCTTGTGAGAGTGAGCACTCTACCAACTGAGCTATCTCCTCAGCCCATAAAACTTTATTCTAACCTAGTTTTTCAGTTCCTAGTTGTGTGACCTTGGACAGGTCACTCCATCATCTATAAAATGAGAGCAACATTTATAGAATCAAGTAATACAATACACATAGCAGTGCTTTCACATGTATATAGCATGAATTCCTGGAGGGCAAAGGCTCTGTCTGTCCTGTTTTCTACTTGAAACCCAGAGCACACCTAACACAGAACAAGTATTCTGTAATATTCCCTCTCTCTCTTTCTGTTATTATTATTTTTTAAATGTTCTTTTTTAAATATTGTTTTAGTTGTCAGTGGACCTTTATTTTATTAGTTATATGTGGAGCTGAGGATCGAACCCAGTGCCTCACATATGCCAGGCAAGTGCTGTATCATTGAGCTACAACCCAGCCCTATTATTATTTTTTTCCAGGTACTTTTTTTTTATTGTAAATGGACCCAATACCTTTATTTTATTTATTTATATTTATGTGGTGCTGAGGATCAAACCTAGTGCCTCACGTGTGCTAGGCAAGCACTCTACCACTGAACCACAACCCCAGACCCCCATAATTATTACTTAAATGATTTTATTGAATAAATTAAAATTGGGTATATCATACTGAACCTGTTAGTTTACTGAGAAATTTTTATATAACGGGAAATGCAAGAAAAATTTGAATAATTCTGAGGCCTAGGATAATAAATGAATTATTTAAAGCTATCTGAGCTATAGCTATACATTCTTCTTTTTTTTTTAATTAATTTTGTTGTTGTTGTTGTTGTTGTGTATGGACAGCATGCCTTTATTTTGTTTGCTTATTTTTGTATGCAAGGCTAAGGATGGAACCCAGTGCCCATATGTGCTAGGCAAGCACTCTGCCACTATGCCCCAGCCCCAGCCCCTATACATTCTTCCTGAGTAATATGTCATTTATATCCTCCTAGCTGTTTTTCTTTGGTGCACTGGAAAGGCAAACATTTTGTCTTAAAAATTTTAAGAGGAAAATGAAAGTTCATCAAGAATATATTTATTGGGGCTGGGGAGATAGCTCAGTTGGTAAAGTGCTTGCCTTACAAGCATAGGGCCCTGGGTTCGATCCCCAGCACTACAAAAAAAAAAAAAAAAAAGTATTTATTCTCTTCCACCCTCATTCCTGTGCATAGATTCTATCTTCACTTAGGCTCTGAAAGGACCCTGGGTACTTTTGATTGTCATTCTCTCTATTCTAATCACTTGTCATATCCCTTTTTTGCACAAATGCATAACACTCTTCCTTCATTTAGGGTGCTATATTTTCTCTTTTGTGGTTTATTATTTCTTAGCATCTCAATTTTATATTGTTTAATTTTCTTAAGTACAACAATACAGCTTTTCACAGAAAAACGAAAACAAATCTATTTACATTCACATATAAGGTCTACAGTCTCTCTTAATACTCTTTGACATTTGTTCCTTTGTCCTCTATTCTCAATCTTTGTCCTTAACATGTCACCTACTTTATATCTTATTTTTGTCTTGTACAGTCCAGACAAATTATTTATTTTTTTTTAAATTTTTGACATTTAAAAAATTTTTTTTACATTAAAACTTATTTTTCTGTCATGTACATAGTGGACAAATTGAGTCCTTACTTGAAACATCTAGTCTATCTAGATGGTTAGAAGTGCCCATCTATGTTAAATGTAGAGGTAGTAAAATATCACTTTGTAAATGTCCTTTTGCTAAAATTCATATAAAATATTGTCTTTTGAAAATGGAACTGTTAAACCACCTCTGTAAGCAGTATATACCATCTGTACTTGTTCAGTGACGTGGAAGAGGTGGGAGGGAAGCAATTACAAAAGGTAATGTGTGTTTGTTAGTGTGTCCATACATAGAGATTTAAGACATCACTTTTCTGTGTTTTGTGCATTTTGTTTTGCTTTGTAAACAGCATATGATGGACAAATGAGTCCAAATTTTGCAACATCTTGTCTGTAGATATTAAAGAGGTCGCCAGTGTATGACCAAGTAGTAAAATTAGCACATTTTGTACATTTTTGTTGAAATGCATAGGAAAGCTTGGACTTTGTAAATGACTTCTGGATATGAATTTGTTCAACCATCTCTAAGCATTACATATGCCTGTACTTGTACACTGGACTGAAAGTAGTGAGAAGGAAGTGAATAGGGAAGGGTTCAAGGACAAAACGGTCATATTAGAAGATACCTCAGATTATAACCCTTGCTACATGTGCAATTTTATTTACCAGTGCTGTGTACATAGTGGACAAGTTCATATGTGGAATATATATGTATATAGAGGCGTATAATATATTATATGTGTGTATAATATTTAGAAGTGATTGATATATTTAAAAGTAGTAGAATAAAACTTTTTGTAAATAGGTTAAAAAACTTATTTTTATTTAGCTTATAAAAGAAATACTTGTAAAAACAAGAAATAATCATTATGAAACAGTGTGCACAGAAATTGATGCTATCCACGTGGCCACGCCTTTTTGGTGCGTGTGATGCCATAGCCATTTCCCAGGCATTTGCTAATACATCTCTGTAAACATTTCTCCCCTCTAGAGACATTTAGTTTGTTTGCAAATTTCTTCCTGTTCTAAGCATTGGTGATGTAAATAACCTTTGTTTTTATGTTCATTAACTTCAGGGAGTTTTTTTAATAGAATGATTTCCTAGAAATAGAATTGCAGAATTACATACTATTTAATGTTTAAAATGTGTATCCTTTCTCCTGCAAGCCTTGTTAAGGTATAATTTAAACAAATAGGTTGCCATTGTTTAAGGGTATAATAACCAGAAATAGTACTTAACATCTTAATTCTCTTAATTACCTATGCAATGTTTTGTCTCCTTTTTTTTTTTTTTTTTTTTTTTTTTTTCTTAAATTACTATTTGCCAGAACTGGCTAAAGATGGGGAAAGACAAAGTATTTGAAAATGGGTTTAATTTTGACTCCAATACCCATTTTAAACTATATTGACTAATATATTTAGATAGATCTGTTAAATTATAATCTAGTTGTATGATTGAATCAGTTGAAGTAAATGAAACTAAATCATTATGTTGACTCTCCAGGGAACAGTATACCAAAAATATTGCTGAACAAGAAAACCTTGGAAAGGTAAGAATTATTTCTTTTTTTAAATGTATCTAATTAATTCAGTCTTTTAGTTCATGATTGTGACATTTTTTTTCTTTTTAAAAGGCTATAGTATAGTTTTTTGAGGGAAAATTGTTAAATCCTTTCATAGATGAAAACCCTTCCTTAGGAAATCAGGGTCTGGGGATGCAGTTCAGTGCTAGAGCACTTACCTAGCACACATGAGGTCCTGGGTTCAAGCCCCAGCACTGAAAAAAAAAAAAAAAAAAAAAACAACAACAAAAACAAAACAAAAAATCCTTTAGGTCTTCACTTTTTTTTTTTTTGGGTGCTGGGAATCAAACTCAGGGCCTCATGCATGCTAAATGAGCACTCTCCCACTGAGCTACAGTCTCAGCTCCACAGCAGAATTTTTGGGGAAAAAAAATCTAACTTTAAATAACAGTTCATGATAAGTTTCTTATTACAGTTTTCAGATTATTTTCACATTTTTCTGTGTATGAAATATACATATATTTATTCATTTATTTTATTTAATAAACACAAAGCTTTTACTATTAAGTACTGGTTTAAGCCCTTTACATACATTGATTCATGTAATATAAACAGTTGTAAAACCTTATGGATTAGCTGTTGCTATAACAAAATACCTGAAACAACAAACATACAAATAAAAAAGGTTTATTTTGGCTCCCGGTTTTAGAGGTTCCAATGTACGATCAGGCAAACCCATTGGTTTTAAGCCTCTGATGAGAGTACTAGATGACAATGGCAAGGACCCCATAGCAGAGCAAACTGCTCACGTCATGAGGAAGCAATAGAGGAAGACCAGAACCAGGTCAGGTCCCACAGTCTCCTTTAAGAGCACGCCTCCAGTGACCTAAGGAACTCCCCTAGGCCCTACTTCCTAAAGGTTCTACCACCTCCCAGTAGTACCACCCTAGCGACCAAGGCTCTAACACATGGATCTTTGAGGGAGTATTCAAGATCTCAACTATAGTACCTTACTTAAAATATTCAGCTCCCAGAATTATATAAGGATTATTGAAATAGAAGTTTGTGATTAAGTCTTGTTTTCTCACTTCTCTGGGCTATTCCTGCAAAAAGAGGTAGTAGATAGTAAAGGCCTTGACCATCAGGATTAAATAACTAAATTAATTGTTGAAATTGACTTCATAAAACAACATGTTTTAACAACACTAGCTCTGTCATTCTTAGCAGAAAAAAAGACCTCTGTTAACCAATCAGAAGAAAGATGACCCATTATCAAATGGCGTGGCTCCAGTCCTAGACTGGGGTCCTGGACAAGCCCCTTGAAAACTTCATTTCTTCATGTTTAAACTGAAATAGGTAGATTAGAAACTTAAAAATTAAAAGACCAAGATGAGTTCTAAGGTCATCATCAATGATTTTAAATGGTGAAGGCTGACCATGCTTCACAATCCCCCATATCTTCTGTTTCTTTAAATATCTAGTCAATGTTCAAAGTTCGCCACTTGTCTCTTGTTTGAATCAGCATCCTTATAGAAGTCCATACATTGTTATTAGTTGATTAATCTCTTGAGTTTCTTCTCTACGTTACTTTAGTTTCACTATTGAAAATCAAATGTTCTCATTATATTTTCTAATTATGAAGTTTGTAGCATCATCATTAGGGATTGTTTAGCTACAATTTTTCATTTACAATACTGACTGTGTGTGGGTATTTAATTTCACTGTAAATATTCTTGAGTCTGCAACATGGAAGTAATTTCATTTATACACTATATATATGTAAAACTGAAACTTGTCCATTCTTAAAGCACAAATGAAAAAGTATGGCTTTGTTTCTATTTTAATGCATTACTGATTAGCTGTTATCTGACTCAGTAAATTGCCCATGGAAAAATTATTGATCCTTATTTACTTTTCTGGTCTGAATTATTATTTAAAACATACATGTGTCTATGCTTTTACATAAAAGCTGAATTAGCTCCTAGAAACTGATGAGTACTATTCTAAAGGTGAACTTCAGAAATACAAATGGTATAGAAAACAGTGGAGATAGGGTAGATATAGTCTTCATTATTAAAATCTTATTATGGAAAATTTCAAAACTGTGTAAAAAGTGGAGAAGACATCCATGTATACCCATCATTTTATCTTCAATAATTAAACTCCTGGCCAGTCTTGTTTTATATGTAGTCTCACCCATTGCCCCCAATTTTTTTATCTGACCATATTTTAGTATGTGTCATAAAGCTGCTTTTGAAGATAACTATAATACCATTCTCACACCAAAAATAACAGTAATTTCATAATATCCAATAATCAATTTCAGAATTCACCAGTTGTCTCTTTGTTTTTTTAATGACTTATTTGCTTGAATCAGGGTTCTAATAAAAGTCCTTGCATTGCTATTAGTTGGTAATCTCTTAAGTCTTCATAGTTTATTCCTCCATCTTTTTTCTTTGGAGTTGTTGGAAGAAAAAAGTCTAGTCATTTGTCCTGATGAGTTTCCAACACTTTAAATTTTGCTGATGGTATCCCTGTGGTATCAATCAGAATGTTCTTCTGTCCCCAGTATATCCTGTGAATTGGTAAATGTTTTGATATTTGACAAGAATACTTCCTAGGTAGTGGTATGCACTTCCATCAGAAGGATTTCTTCTTGTGATGTAGACAGACATTAATAATCAATTCCTAGATACATAATTCATGAGAGGGGGCAAAATGGTGACATTCTAATTAAGTTGTTCCCTCTTCATTTATTGGCTGAAATAATTCTATAATAATAATAATTCTAACATAATAATTCTAATCCTTATCAGCTATTTAGTTACCCTGAGGTACAGATCATATAAGAAAGGCAGAAATACCACTTGATTCAAAATACCACTTGACTGGTTTTCAAAATGGATGAGTTGATTATCATCCTTCAAAAGTATTTGTATGACTTCCACATTGAATATATTTGGTACATTTCTATTATAAGTATTATTCTTATAAGTGCTCAAATTGTCCCATGTTTGGGCAGTGGGAGTCTCTAGAAGTCAGTTCCTGAATCCTTCTGAAATAACACTTAGTAGACTTTGATAGCGTCTTTATTCTCTGGTGTGACAAAGGTGAACCTAGAGGCTCCTCTTGTACATTTCCTGTCCCAAACCTAGACTCAGCCATTTCTCAAAGAAGCACTCCTCTGTTCTGGTTTTGTGATTTGTGAATAAATGGCTAATAGCCATTATTCATCATTACATTAATGAGAGTAAATAGAAATTAAAGAAAACCTTCTGAAGCTGATTCTTCATTTATCAGACAACTTATGAATTCAATATGTGCGATTTCTTTATAGGATAAAAAAGAATAATGTTCATGTTTGAAGGAATGTTTTGAATCAAGTTATAAACCATCATTTGTTTTGAGGATTCAGTGTGATTCTGAATAATTGACTTCCATCCAAAGAGTTCATTTTAAATAATATGAAAACACTTTTATTTCTCTTGTTTTGAAAAATATCTGAATGGATGCTGATGTGTACAGAAATATATGTTAAGCCCCGAATCCTATTAAAGATCCAAACTTAATTGACAGATCTAATTAAAGATTATTCTTAGGTTGGAGGCGTGTACCTCAGTGGCAGAGCACGTGCTTAGCATGCACAAGGTCCTGAGTTTGATCCCCAGCACCAAAAAAAATTCTTTCCCCCTTCCAGTATAGTGTTCTACTGCAAAATCTTTGAGGAAAGTGGTAGTAGCAATTTGTCATTTAAGCAAAATGAGCCAGTGACTAGTTTTTCCCCAATTTCCCCACTGTGTCATTTAAAAAACAAAGTTCCTTAATCGTAAACAAAGGTTCTAGAACAGATCTAAAATTTCAAGGCAAACACAGATTAACCTAGTCTTCAAAATGATAGTAGTCTAAGCCCTTCAAACCAGCACAGACAGGACATTTGCAGCCATCCTCAGGCTAATTGAGACTCCCCTCCCCCTTTAAAAAACAGTGATACTCAATTTAGCAAGGCCATAAGCAACTCAGTGTGCTCTGTCTCTAAACAAAAATACAAAAAGGGCTGGGGATGTGGCTCAGTGGTTGAGTGCCCCTGGGTTCAATCCGTGGTACCACCAAAAAAAAAAAAAAAAAGAAAAAGAAAAGAATGAAACCTGTGATATTTTATTTCTTGTACTTCATAACTAAAAACAAAATAAATCTGTATTAAATGACAATCAGCTTAAATATATTACATACTACAGTCAGTTGTATTCATAAAGTTAAAGGTTTCAAACATACATACAGTAACAAAGCAAATTAAATTTAATATTTCTAATACAGACAGTACCAACATCCTGTCTTTGGTTCTTTAAATAAACTTTTATAGGTTGTTAGGATTTTTGACAAGGAAATTTTTCCAATAATGTAAAAAAAGTTACAATTTAAGTAGTATCTTAATTTAAAATCATGTTCAGAACTCTTAAAATTCTTGGTCTGCTTTAATGTCCTTTCCAAATACTTTTGCTTTAGTTTAAGAGGATAAAAATGTTTTTGGTAAGTTATATTATATATAACATATAAACTTAGGTAGATGTATTCATATGCTAGGTATGGCATAAAAATTTTGCTGGTTATATTTTAAATTTATACTTTGTTTTCCCTTGCTCTTTAGCTGGGGTGGGTAGTATGTAAGAAGTAACTTGAATCTTGTCCAGCTTAGTTTATCCTCTCATCTGGTCAAGTACCTGCCACCACCACTCTCATTTGTCCTTAGATCAGCTAATAGATCTACCCTGTACTAAAAGAGGAAAAGATGAGGCTGTTCCTGTGTAACCTGCTTCCATGTCTTCGTATGTTTTTCTCTCCCTCTTGGTGATTTTCCTCATACTCCACGTCAGTGTAGATATTTCTGTCACACGGTTTCCTTTTATGTACACTGTTGTCTTCTCTCCATTCCCCTCTTCTCTTCTCTCTTTTGAGTTTGTGTTGTCCCTCCTTTCAGTCAGCCTTCCTCAATCTCCCATAATGTAGAAGTAAATTATATTTTTGTAATTAAATCAAAAAAATTTTTTTACTTCTGTTTGTAGTTTTAAAATCAACAAGTAAAACAGTTTTGGCAGGTGGAACCATCTAGGTTGTTAGTAACAAAAACAATTCTGAGAAGGATTTTGGCCTACTGAGTGCTATTTTTTTTTTAATAATCCCTGTCTTCTCCCTAAGGAAGATATGAATATAATTGATTAATTTGAACATACAGAGAGTACATACTGTTTCAGGATAGGATGCATCATCTAGTAACAACAACATATGTAACACTTCGTAGCTTAGCAAGTATTTCCATGTCTATTGTCATGTGAAAAATATTATAAGGCAGATAATTTTATTGTCCCCATTATTATTCTTAATTGACAATTGAGAAAACAGGTCTGAAGAACTTTCTTCTTCTAGTGACAAAGCTAAAGTTAAAACTCATCTTCTGACTTCCAAAATCTGCATTCTATACCATGACACTATTCTGTTTTCCTAGTTCTCTTTATTTTCCCCCTCCCTTCCTTTTATATTGTTCTGTTTAACTTAAGATTGTTCTACATCTACCTTAAACTTAATTAGCTTTGTTAATCTCAGTTCTGACATGTTATAGGAGAACCTTGTTTTTTAACTATTTTTCATCAAGTGTACAAAGCATTCCATATCCCTCTGACTTATAACACTAGAAGTAAATCCCTATAACTGAGACTTAATTATTCTTGATTTTTCTTAAATGATAGAAACTCCGGGAAAAACAAAAAGCTGTACGAGAAAGTCATGGTCCCAACATGAAACAAGCAAAAATGTGGCGTGATTTTGAACAATTGATGGAATGTAAAAAACAGTGCTTTCTGAAACAACAAAGCCTCGCTTCCATTGGTCAGGTAATTCAGGAGGGAGGAGAGGACCGGCTGATCCTCTGAATTTGTGTGCCATTGCCTGGGTTTTTAGTTGTTACCAGTTCTAAGTATAATCCCATAATGTATTTCTTTCCTTGAAAGTGATTTGTACAATAGTTTGCTTTCTGATAGCCATTCTTTATTACATTTTCTTGGGAAATAAAATTAGGGTAGATTTAGGTTTCAAAGTTTTTTTGTTTTGTTTTGTTTTTTTAATATGAAAAGAGGCTTCTATTGTTTTGCTTAGTTTAGACATCCATGGTGTCTTCTGAGTTTTATGAGACAGGAGACTAAGTTAAGTATCTGTAAATGTAAACATATGTCCATTAAGAAACATGTAGTTTTAAAAAACTGTAATAACCCAATGGCTTAATGTTTTTCTTAATCTTTTTTTTAACTTTAGAGGAATCTTTTAGGAACTAATATCTCTTGTTTTGAAGAAACATTTATCTGAAGTTCAGCAATTCCTACAGTTTCACTTCACTTTCTTTTTCTTCTATAAAATGCAAGAAAATTTATTTTGACTAATGTATTTGTTCTATTCATGTAATTTAAAAGCAAATAAAACTTGTCACATATCTTGCTTATTTATTTCAAAGTTAATATAGTTGGGGCTGGGGTTGTGGCTTGGGGGTAGAGTACCTAGCACATGTGACGCACTATGCTTGATCCTCAGCACCACATAAAAATAAATAAAATAAGGGTATTGTGTCCATCTACAACTAAAAATATTTTTTAAAAAATCATAGGCTGGGGTGGTAGTTCAGTGGTAGAATGCTTGCCTAGCATGTGTAAAGCACTGGTTTCAATTCTCAGCACCACATATAAATAAATGAATAAAATAAAGGTCTATCAACATCTAAAAAAATAGATATTCTTAAAAAAATTATAGGACTGGGTTGTGGCTCAGTAATAGAGTGCTCACCTAGCATGTGTGGGTTTGATCCTCCACCACATTAAAAAAAAAAAAGGTATTTAAAACAATTTTTTTAAATTTATAGTTGACTTGTGTCAAAATTATTTTTAATTAAGTATTTACATTCTAATAATCTAAAGGATTTCCACAAAAATTTATTTATAAATTTAATGATATCATAATCTGATAGTTTGGGGATTGTTATTTTACAAATAAAAGTTGTCATAAATGTAGTTGTCATTATATGCTAAAAAGCATAAGATTCCTCGTGAAATTCAAGAAATCAGAATGCCTCCAGCCTCTGCTTCATTTGGACAGGGTGCTTGATTTCTTAAAGAAGGGTACTAAATTCATATACTATGCTTGACTTCATTTTTGGGTTCAGTATATTTTTCAAAATATCTTGCCTTTAGATTTGAGAACTCAGATTTTGTATTGTTAGCATTTCCATCTTAGACCACTTCTTTTCAGCTATCCTAAAAAAAAAATAAATATATACTTATGTATGTGTGTGTGTGTGTGTGTGTGTGTGTGTGTGTCGTTTCTACCCTGTGTAAAATACACAAGCTTTGATCTCTTTGTTCCAAGTGTGATCTACTTTTAATATTTGTTCAAAAGCTTCTTAATTGGTAAGCAGAACCTTCCTAATTCTACGAGTTATTGTAAGAAGGGATAGAATTCGTCAGACCAAAAAGAACTGGACTTAGCAGGAAAATATAGAAAGAAACTTTTTAAAAAAATTTTAAGGAAAAAAAAAAAAAAGGAGCCTGTTAGTGTTAGTGCGTGTCAGTGATTTGAATCTTGTTCTCCATGCATTTATCTTGTTTGGACCAGTGTCGGATATACCAGCATTCTCCTTTGTGCCCTTAGTAGATCAACCACAAGTGAAAACTAAAAGAAAGTCTGTGTTTTAGTGTGTGGAGTCAAGCCCTTCTTAGTTCAATCATCATTTCTGGACTTTCACATAGTATTTGTACAATATTGGCTACAGGCTTGTTATTTTAAAGCCAGTAGAAAATGATGCTTCAATAATCAGAATGTTAATTCCTTTGCAATATTTAAAAGACTAGGTGCCTATTACAGAAACTGTGTTTCATTTTATTCCCCAAAGGAAAGAGTCAACTCAAAAGATTATTAAACCCAGTGATTAATAGTTTGTTTTTGTTTTTTAGTTTTTTGGGTTTTGGTTTTTTTTTTTTTTTTCTTGAACCCTCCTCTGTCTTTGGTGATCCTGTCAAGTTTTAACGACAGGTACTCCAAGGAATGCTTACAATTCTACTGATTGGATTATTCCTTGCCATCTTTGTTCTACACAGAAAGAGTATGTGGATTAAACATGAAGGCAGCTCCAAAATTATTCTATTAACTGAAGCAGAATATCGTTATTACTTCAAGGAAAGCAAATTGAAAAGAAAACTCTAAAAGTACAAAGTTATTTATAGTTTTTATGTAACATTGGACATTTAGTAATGCAGCTTAATAGGTTTCATGCAGTGACTTTCCACTCTTTTGTAATTTGATTGGAACATTAAAGAGCTTTGACTAACTTTGACAGGTTTTTGACAGCTGGCACTTACAGAAGAAGAGCTTATTACATTTTTCCTTCAGGATTAATACTCTAGCTGCTAATTGATGAGAGCACTTAATCATTTTAGAAAATAATTTATCTTTCACATGATGACCCAAATAAAGGAAAAAAATGTAGCCTGAGAAATCTGCCTCTGTGATCACAGATTTCCTCCTCTTAGGGCTTGATGCTGCCAGCTGTTGCCTAGGACTGACTGTCAACTGTGACTCAAAAGGCCATTGCTTCTCTTGCTTTCTGTTGGTTCAGTAAACAGTCCAACTTTAGCCCTTAGGAAGAATCATATAGTAGGAAGTATTTTCTGTTATAAATTATTAACAGTGGATTCAAGGTGATGTATTTTCCAGGTCCAGAGAGTGTACCAGAGGATTTTAGAACACTGTACAAAGGCACATGAAAATCAAATCAGCAATTGCAGAACAGCTGCCTTTTTCTTTAACAATTCTATAATTTTGCTTTAATTCAATAGGCAACAATATTAGAATAAGTCACTTAGTTAAACTGTCAAATAAATGCAAATGGCCAGGCATGGTGGTATATGCTGTAATCCTAGGGACTCAGGAGGCTGAGGCAGAAGGATGGCAAGTTTGAAGCCAGCCTCAGCAACTTAGTGAGACTGTTTCAAAACAAAAAGTAAAGGACTGGGTATGTAGCTCGATGGTAAAGTGCCCCTGGGTTCAATCTCCAGTACCATAAATAAATAAACACAAATATATTATTCTGTCTGATTAGCATATAGACACGTATACATTTGTATACATTTTTTGAAATATTTTAGTCTGTGCATTTTTCAAGTATATTTAACTTTTTAAACTAAGACACACACAGCTCTTTTTGAATTTAAGTAAAATAAGAGACTGGATATGTGTTCAAACTGAAAACATAGAAATTAGCAGAATCCTGCAGAACTGAACATAAAAAATGGATAAGTGGATAACTTACCAAAACTGCCTTTACAAAGGCAAAGTTTATACTGAGCAGTGACTTTGTATGGAGGTGTATGTCTTCTGTAGACATCTGCGCAGGGTTAGTAACTGATGAATGTGAATAAAAGACTTGTTTCTGCAGAGGGTTCCTGGCGCTTACGTCATTCCTCTCGCTTGGCCTGTACTTGGCCCTAGGGAGTGGGTAAGATGGCCACCTGATGATTAAGTGTCCGTAATCTTGACTGTATCAGCAACCTCTCCATTGTTGTAGGGGTGAGATCTAGATTGTATATACAACTCCTTTTTTAGACAATCCATGGCAGCCAGAAGAAGAAGAAAGTTGCTTTATTAAATATATAATTGTGGGCTGGGGTCATAGCTCAGTGGTAGAGTATTTGCCTGGCATGTGTGAGTCACTGGGTTTGAGTCTCAGCACCACATATAAATAAATAAAATAAAGGTCCTTCAGCAACTAAAAATATGTAAAAGAAAAAAAAAATATATATATATATATGTAACTTTTTCTCCACTCAGACTGGCTTAGCGCCTCCTTCCCTTCCTTTCCTTTTAATGCGAGCAATTGGAGCTGTTTGGTGTGTGGCACCTGAGCATGAGGGAGTGTTTTGTCTGGGGAGGTTGGAGAGGGATTATTAAAAGTTATCTGTGTGTTTTTGATCTTTGACTATCTTAAGACAGTCTTAAAAAGAGAAAAGTTGACTCTAATTATGGTTTAGTCCTACCCCATTTTTGCAAAAGAAGTCAAAATAAGGATCCAAGGAAGCATTTTTTAGAGGCTTGGACAACCACATACTTTGTGCTCCCATGCTCCCTCTTTTGGCAAACTGGAAGTACTTTCTTGGCAAACTGGTAATTTCATAATTTCCTTCTAGAATTGCTAAGAGGCTTGAGTCACCACACTTGGGTTTACTGCTATGGAAATTCACTATTGAGAACAAAGGAAGAAATTAAAGATTTTTGTTTTTCAGTGAAAGTCTTGAGTTTCCACCTCAGTTCGGGGCCTAACAGTGGGTTCCCAGCAAGGCTGCTGCTTAATGCTGCACATTATAACCTGGTAAATGGTGTAGAATTTTGGAGTTTCAAAGGATCCTCAGAATGATTCATGTAATTGTTTATTAGATGGGGACCTTTGAGAGATCTCTCTCACCTCTCTCCAGCAAAAAAAATGGGTTCTGTAGTGCTTGTGGCAAATTGCTTTCTAGCCTCAGAGTAACCGCAATGCAGCTCATTCCTCAGGAGGGAGCCTGTTCCATTGTTAAAGAGCACACAGCCTGAAGAGTGCTTGGTCTGAAAGTGAAGCACACTTACAGAGGAAGGACTTTGTTAAAGCTTCAATATGTAAAGCAGGATTTAACAGATTTTGTTCCCTGAGACTCTGTAATCATGATGAATGATGATAAATAAGAAAACATTGACTTGTTATTAAGCAATCCGTGTCTACAGGCACTATGCTAAGTGTTCTGTGTGCATGACCCAATGTAAGTCTCACAACCTATGAGGTAGATACAATTACTTGCATTGTATAGACGAGGAAACTGAAGCACAGTCTTCCATAGTATTGCACAGTTACTAACTGTGGCAGAGCCAGGGTCCAAAATTTGTGCTTTGAACTGCTACAGTATATTACATTATGACCCATGAGTACACTGGATGGATATATGCAAACAGGTTGATGTCCACTTGTGATCTATAATACAGCATGAAATTATTTTAGTGCTTATTATAAGCTTATGTGTTTGCTAGGCTGGGGTTTTGGCTCAGTGGTAGAGCGTTTGCCTAGCACATTTGTGGCACTGGGTTCAATCCTTAACACCACATAAAAATAAATAAATAAGATAAAGGTATTGTGTCCACCTACAACTAAAAAAATAAAAACTAAAAAGTGTGTTTGCTTACTATAGCTAAAGAACAAACTTTACTATAAGATTAAGAGAAATTACATTCCATTTATGTATGATCTATCAAAATATATAAATGCATTTTACTGTCATGTACAACTAATTAGAACAAATTTTAAAAATTTAAAACTTTAAAAAAACAATAAATATTTGTTGAATGAATACATGAGTAAACAAGTGAACACACAAAAAAAGTAAGCACTGTCAACCAGTTAAGAAAGTTATACTGAAAATGAATGACAAGTAAATGCATAAAATAAGAGTAATAGTTTTAGATCAAGGATTTAGGCATTAGACTAGAGACCCTGTGCCTAACAGAAGAAAAAGTGTGCCCAAATCTACCTCATGTCTGCTTAGGAACCAACTTCCTTAACAAGACTTCTAAAGTAGTCTTTAAATTACTTTTAGTGAAATCAAGAATCCACAAATGGGCCAGGCGCAGCAGCACAGGTCTGTAATCCCAGCAGCTCAGGAGGCTGAGACAAGAGGATCATAGCCAGCCTTAGCAACAATGAGGCACTAAGCAACCCTGTCTCTAAGTAAAATACAAAATATGGCTGGGGATGTGGCTCAGTGACCAAGTACCCCTGAGTTCAATCCCTGGTACCATAAAAAATAAATAAATAAAAATTTTAAAAAATTTAAAAATCAACAAATGGGATGGACTCAAACTAAAAAGCTTCTTCACAGCAAAGGAAACAATTAAGAATGTGAAGCAAGACCCCTACAGAATGGGAGAAAATTTTTGCCACCTGCACCTCAGATACAGCATTAATCTCTAGGATATATAAAGAACTTAAAAAACTTAATACCAAAAAACAAATTAATAAATGGGCAAAGGAACTGAACAGGCACTTCACAGAAGAACTAAGATTGGTCAACAAATATATGAAAAAAAGGTTCTGCATCTCTAGCAGTTAGAAAAATGCAAATTAAAACTACGGTGAGATTTTTATCTCATTCCAGTTCGAATGGCAATTATCAAGAATACAAGTAACAATAAATGTTGGCAAGGATATGGGGAAAAATGTACACTCATACATTGCTGGTGGGACTGCAAATTGGTGCATCCACTCTGGAAACAGTATGGGGATTCCTCAGAAAACTTGGAATGGAACCACCATTTGACCCGATTATCTCACTCCTTGGTTTATACCCAAAGGATTTAAAATCAGCATACTACAGTGATGGAGCCACATCAATGTTCATAGCAGCTCAATTCATAGTAGCTAAACTATGGAACCAACCTAGATGCCCTTTGACAGATGAATGGATAAAGAAAATGTAGTATATATACACGATGGAATATTAGTCAGCCTTGAAGAAGAATGAAGTTATGGCATTTGCCAGCAAATGATTGGAACTGGAGAATCTCATGCTCAGTGAAATACACAAATCCCAAAAAACCAAAGGCCAAATGTTCTCTCTGATAAGCGGATGCTAACTCACAATAAGGGGGTGGTTGGGAAGAACAGAAGTACTTTAGATTAGACAAAGGGGAATGAAAGGAAGGGAGGGAAATGGGAATAGGAAAGATAGAATGAATCGGACATTACTATTCTATGTGCATATATGATTACACGATCAATGTAATTCTACATCATCTACAACCATAAGAATGAGAAGTCACATGCCATATATGTATAATATGTCAGAATGCATTCTACTTTCATGTATAATAAGAACAAATTTAAAAAAAAACTATGAAAGTATTAAAATCATGCCTTCTCTGTACATTTATGTTGAATCTAGTTTTTCACCTTATGAACAAATGCTGCAGTGAAACTTGAAGATTGGAATATAGTAAGAGGGGGAGGAGCACTCACGTGCTAACCCCTTGCTCCTTATAGTTGTCCCCCTTATCCACAGTTTCTCTTTCTGAGGTTTCGGTTACCTTCAGCCAACTGTGGTCTGAAAATAATAAATGGGAAATTCCAACGAGAATTTCTGAGTTTCAGATAACTTTAAATATAGTCTATTTCTATAATTGTTCTATTTTATTATTAGTTACTGTTGTTAATATTTTGTTATGCTAAAATGTGTAAGTTAAACTTTCTCATGAGGATGTATGTATAGAAAAAACAATGTACTGAATATAGGGTTCAGTACTATCCTTGGTTTCAGGACCCCAGTAGGGATCAAGATCCCTCAGTGGATAAGGGGTTAGTATTCTGATTTAATGTGCTGAACCCTCAGCTAGACTTTATGAAAAGGTACAGTGGAAATATAAGATATGGCCCCTAGTGCTGAGGTTGTGACTCAGTGGCAGAGCACTTGCCTCACATGTGTGAGGCACTGGGTTCAAGTCTCAGCACTGCATATAAAATAAATAAATAAATAAATAAAGGTCCATCAATAACTAAAAAATATTTTTTAAAATAGAAGAGAATGCATTAAAAAAATAAAATGGCCCTTATCATTAACTGGACTTACAATACATTAAACAACAGTAAACATATCAAATGTAATAACCAAGTGCTAAATATTGTGGTGTCGCAGGTCAATCAAAACACGGATCTAAGCTGGCACAATGGGCGTGCCTGTAGTCCCAGCACTTGGAAGGATGAAAGGGGAGGACCTCTTGAGCCTGAGAGTTAAGACTGGCCTGGGCAACGCAGTGGGACCCCTTCGTCAAAATACAGCGATCTAGGGAAGACCAGAGGTCAAGGAGCAATGAAGGAGCTTCATCAACGAGATTTAATCTGGTCCTGGAAGGATGGGCAGGGCATGGGCAGTGAATGGGGGCACAGGAGTAAAAGCAAGTGTCACTGACCACCTCTCCCATCTCCAGCTGTGTTTGAAATCTGCCAAACAGGAAAGGAATGACTGCCACTTTGAAGGAGCAGGAAATCTAGTTATCAAGGTGAGGAATGTAACCAACTTTAAAGCAGTCAACAATGCTGGATTATCCTGCAAGCAAAAGATGCATCCCAGATTTCTGGAAGTATTTGCTATCTCAGAGGCCAAAGACATTTTTATTAGAAAAAGCAGAACTCTGTTAGACTTCCTTATACTCAATTTATGGCCTAGTTTTTGTTGCATGATAATAGTATAGAGGGAAACAGTAATATTTTTGGAGTTTTGGGTCTCTGAAGTCTCAATTCAGAATTCAAAAAGGAAGAAAGCACATTAGGCCAGAGCATCCAAGCAGGCTGGAGGAAGAGGTATACAAGTTAAAATGCTTCTGTAGGTATGCACAGAATTGGGCCAGAGAGGCAGCAAGGACTCCTCGAGAACAGGAAACCCTAAGAAAAATGCCCTGGAGCCTGAGACAGACACGCTGGGAGGAATATGGACAAGATGCTGAAAAGGGAGTTGGGAACCAGTGAGCCCAAGGTTTTGAGTTGATGCAATTGTGAATCCTGCATTGTGTGTTGGTATGTAAGGATCTGTCCTCCTCACTGTCCCTGTCTCCATGTGGGCCACTGGTGAGATGGTAGCCACACTACATTTAGAAAATGACAAACAGTCATCTCCATGGATGACTACGGTCATGAACTTAATTTGGGTTATTTTTTGTGACAGAGTACAGTATACGCAGTAAGCCAGTTTGTGTTTTATTGTATTTCAAGGGTTATTTCTTACACCAATTCAAAAATTCCTCATTTTAACCTCTGACTTAGTTTCTTTTTTAAATAACTTTATCTTTTTAAATTTTTTATGTGGTGCTGAGGATCGAACCCAGTGCCTCAGACATACTAGGCAAGTGCTCTACCACAACCCCAGCCCTCTGACTGAGTTTCTGACTCAATACCATCATCTGTACCATCACTTTTTTGTTACATGTAATATTTTTTACATTTGTGGATAAGATTTGATAATTCCAAAGAATTTAGCTGAGGAGCAGAATATTTAAAAGTGATATTTCTGTTGGGAGACATTTGTAAATTTATATGATTTCCTATATTATAAAAAATGTGAGGAAAAGAATTCAAAGCTGGTGTTTCACTGTGCTTGATTTCTTTTTCTTCAGAGTGGGAAAAGAGCTTTTACCGTGGTAATTGCCGAGTTGCCAAGGAGAGCCTCAGTCCTCAGAGAGACCCACTTGCCATTGACTTGGCCATGTCAAACAAATGTTCAGCTTTTATTCTGACACTTCTTGAAGAATTTGATTGAAACTATATATGTCCAGATAACACTCAGCAAAGTGCCCTTCTTGCATTTGTTTCAAGATATATTTGGAAACAAGAGAGATGACCTTGGACTCAGCTGCTTTTCCAATTTAGGACTTCTCTCTGGGTCTACTGAATAATATTCCCCAACATTGAAAATTCAACAAATGGAGAAACATTTCGGTTACCCCGTGCCATAAGTTCTGTGATAGAGGACTTTCCCCCCCAGCAATATGTTCTGCCTCTAAAAGAAATGATATATTTAGCCCACAAACTAGTTCTATATTAGCTTTCTAACCATCTACTTCAGAATACATTTAGGAACACATTTGCTTTTCATCAGAGTGCCTTTTTGTAATCTAAATTGAGCTGTCCTTGCTTTTTAAAATATTTTATCTTCTAAAAAATAGAAAGAGCCAACAGTTAACCCTTTGCCTTTGCATTCTGACATTCAAAATTTGGTTTGAAGCCAGGGTTCTTTGTAGCTTGACGTAGGATCTAAAAGAGGACTTTGGAGGCCCTGGCATCCCCCTTCGAAGGTTTTTGCCACCTGTCCAGATGACAATAGAAGTCCTGTTGAGTCCAACCTCAAGCTTGAATGCCAGAGTTAGCTTCCAGTTGTATCTACATTTAGCCCATGGATGACTTTAACTGTCATTTAAGTGACATCCTTTCAGTTACCATTTTGCATATTATGGAGGTTTAAGCAGTTCCATTTTTAATTTGTTGTCACCATCCTAGAACAAGACTTAGGTAACCTTTTGGATAAAGCAAACTCATTTTTAAGCAAGTAAATAAGAGTTATAGTCTGATCATTGTTGTGTGTGTGTGTGTGTGTGTGTGTATTTTCCCATTTTTATGTGGTATCCTGTGATGTTACAGCAATCAGCATTTATAGAAATGATTATGTTGTCAGCAACATCGTCTTCAGCATGTACAATGCATTAATTCCTAATAAAGTGCTGTTACACACATGCATATACCTACCACACATGGGAATAAATAAATATAACAAATTATAATACTTTAAAGAATAGATTGTTTTTAAGAATTCATTGTTGATTTATTTGGAATCAAGTATTACATCACTTGGTATCCACAGTATGAATGATCTTGAACAAAATAATCAAGAGATTTTAAAATTAGTACCACCTAAGATACTTTTAAAGATGACCTGTCCTGCCCAGCGTGGTGGCAATACATATAACCCCAGTGGCTCAGGAGGCTGAGGCAGAAGGATTGAATATTCAAAGCCAGCCTCAGCAACCCTAAGCAACTCAGAGAGACCCTGTCTCTTAAAATACAAAAAGGGGCTGGAGGTGTGGCTCAGTGGTTAAGTGCCCCTGGGTTCAATTCCTGATACCAAAAAAAGATGAACTGTCCCATCAGATAACAGACTGATCTTAAAGTTTTAATTATTGTTAAGTTATGGAAAAGTGTTACTTTGCAGTTTCCTACCTCAAAAACTGGTGGCTTGTACTTTTAACTGACATTTAGCCCTGTATAAAAACAGGTTTTGCATGGGCATGGCTGTTCTGTGTACATTTCCACTATTTTGTTGATGTTGAACTATAGCAATTGCTAAAGTGACCACACTGCCCTAATTAAGTAAATAAGAGCTCACAGTGCCCAAGCTGATTGATTTTACAGGATAAGCAGTAAAGTTTGCTTTTCCTGGTGCAAGAGATTCCTCCAACTGCGTAACTGTTGAACTGTGATTGTAAAGATATGGAAAAGAAAGCCAGGCCCAGTGGCACATGCCTGTAATTGCAGCAGCTCGAGAGGCTGAGATAGGAGGATTGAGAGTTCAAAGCCAGCCTCAGCAATTTATTGAGACCCTGAGCAACTCAGTGTGACCCTGTCTCTAAATAAAATTTAAGAAGTGACTCAGTGATTTAGTGCCCCAAGATTCATTCCCCAGAACCAAAATAAATGAACAAATAATAAAGATATGGAAGAGAAAGTAAGATGATGTTTTATAAAATGTTCCTAAGATCTGTAGTGCTTAAGGCAATTTTTCATGAGGAAAAAGCCTCATATGAAAAATTAATTTTAAGTAAGAGAAAAAATTTTAATGCAAGTTTTGCCAAATATTTTCAGAAAACACTGTTTTTGAATGTACATTTTCTTATCCCAAAAACATATACAGGGCAGAGGATGCAGATCAGTATGGAGCACATGTGTTGCAGGTGCCAGGCCCTGGGTCAGATCCTTGGCCCTGTAAAAAAATAAACGAGGGCTGGGATTGTAGCTTGATGGTAGAGCACTTGCCTAGCACCTGTAAGGCACCAGGATCTATCCTCAGCACCACATAAAAATAAATAAATAAAATAAAGGTATTGTGTCCATCTACAACTAAAAAATAAAAAAAGAATAAATACATAAATGTAAACAAAAACATATACAAAACTTTGAGCCAAAGAGTCAGGCATAGTTTGTGCCTATTAAGGTTTAAAAAAAAATTGTAGTTGTAGGTGAACAGCATGCCTTTATTTTATTTGTTTATTTTTACGTGGTGCTGAGAATTGAACCCAGTGCCTCCCATGTGCCAGCCAAGTGCTTGCTGCGGAGCCACAACCCCAGCCCCTCTTAAGTTTGTCAGTATGTTTCAGGGGCCCTTTTCTCTGTCCAGCTCTTCTTCCATTTTCACAGACTCTTGATCAAATCAGTGTTATCAGGGAGTATTCAGTGCTTAAGAACAGTTCTCTTTGTCAGCCTTCCTAAGACAGGAGCAGTTTCGAGCAACTATAGAATAACATGGTTCTCTGAACTCTTTTTATCTGTATCTTCATATCCTACTGTCTGCAGATTTCTGTAGAATCTAGGTTCTCCAAATATTTGCAGTCCCTTCAAATCAAGGGTTTCTTTTCCTTTTTTTTATCATGCCCATACAGCTTACCTTGATCTTTTTGTTACAAATCCAGATGTGTTTATTTAAGGAAACAGATCTAACATGCTCATTTAAATCTTTTTTTTCTGACCTTATTTTTTTTTGGTGGGGGGGTAACCAGGGATTGAACCCAGGGGCACTCAACCACTGAGCCACATCCCCAGCCCTATTTTGTATTTTATTTAGAGACAGGGTCTCACTTAGTTGCTTAGCACTTCGCTGTTGCTGAGGTTGGCTTTGAACTCAATCCTCCTGCCTCAGCCTCCCGAGCTACTGGGATTATAGGTGTGGGCCACCCACATCCGGCTTGTCTTATTATTTTTAATAAATGATGAAAATGTACTTTTTTTTAGTATGCATTTTTTAAAATGATATTATGGGACTCCTATGTAGCTCAGTAGTGGAGCATGTGCCTAGCATGCATGAGGCCCTTGGTTTGATCTGCAGCACCAAAAGAGAGAGAGAGAGAGAGCGACTATAATTCAGCTACTTAGAGTACTGCTTTGAACTCTTCTCCTCAAGGTGCTACATAAATATTCAATAAACTGAGCTCCCCTCTGCCAAGCTTTTGAGATCAGCTAGTGGAAAAAACATTAACATTCTTTCCTTGATACTGTCCTCCTGTCACAACCAGATCTCAAGCTGGATGAGATTTCCTAGGAACCACAGGTCTCTTGGTGGTAGAGATGAAGCACTGTGATCCCTAGTGGCATGGAAGATAGAGGAAGCCTGTACTTTAAAAAAAAAAAAAAAAAAAAGGGCGTGTTTACATAGAGGTTACCTTTACACACACCACACACACACACACATGCAAAACAGGAGATGAGATTAGTGAACGAAGACAAGAACACAAAGTGTGGTAAGCACCTAGGGAACCGTAACATGACGAGACGTGGGATCAGCCCTCCCTGCGTGGTGATCTGTTTCCTTGTCTGATTCTCCTGGACTGTAAGATGGAATGCAGGATTGGTTTCTATTCATAGTCATATTCTTGATGCTGACTTAGGCAGTTAGGCAACTTTGTTCAATAACGACTAGTTAACTGGAGAATTAAAAATGATGATAAAAGGATGTGACCTTGAATAAATCACTTGATTGCTCTGGACCTCAGTTTCTTTCTATGACCACTTCAAAGAATTATTGCGAGAATAAAGTCAGGCAATGTGGAAGATGGGGCACCCTCTCCAAGCAGATTGTCTCCTCAGTATTCTTACAGAGCTAAACCCCATTCCCATTCAGGCCCCTGTCAAGAAGATCTTACTATACACTAATTGCCTCTCATTTTCTTGCTTAACTAGATGGAGAATGAAGCAAATAAAAGGCAGGTTCATAATGAAAAATAATCAGCCCCAGTCTTTATAGTGTATCCTACATGGAAACACATTTCTGTCCTCTTACACAGAGGCAGTCAGTAATCTTATCACAAGATTTACTAGAGAACAATTTAAGGGATCCTTATTGTAGTGGTAAAATTTGATATTGGTAGTATACCTGTGGACTTTGACATCTTAGTCACTGACTCTTCCTCAGTGTCCAACAGTCTCATAGTAGAATACCCTCCCAGAAAAAGTTATAGAAAGTGGATGCTATCATGTCTTTAAGACACTTAGAAATGCATCTGTATGATTATTGTTTAAAAGTAGAAATAAGGGGCTGGGTTTGTGGCTTAGTGTTAGAGCACTTGCCTAGCATGTGTGAGGCACTGGGTTTGATTCTCAGCACCACATAAAAATAAATGAATAAAGTAAAGGTCTATCAACATCTAAAAACATATTTTAAAAAAGTAGAAATAATGAAGGAAATCATATGGCACATGTATGGAATAGTCAGTAGCTATACCCAGAGTGGACCTTTTATACATAATTGTAGTGAACATTTGTCCTTTTCAGTATATCTTAAATTGTCAGAGTCAGTTGGAAGAAATGGTTCAGAGTCAGTTGGAAGAGATGGTTATTCTTTAAAGCTAATGTATTAATTTCTTAAATCTATCCAGTGTTTTGTGTATTACTCAATAGATTGTTTTTTAAGTTTGTCAAAAGAGGAAGCTAGTGTATTGTAAAACACAAATAAGGATACCTTTGAAATATAAAGAGCATCACCTCATAGATCTTAGGTTACCTTATCTAGTTGCCCATGTCGAAAAATTCAAATTTACTTTAAATTTTAGTTTTTATAAAATCTTGAAATAGGGCTGGGGCTGTTGCTCAGTGGTAGAGGGCTTGCCTGACACATGTGAGGCACTGGGTTCGAACCTCAGCACCACATAAAAATAAATTAAAGATATCATGTCCATCTACAATTGAAAAAAGTTTTTAAACTACTTGAAATAAGTAGAAACATTTCTCATTCTTCCTTAATGTAATGCTATAAAAATGAAAGACTGGCATATAAACTTTCCTTTTTTCCATTTGTAACCAAAAGAATTACATAATCAGGCAGGAATCAGGAAGTAAAAATTATTGCAAAATTAAACTAAGAGGTCTATTTTCATTGCTCCATCAGGAATAAAAAATAAAGATAAACAGCCAGTAAGATTATCAAATTTGAAAATTCTTTCCATGTCAATTATATAGTAATAAAACTTCCATTTCATTAAGGCTGTTGATTCAATGTTGTCCTTTTAAATTTTAAAAAGTTTATAGCAAATACAGAATTTGCTGTCTGAACCATTTTTAACCATTTGTACATTGTACAGATCCTCAGAACTTTCTTATCTTGCAAAGTGAAATTCTATAACCATTAAACACCTCCCTATTTTCCTCTCCCCAGTTCGAGTCACACGCCTTTCTACCTTCTGCCTCTGTGATCTTGTCTACTGGAGGCACCTCAGATAAGTGGAATCATCCAGTATTTGTCTTTTTTGGGACTCAGTTCATCCATGTTGTAGCCTGTGATAGGATTTCCTTCCTTTATTAGGCTGAACTCTGTCCTTTTTAATATCATTTTTATGGTCCAGTCTATTCTACTCTTACACATTTTTACATTTGGTCCCCAGCACCAAAAAAAAAAAAAAAATTGTTGATAGCAGGGCTGGAGTTGTGCCTCTGTGGTAGAGAGCTTGCCTGGCACGTGTGAGGCCTGGGTTTGATCCTCAATGCCACATATAAATAAATTAACAAATAAAATAAAAGATTCATTGGCCACTAAAAAATGTTTTTTAAAAAGTTGTTTATAGATATTGTCTATTTTAATGTCCCAGATCATGATTAAATACAGAATGATGGAAAAGCAAACTAAAATATACATTTGGGGGCTGGAGTTGTGCTCAGTGGTAGAGCCCTTGTGGCCCTGGGTTCGATCCTCAGCACCACATATAAATAAATAAAAAATTTTTAAAAATCCATTGACAGGGCTGGGGAGATAGCTCAGCTGGTAGAGCATTTGCCTCGAAAGCACAAGACCCTGAGTTTGATCCCCAGTACCGCAAGAAAAAAAAAAAGATTAAAAAAAAAAAAATCCATTGACAACTAAAAAAAAAAAAAAAAAAAAAAAAAAAAAAAAAAAAAATATATATATATATATATATATATATATATATATATATACACAAATTTGGTTTTCCAAACTCTTGTCCAGAAATAGAGGTTTGTAAAGTGATTAACCAATATAGAATTTCCTCGGGGGAAAGAACAACTGTAATGCTGAATCAGGTATTAGGTCTGAAGGGCCTTTTTCCCTGTATTGTTAGTGCATTATAGATGGCATATGGTGGGATTTGTTATTACATATTCCTACATGCATACAATAGGCCAATATAATTTGGTCAGTATCATTCTCCAGTATTTCCTTTTTTCCACCTTCCATCCCCGCCCCCGCCCCAGTTTCTTAAAGGCCTTTTTTGTAAACCCTTTGTATTAAAGGTTTTCACTTGTTTTTCTAGAGATGTGTTTGACCAATGTAACTTTTTTGGAAGTTCCTTGTCATAGGTTATTTTTTCCTTCAAGCCTATGAGCTTTCTTGCTAACCTCTTCAGGTGGAGTTAGCTGTATTCCTTCCTATGTGTGCATATTCTGTCACAGCAACAGCCTCATGTTCCACAGTTCATTAAGAGACTGCAAATGCCAGCTTAATAGTAATTTTTAAAAAGGAGCAGAATTCATTTTCAGTCCTCCTACCTTGATTTTTTTAAACAACTTTATGAGACAATTCACATACCATACAATTCAACCATTTAAAGTGTAAACTTTGGTGGTTTTTAATATATCCAGTGTTACACAACCTTTACTACTTTCACTTTTAGACCATTTCTCCACCACCAAAAAGAAAGCCCGTGGTCACTCCCCACTTCTCCCATGTCCCCCCAGCCTTAGGCAACCACTAACGTACTTTCCGTCTCTATAGATCTGCCTATTCATGTAATGGAAATGCATGATATGTAACCTTTTGTGTCTGGCTTCTTTTGTGTATCATACCTTTTTCAAGCTCATGTTCAGTCCTTTTTCTTTATTAAATGTGGTTAAATAAGCTGGGCATGTTGGCATATGCCTGTAATTCCAGCTATTTGGAAGGTTCAAGCAAGAGGGGAGACTGGAGCAGGAGGATCTCCTGGGAAACTTAACAAGACCTGACTCAGAATAATTTTTTTTTTTTTTTTTTTGAGAAAGGGCCGGAGACATAGCTCAGTGGTAGAGCCCCACCCCCAGATTCAATCCCCAGTACCAGGGCATGGGGAGTGGTAAAATGCATATAACATCAAATTGCCCATCTTAACTGCTTTTAAATGTTCCATTTCAGTAGTGCAAAATAGTGTAAATATTGTTGGACATCCAAGCTCTGTAACTTTTCACCTTGCAAAACTGAAACTCTGTGGCCATGAATAGCAACTCCCCATTTCCTCCTCCTGCCTGCCTCTGAACCATCATTCTCCCTTCTACATGTATGAATTTTATCACTCAAGTACCCCACGTAAGTGGAATTGCGCAGTATGGTCTAGCTAGCTTGTTTCACTTAGAATCATGACCTCAAGAACCTTGACATGTCAGAAATTCCTTCCTACTTCATTCCTTCTCATGTCTGAATATTCCATGGTATGGCCATACTACATTTTGTTTATTTGTTCAACAGTTGACAGACGTTTGGGCTGTTTCCACTTTTTGACTACCTTGAACAATGCTGCTGTGAACATTCATGTACAAGCTTTTGTGTGGACATGTTTTCAGTTCTCTTGATTATTACCCTGGAGTGGAATCACTGAGTCATTTGGTAGCTCCACATTTTAACTTTTTCAAGAACTGTGAAACTTTCAAGGCCTTTTATATTCTCACAAGCAAAGTATGAAGGTTCCAATTTCTTCACATCATTATCCATCGCTTTGTTATAGCTAACCTACTAGGTGTGAAATAGTATCTCATATGGTTTTGACTTACATTTCCCTGAAAATTGCTGAATTTTCTGTGCCTCTTGGCCATTTACATATCTTCTTTAGAGAAATGTCTACTCAGATCCTTTGCCCATTATTTTAATTGAGTTCTTTGTATTTTTTTATCAAGTTGTTAGAGGTCTTTACATATTCTTATACAAGCTCCTTATCAAACATATGATTGATAAATATTTATCTTATTCATATTTTGCACCTGTCCCCACTCAGAGAGGGATTTTTCACATTTTTTTTTTCAGGGCCGAGGACTGAACTCAGGGCCTTGCACATGCAAAGCAAGCGCTCTGCCTCTGAGCTAAATTCCCAACCCTGATTTTTCACATTTTTATTGGTACATCATAGTTGTACATAACAGTGGGATTTGTTGTTACATATTTTGTACATGCTTACAAATATAGCAATATAATTTGTCCAATATCATTTCCCTTTTGCCTCACCTCCTCCCTCCCCCTGGTCCCTTTCCTCTACTGATCTCCCTTTGATTTTCATGAGATTCCATACACAAACCTTTCTTTCCTTTTCCCTCTTTAGCTTCCACATGAGAGAAAACATGTGACCCTTGACCTTCTGGGTTTCGCTTATTTCACTTAACATAGTGCCCTCAAGTTCCATCCATTTCCTGCAAATGGCATAATTTCATTCTTTGTGTGGCTGAATAAAGCTCCATTGTGTGTAAATACCACACTTTATTTATCCATTCATTCATTGATGGACACCTAGGCTCTTTCCATAGATTGGTTATTGTGAATTGTGCTGCTGTAAACATGGGTATGCATGTAGCACTGTAGTATGCTGACTTTAATTCTTTATTTCCCCTGTTCTTTGGGTCTCCTATTTCTCAATGGCATCCTTTGAAGCAAAAAGATTTTTAATTGTAGTGAGGTCCAAATCATCTCTTTTTTATTTTGTCATTTGTGCTTTAGTGTTACAACCTAAGGGCACGATGGTTTACTGTCTTTTCTCCTAAGAGTTTTGGTAGTTTCAGCTCTTAAATTTAGGACTGTGATCCGTTTTGAGTTCATTTTTGTGTGCGATATAAGAAAGAGATCCAGCTTCATTCTTTTGCTTGTGGAGACCCATTTGTCTTAGCACCGTTTGTTAAAAGACTATTCCTGACCCTGTTGAATTATCTTGATACACTTGTCAAAATTAATTCACCATAAGTGTGAGCACTTATTTCTGGACTTCCAGTTCTGTCCTATTAAGGAATATATCTATCCCTATGCTATTTTGGCTATTTTGGGTCCTATGCATTTCCATGTGAGTTTTAATATTAGTTTGTCAACTTCTATAGAATGATAGGGATTTCTTTGAATCTATAGATCACCTTGGGGAATATTGCCATCTTAACCATTTAAGTATTCCAGTCCACAGAACATCTTTCCATTTGTTTAGGTCTTTTATTTCTTCCAACAATTTTATAGTTTTCAGAGTTCAAGACTTCTTGGAAGTTCAATTCTAGGAATTGAACAAGGGCATCTTACTACTGAGCCATGTCTGCAGCCTTTTTTATTCTTTTTTCTGAGACAGGGTCTGACTCAGTTGCCAAGGCTAACTTTAACTTGGCAGTCCTCCTGCCTCAGCCTCCCAAGTAGCTGGAATTATAGGCATGTGCCTCTGCACCTGGTTTTTCCTTCTTTTTTCTAACTATTTTACTCCTTTTGATGCTATTATAGATAGAATTGTTCTCTTAATTTCTTTTCCAGGTTGTCCATTGCTAATATACAAAAAAGTGGGGAGGGCTGGGGAGATAGCTCAGTTGGTAGAGTGCTTACCTTGCAAGCACAAGGCCCTGGGTTCAATCCCCAGCCCCGCAAAAAAAAAAAAAAAAAAAAAAGGAGGGGGGAGGCTATATATTGATCTTGTACCCTGCAACCTTGCTGAATTCATTTATTAGTTCTAATAGTTTTTAATGAATTCCTTAGGACTTTCTATATAAAAGATCATGTCAGCTACAGAGATAGCTTTACTTCTTCCTTTCCGATATGAAGGCCTCTTATCTCCTTTTCTTGCCTAATTGTCCTACAATTTGCAGTTCAGTGTTGAAAACAAGCAATGAAAGTGGACATACTTGTCCTGGTCCTGATCTTCAGGAGAAAGAATATATTCAGTCTTTCAGTATTGAGTATGATATTACCTGTGGTTTCTTGTGATGCCCTATATCAGATTGGAGAGGCTCCTTTCTATCCCTTGTCTGTTGGTGTCTTTCTCATAAGAGTGTTACATTTTGTCCAGGGTTTTTTCTGTATCCATTGATAAGATCATGTGGGACTTGTCCTTATTCTATTATTACGGGGTGTGTGTGTGTTTCAGATGTTAAGCCAACCTGTTATCCCTGGGATAAGTAACAGTTGATTATGGTGTATAACTCTTTTTATATGTTGCTGGACTAAGTTTGCTAGTATTTTGTTGAGAATTTTTTGCTTCGATCTTCCTAAGAGACATTAGCTTGTAGTTTTCTTATTATGTCTTTGGTTTCCTACCTTATTTTTGATTCTATCTTGTTCCTTTTACACATTGGCTTACATGGAATGATTATATTTCTCACTCTTTTATTCATCTTTTTTTTAATTGAACTCTTGTTCTATGCCAGACACTATTTCAGGCACTTAAGATCCCCTATAAGAAAAACAAAGTCCTCTGCTCTTATGGAGCTTGTATTCTAGTGCAGTAAGACACTAAAAAAAAAATTAAATATGAAAGAAAAATGTCACAGTACTAAATTAATCTCTGGCTCACTTTAGATGTACAGGGAGAGTTTCTCTGAAAATATGTTATTTAAACCAAGATATAAGTGACAAGAAGGAGCCAGCCATGGACAGACATGCGGCGAGCTGAGCCTACCAGGTAAAGCATGCCACCAGTGCAGAGTCTACGAGGTCAGAAGAAGCTCTTTGTGTCTGAAGACCAGCACAATGTCCAACATGGCCAAGGGCACAGTCAGAAGGATGATCTAAGAAGGTGGGAGCAATATGCAGGGTACAGAATATGAAAGACTTTGAAGTCAGGGTAATGAAATAGTATTTTATTCTCAAAGTACTGAGAAGAACTTGAAAGCTATTAAGCAAGAAAGGTGACATGATCTAATTTGAATTTCAAAAGAAACTTGACTAGCCAGGCTAGGGGGCACACACCTGTGATCCCCCTAAGACTTAGTGAGACCTTGTCTCAAATAAAAAAATATTAAAGGGGTCGGATGTGACTCTGGACAAGTGCCCCTGAATTCATCCCCAATACAAAAAAAAAAAAAAAAAAGAAAAAAAAAAAGAATGGCTTTTAGATCTTGTCATGTATTGAGTTAGAAAAGTTGAAGGCAAAAGCAGATTAGGCAGGGTGGGTCAGACAATGAGTTTGCTTGTCCATATGAAGTTTGAACTACCTTTTGGATATCCAAGAAGAATTTTCAGGTAGGAACTCCATCTAGGAATCTGGCCTTCCAGGGAGAGGTCCGGACTGGAGAGAAAGATAAATCAATAGCATGTGGGTCTCATCACCCCTGTCCACCCCTGCCCCTGCCCCCGTCCACTCTCTTGGTTTCCCCTCAACAGTCTTTCCTTTAGTTATTTCCTCACAGCTTCATATTTCCTCAGACCAAGGGCTTTTTTCCATATTGTCATTCTCTGGAAACCTTTCCAATGTGGAGCTTACCCACTCCAAGGCCAAAACCCTCTCAGTTGTTCTTTTTCATTCATGTATTTAAATGTGCAGTTACCCAGAGGAGGAATAGATTTGGGGAAATGGCACTTTGTAGACTTTTTGAAACTGGTTTGGATTTAGATTTGGATTGCTAAGTGGTGAGATCAATGAAGCCTGAAAAGAAAGTGGAAAAGGCAAATGGGACATGATAGCGTTAGTTCCCACTCTCTTTGAGTCCAAAAGAATTTTTTTGTGTGTGCTTTTTGTGGGAACATTACAGTTTAAGAAAGAAATCGTGAAGAAAGTCTAGGGACGGCCTTCACCCGGAAGTCACCACTGGACCATCTGATTAAAAGTCCTGCACACGTGGGATTGTAGGGAAGCCTGCACGTCAGGGTGAGTGCACTTAATGCCACGAACTTATGCTTGAAAATGGCAAAATGCAATTTTATATGATACAGTTTTGCCCCAATTTATTTAAAGCATTGTAGATCTAGAAACTGGATTATAGGGCCTGGAATTTTTCTGTCTGGTCCCCAAGCTGCCTGATTTTCTTTTATCAAGGGATCTCAGACACCCAGTTGGTAATCATACCATTACAGTGAGCCTGCAGAGTAGCTACAGACCCCAAAATAGTTTTACTTCTAAGAATATAAGTATGGTCTATCATGGACAGAAAACTGGGTCTTGGTTCTGGTTTGCATGATGCTTTGCAAATACCGTCAAATTCTTGGGTGAAGGGTCTCTTGTATCTTGCAGGCCAACACTCCATTGGTTGATACCCATTCTTTAGTCTGATTAGAAACTAATTGAGTTATGTGCAGTTTTCTTGGGTTGGCCATGGTGAGGTGGGATGCAGGATTACCAGGTACCATGTGCAGAAAGACTTAAGGATGGGTGAAGGCAGCCAGTAATTGGAGGCTCACAGTTGCCTCAGCTACATGTCTTTAGTGATGTGCCTGCCTTTAGGGGGTAGGCCTGGTTGTTTTCAGATTCTCAGTGGGTGTCTCACAAAATTTAAGCTTATAAAGAGGTTCTGGGGATCCTCTCCCATCTGATCCTTTGCTCTGGTTCCCAGCCCCCCTTTCTCATTTCTCTTCACTAGTAGCACCCTTGTCTCTACCTTGTCTATCATGCTGGTATGGCATATTATGGATGTTTGTACCTATATACAGCATCGGGGAGGGGGATTCAGGGGCATAGATTAATTTTACTTTAGAACAAGTATAAATTTGAGAGTTAGCCAACTAAACCCAACCCTGAGCCAACTGGTAACTCAGATTTTTATTTTTTTAATTTTTTTACCTTTGGTACTGGGAATTGAACCCAGGGATGATTAACCGCTGAGCCCCATCCCATCCCTTTTTTATTTTGAGACCAGGTCTTGTTAACTTGCTTAGGGCCTTGCTAAGTTGCTGAGGCTGGCCTAGAACTTGTGATCCTCCCGCCTCAGCCTCCTGAGTTACTAGAGTTCCAGGTATGTGCCACCATGCCCAGCTGGTAGCTCTCACCAGTCCTTCCAGGTGCCATGTGCCATCAGTCCTCCCTCTCTTCCTGTTTTGTCATCTTCAGACCCTCATGGTGATGTCGTATCACAGTCCTCCATCCCCATTGTGAGGCCACTGACTGTCAGCTGCTGTCTCCTACCCTCTGCCTGAGATGTCGCAGGGTCTGCAGTGCAGCCCTTGCCACTCTGGCCCCTTCAGAGAAGCACCTAACAACATCAACTTCATGTCTACACCCACTTACACACAACAGTCCCACTAGGAGCCTGTTACATGCCTAAAATACTTAAGACCCCACAGTACCATTTGAAGCCAAATCACTCCAGTCCTCTCTTTACACCTTATAGAAAACAGAGAGGCATCCTTCCATGGTCTTTGAGAGTCACAAAAGTGGGGTGGCAAGAAATGAGAGCAGCCATGCAGAGCCCCCTCCGTGTTCCTGGGCAGCGGAGCTATAGGCAGCGTGTGGAGCTGCTGGGCATCGGCACAGAACTGGGGGTGCTGAGGGGCTGGTCCTGAAGGCTCAGCAGCTGTTCATATAAGCCAGCTCAATCTCTTGGCAGAGACTCTGGAGACTCTATTCGCTTTGCTCCTAAAGTTAGATTCCAGGCTCTCAGAAGAATGGAAAGGGGAGGGAGGAACAGAGCAGATGAATGAGAGAAAACCTAGAGAAAGGGTTGTGTTGCTGCGAGGGAAAATGAAGCCTCTTCTGTGGGTTTATTTTTGCCTGGTAGAATCCAAATGCCTTGACCTGGTGCTGTTTAGCATCCTCCCCTGACTACCTTCCAAATCCTCTCTCACACACACACCAGACACAGCAACGCAAAACCCGGGTCTGGGAAGTCTTTCTGCTGGAGCATCAGCAGCTTGCCTTGTGATGACAGGTTTAATGGTTTTCTATCTCTGCATTCCACCGAGACCACCTACCAAGAGGCCACACCCGGCTGACCTGCCTGGTCAAGGCCTGAGACTAAGCTGGAACACCAAGGGCAGAGCTGGGAGTTGGGAGCGTTACCTTCTGCTCTGGCTGATTCACTCTGACTCGCTGTGTGACTTTGTTCATGTAGCTTCCCCACTCTCCAATCCAGAATCGCAAATTATAAAATTGAACTGATGGTTCTCATCTCTTAGAAACATCTCTAGAACAGTGAATTATGGTCCTCAAGTGCTTATGCTTCGAGGAGGCAAGGAACTCAAGAAATCCAGTGCTTTTTTCTTTTTCTCACTGAGGTAGGATTTCAGAGACTAAGAGTCTATGCTAGTCCTTAGAAGACGCTTAACTAGAGAGAAAAGATAGGAAGCAACAATGCCCACAAAAGAGGAGGGCCTTGAAGTCTCGGTGCTTCCTCCAGACAAGTCCAGGAGCATCTGTAGTAACTTTGACCAGCGACCTGGTGCAGAGGGTGGAGGTGGCATTTTTCTGTCTTCTAATTTCTCTTTCTGAGACACTGGTTGGATGGGCCTCAGGATGAGATGAAAACCATCAGAGCTGCTCTAGTCTGCCTGTTGGGCAGATATGGATGAGGGCAACAAAAAGGCAGCCCTTTATATTGATTTATGGTTTGACCATTTGAAGTAAACCATGAACCATGTAATCCCAGCAGCTTGGGAGGCTGAGGCAGGAGGATCACAAGTTCAGAGTCAGCCTCAACAACTTAGCAAGGCCTGGCTCAAAATTAAAAAAAAAAAAAAATGTGGCTCAGTGGTTAAACACCTTTGGGTTCAATCCCTGGTACAAAAAAAAACAAAAATAGCACAAATGTATTAGCTTACATTTCTGCAGATCAGAAATCCAAATGGGGTCTTACCAGGTAAAAGTCAAGGTATTGACCTGGCTATGTGCCTTCCAGAGGTTATAGGGCCGGCCACCCACACTCCTTAGCTTGTGGTCGCTTCCTCCATCCTCAAAGCACGGTACTCCAGCCTGTCTCCACTTCACACTTCCTCTCTAACTCTGCCTTCCTGCTTTCCTTGATCAGGTTGAGCCCCAGCCCTGGCCTCCTTGAGTTTCTAAGGACCTCTCAGGAATGGGAGGTCCAGTTATCATTAGGGCTGAAAGCCCCTGGGGTTGGTCTATGGAACTTTCCTCAGAACAGGAGGCAAGAGAACATTTCAGGCCTTTTGACACCCCTCCCCACAAAAGGGTTGATGACCACAGAAAGGACCAAATCCAGAAATAAACCCGATATGCCTGGATTATAAGAAACTCATGAGAAGGGTCAAAGCGCAATGGGCTGACGGGACGGAGCAACAGAACAACGTCTAGTTGATGACATTCACCTCTGCCTTGACTTCAGAATCACTTCACCAAAGCCGGTGCCCTTCCCGTCCCTTAATGCCTTTATTTTTAGTTTGGTTTGGGGTATTTTCTATTGTTGCCTTGCAACCCACTTGCCTTGAGGCTTTAAACAATATAGAGTTTCTTTGCTGAGCAGCAACAGTAGCCAAGAGAGACTGAATATAAACTTTTAAGTCTATTTTCTCAGAGTTTCTACATTAGCAATGGCTTTAAACAGAGTAGCTCACGCCCCCAGCTTGCCTGTCCCTGGGGGAGGGGAGAAGAGTGGCTGATGGAGAACATTTTGTGTTCTCTTATCTTCCATGCTAGCGGACGGGGATAAGCACCAGAATAGGAAAACAAAATATCTGGCTATTAATATACCCTAAGTCCTCCAGCACATGGACTGGATTTGTTTATTTGTGAGAGGGAAGGATGCTTCTCTCTGACCTCCATGAGCTCTGCTGCCAGCTGGGAGGGAGCTGGCGGAGGCAATGCCCTCCACGAGGTGAAGGGGACAGAGAACCAGAGCAAGAGAGAAGTCTTCAGATGTGTCTCGAGAAAAGCGGCTTTTCTGGCTCAACCTGCCTCACGCCCCAGCAGCCCCAGCAGCCCCATCCGGGGGAATTACGAAAGAGAGCCGAGCACACGTGTCAGAGGGTTCACCATGAGGAGCCGGCGGCCCCGCCTCCCCTCTAGACAGGTGTCTCCATCACCCTGTGTGTGCAACCCAGGGAACCAGAGGACTCGGCAACCTCACCAGCAGGACAAACACAGCTTCCTCAGGACAACCACTTCTTTGGCAATGAGCAAAGCTGAAAATGGAGTGCTTCCCGGCCCCAGAGGAGAGGGCGCACAGAGGAGGGCAACCCTGCACAGTTCAGATCAGGGCTCCAACCTCTGGCATTTTTCCTCGACCCCTTAGGAGTCTGAGTGAAGGAGTGCCGGGTGGTCATGGTTTTCTAGATGGTTAGTTAATGATAAGCCTTCAGCTGGGAAAGAGCCAGAAGGGAAGAGATTTTTGTCTGGGGGTGGGAGCATACCCGTGCCTCCTAAGCCTGCCGTGTCATGACAGAGGTCCCACAGCACGCTTTCACGGCCTAAAGAGGCTTGTCATCCACCAGGGCCAGGCCACCTGGGGTCCCTGAGAACGTTTGACCTACCAGAGGCCCCAGCGCAGTCACCGGGAGGAGATGGCATTGGCAAGGCCCGCCCTCTCCAAGAGCAAACAGGGACAAAGGTCAGTGTGCTTACAGCTGCTTCTCCCGTCCTGCCTGCCGGGTCACATGCCCCCGTTTGTCCTGGCATTGCTGCGTTAGGCAAAACTCTGCCATCTCTGTGCCTGCAGGATTGCCCATTATCCCAGATCCGTCCCCAGGCGGGATACCTGAGCAGCAGCGAAGGCTTTGGCATTCAATAGCTTTAAAACAGAGAAGCTGCCGTGTCTTCACCTGTTCAGTTGGGAGCCAGGTGTGTTGGTTACACATGTCATGATGCTATTGTCAAAGTAAGTATGAGAGGAGAGAATTTTAATCAAAGCTGGCTCCCCTGCCTGTCTGAAAAATGAGGCTCCCTGTGTAAACTCCAGCTCTTCCGGCATTCTCAGAATCTGAGCAAACTCCCTTCGTGATTACTTCTTATATTACGTTTTATTGCCACCCAGCGTGTTTGAATTGGTCTCTGCTCCAGCAGATTTAAGTACCCATTGGGTTTCTCTGTGAGAATTCAAACAAGCCGGAGGCCATGGAGTTTGCCAAGTGTAGCCAGGCCTGGCACCCACTTGACAGGATCGAGGGCAGGAGAAAGAAGGCTTGGACATAATGAATCGTTGAGGCCCTGGCCCTCAGCCTCCTCTTGGGATTGGCATCAGAAGGGTGGTGGTTGTTTCCTTCTTTGTACCTACGAATGGCCTTCAGCCCCCAAAATGATGGGGCTATAGCTGCTGGCTTCGCTGACTTCTATACAGAGCACTCCTTGTGAATTATCTCATTTAATTTCACCCGAAACCTATGAGGTAGCCACGTCGCTGACCCATTTCCAGGTGAGGACCAAGGCTCAGAGAAGTTGAGTAACAACTTCTGAGTTGATCTGCTTTGTGCATCTGCAGTTGCGACTTGCTAGCACCCTATTCTGAAAGGACAGAAGGAAAGACCACGAGGACGAGTGGTTCTGTGCTTATGTACAGGCTTCTTGGAACCTGGGCCCTCACGAAAGGGGGAATACAGGGGAATTACGCTGTTGGCCAAATTATATTGTTGTATCTTGTGCATAAGATGTAACAATGAATCCACTGTTGTGTGCAATTATAATGCACCAGTAAAAAATAGGGAAGAGATGAAGGTAGTTTAGAGTTTTAAAAAATAAAGTTTATTAGTTTCATTGAAAAAAAATAAAAAAGAGGCAGCAGCAGTAGCAGCAGCAGCTAGGTCCCTCTTGATTTATATTCCTCAGGGCCATCTGAGGAAGTTGTTTAGCTTCTAAGGTGATAGATGAGGGCTGGGTCCCTTCTGTTTGCAGAGCATGGGTTAAAGGGTAAGTCAGGACAGCATCTCTCCCTGGTCCCTGTCAGGGACTCCGCAGGCTGACTGTGTTTATATCATTATTTTTCAGGCCCTGGTACCAGTGCAGCCGCTCTAAGCCCTCTCTTCCTCTAGCCACCCTCCATGTGGAAAGAAGCCAAATGGGAGCTTTTCCCCAACCATTTCCCCTCAGGCCAGCTGGTACCAGCTTGAAACCTAAGACAGGCAGCACTCCAGCCCAGCTGAAACCTGGTCAAACCATACTTCTGTAGACAAGCAGGAAGCCATTCTGTGGCCTGCTGTCCAGAACCACCCCAGGGCCCAGGGGTGCTCTGCGTCCCTGGTGTGCCCCGAGGAGCCAGCTGGCTGGTGAAGCGCATCAGTACTTACTCTGCACACTGAGACTGTAGCCGGCGGCTCACTGGAAGGGAGGAAAGAGGATTCCTGGGACTTTAGTGTGTTATTCAGAGTCTGTTCTGGGAAAGCCTCTTTGGAAGAGGAGGATGGTAGAGGAGTTTCTAGAGACTGGAAAGAGCCTCTGTTTGCAACCCTGACAGCGGAGCGTCAATCCAATGTGTGGTCCCAACCCAACCAAGGAGCCACCAGCTGCCTTCAGAGTGCCCTCATCCTGGGGAACTCTTGTATGGATGTGCAGTGCTGGCAGGGGACCCCTGGCTTTCCTGGCTGTCCCACAGGCCCCAGGACCCACAGTCCCATGCCGCAGAAGAGTGCCCAGAGTTTGATTCCATCCCACCCAGCCGCCCGTCACCTAGGCTGCGTACCTCTCAGCCTTGCCCGCACTATTTCTGAGCTATGTCCACTGGCAGCCGGCACCAGCCCTCACTCTCCATGACCTGCTGTCCCCTGGTTAATAAGCAGCTCACATACAGACACACGCAGGCTACCAAGAGGCAGGGAAAGGCTGCGGCTCCCTGAACGCAGGCCAGGAAGCCCTGGACTTGGCCCAGGAACTCAGTGGCCGTTTCTGTTCTCTGCCCTTTGGTAGCCTTCCTTGGGGCTATGGAGGGAGGGAGGCTCGGATCCCCACCCAGAAGCCGCAGTAGATGCGCTATCTGTGAGGGATTTATTAATCAGCGAGGGATTGCTGTGAGCCCTCCTGGCAGAGTATTAGGCCTCTTTTCTAAGAGAGGACAAAGTTCTGCCCTTCCTTCTTTCAAATCTGTTTCTGCAAGAGCCCTGGGTCTCCACTAATTCAAACAGTAATCTCCACCTTCCCTCCTGCCGGTCTCATCGGGCTGCCCGGTGGCACTCTTCCTACCCAGCCTCTGCCCCAGCTCCTGTACTGTTTCATCTCCTGCGTTTGGAGATGTCCTTGAGATGTCCTTGTGGAGGGAAACAGGAGTGTGTGCCAGACAGTCCCCTTCTTGTCACTTTGGTTTGAATCCAACCCCACAAGGGAAGCTGGAGCCCTCTCCCTGGGCCTGCCTATTGTCAAGGTCCTGGTCACCTTCGAAGCCTCCTGCAGGGATCCCCATTGCCAGCGGAGCCTTTTCTAAAGCTCAGCAGCGTGACATTTTGGGCTTGGAAATCCCTAGACAAATATGTCTCACTTAATCCTCCCCAAGTTGGCCCCCAGTGGAGGTGCTGGCGTAGCCAGGTTTATCAGCTACCTCTGGTTCTTGCAGCAAACATTTCCTTTGTTCCAGGCGTTGTGTTTGGGGCTGGGCATGTGGGGCAAACAAGGTAAAGTCCCTGTCCTTGAGAACAACCAAACTACTGGAAGAGACGCACAGAAAACAGAGGGCTCCCCTCACTCCAGAAGCCTCAGACCCAACTCCTGCCTCACCAGCCTCTCCATGTCCCTCCTTTCTCGCCTTTTACCAGCTCTGCAACTTCAGGTGAAACCTCCAGTTCCTCATCTGCAAAGTGAGGGTATTGGTATACTTCATTCCTGGGGGCAATTCGAGGATTAAATGAGACGTATTTGTAAGGGACGCAGCAGGGACAGGCCTAGATCAAAGCCTGGCATGTAGGGCTGGATCAGTGTTGGCTGCTACTGTTTTCTCCTGAGTAGAACACTTGCCAGGAAGAGTGGTAGAATTAGGCAGAACCGAATTAGGACCCCAGTTCCCCATGCATTAACAACTATATGCTTTTGGCTAAAATTATCTCTCCAAACATCAATTTCATGAAATGATGATTTACTTCCCAATAATAAATTAGTTTAGATGAGCTCAGTGGCACATACCTGTAAGCAACTCAGGAGGCTAAGGCAGGAGAATCACAAGTTGGAGGCCAGCCTCAGCAACTTTTTGAGACCCTGTCTCAAAGTATAAATAAAAAGGGCTGGGGGTGTAGCTCAGTGGAAGAGTACTTGCCTAGCATGGGTGAGGCCCTATGTTCAATCTCCAGTACTGAAAAGAAATTAATTAATATATGTGAAAGTACCTAACACGTAGCAAGAGCTCAACACACATGGCCTCCGGGAATTCCTGAAGGCTCTGAAGACCCTAAAGCTTCAGAGGAGCACAAGAGACTGAAAGAAGCCAGCGCCTCCCTTAGCAAATGGCCCCCATTCTCTTGGTTACTCCTCGAAGCTTGACCCTCGCTGATCTGAAGCTTATTCTCCCAGAGAAGCACATTCCCTGATAAACTGTTCCCTCCTCTGTCCTCTGTGCCTCCGTACTAAGTGCCAGGAGGCCCTGGTGCTGTCCACACTCAGTCATCGCCTGCCCAGGATGGGCATTCCGCTCCCCAATCACTCGCCACAGCTCAACTGCCCGCTCCTCCCCGCCCCCACCTTGGCCTTGTTCTCCTGGCTCCTTAATCAAATTAAGGGAAAGAAGAGGTTTTAGATAGGGTTACTAAATATATTTCTGTTCAGGGGGCAGAGAAAAAGAGAAGTTTGGAGGAGGAGGTAGGGTGTGAAATGCCTTAATGGAATGTGCCCGAAAGCCTCCTCTCCCTAGAATAAACCCAGGATCGCCTATCGGGGAAGAGCTTGCCCTGTGACCGAGAGCTCGCACACACATTCTCTCCCGGAGAGAGATAGAGCCGGTGGCAGAGGGCCTGTCCCCACAGAGGTCCGCCGAGGGCATCGGGCCTCCTGAGTGATCTGACCCTAGTCTATATATTTCACAGGACACCCTGGCCCCAAGGGGCTGATTCGGCTTTCTGTGGAGCAGGACACCAAGGCAGGGGCTGTTCACAGCTGGGGGTCACAGTTTATCCTGCTGCGTTCTCCCCATACCACCAGGTTCTAGAACTTTCGGAAATACTGTTTAAAAACTATAAAGTGTTTGTTGTGGAAACCTTTGAGAAGACACTGAAGTATAAAAGAGAAAACAAAAAGCACCTGTAATCCACAGCGTAACCACTGGTAGTGTTTTGAGGTGTGTCCTTTAGTCCTTCAAATGTTTTGAAACACACACATATGTATTTGTGCAAAAGTGTGTACATTGGAAAGGGGATGACATGTATGTGCATTGTTTGTAGCTTGCTTTTATATTTAGTTTATTATTTTTGTGTTCCAGTTCGTCAGTTCTTCTGAAATATTTTAAAATAGCATAAACTGGGATTTGTCCCATACATATTTAAAAATTAAACACAACTGTTAGGAAATAATCATAGTTCCCATTTATCTGGCCTTCTAAGCCAGGAACTCTGCTAAGTACTTCACACACATTGTCCCATTTGATTCTCACAACAACTCTCCGAGGCAGATACTGATAAACTCATTTTATAGATAAGGATAATGAGGCCCAGAGAGGTGAAAGAAGTTCTCCTCAGTCCCTAAGAACTGGAAATGCCTACAGGATTTCACAACATGGACACATACATTTATTGGAGCATTATGTCTATACCAATGGTCATTTTTAATGACTACATAATATTTTTCAGTTTGGCTTGACCATGATGAGCCAGGCTCTTTTTGTTGGACATTTAAGTTGGATATTAACCTTTTTTTCTTTTTTTAACTATTGTAATGATCATCTTTGCTTAAAATCACCTTGGTTCACACATCTTTCATCGTTTCTGAAGAATCATTTCCTAGAAGTGAAATTACTGAGTCATCCTTTTAAAAGTCTTGTTACATATTACCAAGTGAGTTTCCAGAAAGCCATCAGTACTCCCACCAGCATGTGAATAGAGGGCCCTCTTTAAAAACAATTCCATTTGGTAGGTGGAAATTCTGCCTTTGACTCAATTTATATTTCCTTGACAACTGGTGAGGTTGAACTTTTCTTCTGCTGTTTATTAGTCAGTTGTAGATCCATGAGTAATTATCGCAGCAACTCTGTCATCCTGCTGGTTTTCTGCCTCTCCCTCCCCGCTTGCCTCTCTCTCCCCTCCCCTCCCCTCCCTTCCCTTCCCCTCCCCTTCCTCCTCCCTTCCTTCTCTCTCTCTCTCTCTCTCTCTCTCTCTCTCTCTCTCTCTCTCTCTCTCTCTCTCTCTCTCTCCAATCTAGACCCAGCTACTTTAGGAGTGCATTAGTTGGGGGAGGAATGTTTTCTGATACATCATGCCCAACAGAAGCAGAACTTCAGTCTGAATGAGAATGTGTGTCCCTCTCTTAGCCACCTGTTCCCTCTCCTCCCCAGCCATGCCGTGTGGCTCCTGTGGCATTGCCCCACCTCAGAGGAAAGGTCAGAACTCAGGATTTGCTGTCAGTCAAACTGAAGCTCAAATCTGCAATTGCAGGCCATTCTGGAGAGAGGTTAGCTTTACTCCGGAAGTAACGAGCTAGAGCCAGCAGGCCCATGCCCTCTGCTTTCTCTTCCCAGGAAACTTAAATTCCTCTTGTTCTCTGGGGAGGCGAGAGAGTGATGAGACCAGAAGAAGGACCTTGCTTTCTCATGAGCCCATGGCCGACGCTGCTGGCTTTCCATAACGAGGTTCTGACAGGGTCCCCTCTGACAGGGTCCTCTGAGGAGCCCTGCGACCCTTGCCACTAGAGAAGAATATGTGGTCCTCTCCCACAGGTGTGTCTTCCCTTCTGCCTAGAACACTGGAAGGCAGAAGGTGTACCCAGAGCTGAGGAGAGGCGGGTGCTAGCTGGGGCGTCCCGGGCACCCTTGGGCGCACAGAGTGCCTCCCTTCAGGCCCAGCTGCGTACCCAGCTGGAGCGCGACGCTCTGGGTGACGCTTCTGCAGCGGAGCTACCCCATCCTGCTGCTGCTCCAGGGCCTCGTAAGGCCTCCTTCACATCAGGCTGCACCTCCCTCTGTCACTGGTGAACTGGGGACTCCCCATTCCATGGCCTCTCTCTCCAGCCAAGTTCCAGTTAAGAGCTGGAGCCCCACTTTCCCTTCCTCCTTTTCCACTTAGCATCCTCCTCGGGGACCTTTGGCCCGGGTGTTGGACACTCAGTTCCATCAGTTCTCCCTGGGTAGAAGCAGAAGGGACCTGAGATCCTGCAGGCTGGGCGAGTGGAATTGAGTCCTCTCCTCAGCCTTCAGCCTGAGCCCTGAGTGTCTCCATATCAAGACAGCATCTTCCACAGGATTCCTGGTTTTCAGTCCTCTTTCGGAAGCCCTCACTTCTGTTATTCTAGCATGTCCCAGCTCCAGAGGCACAAGTGACAGCGTTGTAAAGGAGTTGTAAAGGGATCCGAAAGCTAAAGATGGTGCTACTCAGGACAGTAGGGCTGCTGTAGTGACGAGCATCTGCACCCATTCTCTGGCAGAGCAGCAGTTATGACTGGGGGGACCAAGAGGTCAACACAGCAGTTCTGTCCTCAAGGGCACCATGCAGGATAAAGACGGCTGAAGGGCAGAGGAGTGGTCACCACAGCACTGTGGAATTCAGAGGCAGGAACTCCGACAGACCTGAAGTGGGGGGCAAGCCTCTGCGGAGGCAGCTGCTGCAGCTGGACCTTGAAGGCAAGATGTACAACTGGGAAAGCAGCCTCATAGAAGAGGCTGTCCCCACACAAGGTAAGGAACGAGCAGGACCACAGAGGCGGAAATGCAGCTGGCTGTTGGGAAATTGATGGATCCTTCTAGGTGCTGCAGAACATATTTATAGGGTGTAGAATCAGGCAGGGTTCTGTCAGAGAAGCAGGACCAGTATGGAGATACAGAGAAGAGATTTACTGCAAAGATCAGCCCCTGTGGTCGTGGGGACTGGCCAGGAAAATCTGAACTCCCTTGGGCAGACCGTCAGCAAGGTCAGGCTGGAGACTCTCAGGCAGGAAGTGAGGTTGTGTCTGCAGGTAGAATTCCTTCTTTGGGGAAGCCTCAGTTCTGCTCTTGATGTCTTTCAGCTGATTATCTAGAATAAACTCCATAAAGTCAACTGATTATGAACATTAATCATCTACAGACTACCCAGAAACAACAAGATTAGTATGTGGTTGAACAACTGGAGACCGTAGATGAGCCAAGTGGACCATCAGAGGTACCCGTCAGAAATGGCAGTGGAAAGAGAAAAGGAGGTCAACAGGGTTTTCTAGAACACAAGACTCATGCCCCTCGAGGTGTGTGAAAGGACGGCAGGCCTTAACAGAATGAGCAGAGACTGGTAGTACCGGTACATCTTCATGTATTTATGCATTTGTTATACTTTTGTTTTGATTTTTATATTTATTTTCTATATAAGACAAATGATCCTGGTTTTCTATTTATTCATTCATTCCTTCATTCATTCATTGGTACCAGGCTTTGAACCCAGGGGTGCTTAACCTCTGAGACTCCGCAGCCCTTTTTATTTTTCCTTTTGATACAAAGCCTCACTAAGCTGCTGAGGCTGGCTTTGAACTTGTGCTCCTCCTTCCTCAGTCTCCTGAGCTCCTGGGATTAAAGGTATGTGCCACTGTGCCCAGCTCTTTTTTTATCATATTCAAATGTTTCCTTTTAAAATATATTTAAGCTTTAAAATATGTACTGATGGAAATAAAAATCATCCACAAATAACAAGAAGGAGGCCCTTGGGTATGCAGAAGTCACCAGGCAAGCACAGGAGGGAGCGAAGCTGAGGAAGCTCATTCACAGCTAGGGAGGAACCTGAGAGGACTTTCAAATGCAGGTAATTGTAAAGAGGGGTCTGTTGTTATTGTTGAGGATTTCTGTAATAAACACCTAAGATCCTAAGCTGGTAGAGTAAACGGGATAAGCCAAGATGGGGGAAGATGACAGGTGAGGAGGTCCATCCCGTCTGTCTGTGACCATTCTGTGGAGACAGAGCCCAGCCCGTTATCCTTCCCTGTTCCCAAATTCTCCAGCTGGGTGTTCCTCTGGGAGAGCCTGAGGATCCAGAGAAGGAAAGCATTTGTCTCGTGCCTCCTCTGCGGATGACTCCTCACTTCTGAGGTAGTTCAGGAAAGGTCAGCACGTGGACATGTGTCCCAGCTTGGTCTGAGAACTCTTGGCCTAAGAGAAGACTGGATTTTGTTTATATATATATAAACAAAATATATATATATTTGTATATATATATAAACAAAATATATATATATAAATATATATATTTATATTTATATATATATATATATATATTTTAGTTGTAAGTGGACACAATACCTTTATTTTATTTTATTTTTTTATGTGGTGCTGAGGATTGAACCCAGGGCCTCATGTGTGCTAGGCGAGCTCGCTACCACTGAGCCACAACCTCAGTCCAAGACTGGATTTTTTTGGAACCTTTTTTCTGTCCTCTCTCTTCAACTCTGTCCATCACTGAAACTAGCAGGTAAGGGTAAGAGGGCAAGAAAATGTGAAAGTCTCCACGTCTCCTCCCATAGCTGCCTGGCTCCCCCACAGCCCAAGGTGAACCTCAACACCAACAGGTTAAATCTTGGGCTGAGGGGAATGAATCAGAGGCAGGTGGGAGGTCACAGGGGCAGCCGCAACCCCAGTTAGAAGATGAGGCAGGAGTCACCAGCTCAGGGCGTGCGGTAAGCCAGCTTGCCTGTTGGTCCAGAGAGACTTTAAGGAAAAGAAAGTGACTCCACCTCTCTGATCTGATACGGAGAGTAGAAGGACGGTCCATGCAAGGTCCTCTGTAATGTGGTAAATGATTTGTGTGTGAGGCTGGGCCTTCCCTTTAAGAGCCCAGTCTAACCAACCCTTAGTGTCACAAGGAACCCTGAGGATCAAGAGAAGCAGAGGAAGTTTCCACAGAAGATCTGAATTCTGTGCACCTGGGCCTGGGAGAGCCAGTTTTATCACCTTCTGTGGCCCCAAGAGCAGATTGACAGAATGAGGTCGACAGACTCCTTCTGACAGTTAAATCTCACTCCCCAGAAGAAAGAGGAGGGAAATAAGAAACAAGCAGCAATGCTTCCCAGTTTTAGAAAGTGAGAACATCTAGCCCAGCCCAGCTGGGCCCAGTGGTCCAGGCCCATGATCCCAGTGACTGGGGAGGCTGAGACAGAAGGATTGCAAGTTTGAGGGTCAACCTGGGCAACTTGGCAAGGCCCTGTCTCAAAATAAAAAGGTTCGGGATGTAGCTCAGTGGCAGAGCACCCCGGCTTCAATCCCCAGTACCAGAAAGAAAAAAAAAAAAGTGCAGAATCTGAGGTGGTTCGGGTGCTAGGAACTCAGGCCTTGCACCAGAGCCCTGTTCATCTGGATTCACCCGCAGAGGCCTAACGTGCCAGGGCCTGGGGCGCCCAGTGAGGCTGGAGTTTGCGTGCACCAAAAGGGGAGGTGAAGCTTCGGGGCAAGGGAGGACAGTGTCGAGGACGAGGCGGGACAATCCTATTGGGGAAATGTAAAGTGGTGTGCGCTATGGAAAATAGTTTGGAGGTGCCTCAAAAGTTAAAATAGAATTACCATATGATCCAGCAATCCCACTTCTGGGCATATACCCAAAAGAATTGAAAACAAGATCTCAAAGAGATATCTGCACTCCATGTTCATCACAGCATTATTCACAATAGCTGAGAGGTAGAAATGAGCTAAGTGTCCGCTGACAGATGCAGGGATAAAGAAAATGTGGAATCTATACATGTGGGAATAATATTTAGCCTTAAAGAAGGAAATTCAGTCTTATGGTACAACATGGATGAAACTTGAAGACATTTTTCTAAGTGAGAGCCAATCACAAAAAGATAAATACTACATGATTCCACACAGGAGGTATCTAACGTCATTAAACTCTTAGAAACAAAATAGAAGGGTGGTTTCCAGGGGCTGGAGTGGGGTGGAGAAGAGGAGTTGTTCAATGGGTGTAGAGTTTCAGTTTCGTAAGATGAAGAAGTTCTAGAGATCGGTTGTATAACAATGTGCACACAGTTAAGGCTACTGGACTGAACACTTAAAAATGGCTAAATGGTAATTTTTTTTTTTTTTTTTTTTTTTTTTTTTTTTTTTTTGTAGTACAGAGGATTGAACCCAGGATCATTCAACTACTCAACCACTGAGCTATATCCCCAACCGTTTTTATTTTTTATTTTCAGAGACAGGGTTTCACTAAATTGTTTAGGACCTTGTTAAGTTGCTGAGGCTGGCTTTGAACTCATGATCCTTCTGCCTCAGCCTCCCAAGCTGGGATTACAGGCATGTACCATCACACCCAGCTGACCACAATTTTTGAAAAGGGAAGTGAACCCAATCATGCATGTTCCAGAGGTTGGCTCAGTAATGAGTTGTGAGTTGGACGCCTGTCTATTGTGTAAGTACACCCAATATTTGTGGCTTGGCAGGCTCACCCTCCAAACCTCACCAGACCACCTGGTTTTCCCTTAGACACATAATCTGGAAGGCCCAAAACATCATCTTCACACCCATTGGCCATTTTCCACAATACCCCAAACTGATTTTGTTCTATTATTTTTGCGAATCAGCTATACACTTCACCTCTTCAATAATAACAGTACTAATAACGAGCATTTATTGAAAATCTACTCCAAAGGAATTACATCAGATATGATAGTAAGGTAAAATTTAACTACAGTCAAAACAACCTGGCGCAGGGCATGGTGGCTCTTTCCTATAGTTCCAGGGAGGCTGAGGCAGGAGAATCACAAGTTTAAGACCAGCCTGGGCAATTTAGGAAGACCCTGTCTCATAATGTTAAAAAAGAGCTGGGGGCATAGCTCAGTGGTAGAGCATCCCTGGGTGCAATCCTTAGTACTCAGTACTGCAAAGTGAAAAGCCAAAACCAAACCAAACAAACAAAAAACCCCAACCCTACAAATTCCTCTAAATTGCCAATAAAGTACAATATACATGATCTGGTGTAAACAACTGCCTCATTCAGTAATTCTCAGGTAAATTAAAGTTTTAAAATGATTGAAGTAGCCCCGAGGAAGGGTCAAAAGTTTATATGGAGATTTCTGAGCATTCACACCAGTCTATCTTTAAGATATGAAAGTCTATCTTTAATTATGAACTCTTCCTAATGGAGAATGAGGGCATGGGAAATTCCCACTCATCTTCAGACTTTCCTTGATTCTTTTTAATATTAAGTCTCCATCAAAAGTCTGACAATGGAGAGATTGTCATCAGCCAATATCCCCTCAGCCCTGGCCTTCACAGTCTGCAGGACACTGACCATCACATGGAGGACAGTTCTCTGCAGTGCAAATCAGAAGGGCCTTTTGCAGGCACCGTGGTGTAGAAACGAGGCCTTCTTTAGGAGAAGCCTTAGACATTTTGGAAGCAGAGGAAAAGATAAACGGAACTAAATGTCTTTGGGGGAAGAAAGTTAAAATGAAATCTTTGATTTTATTTTTGATTTTATCTGAGAAACCTAATAAATATAGACAGTAGAGGGACGGCAATGAGAATTTCAGCCTTTTCAGTGTGGTTTTACTTGTATTTGAAATATATATGTAACCTAAAGCATTAGAAGTAACTAGAGCTACATGTATCTATGTGAAAAAGCCTAAAGACAATCCTAATGGTAAGTAAAGAAAGATACACGAACAATATGCACAGAATCGGTGAGGCTTATGTAAAACTTGAAAACTGCAAAGGAATACAGTTTCCAAGATTGTCTGGATATTTGTAGTAAAACTATGTATAGAATGATAAGCCCCAAGTTCAGGAGGGAGGCTGCCACTGAGAGTGGAGAGCACTGCGGGGCCTGGCTCAGTGCACAGGCTGACTTGGCGAGTAGAGGTGAGGCCCTGGTTCCATCCCCAGCGTTGCACGTGAGCAAGAAGGAAGAGTTCAAAGGGCATGCAGGGAACTCCAGTTGAACCAACAATGTTTTATTTCTTAATTGGGGTGTATGTGGGTATTATATTTTCCTTGTACTTTAAAAAAAATTTTTTTTTAGTTGTTGATGGATTTTTATTTTATTTATTTATTTATATGTGGGTGCTGAGGATCAAACCCAGGACCTCACACAGGCTAGGCAAGTGCTCTACCATGAGCCACAACCCCAGCCCCTCCTGTACTTTTTTCTATGCCTAAAATGTTTCTTAAAAAAAAAAAAAAAAGAGCAAAGAATAGGGAGTCTCTATGTCCTCAATAATGTTAATGGACGTGCTGGTTACTGTGAGATTAAACCAAAGGGTGTGTGTGTTCGGAGGGCTAGGCCTCAGAGGCACCAAGACCTCTCTACTCCAGGCCCTGCTGGGCCCCTCACATACACATTCTCATCTAACCTCACGGAAACCCCTGGGGCGGAGTCTACTGTCCATTTCCCATGAGTGAGGAAGTGGGGACACAGGTTAAGTAGCTTGCTGAAGAGCAGAGTCACTACCTCTGGGGTGCCAATCTCTGAATCTGCTTTTCCATAATCTCCAAAAGGTGATGTTTTGGGAAACCTCTGATAATATTGAATCATGCAGCTGGAAGAACAAGGCAAATCACAAAACACCCTGTCCATGTGGGACGAGTCCTAACTGGGGGACTCATCAGTCTGAAGCCTGAGTCTCATTAGCCTAATGTACTAAGCCCTTTCCTTCCCTTCCCATCCCACTTTCTTTTTAATTGACATTTAGTTGTCTGCAGTCAGATTTCTTCTAATCCCTGCTCCAGGCCCCTGATCTTGAGGGACTGAGGAGCATTACTGCCAACCTCTCATCAAGTTATTAACCCCGGGCACAGTGGGCTCCATGTACGCCTTGCTTTATTTCCCTTTCTGCATGTATACTGCTTTAACGGGGCAGTCACGATGCCTCACTCCTATTGACGTCGGTTGGGGGGTAGGTAATCAAACTCTCCACTCTAACTCGGGTGAGATGAGGTCAGTGAGATGTGTGGCAGCGAGATGGGCACCCCACGGAGGAAAATGATTCTTGGCAGCTGGCTCACCTTGTTTTGGGCCTTGTTTGCGTTGCTGTGCAGTTGTAATGGAAAACGAATAAAAATAAAAATCCTGGGGCCCTTTTTGGCCAGCACTTGGGAAGTTAATCCCATTGGCCTGGCAGAATTCCAGATCAGGTCCCTGCATTCTGCTGGCAGAAGCTTCCTTGAGCAGTTAGCTGGGGATGTGACTCTGCCTTGCTTCTTTCCCAGCTCCATGTGCTGTCAGGGAACAGCTGGCCTTGCCCCACCCTGGACAGTCCTGCATTTAAACAGGACTCAGAAGGATCCTCTCTCCCCTGGCCACCCCGGGAGAAGGAAGAGATCTGGGCTCAGGAAATAGTTTTAAACTGTTATCTGCTACAATTGAAAGCTATATGTGCATCTGAGTGCTTTCTCACAGTCCCAGAACCAGACTCCTCGGTTGGAAAGGTTTTTCAGGAATCATCTAATGTCTTCCCCATATATTCCCTCCTTTTGTTTTGTGACATTTTATTAGGCAAATTTCAAGTGTTTCTATATCTGAAGTGCTTTGAAATTCACCCCCCTCCACACCAACATGCTTTTGTGCTTTGTTTTCTTGTGGTGCTGGGGATTGATCCCAAGGATGCTCACCACTCAACTTCATCCCCAGACCTTTTTATATTTTTCATTTTGAGATAGGGTTTGGCAAAGTCACCCAGGCTGGCCTTAAACTTGCAATCCTATTCCCTCAACCTCCCGAGTCCCCTGGTTAACAGGTGTGCACTGCCACACAAGGGCCCAATATGCTTTTATTGCTTTTTAAAATTGTTTTACATATTTTCCCCCTAATGCTTAGTGCTTATTCCCATATGAAATTCATTGCATTTCATGGTGTGAGGAATGAATCCAAGCTAATTCTTCTTCATACAAATAAACTTCTATTCCCGACAACGTGTATTGAATAGTCATTTCTAATTGAGTATCTTCAGCAAATAACAACCTGAGAATCAGTTTTTAGTATCTGGAAAAAATAGAAATGATATTGATACCTACCAGACAGGCTTGTCCCAAGGATGGAATGAGACAGCACGAGCCCTGAGCACACTGCCTGCGTGGAAAATACCTGTCTAATAGCTTATGTCTTCCTTTTTGTCTGAATTAGCTTTTTCCCCTGTGAAACTTTCACATATCATTTAAATCAGGCTTTGCTGGAATGTTCCAAAGATTGTCTATCTCAGGTTTTATATCGGGAAGCTATTAAGTAAAAAGGTTTGGGGACAAGTAAGGGGAGACAAGGCAGTTTTCTGGAAAAGACCCCTCAAACCAACACCTTTGTGAATACTGGGCTGTGACTGCAGCACCCCCCCACGCCCCCGTCAGAGGATCCATCCTGTCATGTGCTGTTCTTCCATGGCCTCATATTGCCCCTCCCCCAATTGCCATGTCAAACTTTTTGGGGAAATCTGACTTTTGAGGCCAAAACTCTATGTGTGGGTTGTTTAATTTGGGGGGTAAGGGTGGGGGTAGGAGTTGACCATGAATTTGATGCATTCCAGGAAGAGGGAGGACTCTGCTCTCCTCCGATGAGTCACGAAAGAGAAACGTTTAATGTTTGCAAACAACTCCAGCCAAGGCTCTGCTTTCTGGTGCTCCACCCATCCCCCATCAGTGCAAGTTGGACCCACCTGAGAAGATTTATATGTTTAAGCTGGAAGGCCAAACAAGAGGCTGTGGGTCATCACCATTTGAGACAGGAAACAGCTCAGAGAAGGGGAACAGGTGTCTTGTATCTCTGGACTCCAGCATGGGAGATACAGGACAGAACCTTACAATAGGTGGATCTGTGTCCCAAACAGGACCTGCTCTGGGTGGTGCGAGAAGATTAGGTCAAAGAACAGGACTATCCCAAGGGCCTGCGCCTGCAGAGGATTTCCAGTCAACCCACATCTGCAGAGAGCCCTGGATCAAGAAAAGCCACGCTGAGAGAAGAAGCCAAGGAGGTTGCAGAAAAGAAGGCAAGGGCTGGGGGTAAGGACAAGTCTTGCAACTGAGGAATGCTGGGGTCTGCTGCTCTTGGGGAACGATGAAGGACAAGTGAGCTGAGAGGGCTGAAGCAGGCAGGGAGGGTGTGCTGGGAGCCAAGGCAGACTGCTGGAGCCAGATGGGGCTCATGATGCATCCTCCCAGATGGAACGGATCAGGCATGTCAGACACACTACTCAGGATACACAGTGTTCCCCTCCTTCCCCCTCCCCGAAATGAGGAGAGAATCACAAGGTGACTTGGGAGGGCAGCCAGTCTCCTGGGATCTTTTTGGAACTATCAGGTAGCTACAGCAGGATCACAATAGGCAATGTAAACATGCCTCCACCGCCGCCCCCCACCTTTTCTATTGTGGGACATCAAGGGAGTGAGTTGGTCAGCCCTGGGAACAAAGGTCCTATTCTAGGAATTTGTCCACAGCAACCCTATCCGCTGCCTGCTCCATCTTTGGGTTCCTGCCAGACTGAAACTCTACCTGCTCACTGCTGCTACCACTACAGGGGAGCAACGCCTGGCACCCAGCAGGGCAGGGAAAGATCGGAAAGGCTCATTTAAAATTGAAATGGCATTTAATCACTCACTTTTCTACCAAGCTCAGGAGGCCATGTCATCTCTGTATTTTAAGCATTTCACTGTTTAAGGTCTAAGCACCTTGGGGAGGCGGGTGAGGAAGCAGAGCAGTGAAGAAAAACTTTTGAAACGTTTCCACAAAAATCAAAGAACAAACCGACTGGAGGGGAAAATAGCTGCTATATTTAAACTACATTATCCCATCGGGGAGCTATGGTCTCGAAAACCATTCCACAGTCCTTTGTTTGGCACTGCTATATAGGTTTCTTTCTTCCTTCTTTTATTTTTTATTTTATTTTATTTTTTCTTTTTAAGATGGTAACTTTTTTTTTTTTTTTTTTTTTTTTAAAGCAGTAATGGCAAAGGAAGCAAAGGGCTTCCTTCGTTACTTTGGTAGATAGATATTCATTGCCTGCCTGCATGTCTGGCACCGTGCTAGGTGCTGGGGACACAAAGTAAATGAAGGAAGACTAGGGGCCCTCGGTGCAAATAATTATCATGCACTCATTCAGTCACGTTTTATTGTCTCCTAAGCGCGCACGATTCCTGTTCTCCTGGGGCTTACAATCTGGGGGAAGAAAAAGGAGTATGAAAAAAGAAAAGCATATTTATCATATGTATGTTTGTCCATTTGCTATTCCTTCTGCCTCCAATGCTGTGCTCTTGCCCCTCAATATTCAAATGGCTCTATATTACTTACAGCTCACTTAGAGGGAAAGTGCCACCCACTGTTCCCCTCTTGTCCCTCATACAGGGGAGTCCATGGTCCAGCAAGGTGGAGACAGCAGGTTGGCCACTGGGTATATGAGTGGACATGGAAATGTGTATGCCATCAACATTTGTGGGGAGGGGAGCCTCAAAGCAATGGTTGTGAGGAAAGAGTGTAGACAGGGAAGAATGCCAAATCCTAAGCCCTGGGACACCCGGCATGTAAAGCTGCGAGGCACAAGAGAAAGTTGAAAGGGAGCAGCCCGAGAAGTAGAAGGAAGACCTGGGTTCCTATCCTGGAGTTCAGTACTATGTAAAGTGCCCTGTGAGACCCAGAAGCCTCTAGTTTCTGGGGTGTTGAGGCTGGAAATGCTGGAAAGGTCACAATTGGGGAAGGCTTCATCTTGAAGGGTGATAGGGGTTCACCAGGCAGATCCAAGCTGAAGAAACAGCCTAAGCAGGGGTGCAGAGGAACGGATAATGATTCAACTGCCAGGAGCTTAGGAATGGAGGGGAGGTTGTGGTTAATACATGGCGGATGCAACTGCCAATTGCAATGGAAGAATCCAGGACATCTCTAAACAGGCTTCCACAGTGCTGTGCTAGTTACGTCTGCTTCCTCCACAGCAGTTAGAGCTTTAAATTTTCTCAGTGAAGTGTACATTTAGTATTTTTTAAAATTTCTTAAAGCATTCTTTTTTTAACCTTTATTTATTTTTATGTGGTGCTGAGGATCAAACCCAGTGCCCCACACAGGCTAGCAAGCACTCCACCACTGAGCCACAACCCCAGCCCCTATTTATTTATTTTTATAGCCCTAACATCTGCAGGCCCAACATTTTCAGCAACAGGATTTTCCTGTGGGGCCTGAACCAGCAGTATCCATATCACCTGGCAACTCAGAGATGCAAATTCTCGTGCCCACCCAATACCTACCAAATGAGAATTCAGAGGTAGGGCCCACCAATCTGTTCCACATGCCCTCCAGATGATGCTGAGGCCTAACCACTATTTTAGGGAACCACTTCCCTCTCTGGGTCATGTAAGTCAGATGGAGCTGACCATAGTCCCTGCTTCCAAGGGTGGCCACAGGACCCAGAGGAAATCTGAGGTCTTTTTCTACATTGGAATCACTAAGCCAGTAAACTGTACACTGGAGACGCCTGGGGCCATACATGCCCCCACTGGGAGTGGTAGACTTAAGAGGTGAGATTCTCACTGATGCTGAGAAACACATGATTGAGCTGTTGTGAGTTTGAAGTCTACTCCCAGTGAGTCCTTTTTTATATAAGCAGCAGTTGAGAGTTAGAGTTTTGAACAGTCAATCATAAAAAGAATGCTTATTAATGTAGGGACCCAAATGGGGGGCAGGTGGAAAGGAGGCGGGAAATTCTGGAAAAGACTTCCTGTTGAGTTTGGGAAATTCTTAGATGTTAAGTTTGTGGGCACATAGAAACAGTGATGGTCACAGGTGCTAGTATGTGATGAGTAAAACAAGCCACGCCAAACTGAACACATTTCCGCATTCAGATCACCATTATACCAGGATGGGGATCTAGAGACTATGGTAGACAAGGTATCTGGAACGTTGTCCTCTTATTAAGTTCTTACAGATAAGGTGGAGAAATGTGGACTAGGAAATAGTGCAGTAGATTGTCCTCAGCAAAGTCACTTTAAGTGACTTTGTATGACAAAGAATTTCAATAGCTCAGGCTATTTAGTCCATCATTCTGTTCAACAAGCATGGTCCCAGAGAAGGTAAGAGATGACAGATGGGACTGTTCAGGTCTGTTCCTACTGACCCCCTTGGCGTAAGCATCTTACTGTGCCAGTTTGGGTTAGATTGTATAAATGGGTATTTCTCGTATAACATTATCTTGAGTCCAGCTGACTTGCTCAGGTTATCAACCAAAGAAGAGCGGTGTGTTCCAGCACTGGGTAACAAAACATCATGGACATAAGGAAGCAGAGAGCCTTTTAAGATTTTTGCTCTCCTGACTTTGGAATTTGTGGTCAAGATAACTTTATAACAATTGAACACTTAAGTCTGGTTGATCAGTTATTTTCTTTTTTCTTTTTTCTTTTTTTTTTTTTTTTTTTGCTGGGGATCGAACCCAGGGCCTTGTGTTTGCAAGGCAAGCAAGCTACCAACTGAGCTATCTCCCCAGCCCCCAGTTATTTTCAATTTAGAATGAAAGTCTAGAAAGTTGTATTGGGTAGAGACATAAGAATTGTGCTTATCGAATTTGTGTGTAATGCAAATCTGGGATGTATAAACTAAAACACAGCTTGAGGTTGAAGACTCCAGAAGGCCAGTACAGGCCAAAATGAGCATGAGAACATTCAATTATAGTCTAAGTTCAGTGCCTGGGTTTAAAAAAACCAACCTGCAAGTATAAGATAAGCAGATTTGACATGACTGCAGTTTGTACGTAAAGGGTTCGATTTAGGTTGATTGTTAACACAAATCAACACTGTGCACGGGAAAGGACCCGGAACACAGGTGGGCAGTGGAAACCTCACTGTGAGACCATGCCCGAACTTCTCTGTTCAGTCTTGGGCGTCATCTCCAGAACTGGAGACAAAGACCCCAGGGACTGAACACTTGCCCTATAGGAAAACAGCTCAGGGGCCAAGCTGTTCTTTTTAGTTAGGAAAAGAGGCTTTTAAGTGAAATAGATACCTTGAAATACTCAAAGAAATCTCACACAGAAGGGGGATTAAACTTGTTCAGAGTAGTTTCAGAGGGCTAACAAGAACCACTGTAAAGAAGTTAGCTAGGGGGAGGTGGATTCAGCCCTGAATTAGACTGCTTTAATGATTAGAGCTGTCCAAATATGGAATCGACTGCCTTTTGCAATCTCCATCTCTTTGCAAGAGGACTGCAGAGGGTTGGGAAGTTGTCTAGAGCCTCTTTTGCAAGTCACTCTTTCTACTTGCTTTTTCTGTCTGACTAGCTTTTAAAACTAGCCTGCCTTTTACCAGCTAATGTTCTCCTTTATTAATAACTTTGAAATTCTTTGATCAAATCATTAATCTTTCTGATTCGGTTTCTCTTTTCCCTGTCCCCATCTGATTGAATATGGATGCAATCTTTGCTGAAGAATAGGCTTAAACCCACTCTTACTCTTTTAAAACCTTGTTAACAAGAAGCAAGTATAACCCAATGCATTAAATAAACTGGGAACAAGCTTATTTCTACATCAGAGAAACTAGATATTTCTACCTTTGGGAGGCTGGGTTTATGACCAATTTTGGTAAACAACCTATATGCAACAGGTTTCAGAGATGCCAACAGGTTGAGGAACCAAGGGTATAATTGGTATGATAATGTACATGGGACTAATTCTGGGCTAAAAAATTCCACTGTTTCAGAGGCATCCCATCCTCCAGTAAATAAAAAGCTTGCAAAGAATGGTGTAGGAGAGTGATGATGTATCAGCATGGATGAATACCTTTCCAATCCCTGAGAAACTGTAATGCAGTCTCACCTGGTTTCATGTTCTTTAAACCTGACTAACCTTCATGGCCATTCTTATGAGGCAAGTAGTTCAGAGGCCCTCCAGTTTTTTTCACAAATGGAAATCAATGGATTTGAGTTCCAACAATGGGTGAGGGGCCCTTTGCAAGTCACTAATGGGCTGGAGATAGCAGAAGTCTCATTCATTCCAAAAGCAGGTGTTCAATAAGTGATGAGCAGATACTGGGGACTGCTATGTACTGAGGATGGAGGCAGACAAGTCCTGTTCTCACAGAGCTTGTGTCCTGATGCTCCACGAGACATTAGGAGGCAAACAGTAAACAGAAAATACAGTATCGGACATAAGCACTGTGGAAAAAAAAACCAAAAAACTGAATAATGTGATATGGGGCGAGCAGGGATTTTAGATGGAGGGCAAAGGCATCTCTGGGGAGGGGACCTGAAAACTGAGATTGGAATGATAAACTGGAAGGAGGTGTGGAAGACTGAAGGGAAGAGCATTTGCACAAAGGCAAAAGTTAGGAACCCCTTCAGAAGCTCCTCATGGTGCCAGAGGCACTTATAATCCCAAGCAGAGATAGGGGCCACAGAATAGAGACCTGAGGCTTAAAATAGTCTCCAGACTGAGAAAGGTAACAGTCCTTCTGCAGGCAAATACTTCTGTTGGTGCTGAAAGAAATGAGGTCTAGAAGAACTGGTAAGCAGTGGTGCAGAGGTAGTCTCAGAAGACAATGAACCGGCAGCCCCCCATTACCACACCCCCACCATGCAGTCACCTGCCCCTCCTGAAGAGGCTGTGACCTAACCAGTTTCCACCTTGCTTCTCCTAGGCAGTGCATTGCCATACACTAGAATTTTGTTTGTTTCGTGTAGGGTTTTGTTGGTCCTTTTCCAAGTATCAATCAAAACTGCATGCCAGCCTCCACTCCTCGGAAATAATTAAATGAAATGACGTGCCTGCTTTTTTCAGCTGGGTAATGCACTGTGATTTGCATCTGCTGAAGGAATCTATCTGAGGCCCTGAGGCTGAGCCATGTAGGACAACTATGGTGGTTTTTGCTCATGTGGATGGTGCCCTATTGTTAAACACACAAGTGCACTAAATGCTTCATTCTGCCACCTATTTCCTTCAGAAAGCTGCTTCTCTTTGAGAAGCAAAAAAATGTTGGTGAATTCAATGCAAAGGTCCTTTCCCCTGTTAACTGCGATTCCCTATGTTAAATATGATTTCCTTACATCGGCAAAATCCCTTTTATCTTGCTGTGACTTAGGCTTTGTACAGACCTTACCAATGGAGCAAATTATCAGTGTCTTACAAACAGGTCTTGGATTAAAGGCTCTTTTTCTCCCAATGGGGGAAGTGGGAACCTCTTTTACTGAAAAGAGCCTTCATCTTAACGCCAGAGCCAAGCACCTTCCAGCTCAAGTCTAGCTGCTGTTTAGCAGCTACCATAGCATAACCCGTGAGTTCGATGCAGACAAGTCTCGAAAGCTGTGTGGGTTATGAAAAATGAAATAAAACCTCCTCCCCCAGAGTGGGGTTCCCTCAGTCGGGGCACAGAACCCGTAGGGGAAGGAAGGGCTGGTGTTGGCGTGCGATGGAGCCCTCGGCTGGGGTGTGGGATGCGGTGTTCCCGAGGCGACAGATGAGGGATTTGGGCTGTGTGGGAAGGGAACTGCGGAATTCCCCCCCCCTTGGATCGTGAGGGGGGCTCTGAAGGAGACAGATTAGGATGCGGAGAGCGCGGCCCAGGCTGCCGAGGGCGAGGAGACGAGCCAAGGACACCAGCCCCGGCGCGCTTCGGGGACGCCCGGCGTGGACTGCGCTCCCTCGCCTTCCTAGCCACCCTCGGGGCAGCCAGTTCTCTCGGGCCCAGGGAACCCACCGGGGACCCTTACCCCCCGCCTGTAGATGGACGGAATCCGGGGACCACCCTAGCGGAGGAGGACGCGGGCTGCCCTCCGCCAACCCCCGGCCGCAGTGGGCAATGGGCGGGCGCGGCGCGCGCGGCCTCGATCCGGGTTCCTGGGGGCGGCGCGCGGGAGGGGGCGGGGCTTGCGCGGCGGCGTGGGCGCGCGGCGCGCGGGAGGGGGGAAGCCGCGGAAGGGGGCGGGGCTGCACCGCCCGCGCCGCGCTGGGCGTTCTCGGCCAATGAGCGGCGTCCACATGCCGCGGCGGCGGCGAGAGGGGAGGCAGCGGCCGATAAATGCTATTAGAGCAGCCGCCGCGGAGCCGTCCCCGACGCCACCTCCTTCTCCTCCGCCGCAGTTTCCTCCGCCGCTGTCGGGGTGCGGGGCTGAGGGGCCCGGGCGAGCGCGCCGCGCACCTCCCCGCCGGCTCGCCTCCCGCGCTCCGTTCCGCCCCGAGGGTTGGCTGGGCGCCCCCTCCTCCGGCCCGGGCGGTGCCGCGAGTCACTTCGGCAAAGCGGGGAGGGGGCTCGGGGCCGCGGCCTGCGCTCCCTGCGTGCGGCTGAGGGCCAAGGAGGCCCTCCCTCTGACGTGGAGAGGGGGCGTCGGGAGCCCCCCACTCGCCCGGCGGGGCCCGGGGCGGGCGCCGGCGAGGGCCGCCCGCGAGAGGGGCGGTTGTCTGGGGGAGGGGGCTCGGGGTGATTCAGCGCCCGGCGAGGCGGAAGCGGCCTGAGGAGGAGGAGGAGGAGGCTAGAGCCAGTCCGCGCCTGGGCGCTCGGGGTGGCACGAGCCCGCTGCCCGAGTGCGAGTCGGAGGCGAGGAGGCCGCGGGGACGGGAGGCGAGGCTGGCCGAGCCCCCGCAGCCATGGAGAACGCGCACACAAAGACGGTGGAGGAGGTGCTGGGCCATTTCGGCGTCAACGAGAGCACGGGGCTGAGCCTGGAGCAGGTCAAGAAGCTCAAGGAGAGATGGGGCTCCAACGGTAGGTGCCCGGCGCGGCGGCGGCCGGGGCCCCGCGCGGAGCGGCGCGGGCCCGAGAGCCGGGAAGATGGCTGACCGGGCTCCACCTCGTGGGTCTCGGCTCCGCGCCCGCCGACGGCTGCGGGCAGCCCGGGCTGGCCCCGCGGGAGAGCGGCTGCGGGCGGGGGCCGGGCCTCGCGTCGACCTCCAGGGTCTCGAGCCCTTGACCTTCCCCGCACGCAGCCTGCTGGGCGGCTTCTGCTCTCCTGCAGCCGGCTCCGGTGGAGCGGGGAACGGACCAGCCTCTTGCAGCCGGACTGAGCCCTGCCAGACCTTTTCTTGTCCCCTGCCGCTTTATGAGGCGTCGATGTAGCTGAGAAGCCCTCTGACCGCTCTTGTGCTACCCGAAAGTTACACATCTGGCAGAAATGATGACCTAGCTGAAATGGCTCCTTATTTCAGGAGCCATGCATGATTTTACGGGCCGACCTAAGGCCATTGATGACAAGTGCCGCATGTTTTCTTGGGGTATCATTTTAGGCTGCCTTAACTGGGGAGAGTGATTGTTCATAAGCTGGGTCTGTTTTTCCAAAGACTTTGATGCTTAAAATTCCAACAATTCTTTTTAGAAAGAGCGCTAATTTTTTTTTTTTCTTCTCCCGACACGTTGCTTGATGAATCTCTGCATTCTACAGAGTTGCCGGCTGAGGAAGGTGAGTGATCTTAACGTGTCATTTGTGTGTGTGTGCTCACTGATGTTAAGATGACAGTTACGACAAATATGTTTGTTTCTAACAGGAAAAACCTTGCTGGAACTTGTGATTGAGCAGTTTGAAGACTTACTAGTTAGAATATTATTACTGGCAGCATGTATATCTTTTGTGAGTATAAAAAATTTTTTTTCTCTGTTTCCTGAAAACTGAAAATATTCCGTTAGGTAAACCAGAAAACAAATGATATCTATTAGGTAAAAACATTTGGAGACTTAAGCTGTCTCCATATTTAAAAACAAAATAACCTAGATATTATTACTTCTAAACAAAACACTTGAAGCTAATCATGTTTGGGAAAATTGATGCCTGACATTTAGTGTGGGGAGAAATTCCCAAATGCAAGGGGTTTTTACAAAGTCTTAAGGCTTATCAGCTTTAAGTGTCAAAAAGTTTTTCCATTGACAGGCCTTTTTTGTTCTCATTTCTTTGATTTGTTTGTCATGTTGTAAGATCATACTAAGATGATGTGATGTTGGACTCTTTCTGGACTGTAAATAGAACTTAACAAAAGGAATATTCCAGTTGCTTTCCCTTCCTGGTAGTGGCAAGGTGACAGTTGTTCTTGACAGTGACAAGAATGATGACGGCAATGATGGCACCACTGTTGACCAAATTTGGTCACTGACCTTCAGGGTGGTGTATTTATCTGAATTGGACCCCCGTCTTGAGTGATTCCTAGGTTGAGAGAGCAAGGTTCAGTGCAGTTCTGAATCTCTTAAAAGAAAAAACTCAGCTCAGTGTTTTTTTCACCTCCTCTGTGCGGCTTGCCCGATTCCCATATGGTTGCTAAGAAACTGATGAAATGCGAAGAACTACAGCAGAAAAAAGGTGATGGAGATGGCAAGGATATTTCTAGGTTATTAAAATTTTTTTCTGTTCAGTGTTTTATATTGCCTTTTTTCTTCTGCCGTAGACTTAGTAGTTTTCCTGAAAATGGTCATGAATAAGACACAGATGTTCCTAGTCTTAATAGCATGAGATGCCTTTTGTTCTTAAAATTATTCTTTAAAAAAAAAATGGGAAGTGAAAATTACCTGGTGCAATATTTTCAGGCTTTGCAAACCATACAGCTTCAAGTTTCATTTTTGTACATTAATACATGCACTAGTCCCAGGGCTCTACCTCAGCCTTCATAACAACCATACCGTAGAGTAATATTTTGATAACTGAATAAAGCAGTGGCCATTTATTTAGTTCAGGTGAGGAAAAGATTGATTTTGTACCCATTTTTTTAAGTAGATAGTGGCAATAAGAGGTGACCTTTGGAGTAATTGTGTATATAAATTCTGCCGTGAGACTTTATCATGTTAGCCAAGTGGTGTGTAGCCATTAATAATTCAGTCCCAGAGAACCTTTCCTGTGGTTTTCATTGAATAAAATTGAGTCCTAGCAAACCATTCAGTATACTGAATTATTCACTCTATACCTTTTACACATCTTGCTATGATTAATTAAAAAAAATTTCCCCAGTAAATGCTGTTTTACCAATTAAGATAAATGAATAGAACTGTTTGATTACCTATAGTTTTTGTTATATTACCATGGGGCAAAATAAGTATTTGAGAGTAAGAATTTTATTTATGCTGACCGCATAATTTTGAAAGAACCTCAGCTTTGGCAGTTAAATCTGATGTCCAATAAGATCATTGGGAATCTCTTTAATACTAACTGGCTTGTACAAGCCAGAGGCAAAATACACTTTTACTGAATTGTTCTATGTATTTTAACTTCTAGCAGTGTTGGAAATAATGCCACTGATGTGACAATAAATAGTTGTCTGCTTGGGTCTTACAGGGTCTCTTCAGTGGCCAGTTTGAATGACTTTACGTTAGCATGTAGAATTGATGTTTTTTGTTTTTATTTTAATTTTTTTTTTATTTTTACAGACCGCATTTTGATTCATTGTACACAAATGGGGTACATCTTTTCCTTTCAGTATTTAAGACTTTATAGTTTGAGCATTTTCAAATGAGTTTTTTAAAATATTAAAATTATGTTGTAAATAGGACCTTGCCTTTTTGGGGGTAGGGAAGACGGTGGTGCTGGGGATTGAACCCAGGGCCTTTTGCTTGTGAGGCAAGCACTCTTCCAACTGAGCTTTAGCCCCAGCCCAGGACATTGCCTTTTTAGAGCCATATTTTGGAGTTGAAATTTGAGTTCCTTTCTGGTATAATTACTTGGAATTATTTTGTTTTAAATTATGGATTGCTAAGTAGCAAAAGAGTGTTTAGGAATTAGTTTTACTATAGAATTCACCTAATTTACTCTGGTTTGTTTGATCAAGAAATGACTTTAGAAAGCTAGGTTTTGTTTTTTGTCTTGGGGGCTTAGGACTACTGCTACATTGTACTTGACCTTTTGTTCCTTGTTTCTTTATCTTTCAAAAAAGGAGGAGCTCAAAGTCTTGTAGTCTTTGTATTCCTGTTGGCTCACCAGGAAAAATATGGTAGAATATTCAAGTTCTTTTATAAAAATGATCAGTCAATTCTTGTATATATAATAAATCATCAGGCCTTGCTAGTTTAAAAGGCATATTTGTGATTTATTTCAAACATCAAACTGAGTAGTAAAGCATTAACTATAGTTAATATTTTGCTGCAGCAGAAAGTAGGAAACTGCATTAAGGTGGCCCATAGGGATAGTGAACCAATTTTTAATATTTGCTAAAATACTTTTCATTAAATAATAAGGTCACTTTGATTGGAAGAAGTGAACTCTTTTCCCTTTGCATATGGACTTTAGAAATTTCTTAATTTGACATTCAAGACTATCATTTCATTTTGTGTTTCCATCCTCTTGCCTTACCAACTTTGCCCTAAATATAACACATCACGTGGCTGCTGAACTGGAATGCCTACCCACTCCCTTCTTCTCTTCTCACGTTGAGCACCTGCTGCAGACATTGGGGATACAGCAGTGAACAAAATGGACAAAGTTCCTTAACTGGAGCGTATGTAGTGCTTTCGAGAAAGAAGCAGTGTAGGGGCTCTGGATAAGGGAGGATTAGTTTTTAAGTAGGGTGGTCAGCTAAGTTCTCCAAGAAGGTGACATTGAGAAAAGACCTGAGGAATTACGCTTTGGGGCCGTATTGGTCTCACTCCCATCTGTTCAGGTCATACAGTCGTCTTTCTCTGGTGACAGTTTGCATAGGTTTCTCTACCTTTAGTAACCATTTCCTACTTCAGCTACATGGGTTGACCCTATAATGCTAATAAAACTTTCTAGACCATGACACTTCTCACTTTTGTTACGTTTTAATAACGTGTGTATGTGTTTTCCGTGTCACAGTTGCTCAGATGACTTTGTTCTGGCATTTTCAAAGTGTTTGGGATCTATTTGCTTTGGTTTTTCTCAATGATATATTCAGGAAGTATTTGATATTGTATTACATAATGACTTTTTTTTCCTGTTTTAGTTTCTTACTTTAAAAATGGTATGACACAGGCAATTTGCTGATTTTTGTTTAATTTATTTAAAACCTCCCCGCCCCCCAATGGCTTGGAGCTCAAGCTCAGGCCTTATACGTGCTGTGCAAGTGCTCTGCCCCTGACCTATATCTCCCAGCCCTTGGAGCCTTTCCTAAAATAGTTTGGAAGATGAAATTTAAAAAAAAAAAAAAAAAAAAATTTTTTTGTCATATTTATGGTGTACTTTTTTTGTGCGTGGTACTAGAGAGTAAACCCAGGGGCACTTTACCTCTGTTTTGTGTTCTGTTATTTTTGTGTTATTTTATGACAGGGCCTTGCTAAGTTTCTGAGGCTAGGTTCAAATTTGCAATTTTCCTAACTTGGCCTACCTAGTTGCTAGAGTTACAGGCCTGCATCACTGCTGGCCAAGTAATCTGGGGGAAAAAATTGTATTCCTAAGTCTGAGAACATTGAAGAATGTTTTTTATGTAGATTTGTATCTAGATGAGAAGAGAATGAGTTCTACTTCATTTGTTTAAGTCTAAAAGAATTTTTGTTTCCAACCCCAGAAAATTACCACAGCACATACTGGTTACTGTTGAACCTAGGACCTTGAGTATGCTGGGCAAGTGCTGTACTGTGGAGCTGTGTGCCTAACCCTCTTTTTACTTTTTGAGATATGTTCTTGCTAAGTTGCCCAGGCTGGCCTTGAACTTGTGATATTGCCTCGGTCTCCTGAATAGCTAGGATTACATGAGTGTACCACCACACCATCCATTTCCTCTTTATAAAAGTTGTTGATGTGAATTCTGTATTTATTGAGAAAGTGTTTTAATGTCAAGAGGCACAGTGCAAGTTTGAGGATACAAGGCTCAAAATGTGCTTATAATTGTTTTTTTCTTTTTTGAGGAGATGGGATGCTAGGCATTGAACCTGGGACCTCTCAGCTCTACCACTGAGCTGTACTGCCAGTCCCCTTTTACTTTTTTATGGTCTTGTTAAGAGCTTGGTATATTATCCCAACTTTGAGATAACTGAATCATAATAGCATGACTTGTTTCCCAATTCACAGCTGAAAACACCTTAATTTGGATTAATATTTGCTTTGTTCATTATACATCGTATCATGTGAGTACTTTTCAGTGATGGTCATCAACCTGAGAAATAAGCCTGGTCCCACAGGTTGGTCTTGTGGATAACTGTTAAAAGATACCCTATCCTAACTTATTTAAGCAATTTAATGGGTGTTTGAGGCTGGGTGTCGTGGGGCATGACTAATCGCAGTGACTTGGGGATGTGAAGCAGGTTTGCAAGTTTGAGGCCAGCCAGTGAGACCCTGTCTCAAAAAGTAAGGTCTGGGGCTATAACTCAGTGTAGAGTGTCCCTGGGTTCAATCCCTAGTACCAAAAAAGAAAAAGTGTGGTTGAGTGTGTGGTTATTTCAAGTACAGTTGGCACATTTGAAACTTAAACTCTTGAAAAAGTTTGAAGTACTGTTACTAGTGCAAAATTCAGAGGAAAGAAGAAATAGTTCATGCCCAAAATTACAATACAGTAGTAGCCCTTTTTTCCATTTTCTTTTGCAACTGTTTATGAAGTGTTACTTTTTTTGCCACTTATGGCTTGTAACAGTAAATATATATTGAACATCAACTATGTACTAGAGGCTCTTCACAAACAAAAGGAAATAGATAATTTGTATTCATCCAACCTATTCTTTAGCGTTTTGGAAACATTAACCCCTTCTCCCATATAAATGTTTTGTATAACTTATGACAAATCAGTTATGAACTGACCTTAACATCATGCTAATAAAGCATCTTGCATTTTGATGTCTCTTGTCCAGTTTTCTTTATTCCCTTACCCCTTTTCATTTTGTGGAGTCTTTTGTCTGCATTATCTTCCCATTTATACAACCCAGGAAGTCTTATCAGTTGAACAAACCATGAAGGACTGCATGCACAACATTGTCTTAACATGATTGACTGGATTGCTTCTCACCAGTTAAGTATGGTTGATCTTCATTTGAACCGTAGCTTTTAATTCTTTGTGCTGGGATTTGAACCCATGGGTGCTTTACACTGAACTATATCCCCAGTTCTTTTTATTTTTAATCTTGAGACAGAGTCTTGCTAAGTTGCCATGGCTCCCTAAACTCTTGGTATTTATGGTTTTGAAATAGATGTTTTTTAAAGTATTCAGAAATTGGTGGTTGTCAGTCTTAAAAGATTGGGTACTATCTTTCCATCTTAACATTTGCCCACTAGTTTCTCATCAAACAGTAATTAGTATATCTGTAGAGCTTTCAAATAACAATTTGCTTGTCGCCTTTCCTACATATCGTTAAAGAGGCCACTGCATTACATTAATTGGGATTCCTATATTCACCAAAGATCATATTTCACAAGAACACACTTTTCTTGAAAAGTGGAGGTTTGTTCTTTGCTGTCCTGTCACTACTTGCCTTCATCCTTTGCTCCAGCTGTTAAGGGATGTTGCTTTAAGTTTGTCCCCAAGGCTTGACTGCCAAGAAGGAAATTCATACCCACTTTAACAAGGTGTGAAGCTTATCTTACAGTTGCTAATGCCTCACTGACCTTTTGGAAAGGACCTCATCACTCTTCACGTTGAGCAATTTTTCTCCCCTAAGAGCTGACTAATTATTTCTGATATGGTCTTCTGTGCAAATGTTTGGGCTGCTAGTATCAGCAGCTGTGATCTAGCATCTATCAAAATTCCTAACTTCCTAGAGAAGTTTTCATTCTGGCATGAGGCCTGGCCTTAACACTAGGAGTGCCCGGTTGAAAGCGTGATGTGGCATTTATCATATTCATTCTGGTTTTCTGCTAGCCCTAGTTCATTAGCTGCCAGTAGAGATTGGCATATGTCAGAACCTGGGTACTTCCTATTTTATTTTTCCCTTTCAAATTGCTATGTTAATTCACTGTTCCTCTCTTGAAAAATTCATATTTGACCTTGACTTAATTACCTTTCTGATCATTACTATTTGTGTAAAAGCTCACTTTGTGTAGTATTCCACTAAGTACAAATATAGTGAGATGGTTTCATTGTTGCCATAAATCTTGTCAAAAAGTTGGCTTTCATTGTTTACTAGATTGATTGATTATGTAGAGACAGGGTCTTGCTCAGTTACCAAGGGCCTCACTAAGTTGCTTAGGCTGGTTGAACTTGTGATCCTCTTGCCTTAACCTCCTGATTGCTGAGGTTACAGGCATGTACCACTACACCTGGCCCAAATAGATCTTTTAAAGACTGTCCTTTGAAATATGCATATTTGAAGTCCCCCCGCCCTCCCCCCCCCTTTTTTTTTTTTTTTTGGAAGTGTTAGGGATCCAACTGAGGGTTTTGTGCTAGGCTAGGCAAACCCTCTACTGCTGAGCTACATCCCCAGCCCTTTTTATTTTTTGAGACAGCCTGGCTGGGAGCTCAACCTCCTCAGTAGCTGGGGTTATGGCTTGTGCTACTACCCCCTGCTTATTAAGCAATATTATAATATTTTATCTTTTTTTTAAAGCCAGCTCACCATATTGAATAAATAAGACTGGCAGGTTTTCACACATTCATTTGGCATCTATTAGGACCTGATCCTAGTGAAATATTTGCCCATTTTGATCACTCTTTACCATGTTCTTTATTACTAAGGTTCGTTGTGTTGGATTCTTCCCCCCCAGTCCATTTTCATAGTTGCTTGATTGTGATAGAGTGGCTGCTAACTTCTAGTTCTTCACAAGTTTTGGTTGTACTAAAAGTTTCATCTTTTTTGGGGCAGCGTTCTGTGTCCAGTTATAACTCTTTTGGACTTCTGTCATCTTTGAAGTGTTATGTTGCTATACTAAATATCATACAGTGATAACCTTCGAAATACATTCCTGATCACAGAACAACCTTATAATTCTGAAGTGACCTCCACGAATACCACTGAAAATAAGTGGAATTAGCAGTTTATGCGCTCTAAATTTGAGTCAGTGGTGAAATTGTTTTTACTATGAATTTACGTTACATGTGGATGTTATTTGATATAAATACTAGCCAAATCAACGTGTGGCTGTTGACATTCGCCTTCTTCCTTAATAAAATCAGGAGTTTAAGTTGTATTTCTTTGGAGTATATACATATGTAAAGATGGGGCTGTGGCTCAGTGGTAGTGCATTTGACTAGCATATGTGAGGCTCTGGGTTTGAGTCTCAGCACCACATAAAAACGAATAAAGGTCTTAAAAAAAAATGGGACTTATTTCCTCCCCCAAAAGGATTTTATTTGGATTCTAAACAAAATTACTGTGTCAAAAAATAAATTAACTGTTAAGAGTATGGTTAAGAAGTTGTATAGTTTGTTTTGGGGGTTGGGTACTGAGGATTGAACCCAGGGGCGCTTAACTACTGAGCCACATACTCATCCTTTTTTTTGGTTTTGTTTTGAGACAGGGTCTTGCTAAGTTGCTTAGGGCCTCACTGAGTTTGCTGAGGCTGGCTTTGAACTTTCGATCCTATTGCCTCAGGCTCTCAAGCCTCTGGGAATACAGGCATGTACCACCATGCCCAGCTAAGAAGTTATATAGTTTTGACTCTCAAGAATTACTATGAATAAAATATAAGCTGCTTTTTTTTTTTGTTTTGTTTTGTCATTACGTTTTATGGCCATTTTGTAGGAAAAGGCGGTTAGTCTGTTGTAATTCTTTTAGTGCCAGCTACTTTTGTTGTAAGAGTGGCACTAAGCCTAAAAACACATTAACAGTTCTAACATATGCCATTTCTCTCCTAGGTTTTGGCTTGGTTTGAAGAAGGAGAAGAAACAATTACAGCCTTTGTAGAACCTTTTGTAATTCTACTTATATTAGTAGCCAATGCAATTGTGGGTGTATGGCAGGTAAGCAAAGACTACTGCAGTGCTAAGTTTTAGTAATTTATGTAAGCTATTTTAAACTGCACTAATCTTTGTTATCTTTTTCCTAATATATTGAGTAAAAAATGTGGGAAGTGTACGTGATTTTTCGTTTGTTTAATGATAAATTTTAGACCTGTCATGGATGTATGTTTTGCTATTCAAATTGCTCATCCTTCATGGTAATAAGGAATTAAGAACATGGATGAGAAGCCAGGTGTGGTGGCACATGCCTGTTGTCCCAGCACTTGGGAGGCTGAGCCTGGAAGATTACTTGAAATCAGCCTGGACAATATAGCAAGACCTTGTCTTGAAAGAAGGAAAATGGAAGAGAGGAGTTGCACTGAGGAAACCAGGAAATATGAGGACCCAAATCTGTCATTATATTTCCCAGTTATTTTCTGTGACATACTTCACAAACTCAAAATCTGTATTCTCCTTGAATTTTTGGGTGACTTTAGCTATAAAAATTGTTTGAACCATAAATTGTTTTAAGTATTGGGCTTTTGATGGATGTAGTCACCTCTTTGGGGACTAAAATAGAGTGTGCCTGTCAGTCTTAAAGTGAAAGCATCTTATAAATATAGTCCTGTTGGAATTGTAAACCTAATTTTGCTAATATTTTATGGGCTCATTTGGAAAGATGGTACTTAAAAAAAATTGAGCCTTACACATGCTAGTCAAGCAGGTAGTCTACTACCAAGCTATATCTCCAGCACTTAAAAGAAAATTTTCATTGTTATTATGTTCCTCTTTTACTTATTTGTTTATTGTGGTGTTAAGGATTGAACCCAAGGCCTCATGCATGCTAAGTTCTGAATTATACCCCCAATCTCTCATTGTATTGTTTATTGGTGGTTTGTACTTTTTATTATGATAGTTACTTCATGCACATTTCCATTTATTTCATCCTTACAATTATCTTGCTAGGCAGATCATACTCCCATTTGACATTTGGGACACTGAAGTTCAGAATGATAAAATGACTTATCAAAAGCCTATACATGTATTATGTAGATTCTTGGATTTGAACCCAAGCCCAGGCTGATTTGATCTGAATTCCAAAATGGGTTTAACAGTTTCATAAGACTTTTTGTTGTCTTTATTTTTTTAAAAAATTAACATTTTTTTATGAAGAGTAATAGAATACTACTTATTTCCATAGTATCCCGGATGGTGTGAGCCATACTTAAGGGTTCTTGCCTTCTGGAAATAAATTATAACGTTAGGTAGTATTGTGAGGTACCTGTCATTTCTGACCAGTTTCATCACAAGCGATTAGGAACTATTAAGGAGTCTTGTAGGAGGAGGCTGGGGAGGTGATTTCAGTGAAGGAGAACGAGTAGGATATCAGGTTTGTTTGAAGGAGGATAGGCCTATTTCGATTTGCATAGGAGATGTAAGTGGAGCGAGATGGGGATTGTAAACTTGGTAGAACCAGGGGAAACCTTAGATATCCTGTAAGTTATCATTTTGTTTGTAATAAGTTAGGTGTGTTTGTATTACGCCAAGTCTACTCTTTTGGGAGTAACTGGTGTAAAGCTATGATTATCTCTCACATTCTCTACACTCTAAATATTCCTTTAGATAGTTTGAACTGAGTGGGGAAAGATGTTATTGGGTGATTTTAATTGTTGTCTTCAGGGTTTGAGATATAGGGTATCTGATTTAAATGGACTTTTGTAGTTTTAGTAGTAGCAAAATATAGTGCTTGTGGAACATTTCCTTCACCTTAAGCAATCCAGTTTCATTCTCCCTGAGATGACCTTAAAAAATGAGAACTATATGATTCATAACTTTTTTTTAGGGTCCTGGGCACAGTGGTGCACACCTGTAACCCCAACTCTTCAGGAGGCAAGTTTGAGGCTAGCCTCAACAGTTTAGCAAGACTTTGTCTCAAAATAGAAAGGTCTGGGGATGCAGCTGACTGGTAGAGTGCCCCTGGTTTCAATCCCTAGTACTGGGTGGGGGGACTTTGTTTCAAATTTGACTAACAGAATAGCAACAACATTCCGAATTTATTCTTCCTCCAATATTAGTAACATTTGAATTTAAATTATAGTAGTAACATTAATTATGGTTAAGTATACTAATATTTCTGCTTATTAAAAGATGATCCAGATTAATTACTTTTTTAATCACATTTGATGGGATTGAAAGTAATTTTATCATAAATTTTCTAAATGTAAGGTCTCATACTTTTTCAGAGGTACACTCATCATAAATGTGGCATACATGATTTTAGCTTTGAGTTTTGTGTCATTTAGGTTTACGTACTTAGCAGTGATGATGAAATTCTAGTAGTTCATTGGTCTTTACCACTGAAGTGATACTTCCTAGGATTTGTGACAACTTGATTTTTTAAAATTCATCACTCAACCTTTATAATGTGCCAAAACGTTGTCTAAGCATTTTACAGAAAACTTAATTCTCACAACCCTTCCTTGAGGTAGTTGTTTTGTAGGTAGTAAAACCTGCATGTTGTATAAGTTATTCACAGTCACATAGCTGTTAAGTGGAACAGCCTGGATTGAACCTAGCAGCCTAACTTAAGACTGTTCTGCCATGTAGCCTTTCATGTGAGACAGTTGATATAAATGGTGTGGGTACATATGGCTGGAGTTGAGGCTGTGTTTTTCAGTGTGCTTAGGGACTTCAGGTTCTGTAACCTCTTTTCCTTATTATGGTTTTTTCCTTTACCCCTCTGGGGTGTTTTTCTTTTCATTTTTAATCCAAAATCCTAAGTGTCCTTGTAAAATGATTGGCATCTTAAAATATGAATTGTTTAATACAAACTTCATTAGTATGCTCCCCCCCCCCTTTTAGATTTAGATTAAAATTTGAATTCCTGGCCTAGAAATAATACTTGCAGTGTCAGGCAGGTGTTTATTACACTTTTCTTCTGTTTTCTTTTATTTAGGAAAGAAATGCTGAAAACGCAATTGAAGCCCTTAAGGAATATGAGCCTGAAATGGGCAAAGTGTATCGACAGGACAGAAAGAGTGTGCAGAGAATTAAAGCTAAAGACATAGTTCCTGGTGATATTGTAGAAATTGCTGGTGAGTCAAGTTTGTCATTTTTTTCCTATTTGTATTTTTGAATGTAGTCTTTTTCTCAAGGCTGATAATTATATTTAAAATAATTACTTTGATGTATATCAATTGTGTTACATTTTAGTGCCATCCAAACATTCTGTTCTTTTTCTTTCCCTTTTTTTTTTTTTTTCCTTTAGAATTAAAACCAGGGGCTCTATCAGCCAGCTGCATCCCCAGACCTTATTTATTATTTTGAGACAAAGTCTTGCTAAATTGCTGGGGCTGGTCTTGAACTTGTGATCTTCCTGCCTCAGCCTCCTGAGTCACTGGGATTACAGACCTGAGCCCAGCAACATTTGGTTTTCTGTAAGATTATTTCCATGTGTTTGGGCAGTTCCTTTCATACTGTTGATAAGGAGGGTTTTTTGTCTTTTGAGGTGGGGTCTTGCTGTGTTGACCAGCTGGTCTCAAATTCCTGGGTTCAAGTGATCCTCCTGCTTCAACCTCCCCAGTAGTTTGGACTGTAGGTATGGCCATCATGCCCAGCGAAAGTTTTTGTATTTAAACAAGTTGTTTTGAGTTATTACACTTACTAGTTTAGATACATTGTAAAGTTGTAGTGCTTAAATGTTGATTTGACAATCACAGTGAGCTGTTCCTTAGAATACTATTTAAGGGCTATGTGGTTTATTTCTTGTTTTTGGTTCTTGGCACAAACATTAAGTCATACTTTTAACAATTTATCAAAATGAGTTAAGGGTAATTTCATTACCCTGAAATCCATGCTCAAAAACACTTTTTTGTCACACGGAGCCAGTGGTCTTGGCCTGGACTATAGGGATTCACTCAGAGTCTGAATGTACCACAGCCTCAGAGGGACCTAGTCCTCACTGCTCCAAGTCCTCAATACCCTGTATTCAGATAGCTCAGAATCAGGCTGTTCCTGAAACCAACTCAGAATAAAGTGTTTCATTTGTTTGTCTTAAAAAACTTTTTATTTAGACATAATTGCAAATGTGAAAGTTTTAAGACAGAGAATTAACACATAGCCTTCCCTCAGATTCTCCTAATGTTAACATTCTATTTCAGTGTGTATGTACATGCACTTCCTGAACTGTTTGAGCGTATATTACAGATGTGATGCCCCTTTACTCCTAACTTCTTCAGTGTTTATTTTATAAAATGGATGTTCTCTTATCAACCTCAGTGCCATTATGGAAATTGGAAGATTGTCACAATACTCTTATCTATAGGCCTTATTCAAAATTACCAACTGTTAACATTTTTCATAGCAAAAAAAAAAAAAAAAAAAGAGTAGCAAATTAATAGTTCAGAATGGTTGCAGGGTGCGGTAGCACACACCTATAATCCCAGCTGCTCAAGATCCTGAAGCAGGAAGATCGTAAGTTTGAGGCCAGCCTGGGCAAGTTAACAAGACGCTGTCTCAAAAATAAAAAATCCTGGGGATGTATGTAGCTCAGTGATAGAGTGCTTGCCTAACATTCCTGAGGCCTTGGGTTCAATCTGCAGTACCACCAGACAGGGGGATAAAATGGGAAAGAAGAAGAAAATAGGTCAAAATGGGGAACATTAGACACAGGGAAGCTATTTTAATAGGCAAGAAATAATGAGGGCAAGAGATAAGTAGGGCAGCAGCCTTAAGAATAATGTAAGATGTTAGGAGTTTATCAGGGTTGGTTCTTAAGCATGCTTGCACATTAGAATCATTTGGGGCTACTCTTTACCAGGTTTCAAACCAAAATATTAATTAAATGTCCCTTTAGTATGGAATTGTAGTCATGTGTAGTTTGAAATGTCAGCCTCTGATATAAATGCAAAGGAACAGGTTTGGATCACTGAATGGATGTAGAATCAAAGATATTGATAGGATTCTAGTTTAGGTGACTGGATCAGAGTAACTGAGAAAGACAATGACAGGAAAATAATTGTCATTCCACAAATATACATGGTAGGTTGGGTTGCAGATGGCCTTGCCTGTATATGTGTATGTGATTGTTTGGCTTTGTTTGCCATTTCTCCAACTTCTTCTGGGAATACATTCTCAGCCTGTCAGATTGAGAATATTTTATGTATTGGGTCTTACGTGAAGACTACAGCCAGTTTCTCTTCTGCCTTGAATCAGAAGAATCTGAATTCTGGTTCTTGCCAGTCTTTGCCATCTTGCTAGGGCATTCTAACCACCTAGTAGACTGAGAGAATCCTGGAGTCTTCCCTTCAGGATTTGTCTCTGAAACCATTGGCTCTGATCCCAAAGCACATCCAAGTCCATGAACTCTGTCTCCTTGGTCACCACACTGCCTGTCCTCTCTCTCCTAGGGAAACCCTGGCTTCCCTTGTTGACATCTTTAATTCCATGCTCTATGCAGCAGAGTGGTTTCTTTAAGGACATGTCATCTGTTCATCTGCTAAAACTCTTAAGTGGCTTCCGCATTGCTCTGGAAATATGAAATTCTTTCTTTGACTTAATAGAACTTGTGTGTCCTTGCTTACTTCTGTGATTTCATCTTATGCAATTTGTTTGTGCTCCAGGCATACAGACTTTTTCAGTAGTAACAAATTTCCTAACCTTTTTTTGGTTAAGTTTGGTAAATCCTAGAGATGTTATTCATTTGCCCAATACATTGATCATACAGTGGAGAAACTTTAGTTATAACATTGATCTATCTGATCCTTCTTGTATACTATATAATTCCATTCTTTGTATTATAGTTTTATATGTTGCATTTGATAGTTTTGGAAGGACAGAGAATGGTTGATCCATAGTGTGTGTGATCTGAGATTCCTAGTCTTCTAGAATCTTTTAAAAAAAAAAAAAAAAAAAAAAATCATCTAATTCCCACCCTACCCCCTGTCCCCAGTACTGGGAATTGAGTCTGTAGGCGCTCATTGCTGAGTTACACCCCTAGCCCTTTATTTTTTGAGATAGGGCCTTGCTTGATCAGTTTCTGAGCCTGATCTAGAGCTTGTGATCCTCCTGCCTTAGCCTCTAGAATCACTGGGATTATCTTTTTTTTTGGGGGGGGGGGTACCAGGGATTGCGGCAGTGGGTGGGGGACCCACTTGACTACTGAGCCACATCCCCTCTGAGGGTCTCACTGAGTTGCTTAGCACCTTGCTGGCTTTAAACTTGCCATCCTCCTGCCTCAACCACCTGAGCCGCTGAGATTACAGGTGTGGGCCACTGTGCCCGGCTATTTTATGTTTTTAAGTATACAGTTCTGTGCCATTAAGTACATTCATATTGTACAACTGTCACCACCATCCATTTCCATTGCTTTTTTCATCATCCCTCAACTTGAAAACAGTACACCTCTTAAAAACACACTTTCCATTCTCCTCTTTCCTGGGCTCCTCACAATTTCCTGTCTTTCAAGATTAAAAACAAAGTTAAAAAGAATTTTTTTAGTTGTAGATGGAGAGATAGCTTTTTTATTTTTATTTATTTTTTTTTGTTTTTATTTGGTGCTGAGGATCAAACCCGGTGCCTCACACGTTAGGTGAGCACTCTATCACTGAGCTACAACTCCAACCCCTAAGAACAAATTTAATACTCAGAAGACCAAGTTTGATATTCAAAACAGATGAATATAATATCTACTATTCTTGGTGAATATAACATCTACTACTAGGCAGTACACACATTTAAATTCTTTTCCCTTTTACCAGTTTCTGAATCCTTAAGGGGGGGAGGGTCACCTTGACAGTTGATACCTTCTTGCTGAGCCTGTCACGTGCTCTCTAAAATCAGAAGTAGAGGGTAGGTTCAGTTAATGTGAACATGCTTATTCAGCTTGCTATGCAGAATAGATCATTGCCATCTGTGCATGTGGTCAGTAATAGCTGAACTTAAAATGTGTGGATACAGTGATAACCTTGCAAATTTATTTAATTTTTTTTTTTTTTTTTTTTTTTTTAAACAATCACTGCAGATAAACCTACCCTTTGCAGTTGAGGAAAATGAGTCTTTATGGCTTATTTCCTCTGCCCTTCAACTAGTTAATTTGTTAGATGTGTACTTGGTAAATATGGTAAATGTATACATAGTGCGTCAGTCATTTCACCTATACCCAGGTCACCATTTTTTTAAAGGCTTTATTGAGACAGTGGTCCACATGTCATTAACTTTACTCTTTTAAAGAATACAGTTAAGTATGGTCAGAGTTATATAATCATCACTATCTAATTCTTTAACATTTTCATCCTCCCATGAAGAAACCTCATCCCTGCTAGCAGTTATTCCCTCTGCCATCATCTTCCCAGTCCCTGGCAACCAGTTTGTGGTTTGATGGATTCACCTTTTCTGGTTATTACATATAATATATGGCCCTTTGATATTAAAATGTTCTTTCTTCCATATTTAACCTAATAATTCAGTTTTTGGAAACCATAGATGTGAACTTCTGATTTTTTTTTTTCTTGTCAAAGTTTTATTGTCACGAGGTATGGTGGCACACACCTGTAATTTGCAGCTGCCTGGGAGGCTGAGGCAGAAGGTTTGAAATCTGAGACCAGCATGGGCAACTTAGCAAGACTCTGTCCCCCTAAAAGAGGGAAAAGTCTTATTGTCTACCTAAACTGAAAGGATAAATGGCATAAATTGTGCTTTTACACATAATAGTTTGATGCTTTTTTGATGGGAGGTGGATATCAGGGATTGAACTGGGGGTGGGGTGGGGGGGCACTCAACCACTGAGCCACATCCCCAGCCCTGTGTTGTATTTTATTTAGAGATAGGGTCTCACTTAGTTGCTTCATGCCTTGCCCTTACTGAGGCTTACTTTAAACTTGAGATTCTCTCGTCTCAGCCTCCCAAGCTATTCTTTTATTTATACTATAAATTGGGCATGAAAAGGTCATTATGTATGAAGAATAGAGAATATTGTAAATTATTTGGAGATTGAAAATGTACTGACTTGTGTTTCTGATGCTTTCAGGGAGAAAGATACCTTTTTGTAGTCATTGTTTATAATGTTAAGCCTCATCTCCTGTCTGTAAGTGATAAAGTTCTTTTTGTCAGCCTTTGGAAGATAATTGGTAGAATGGTTCAGTTGAGTTTTTTGAAGGCTAGGCTGTACTGGTTTTGGGGCAGGGAGATTTGGAAGGCATTAAGGAAATTAAATTTTAGATGTCGCTATACTAGTTAATAACCTTTCCAAGGAGAAATTGTCTTAGTATCTATTACAAATGCTTATGTGAACCTTAGTTTTATCTAGAACACAGGAGCCAAATAACATTTATTTGGTTAATAAATATTTGGAGATAATGACCCACATATTCCTCTTCCAAAGCCACAGTAATTTATTATCTTAGTGCCGGAAAATAGTTCTCTAGATGAATGGAAACCAAAATTAGTAAAATTGTGTATGATTTTATCTTCCCCCCCAGTGCTGGGGATTAAAACTCAGGGCCTCACACATGCTAGGCAAGTACTCTAACCACTGAGCCACATGCCCAACCCCTGTGTAGGATCTTAAAAGAAGTGTACTTTGGTGTTATTTGCTGGTATTATAAAAGTGAATCAAGTGATAGTGAAAAAAGTCCCAATTTTAGCATTTGGGGTGGTTTGAGTATATATCCTGGGGGGTTATTTATTGATTTCTCAAGGGCACTGTTTTCTGGATTGTTTTAAACAAACTTCTTGTATCTTGGTAACCTGGGGTTGTCGGATAGCACAAGGACATAGATATCCTCAGATGACTTCTGTCCTGTAGTATACTCTGAAGCGAATCCTGTTGTGATTATGTAAGTGATAGAAATGACACAGTCTTAAAATTGCATTTGCTTTAGAGCTGTAAGAAATTTGTTTCCTATAGCAAAAATGAAATGATGGGGGCTGGGGAGATAGCTCAGCTGGTAGAGTGCTTGGCTCACAAGCACAAGGCCCTGAGTTTGATTCCCAGTACGGCAAAAAAAAAAAAAAAAAGAAATGATGGGCTGTAGTGCTAACAATATTAAAATATATTCAAGAATAGAATAATTCTTAAACTTGACTAGTACTTAAAGGAAGATGTGTTTCACTTTTGATAGTAAATTAAAATATATCTGATTATAGTTGATCATGAGGCTTGGACTGATTTTGCTGTTGGGATTGGAGCAATCTTGCTTTGAATGTTCAGCAAATATTTAATCCACACCTTCTGAGCTCCTGGATGCTATAGAGCAGAAGCCTTGACAGAGATTGTTTTTGAAAAGGGCCAGCTAGTAAATACTTGAGGCTTTTTGTCCCACATCCAGTCTGTTTGGCAAAATCTTTTTTTTTTTTTTTAACTACCCTTTTTGAAAATGTAAAAATGAGGACTTTTAAAAAGGCGGGGTTGGGAGGGGCAGGTTTGGTTGTACACACCTGTAATCCCAGCAACACAGGAGGTTCAAGGCAGGTGGATCCCAAGTTTGAGGTCAGCCTTGGTAACTTAGTGAGACTCTGTTTCAAATAAAAAAATAAACGTGTTGTGACTGGGGATGTAGCATAGAGTGTAGAATACTTGCCCAGCATGTGCAAGGGGACTGGGTTTATACCTAATACTTCACTGGGGAAAAAAATGTGTCTTAAGATTTAGCCAGAAGTTTTGGCACTTCTCTAACTTGATATGCATAGAAAGCTCCTAGCGATTTCATTAAAATGTATATTTCAGTTCTGTAGTTCTGAAATGGGTCCTAGTTGTTTGGCATTTCTAACAAGGTCCCAGGTGGGATAACTCGGTATCAAGGCTTTAGAGTAGTTCTTGATGATTTCTAGATCACAGTTCTTTTGAGAATTTACAGACTCTGTGTACTTTCCTCAAAGACACATATTCAAAAATCTTATACATGATTTCAGGAAGTTTATTTGTTCTCTTTCCTGGAAGTTTGTACCAGGATGCTAGCTATTTGGTTTTAACAATCTATATAATTATGATCTGATTTAAGCAGTTTACCTAGTGTTGATAAAGCATTGTCAGAATGAATAGTTTTTACTTGTTCTTAAATGATAAGCAGAAGCAAAGAGGTATGACCAAATAAGGTGTTGCGCATGTTTATTCTTCTTCGTTTTTTCCCCCTTGTGTGGAGTTACTTTACAATGAGAAGGATGGGAGAGCTGGAGCACAAGGGCTCTTTAGAGATACAGGTTGAGACATCTGTATCCAGATGACTGAAAAATTTTAAAAAATCTTTTTAGTTGTAGATGGACACAGTAGCTTTATTTATATGTGGTGCTGAAGATCCAACCCAGTGCCTCACACATGCTAGGCAAGCATTCTACCACTGAGTTACAAACTCAGCCTCACTACCTTTGTTTTTAAAACAGATGTAATTCTTCATCTTAAAGCAGAATAGCAAAATAGTATAAAACAAAAAAAAAAATCAATGCAGGTATTTAGAAATAGTGAGTTTTGAGACCTAGGGTCCTTCAGAACTGTTGGTATAATTTAATATATTAAGAACTCAGAAATGAGGCATTCTGGGAGGTCTCTCCAGCCATCAGACCATGGTGGATCAGTCGATCTTGAAACTTGACCTGATTTCATGGGGCTGGCATTTCCTGATTTCCTGTAATTACCTCCTCCCCCTTCCCATGACTCAGTGGTAGTCACAGTACCAGTAAGTGTCAACCTTTCCATTCTTGCCACTGAGATTATGATTTTGGAAAAAGTAGTATGGGGTTCATTTTTCTTGAATTTAATTGAAGATAATGACTTTTGAAAAGTAAGCAAAGTACCATTATAAGGTTGAGAGTTGCAGGGAGATGGCAGGAATATGAATTTGGTGGGAATCACAGCCATTTTATGAGGAATTCTTCTATGACTGTCCTCCAAAATTAAAGTGCTTGCACAAAAGTATTTGCCCTGTAGCATTGTAATAGGAAGAGTTAGAAACACCTAGATGGCCTTGCCTTGAAAATGGAGACTGATTTGAGCCTGTAGTGTGATTGTATGGTGCTGGGACCTTGAAAAGTGCCTCCCTAATAAACTGAGAATTGGAGATAACAGCATGTTTCTTGTGAGCAGTTGAAAGGTCGAAGTAGTGACCTACACAGCCCCTACAGCAAGTGCCTGGTATAGAAACAGGTTCTCTAAGATTATTACTCTTCAGCCAAAAAGAAAGGATGAGGCAGATCTGTAAGTGTTACACATAAAGAATGATCTAGCCAGTTGAGGTGGCACATGCCTGAGATTCCAGCGGCAGGAGTTCAAAGCCAGCCTCAGTAACTTAGTAAGACCCTGTTTCAAAAAAAAAAACACTGGGAATGTGGCTCAGTGGTTAAGTGCCCCTGGGTTCAATCCCTGGTACAAAACAAAAGATCGATCTAGAAGGTGACTACTGTTAACAGAGTGTGTATTGTTGAATAAAGGGAAGGAGAAGAACAGGGTTTAACCTTTTTAAAAGTATGTTTTACTTTTGTAAATTAAAAAAAATTCACATTGGGAGGTATGCCAGATGCTGTACGCTCTAGCCTTGGGTGGCCCGTGGCTTCCTCTACACATCTTAATTCGTGGTTATCATGCTGCCTCTTATTCCTCTAGTGATTGGGAACTTACCTGCATAGAACCAGCCAAGTCATTTTTTAAAATCAGTTTTATTATAAAATATTTCTTATGACTTAAAATGTACTTGTCTGTTTTAGTCTAACTATAGAACTTAATCAACTGTTAAGTATTATTAAACCTCATTTAACCCAGCTAAGTCTCAGACCTCTTTGGACCCCGATTTTTCATTGTTTGTGGATTTGTGACATTCTTCAACTTGATAAAAGTCTTTTGATGCTTGTTTATTAAAGAAAATGTGTGCTGCAAGCATTTTGTTCACTGACAAGTATTTTACTTAGCACTCATTGTGCACTGGGTACATTGCTAGGAATTAGGAAATCAGTGGTAGCCCAGAGACTCTGCCTTCATTGGATCTTTTGGTCTCTCTCTGTGGTCCATCCTAAGGGGTAGCCTTTTGAGACTGCAAGGAAAGCCTTGCCTCCCCCGCACCACCACAGTGCTGGGGATTGAACCCAGGGCCTTGTACTAGTGAGGCAAGCACTCTACCAACTGAGCTACATCCCCAGCCCGAAAGCCTTGCTCTTTAGGGGGAGGAAATAAAGGGTCTCTGAGTACCCAGAAAGCACCATGAGGAACTGAAGACCATTGTGTTGAAGTTCAGAGAGGAGAGAATAGTGAGGGGTAGGCAGCAGTGGTCATGCTGTGAACTGTGGTTGGAGACTAACCTGTATCTCAAGTCTAGTAGGAAGAAGCATTCAAAATACAAAACAGTGGCTTCACATTAGCTTTTGTTTTGGGTACCAGTATTGAACTCAGGGGTCTTTACCACTGAGCTACATCCCCAGACTTTTTTATTATTTTGACACAGGGTCTCCTTAAGTTGCTTAGGGCCTTGCTTAGTGACTGAGGCTGGCTGAGCTTGTGATCCTTCTGCTTCAACCGTCCATCACTGGGATTATAGGAGTGTGACCCTGCACCTGGCCACACTGGCACTTTTAAAAAAAGAACACTACCCCCTCCTCAAAATGTGATTGGGGCCAATGTAGCATACACTGTGGTGCTCTTTAATGATGTTCTTACTCACTGAGGCCTGGAAGTAGCTTTGAGTAATAAACAAGTAGTGTAAATGTTTGAGTCACAGTTAAATGTTTAGGGATAGTTAATTTTGTTACGACTTGCTTTTCCTAGAGCTGTTTAAACTTAAACAATAGTGGAGGAAAGATTGGGACCCACTGATAGAGCACTTGTCTAGAATGTGCAAAGCAGTCCCCCAGCACCACTCTCCCCCCGAAAAAAAGTGGCATTTAGAAAACAGTTTCTGATCTTATATAGTTTTCTCTTAGAAAAGATTTGAATAATTCTCTGGAATTTTCCACTGTAAATGATTAATGTTTGCCGCTGATTTTAAACGTTGGTACTTATATTTTATTTAAGTGATGGAAATAGTGTTTCTCATGGCTTATGAACAGTTATTGTAAAGACATCTTGCATTCAGTTCTAAAATGTGACAAAGTAATAATCTCCATTAAGCAACTCATACTCTTGGTAACCCAAACCTAAAGTATACTCAGGATTTTTGTTCAAAGTGGAAATCTTCATTGAAATGGCAAAGGAAAGGGACACGGATTAAGGGAGCAAGATAGCTGAATTTAAAAAGTGTTAGGGGCTGGGGATATAGCTCAGTTGGTAGAGCGTTTGCCTCGCAAGCACAAGGCCCTGGGTTCAATCCCCAGTACCGAAAAAAAAGAAAAAAAAAGTGTTAGATGTTAAAGGAAGGTAGTTTAATAACATATTCTTTTATCATACCTCCCTCAACCCAAAGAGACAGAAAAAAAATTTTGGAGAAAAAAATTGCCGAGCTTTCTCTTGGCAAGAGTAAGAATTTTCCACTACTACTTGCCCTAAGGGCATTGACATGCCCCATCAGGGAAATATTACTGGATGTGATCATCAGAACAATACTGCTTGCTCCTCAGGCACAAACCCTCTGTCTGAAATTCACAGAACAAGTCTTTTTTGGAAAAGTATTCCATGGGTCCTTCATGGATCTTTTAACTCCTTGAGAAAGTCTGCTTCCTAAGTGTCAGTCCATCCAAAAAAGACTTACTAACAGAAAGAGTGAAGCAGAGTCACATAGCAGTTAACCAAAGTGTTAGATTAGTTGAGCAAAAAGATTTAAAAACCTGTTCAGGTTCATGCTGCTTTGGTATCTTTCCACAAAGAGGTAGGAACAGCAATCTATAATTTTAAAATAGCATTTTCCCAAGTGCTGAGAAGTCATATCTTCTAAGAGTAGAGCTAATGTCCTAGTACAGTAGAAGCAGCACACAATAAGCTGTTCTCAACAAGCCCTGTAAGAATCTCTGATATTATCTATGGTTGTGGGCTTTTTTTGTTGTGTTAATTTATTATCTTCATTTATTTATTATTAATTTTTTTTAGTTATTTTTGGAAAACTTTAAAATATGTGAAGTCCTAGGTCCCACTCCAAATGCATTGAACTGTACTTTTGAAAAGGGAGTCCTAGCCAGGTGAGGTTGTGCATTCCTATAATCCCAGCCTCTCCAGAGGCTGAAGCAGGAGGATTGAGAGTTCAAAGCCAGCCTTAGCAATTTAGTGAGGCCCTAAGCAGCTCAGCTACTCGGCAAGACCTGTCTCTAAAAACTGTAAGTGGGGTGGGGTTAGGGTTAGTCCTAGGACTGAAGGTACTGCTCAGTGGTAGAGTGCTTGCCTGGCATACATGAACTCCTTGGGTTCAATCCCCAGCTCCACCAAAAAAAAAAGAAAAGGGTATATCCTAAGGATCTGTAATGTATAAAAAGGTCCCTCATTAACTTTTTGGTGGTACTGAAGATTGAACTCGGGGATGTTCCACCAATGAGTCACATGACATCCCCTCCCTCCACCTTTTTTTTTTTTTTTTAAGAGGATTTTGCTAATTTGCCAAGACTGACCTTGTACGAGAGATCCTTCTTGGGCTGGTGTTATGGCTTAGTGGTAGAGCGCTTGCCTAGCATGTGTGAGGCACTGGGTTTCATCCTCAGAATTGCCACATTAAAAAAATTAATAAATAAAGGTAATGGGTCCATCTACAACTTAAAAAAAAAAAAAAATCCTTCTACCTTAGGTTCCTGAGTACTCAGATTATAGGTTTGTGCCACTGAGCCCAGCCCTATCAGCTTTTGATGCCTAAATTTTAATTGCTTTTTTTTTTTTTTTTTTTTTTTTTTTTTTTTTTTTTTTTTTGCTGGGGCTGGGGGCAGTTACTGGGGATTTAACCCAGGAGCACTTTACCACTGAACCACATCCCTAGTCCTTTTTTTATTTTTATATAGGCTTGCTCAGTTGCTGAGGCTGGTCTCAAACTTGAAATCCTACTTCAGCCTCCTAGTTTCTGGGATTACAGGTGTGTGCCACGCCTGCCTTAATTTGCATTCTAATTAGAATGGCAGTTGTGAGATGGAAAAAAGGTTGAGAAGAAGTGAAGGTCAATTTTTAAGGGTTTTCCCCATGATCTGTTCTCTTAACATTTGAGGCATTCACTTCTCAACATTGGGGCAACAGTTAAATGTGTATCATGTCAGTATAAGTATTTTTTCATGCAGCAAATATGTAGTATTGGTCCCACCCTAATAGATAATGTTAACTGTATTATCCTGGAAATTTATCTTTGGTACACACACACACACACACACACACACACACACACACACAATGGAATATCACTCAGCTATAAAGAATAATAAAATTATGGCATTTGCAGGCAAATGGATGAAATTGGAGAATATCATGCTAAGTGAGATAAGCCAATCTCAAAAATGCAAATGGTGAATGATCTCACTGATAAGCGGATGATGACACATAATGGGGGGTGGGAGCGGGGCAAGAATGGAGGAAGGAGGGACTGTATAGAGGGAAAAGGGGGGGAGGAAAAAATAACAGAATGAATCAAACGTTATTACCCTATGTAAATGTATGATTACGCAAATGGTATGCTGTTACTCCATGTACAATCAGAAACGTATCCCATTTGTTTACAATAAAAATGAATCTAAAAAAATGTTTTCTGCTTGTATCAGAACCTCTGATCTTAGGCTGAAATTCAAAACAAGCCAAGCACTTGCTTTTGCATCCTCTTATAGTTGGCCCTTAATTTGCATACTAGCTTTGCTGTTCTTAAATGTGTCAGGTATATGAGAGCATGAGCTGAGGAATATATATGGATTATTATTATTATTTTTTTATTGTTTTGTTTTGGTGCTGGGTAGGCAAGAACTCTACCACTGAGCCACATCATCAGCCTGTAGAATTTTTAAAATAGAATTACTGTATATTTCTGATAGTGACAGGGCAGAAGTGTGACAATGTTTATAGACTGTGAGGACCTCTGTACTACATTGGACAAAAAGAAGTCTTTTGTTCGTAGAGGATCATAACAAATCTTCTCAGATGTCAAAGGAACATTTGAAAGTTTTCCCTTTAGGGCCTTTGCAGTGTTCAAGGGCATGGTTAATTATAACATACAGAACTAATACAGTAAAATTTTAATTTGGTTTAAAATTTTTATCTTGATAGGGTATTTCAGCTGTCGAAGGTCACTGAAGTTTAAAATGTGGCTGCTTTATTTATCCATTAGATGTGCACTCTTCAGAGTAGCATGAACAGAACTGTTAAAACAAAAGGTTCTGGTTTATTCATTTGGAATATTGCTCTTCATTGCGTAAGCATTTCCAGCAGGAATTTCATCTGAATGTATGTGTCCCTGCAGTCAAATGCTAGGATGATCTTTGCCTCTTGAGATTATGTATTGACATACTCTTTCTCTGCCACCTTGTTACCACATAGCCCAGTTAGGCAAGGTTGTTTCATGTACTGAAGTTAAAAAAGCAAACCATATTCTTAAAAGCTCTGAAGTGGGGCTGGGGATATAGCTTAGTTGGTAGGGTGCTTGCCTCATGTGCACAAGGCCCTGGGTTCAATCCCCAGCGCCACAAAAAAAAAAAAAAAAAAAAAAAAAAAAAAAAAGCTCTGAAGTGTAAATTTGAAATTAAATTGCTAAATTGAAGGTTTAACAAGTTCAATGTTTACTTTTTTTTCCTTCAAAATTTACTTCTTGAACAGGATGGCTATTTTACCATTTTATGTGTGGAACCAGTGACAGTTATAATTTAATGTTTAGAATAAGTCTAGAAAAGTGAAGTTTTGATTTTAGGATAAATTCTCCCTAGAATTATAAATGATATTTTGATTTTTAGTTCTTATGTTAATACTTATAAAACCATGTTGGTTTCAGAAAGGCATGGAAAGTGTTTTACGCTTTGGGTGTGGTGGTACAAGGGGTGGAATCCTAGTACCTAGGGCCTGTGCATGCCTGCACTCTACCACCAAACTGCACTCCCAGCCCCTGCACCCCGCCTCCTGCCTCACCAACTTGCTGGGGATGGAACCCAGGGCACTCTATCAGTTGCATCCCCAGCCCTTATTTTTTGAGACAAAATCTTTTCCAGTTGCTGAAGTTGGCCTAGAACTTGAGGTCTCCTGTCTCCATGGATTAACATGTTGGGCCCTTTAAGAGTTATTAAAGGAACTCTTTAGCCCAGGAATGAAAGCTCATTTGACTAAAAGATCTTTTTCAGGTTATACAAGAGGTTTATTCATCTGTGATAATTCACTTTTCAAAAGGTACCAGAATGAATAAGGTGAAAAGTCTCCTTCCATCCAGGCCCCTGTGTTTCCAATTTGTTAACACCTTCCCAGAGGTACTTCTTTTATGCCACTGGCAGCCCCATACATACCACTCACATCTGAGTTATGCTTAATGTATAGTGTATCTTAGAGAAAGTGTTCACTTTATTAGAGTCTGTTACCAAAAGATTCTGTGATTTAACATGTGCTGGGTAAGCAGTGTCTATAGGGTAAATTCCTTTTAGAAGACTTGGGGGTTAAAGGGGTATGGTGGTGCATGCCACTAATCCCAGCCTCTCAGGAGGCTGAGGAGAAGGATCACCGGTCTCAAAATAGAAAAAGGAATGGGGATATAGCTGTGGTGGCTTCCCCTGGGTTCAGTCCCTAATGTAGGAGAGAAATGGAATTGTGGTAAAAATATTGTGCTTTGCGGTTTTGGTATATATTGCCAGTTTGCCCACCAAATTTTCCAACAGTTGTTACCTTCCTCCTTGCCCAGTAGCATATATACAGGATGATCACAAAGCAATCGGTAGAGAACTGTAGGAACTGTAAATACCAAGTGTGCCTGTTGATATGACATGATTGTTTCCTGCATTAACATTTTTTATTAGATTCAGTTTGTGACTCAGTGGTAGAGCATTTGCCTAGCATGTGTGAAGCACTGGATTCAATTCTTAGCCCACATATAAATAAAAGAATAAAGTAAAAGTCCATCAACAACTAAAAAAGAAAACTTTTTTTAAAAATGGTGTCTCCGTACAGTTATTTTTAAATTGTCTTGGGGTTAATTCGAGCATCTTTTTGGAGATTCACTTGTTTCCTGTTCATAATGAAACGAATCAGGATGTGTGCAGCCTCACACCTTTAGCTGTGCCTTGATAGGTAGGTAGGTAGGTAGATAAAGGAAGCCTAAGAAAATATATTACGTTTTACACAGAGTGAGAGCTTGGTGGCCTATCTGAACATGTATGTAGCCAGACTTTTTTTTTTTTTTTTTTTGTTAAACTGAAGATTGAACCCAGGGGTGCTTTACCACTGAACTACATCCCCAGCCCCCATCTCCTCCACTCTCCTCACCCTTATTTATTTATTTATTTATTTATTTTTTGAAACTAGGCCTCACTGAGTTCTTTAGTGCCTTAAATTTCTGAAACTGACTTTGAACTTGTGATCCTCCTGAGTTGCTGGGATTGCAGGCAGGCACCACCACACCCAGCTAGCCAAATTTTTTGAATGTGTAATCACCAAGTATCATTGACTTATTTCCTATATAATTTAATCCTTGTATTCACCTAGGGATATTCTACCACTGAGCTGTATCCCTGGCCCTTATTATTTATTTTAAGACAGGTTCGTGCTGAATTGCCCAGGCTGATCTTAAATTTAGATTCTCTTGCCTCAGCCTCAGAGTGTTACTGTCACAGTTTTTATGAACTTGAGATAGGTCAATCATCTTGTTTGTTTTAATGACTTTTGTATATTATACTGTATACAGAATATTTTCTTTTAAAATTGTGTTTCATTTGGAGACCAATTATAATATGGTTATAATTATGACATTGTTGCAAAACTTGCTCATTTAAGCTTCTTCCTTCCAATTAGTTGGCGACAAAGTTCCTGCTGATATAAGATTAACTTCCATCAAATCTACAACTCTGAGAGTTGACCAGTCGATTCTCACTGGTAAGTATTAGCATATTGGAAATGGAAAGTCACTGACATTGTTGAATCCTGTCTCGTGTGAGTTAGCTCTTGCCCACTGTCCCTTTATGGTATTCCGCCCTAATCCTCTTAAATATTTGTTTTCTTGGTGCTTTAACAATTAGACTTTTTTTTGCCAATGTGGGTTGAGAAGCACAATTTTAAAATAAACTTGACTTTTACCACATGAGGCCCCTGTTTATCTTTTTAATTAAAAAAAAGCTTGATTTTGAAAGAATCACTTTACTTTTTTTTGAAAAATTACAAATTCCTCATTAGTTGAAGTAATAATCTGAGATATTAAAGTGTTGTTTCCCTATTTTGTGGAAAGCGACTTATTTATCCAATGAGACATTTTTTCTCATCGGAGGAATACTAATTTTGCATCTAACATACTTTGCTAAAAGCAAAGGTACAATTAATATCTGTGAGCCAAAAATGGCAACTATTTTGCTACCTGGAGTTTGCACTCCTAGGTTTTTGATTGGGTGGGTGGGGGGAGCATTTTCCTTTCTTTGTGTGATAAAGGCACAACAAGGGTGGAGGGTTCCAATTAACTGGAAGTAAGGTTGTCAGAAGATTAACTCTGAAAACAATGCTAGCCTGAATTAAATAGCTAGTAAATATAAAATCTAAAGGCTACCAAGATTTATCTGATTTTCAGGTTTTAAAAGCAACTAATGTCATAGATACCATGAATGAGTAACTTAGGCTCTTTTTTAACGAATAGCTTATCTAAACTGTTCGCAGCAACAAGCTGAAAGCCATTTAAGCCATAAAATGTTGAGGAAATGATTAAGTTGAAGGCATGAAATTATCAGGGTGGGTCTCCCTTAACAGTTGCTATTTTAATGCTTCAGAGTGTCTTGAAAGTCCTTGTTGAATAATCGTACTGTAGTTTTAGACCAAATGAGGAACTTTGTCTTTTGTCAGATTCATAATAGTGTATGAAGTGGTAAATTAATTTCACTAGTTATTCCAGAAAATAAATATAATGGGGATTTTATTTCAAAATTAAGCTCTTTTATTTTGAAATTAATCTTTATCTTCTCATTCTTTATTCTGGAATTTGCATTTCTAAATTATCCTAGTTTGCCCCTTTTCAATGAATCAGGCCTTATGTTCTTTTTCCTATATTGACAGTATCTTAAGAATGGTAATGGGTTGGCATGGATGAGGGTTCCCAGGTTCTGGGAGTACCTTACACAGATCTAACTGTATCTTCTGTCTCACAACCTGCTTAGGTGAGTCTGTTTCAGTCATTAAGCACACTGACCCTGTCCCTGACCCACGGGCTGTCAACCAAGATAAGAAGAACATGCTATTTTCTGTGAGTACACTGTCATATTCAAAGGGAGAGAGGTGGGAAGGGGTGGTGGTGCTGCAGAATGAACCTGGGGCCTCACACATGCTGAGCACCCACTGTGCTACTGAGCTACACCTTTGTCCCTCTTTTGAGACATACCTGGGCTTTAAAGGTCCACAGATGTTGTTTTTCACTGGCTACCTTCAATGGTCAGACTTTAGAAAGTATTGGGTATTATTCCAAAGGATAATTACTCTCTTGTGGTTAGTCTCAGCTGTCAGAAAACATCAATAATAGTGCTGTGGTGTACTCAGTGGCAGAGTGCATGCTTTGCATGCAAGAGACCCTAAGTTCAATCTCTGTCACCAAAAAAGAAAGAAAAAATCCAACAGTAACAGCCAGTGGTGAAATATGTGACTTAGCCATCTTTTGTTTTGATTGGCAAGTTTTGAGGGAAGAAAAAAGATTAGTTCAAACATGGTGAAACTCTGTAAACATAATTGAAAAAGTAGGTCTATTTGGAAAGGCCTTCGCCTGCAGAGGGTGTTTTCAGAATGGTGTAGGTGCTGCTGCTGCTCTCTCTGGCTCATGAAGAAAAGGTGTGTGTTTGCAGAAAGTACAGACAGGCAAACCTTTGAGTCTAGGTGAAAGGTAGATGGTGTTAATTGTACTATTTACTTTTTCTCTTGGTTTGAAAAATTCTTAAATACCACAGAAATGCAGGAATTTTAGTTATGAAATCTAGAATGATATTTCAAATAATGGGATTTTTTGTGTTAGTAAGAGAGCTTAGCTAATGTAAGTAAAATATTATGAATTAGTCACAGTAAGCTACATCATTTCAATGTTAGGAATTAAAGTTGAATAGGGAAAGGACTTGTTGACTTTTGAATTCTAGTGCTTAAGTAAAGCCCCTTCAGAGAGCCTATGGGGCTGGTTGACCTTCTTATTATCTTATTATGGCTGACAAAAGAAAGGGTGGCTGAGCTGTTGGAACTGGAGAGACAAAGGATGCATAGGCTTAAGAGTTGTGTGGGGTTCGAAGAAATGGGAATGCAAAGTGGTTGGAGTGCTGCTAAGCCCAAAGCTGGTCTGCAAGCCAGGCTGCATGTCATAAACAGAGATGCAGTGGGTCAGTCAGCACAGGGCTACTCTGGTTAAGAGGGCACTGCCTGGATTCCAGGCCAGGTTTCGGGAAGTACTGTGGTGCCTGCATGAGGCATCAGTCACTCATGGTTGGGAAGACCCAGTAGAATATAGTGAGAGAATCTGGGTGGCATGATCAAAATTCAGGGTCTGGGTTAACTGATCAGTATTTAAGTTGGAATGTGACCAATTCTCAACTTCTCCCTAGGGTACAAACATTGCTGCTGGGAAAGCCATGGGAGTGGTGGTGGCAACTGGAGTCAACACTGAAATTGGCAAAATCCGGGATGAAATGGTTGCAACAGAACAGGAGAGAACACCCCTTCAGCAGAAACTAGATGAGTTTGGGGAACAGCTTTCCAAAGTCATCTCCCTTATTTGCATTGCAGTCTGGATCATAAATATTGGGCACTTTAATGACCCAGTTCACGGGGGCTCCTGGATCAGAGGTGCAATCTACTACTTTAAGATTGCAGTGGCCCTGGCTGTTGCAGCCATCCCTGAAGGTCTACCTGCTGTCATCACCACCTGCCTGGCTCTTGGAACTCGCAGAATGGCAAAGAAGAATGCCATTGTCCGAAGCCTACCTTCTGTGGAAACTCTTGGTTGTACTTCTGTTATCTGCTCAGACAAGACTGGTACACTCACAACAAACCAGATGTCAGTCTGCAGGGTAAGGGCATCCTTAAAGGCTCTTTCCTACAGTGGTTCTGTGCTCATGCTGTCAGAACGTTTGCTTTCTCATTTCTGCCATTCTGTGGGTTGTACGTAAGGTCTAAGCTCAATCTCTGAATACTTGTGAGGAATCGAAACTGTCTCATGAAATAGGGGATATGTACATAGCTGCTACCTTCTGTGGAGATGAGAGAATTTTTGTTTCCTCTATTGTCTGTCTCTTCGTATCTGTATATTAATAAACGTATAGAGGAAGCTGCTGATTAACTTCCTACCTGAAGTCCTAATGGCTGTTTCCATAACACGTTGAAGGAAACATGCTTTCTTCTGAGTAGTAAATAATTGCTTCATGATGCTTCTTTCTGTAGGCTCATCCTTCCTCATATTGTTTGATCATCATTGGTGATAAGATAAGAAGCCATTTAAATGTGCCCTTATTGAAAAATAAGAACTAAAGAAATAAAACAACTTAATACAAGTATTTTTCTAAAGGTACATACAAATGTAGACTGTATGAATGTTAAAGTTTTTATTAGGCTAATTAATTAGCAAGAAATCTGTAAAATTGGCTATAAGAAGGCATTTAAGAAAGTAACCAAAATGGAGCTAGGGTGGTGGCCCAGTGGTGTAGAGCACATGCCTGGCATGTGTGAGTCAAGTCACTGGGTTTGAGTCTCAGCACAGCATATAAATAAATGAATAAAATAAAGGTCCACCAACATTAAAAAATATATATATATATGTGTGTGTGTAAACATGTATTTGTGTGTGTATGTGTATACACACATACTATATATATATATAATACTACTTTGGTTACTCTATATATACTATATATATATATAGTATATATATATATAGAAACTCAGGGAATGTTTATGCACGTAACTGAGAAGTTAAGTGACAGGTCTGAGAGTGACACGACTTTTATAATAAAAGGCATAATTGAATTTTCTTATAACAGAATATTTTAGACTTTGGAATAGACCCATGGAATTTCACTTTTTTCTTATAATATATACTATATATATATAGTAACCAAAGTATTGGTATAGTAATGGATTGCTATATATATATAGTAACCAAAGTATTATAATGGATTGCTAGGCTTGATTACAGAACTGGTTAATGTTCTATAGGGAAATAAACTCATTACCTTTTATAGGGCAGAAATTGCACCTGAGTAGACTTGTTATATAATGCCTTTGTATGACATTGAAAGATTGAGTTGTCCTCTTGACCTTATCTCTGGGTTTAAGAGAAAGAAACACATACATATATGGGCATATGTGTGTGTATTTAGCATCAGCCCTGTGAATGTTTTATCTTGCCAATTTTAAATTCCTTATGATTTTTAGATAAACCCCCCCACCCCCCACCCCAATTCACCCCGCCAAGGTCCAAACCCAGGTTTAGAATTGATGGTCAGGTTTTAAAGAGCTTCTGAGCTTTTCTTGGGTCCCTGTGGGAGAAGAAAGTTGGTCTAATTTAGTTCTTTCTTCTTGGAACTAAAAGGTTGGAGAATTGGCCAGAAACTAGTTTTGTTTTACTGGTTGAGACAGAAAGGGAATTTATATTTACTATTTAGTTTCCCCAAGTAAATTGTTTAAATTTGACCCAAAAGCTTTAATTCCTTGGAATAATTGTTACATCCATGAAAGAAAGTAAACTATGAAATTATAATGTTTTAAATGTTTTCAGTTTCCTAGTTTATTATTAAATTTGTTGTTGTTCTTACATTCTTTTATTCTTCCTTAATGGTTTTTTATTTAAAGTAGAAGGAAAGGGTTCTTTTCTGAGTTGTGTTCTGCCTCCCAGCAGAAAGCTGATGTAGAATTAGTATTCTACTCAAGGTTTCTTGCAGGGCTATTATGTAACTGCCCTTGACTTAAGATAATTTCCACCCTGCAGATCCTAAATGGTTTGCTTGCTCACAGTCTAAAATACTTAAGCACATGTGGATTAGAATTTTGAGTGTCTTCTAGAATATTTTAGACTTTGGAATAGACCCATGGAATTTCACTTTTTTCTTTTTCTTCTTCTTTTTTTTAAATAAATACTAGGGATTGAACCCTACAGCTACATCCCCTATATCCCTATCCCTTTTAAAAAAAAAAAAAAATTTTTTTTTTTTTTTTTTTTTTTTTTTTTTGAGACAGGGTCTCACTAAATTGCTTAGAATCTTACTGAGGCAGACCTCAAACCTGGATTCTCCTGCCTCCGTCTTCAGAGTTGTTGGGATTACAGGTGTGCCCAGTGGATTTCACTTTTTATAAATGGAGTATTGTTAATAATGCCCCTTGTTTTGATTCTGTTTAGTGCAGTTGATTTGTTTTCACAGGTGCTGTTATTTAAATATTTGATGGTCCTGCTCAAAAGTTAGAAAACTGAGAAGTTAAGTGATAGGTCTGAGAGTGACACGACTTTTATAATAAAAGGCATAATTGAATTTTCTTATAACAGGTTAATTAAACCCTGTCCACTTAGTAATTGTGTATATAAAATGCCAAACATCTTTGGAAAAACATTTTTATTTTTTGATAGAGTTGGAGGTTGATACTTTTAAATCATTTGGGGGGGTGGTTACCAGGGAATGAACTCAGGGGCACTCGACCACTGAGCCACATCCCCAGCCCTAGTTTGTATTTTATTTAGAGACAGGTCTCGCTGAGCTGCTTAGTGCCTCACTGTTGCTGAGGCTGGCTTTGAACTCCCAATTCTCCTGCCTCAGCCTCCTGAGCCACTGGGCACGCACTCAGCTTAAAGCATTTTTGACGAATTTCATTTATAAGGGTTTGTATCTGTTCAAAAAACTATGACAGGAGATGAACAGCGTGCTCTCTCTGGCCTTGATCAAAAATCCTTTTGACAAAGTAGTTAATAGACTGTTGACAAATTATTGAATTAGAATCTTTGCTTTGAATTCCATTTTATGTGTGGATTTTTTTTAGTTTTATTTTTTTAATCATCTTGTGATTCTCACAGCTTTTTAGTTCTGTTTGTGTTGGTTTAGTTCTGAGTCTGCCTTTGGTATTTAAAAGTGCTGTGTAAGAAGCAAATCTTGTGGGACAAAAGAAGTTATTTTAAAATTAGCTGATTTTTCTCATTAAATGTGAGTCTTTTTTCTTTTTTGATTCTGTGCATTAAACCCAAGGGAGCTTTCCCACAAGCTGCATCCCCAGCCCTTTTTATTTTAAGATAGAGCTTCACTAAGTTGCTGAGACTGGCCTTAAACTTGAAATCCTTCTGCCTTGGCCTTTTATGTCACTAGGATTACAGGCTGGAACCACTAAGCCACATCCCCATCTTATTTTATCTTGACACAGGGTCTTGCTAGTTGCTGAGGCTGGCTTTAAACTTGCAATCCTCCTGCTTCACCCTTCTAAACCACTGGGATTACAGGCGTGTGCCACCACGCTCAGCTGGAAAATTATTTTTAGTTGCTCACACTTTAGAGATTTGGCATGAAAAATACAATTGAGATGTATTTTTTTGTTTCTTTGGATTTTTGTGGGGTTTTGCTTTTTTAGAAAGGATTTACAGTTTCAATTTGTGATGAAAATACAAGTGTAAATCTTACTCTTGTAAACTAGGTTTCTGAATTATATTTTGGAAGCAAACCAAGAAAAAAAAAATGTGTAAGAAGGTAGCTCATGTCACTTGATTCCTCCATAATATTAAGAATTTTCCTGACCCTTAGGTGTAGCTCTGTTGTACAGCACTTACCTAGCATGCATGCTGAGTTCTATTCCCCAGCACGGGGTGTGGTGCGGGTGCTGTTCTTTGCTAAGCCAGCCTCCATTGATATTGTCAAGAGGACACAGTTCATTCAGCCCTGTTGGCTCCTTACTGTATACATATGGTAATGCACCTTCATAGAAAATGAGCTATCACCACAATAAAGTAAGTGGGAAGGTGCAGAGAGGCACTTTGTCTTATTTTACTCAGGGAATGTTTATGCAGCTCTTGAAATGTGAGTTCATTCTTTCCAACCTTTTATACTTTGCTCTAAATCCACACTACCTAATAATACTTTCTCAGGCAGCCAGTTGAAATTTGGAATTCTGTGCATCATTCTAAAGAAAAACCTGACTGTAGAATTGACCTTTTGCTGACCTGTAGTCTTAGGTTTTTGTCTGTGTCTGTTGCCACTACTGCAAATTAATGATATAGTATCTCATTGATGCTGTTTCTCAAACTGGTAGGTGAGGAGTGGCATGGGATGGGTGAGGTAGTCTAAGAAACCAGTAGTCAGATAAAGGACAGTGAGCACTTCTGATGCTAAGGCTCAGTGAGTTTCATTAAAACTGGTTTTTGGTTTTTTTTTTTTCCTTCTTCATTAATCTGCCAAAGATCAATTTTTTAAGCAGGACTTTTTTGTATCTTTTAAATACTGTTATGCTTTTTACCCCTACAGATGTTCATTCTGGACAAAGTTGAAGGTGATAGTTGCTCCCTCAATGAGTTTACCATAACTGGATCAACGTATGCACCCATTGGAGAAGTGTGAGTGATCCACCCTCCTTTTTATGTACAGGATCTGTTGTGACATCGTGGCGTTTGTGTTGGTTTGCTAAGATGGGGCTTGGGGTTTAACTGTGGTAGAGCACTTGCCTGTACCAGACTGAGATCAATCCCTAGCACCACAAAAAATAAAAAACTGAAGCGGCATTCTGCTTAAGTTGGTGTTTAAAAACCAAAATACAGCACACTTGGTAAAAGACAATGAAAATTACAAGCCAGTCATCTTTTTCATTTTTATTTAGCTCCCTTTGGGAGCCCCGGATTTCAGGTGGGGTTTCTATTCTTCATTGATACCAGTGGTGGAGGAGTTTCATTGTCAAAGAATTTCTTTTACTGATTGATTCCCATTAACAGAGTTACGTTCTTTTTTGGGTGGTGGTGGGCACGGTACTGGGGAGTAAACTCGGGCATGCTTAACCACTGAGCCACGTCCATAGCCCCCTTTTTTTTTTTTTTTTCTTATTTCGAGACATAGTCTCACTAGGTTGGTGTGGCTGACTTTGAACTTGTTCTCTTGGTGCATCAGCCTCCTGAGTCACTAGGATCATAGACGTGTGCCACCGTGCCCAGCATCAGCATCACATTTCAAAGAGCCCTCAAATTCTTTTGAATTTGTTTAAGTCTGTTGTCCCCCGAATTCTATTTTCATTATTAATTGTGTGTGGGGGGATCAGCAGAGATGATGACACTGCTCCAGGAATGCTTTCTTGTTTGACAGGCATAAAGATGATAAACCAGTGAAGTGTCATCAATATGATGGTCTTGTAGAATTGGCAACAATCTGTGCTCTTTGTAATGACTCTGCTTTGGATTACAATGAGGTAAGGATCTCAGTGAGAAACTAGCCTAGAGGTTCACTTGTTTAAAGGTTGGGTGGATAGAATGAAAATCCAGCCTGCCTTCCTCCATTTTGAAAGCAGTGTTCCTGACTTTATTTATTGCCCCTTTCCATTCAAGAGCCTGCCTGTCAGGCGTGACCCAGCCAAAGAAAGCTGAACATTGTAGTTCCTTGACTAAGAATCTGAGGGGGGTGATGATCGTGGCTGTTGACACCAGTTACTGTAAACGAGTAAAGCCCAGATTAGACAGTGTTTTTCCTGAGAGCCTGGGGTACTGATTTTAGCCACAGGTCCTTGAGGACAAGTCGAGGCTTAGAAGGTTGTTTTGATGATGGTGATAATAAAAACTTATGATTTAACCAACAGAAAAACTTTTATAGTAAAGTAAATCCTTTGCTTTTTATCTCAAAGGCAGGGCATTCCATCAGAGACAGTGTTTACTGTTCAGAATAATAAGCAATGGCCTGAAATTAAAAATGCCATTTGAAAGCTCTGAATACTGTGATTAGTGCCTTCATATCTTTAAAGGAAATGAAAAGGCCAGTTACTATAATAAGATAACATGTATGCCTATACTTTGTGTTTTTAATTATCTGGGTCATCTGCTATAGAGCAAGATAAAAACAGCCTGTAGGATAATGATGCAATGGAGGACATGCCCTATGAATAAAATACTAAAGAGAATTTGTCTGTTTGCTGCTTCTCCCTTTTCCACTTTCTGTGCTCTTAATCATTACAGGCAAAAGGCGTATATGAAAAAGTTGGAGAAGCTACAGAGACTGCTCTCACTTGCCTGGTAGAGAAGATGAATGTATTTGATACTGAATTGAAGGGTCTTTCTAAAATAGAACGTGCAAATGCCTGCAACTCGGTTAGTATTTGACCATCAATTGTGTCATATATTCTTAATTCATTTACTCTCTTGGACAACTAATTATATCTTCTCTCTTCAAATATGCCACATTTCTATCCCTGTATTCCATCAGTAAAACAATTTTGCTATTTCACCAAGAAAATAAAAGCAATCAGTAGATATCCAGGGGCAGTCATCTGTGTTCATGAGAAGCCTTGTCCCAGGATGCTGTGAATGGGCTGTCTTCGCTCCAAGCAAAAGCTAGCCCCTCCTACAGTCTCGCCTGCATTTCAGTTTCCAACTCTATTGATCTTTAGCACAGAGGAAATGATAGTGTTTCTATCTTAAAACTTTCCTTTGACCTTATTTTCCAATCAGCATCCTACTTTTTTTCTTACACAGCAAAACTTCTTGAGGAAGAGCCATATTTTTATGTACTCTGCATCACTTCTGTTTTCTTGAATCCATTTTAATCAAGCTCTTGCCTCTACTAATACATAAATATCTAGCTGGGCATACTGGCACAAGCTTGTAATCCCAGAAGCCTGGGAGACTGAGGCAGGAGGATCACAAGTTTGAGTCTATCCTCTGCAATTTAGGAAGACCATGTCTCAAAAAATAAAAAGGACTGGGGATGTAACTCAGTGGTAGAGTGCCCCTGGGTTCAATCCCTGATACCTTGGTATCTCCTCCTGCCCCCCAGTAAGAAGAAAAACAAACCTGTCAAGTTACCTATGTTCTTGTGCTAAATCCAGTGGTTACATCATTTATGTATGTACCTAATAGCACATGTAAAGCACATGAAGCAAGGATTAGTGAAAATATGAAGCAAAAGTCTACAATAAGAATTGCAGGAAGTTTTCTGTTTTAATGTTCTTTTTAAAAATATTTTTGTAGTTGTCAGTGGACCTTTATTTATATGCAGTGCTGAGAATCGAACCCAGTGCCTCACACATGGTAGGCAAGCACTCTACACTGAGCCACAACCCTAGCCCAGAATTGCAGGGTTTAATGCAATTATCATAGTAATCAGTTTAATAATAAATGGAAATACCAGTAGTAATGTAAGAGATTTGAACAATAGGTCCTACCAAATCTCTATCTCTGTTATGCTACTTCTTCTGCTTTCCAAATGTGTATGGATCATTCACCTAAGTGGATGGTACTACTGGTCCGTGAAGCAAGACTCAGCAAATTACCAAGGGTTAAAAATCATATAGACTGTATTAATGACCACAGTTGAATTAAAGTAGACACTGATAACTAGCAAGTTTCTCAAATATTTGGAAGCTGGTATTTTAAATAATCCATGGGTCAAAATAGAAAAGCCATAGTGGAAATTAGAGGTGTTTTATTGTTAACCAGTACTTGGAATTGAACCCAGAGACATTGTACTACTGAGCTACATTCCTGGCCCATCTCATTTTTTGGGATGGGGTCTCTCTGAGTTGCCCAGGCTGACCTTGAACTTGAAATCTTCCTGTCAGCCTCCTATGTAGCTGGATTGCAGGTGTGTGCCACCAGCCTACCTGAAAATTAGATAGAATGTTTTGAACTGAATATTCATAACACCGTATGACTCCAAAACATTGTTCAAGGTAAATTTATTAAATGCATAGATTAGAAAATGTTAAAAATCAATGATAAAAGCCTCTATCTTAAGGAAGTAAAAGAATAACAAATTCAGAAACCAGTTATGGGATCTGGGCATGGTGGTGCATGCCTGTAATCCCAGCAACTCAGGAGGCTGAGTCAAGAGGATCCCGAGTTTGAGGCTAGCCTCAGAACTTGACGAGACCCTGTCTCATAAAATAAATAGGGGTGGAGATGGAGCTTGGTGATAAAGCACCCCTGGGTTCAGTCCCCAGTACCAAAAGAATAAATAAATAAAAGCAACGAGTTACAGGGGCTAGGATATAGCTTAGTGTGGTAGACCATGTACTTTAGGATGCTCAAGGCCCTGGTTCAATCCTCAGCACCCACAGAATGAATTAATTTCATCAATATGTTTATCTCAGAAAGGGTTAGGGATGTGGCTCAGTGAAAGGGTGCTTCCAGGTTCAGTTCTCAGCAAGGGTGTGGGGGGTTCAACAGAAGAAATTCATAAACTCCTTTAGTGATGTGACTTCTTATGTTGGCACAAGAAAAATTTCAGTGATCATTTAAAAGAAATTGTAATTTAAAATCTGCCTCCACAAAAATTCTCTTGGCCCAGTTCTGTTAAACATTTAAGGAAGAATTAAGACAGGTTTTACATAGACTTAAGGGGAAGGGGGAAAACATTTACTGATTCACTTGACAAAGGTCAGCATAATCCTGGTATCAAAAGGTCCATTGTGGTGGGAGTGGTGGAGAACACGGGCATCCGTGGGTCTGAGCAAAGGAGCAGCCTCCCAGCCCCTGTCCTTCTGCCTGTCTACCCTCAAGCCAGGCCTCATTCAGCCAGCAACACCATGGCCAAGGCCAGTAGTAAGGATGGAGGCCTCCACAATGAGTTGAACCTGAGCCCCAAGAAGGGTCCCTGTCGAGGGACCCTGCTGCTGCCCCAGGGCGCCATACTACGTGGTGGTACTATTCTTTCTGTGGCCTCACAAATTCAGTAAAGTTAGACCTGAGTTCAAACAGTCTGCAATGGCTGCCATCACTGGTCACCCTGCCCGTCACTGCTCAGCTGAAGAATCAGAAGTGACTGGACCTAAGGACATCCCCTTTTATCCTGTCCTGACCAAAGTGGTGGATGACTGCTTGGATGAGAGTCAGGTGTAGACAAGCTGCAGTACATGGGAGCTGTGCTGAGTGGTGGAGTCAGAGCAGCAGCATGAGACAGCAAGCTGAGGAGGCACAGCACCTGCAGAGCCAGGGAGCGTGTATTGAAGAGAGGAACGTGAAGCTCTCAAGCACCCAAGCAGGAGCAGAGAAACTTCATCATAGAAGTCAGGCCCAGTAGGCTCCCTCTGGCTCCCATCCCAGTAAGCCACCACCCAGGAACACCCAGCCCCGGGTTGTCCTGCAGCTGTTTTTCTGTGACAGACAGGCTGGTTCTTGGGCAGCAGAGCTTGGTAACCCTGGCTACCTACTTTCCAGACCCTGCACAGCCATGAGATCCTCTGTTGGGTCCTCCAGCCCAATTGCCAGCAAAGAGCTGGTCCTCTACACCCACTGTCTTCTGTCTGGAGTTTGGGTTCCTGTGTAATCGGGCTCTGCTGGATGTTTCTCTGAGGAACAAGATCTCCCCATGTTACCTAGGCCGGTCCTTAACTCGTGAACTCGGGTGGGCCTCCTGCCTTGCCTTAGTATCTGGGATCACGGGTGTGTACCACCTCGCCTGGTCAGATCTTCCTCTCGGTGCCAGGCTTGTCATCACCAAGAGGCTGGCTGCTGATTGGTACTTGAGACTTCTTTGTAGGATTTCATTGTTCTCTAGGGTTCCCTGGTAGAATTTGGAGAAATGGGGTTAGGGGACAGTTACCAGTGTGCCTCAAGGAACAAGTTCAGGTCAGAGAAGTAAAAGGCCTTTATTTCTCCAAAAAAGTGTTAAAGCTGCATAAAGAAAAGTTTCCTTTCTACTAAACAGTTGGCTGTTAGTACTTTGTTAAGCTTTTACATGTCACAAACCCTTTCATTCCTGGCAAAGCAGTGTGATCCAGACAGTGTCACGGAGGACTGGGGCATCACCACCCTGGGTGATGCTCACATGCATGGGAGAAGTCTGGCCCCTGCGAGTGGGTGACATGGCCTGCCTGCCTGGCGTGGGGCATCATTTTCCTGCCTGCCAGAATGAAGGCTATCTCAGCTGAAGTGTAGGGTCTGTCCCATTGGACGAATACCCGAGTCAACAGGTAGCCTCACAGCTGGGAAGGCCTCGGGCAGCTCCACAGCATCCTTTCCCTGCCTATGTGGCTGGTGTGGACCTGGGACAGTTCAGTCTCATACCTCAGTTAAAACCACGGCCTGCAGCTGGTAAGCAGGCAGGTCCTTCGAAAGCCAGATGGCAAGAGCTCTGTTGCTATGACTGTATCACAGGCCACCCCAGCACTTGGGTTCACGTACAAGTTTACGGCTGTTTGATTCTGGGCTCACTGGGGAGAAGCGAGCAGCACAGCGGAACTTGAGAGTGGTGCCTTTCCCAGCGGCGAGGGAGCAGCACACACCAGCAGGACTGCCCTTCTCCCACTGCCAGGCTGAAACTCGGCAGAGACCAGAAGGGATTGCGGTGCCGTTCCCCTGATGACAGTCCTCAGTTTCCCCCTTCCCCACCTCAGAAGAGCTTGTCAGTTAAGAGAGCAAGGAGGATTGCCACTGTGATCAGCCCCACACAAGAAGTGCTTTGGTTTTTCCTCCCCCAGGCTCTCCCTTGCAGGTCCACCCCTTGCTCAGTCACAGCATGTTCCTAGAGCCATCGTTGGCATACACAAAGCACACACCAGGTGCAGAATTCAGTGCTTACACCTGTCCCTTTGCTGCCTGTGGCAGCTCAGTGGCTGATAGGGTGACCTTGACACACCTAGCCCAGTCAAGCCAGCTCAGCACTGGTTGTAGGGTAGCTTCCTCGAACAGATGCTGAGGTTCTTGGGGGTTTCTACATTTATTATTAAACATGTATCTGGGGGGAAATTCATATAATTCATCATACTAACCAAATAATGGTGGAAGGCCACAATCTCCTTGGATGCAAAAAAAAAGCACTTGATTAAATTTTATCTCGCCAGTTCAGATGGGCATGTCTTCAGGAGCCGGGGTGTGTATGCAAAGCCTATTCTGGCATCTTGCTCACTGGCAACAGAGGCCTTCCCACTCGGGATCTCTGTGCAGGATTGTCCTGACTGTCCTAGACTACGCAGTAGAGAAGAAAATAAAGCAGAAATACGTATTATTTGTAACTAAGAGCATAGAGCTCAGGGTTCTCAGTCCTTGTATAAAGCTGGTAGACCAGTTGGTACTGGCTCCCTCCCTCCTTAAAATACTCCTCGACTTGGCTGTCAGAGCTCCAGGTTCTTCTCCCTCTGGCTTCTCTTCCACTGTCTGGCTATCTCTTATCCAGGAGTAGGAGACCCCACAGCTGGTCTTCAGCTCTCTCTGGTCCCATGAGTTTAACAGTCAATGTGCTAACGTCTCGTGAACAGCTGCCCAATGCTCTTTAGAATATATAAGACTGAAAATAGTTTGTCGAGGGGCCATAGCATCGCCATAGTGGCATAGCACTGTGGGCAACGCGGCTCGGGACCCACCGCTCTGCCTCTAGTGCATTGCCTGCTCATGTCTTGTACTGAGGGGTCTGCGGTGACTTGAGAGTCCATGACCTGTCTTCTCGTAAACCGTTGTGGACACACCAAGGCTGCATGTTTGTGGAGCTTTGCCATTGCCACCTGGCTCACGGTTGGATATCTTTTCAGGTTTGCGCTCATTCCTGCTTTCTGGCTACTCTATAGAACATTGGAACCTGTACAGACACACATTTTCTATCCCCTTCCCTGCCTACTTTTTTTTTTTTTTCCAGCATAGCACTTAGACTAGAATGGAAAATTAAAATACGCTACCTCCCAGAGGAGAAGGCCGGGTTAAAGCACTTGTCTAGTCGTTGCTGTCTTGCAGTGTTTGTCGAGTTAGAGGTGCCTAGCGAGCGAGCGTCCAGCAGGGGGAAGCTATGCAGAGACGGTCATCCATCAGTAGTCTTTGTTCTCCTTACAGGTCATTAAACAGCTGATGAAAAAGGAATTTACTCTAGAATTTTCACGTGATAGAAAATCAATGTCCGTCTATTGTACACCAAACAAACCAAGCCGGACATCCATGAGCAAGATGTTCGTGAAGGCAAGTAGGGCAGGTTGTAGCTGACGTGTTCTTTCAGGGTTATGGTCCTGGTGAGCCAGCAGGTAAAATTGTCGGTGTAAATCTGTTAACGTCCCCAGGGTGCTCCGGAAGGTGTCATCGACAGGTGTACCCACATTCGAGTTGGGAGTACGAAGGTTCCCATGACCCCCGGAGTCAAACAGAAGATCATGTCTGTCATTCGGGAGTGGGGCAGTGGCAGCGACACGCTGCGGTGCCTGGCGCTGGCCACTCACGACAACCCACTGCGACGGGAAGAGATGCACTTGGAGGACTCGGCCAACTTCATCAAGTATGAGGTAGCTGGTGGTCTCCTCCCTCACCTGCAGGGCTTTTGTCCAGACCTGCTGCTTCTGGTAGGAGGCTGGGCGATCTCAACCTGGGACAGGGCGTGGTGGTTGGTTTTTCCACAGGCCACGCACGTCACCCTTAAGGATTTAGGTTGTTGCTCTAGAGATACGTAGTTAGCAGTTAAATAAAAGTCTGTTGCTTTTAAGGTGGAATAATCAAGATGAGCTTCAATAAGCTTAAATAAGCTTATAAATTTACTTTCTTAATTCATGTAGGCTTTAAAAAATGTTAATGGGGGATAGTTTTTAAAATAATTGATTACATATTGAAAGTTGAGGGAATCTTTTCCACTTTTCTCCTCAGACTGGAATACTCTATCAGAAAAGTGACATCCTAAAGCTCTGAATAGAAGGAACAAGCTTTGGTACTATGGGCCACCGAAGTGGCCAGTCTCAAAATGCTCTTATCAGTATGTTTTTTCCCCATTTCAGCATATTTTTATAAGAGTTGAAAGAATGATTTGGTAACAAGGGTGTGTAGTGACTTTTTTTGTTGTTGTTGTTTTCTCTTTCTCTCAAAAGAAAATAACGGGCTAGGGATGTAGCTCAGTGGTAGTTCCACCTGGGGGGAAGCAGAAGTCCTGTTTTAACTCATCCTGTCGTCTTACTTCAGACCAATCTGACTTTCGTGGGCTGCGTGGGCATGCTGGATCCGCCCAGGATCGAGGTGGCCTCCTCTGTGAAGCTGTGCCGGCAAGCGGGCATCCGTGTCATCATGATCACAGGGGACAACAAGGGCACTGCTGTGGCCATCTGTCGCCGCATTGGCATCTTTGGCCAGGATGAGGACGTGACGGCAAAGGCTTTTACAGGCCGGGAGTTTGATGAACTCAGCCCCCCAGCCCAGAGAGACGCCTGCTTGAACGCCCGCTGCTTCGCCAGAGTTGAGCCTTCCCATAAGTCAAAGATCGTGGAGTTTCTTCAGTCCTTCGATGAAATCACAGCCATGGTGAGTGTGTGGACGCAGGTGCCTCCGGTGCTGCAGAGCCCGGTTTCCACAACTAGAATTCTAGTAGTAGCTCACTAGTGTGGAGTTTTTCATTTTGATCTCTGGGCCGTTTCTCTGAAATGCCAGCAGTTCATCAGTAGTTGGCATGTTATAAAATCCTGGAGTATCTAAGACCCAGAAAGACCTTTTAAGCCAGAGGAACTATTTGGTAGTATCCTTGTTAAGGGTACACAATGTTTGCACCTCGCCAGGTATGAGTATATATGATCCCAGCGACTCAGGAGGCTGAAGCAAGAGGATCCAAGTTCAGGACCTATCACGGCAACTTAAGGCCCTAAGCAACTTAACAAGACCCTGTCTCATAAAGGACTGGAAATGTAGCTCAGTGGTGTCTCTGGGTTTAGTCCCCAGTACCAAAAAAAAGCATCTTACACAAATATGCTATTTGGGGGATATAATTGGTCAGTGGTCTGTCACCCAGTATTGGACAGACCCACTGTAAATTAGCTTTGTTAATGACTGGGCTTTCTGTTTTGTTTTGTTTTTTTGCAATGCTGGGAATCAAACCCAGGGCCTTACACATGCTGGGCAGATGCTGTGCCACTAAGGTACATCCCCATCCCTTGCTGGCCTGGAACTTGCCATCTTCCTGTCTTAGTCTCCCAAGTAGCTGAGATTATAGGCCTGTGTATGCCACTATGCCAGGCTTACAACTTCGCTTTTTAAAAACAGTAATTTTCATTTTGAAACAATATTAACAGGTAAGCTCTCCTCCCTCCCCAACAGGTAACTACCATTTTGAAATTGGAATTTAGTAAAAGTGTGAAAAGCAGACATGGGAGTGAACATTTTTTATCTGTGAACAATATTCAGTGTTTTTGCATGTCTTTGAACTTTTTTTTTTTTAGTTGTTGATGGACCTCAATTTAATTTATTTATATGTGGTGCTGAGAATTGAACCCAGTGCCTGACACATGCTAGGCAAATGCTCTACCACTGAGCCACAACCCCAGCCCTGTCTTTGAACTTTATAACAAATCTGTACCTTTTCTTGAATTTTATCCATTTGGACACAATGACTGCCACATAGGTTGTATTTTTGGTTTTGGTGTAAAATATAGAGATAAATTTCAAGTTTCCTTTGTTCCCAAACTCTCTGAGGTCTCTGGTAAAATTTTTTTTTTGTTTGTTTGTTTGTTTGTTTGTTTTGTTTTTGTGGTGCTGGGGATTGAACCCAGGGCCTTGCACTTGCAAGGCAGGCACTTTACCAACTGAGCTACATCCTCAGCCCTGGTAAAAATGTTTGACACCACCTTATAAAACAGGAATTCTATAGCCTTTCACCTAGAAAGACCCACAGATGTCCCCCTGCACCTGATCAGTGCCCTGGAGTGTCACACAGAGGTGTCCCAACTAACCGTGGCTTTCCCTTTCAGACTGGTGACGGAGTGAACGATGCTCCTGCTCTAAAGAAAGCTGAGATTGGCATTGCCATGGGCTCTGGCACTGCAGTGGCTAAAACTGCCTCTGAAATGGTCCTGGCAGATGACAACTTCTCCACCATCGTGGCTGCTGTCGAGGAGGGACGGGCAATTTACAACAACATGAAGCAGTTCATTCGCTACCTCATCTCATCAAATGTGGGGGAGGTTGTCTGGTGCGTTCTGACAGTTCTGCTGTGTTCTCTTATCCACTGCAGAGTTTGGGATGAGCAGTTGCTCCCAGTGTGCTCCCTGCACCGTGGCTGCTTTGGTCTTTGTGCCGGAGTTGGGGACAGGAGGAAGGGAACGGGGATCCCTTGAGGAAGTAGTTCAACTTCAGGCCTTATGAGGGGGTGTCTGCAGCTGCCCGTATGTGCAGAGAATTCTGTAGTGCAGAAACAGGTCTGAATTAACCAGATAAAGTCCCAAAAATTCTTGTCCCTCTAAAAGTTACCTTTAATTCAAAATGGGGTGTCATTGGTATTCTGTGATTGCTAACTTTATCACAGCTGATTCTTGGCTGCTGTCTGTTGTGGGTTGCATGGAGGAACCAAGGGGTGATGGTGCTATTAAAACAGTTCTCCAGAGTCACTGGGGTCTTTGTCTTCTCTTCCTTGGGGACAGTATTTTCCTGACAGCAGCCCTTGGGTTTCCTGAGGCTTTAATTCCTGTCCAGCTGCTCTGGGTCAATCTGGTGACCGATGGCTTGCCTGCCACTGCACTAGGGTTCAACCCTCCCGACCTGGACATCATGAATAAACCACCCCGGAACCCAAAGGAGCCACTCATCAGCGGGTGGCTGTTTTTCCGTTACCTGGCTATTGGCTGTGAGTATAGTTTTTATATTAATTTTTAAACAAAATGTTTATGGGCCAAAATTTTGTAAATTTATTCCTTTAAAGTGTCTTTTTTTTTCCTATGTCCATTAGCAAAAAATGAAAGGAGTCCTCTTTCAGTTCTTAGATAATTAGGGATGAAACTGAATCTCCATTTCCGTAAGAAGAGAAAGGACTGACTGTGTGCACCCCCAGCCACTGGTACACACAGGGACTGTTGTAATGACCTGTAGACCTCATCTTCTGGACCAGGGCTTGGTCTTCTTCCCCAGGTCATAGGTTAGGGAAGCAAGGCCCAGAGAGATGAGGCTACTTCCTTAAGATCCCACAGGAAGATGTTTAGTTTCAATAATGCACTCAAAATCCAAAAGGCTCATGTGCTCCAGAGTGAAAGATTGTCGGCCATTCAGTTCCCTCCAGCCTTGACAGTTGGTCGTGGACCGTGTTCCTGTCCACGGACTCCAGCGGTCACATGGTCCCCTTGGCTTCGTAGAAATGATAGCTGCGTGCTGAACTTTGCTTTGCAGTCTTCCCATCTGGAATACGTTCCCTGGCACCCCGTGTAGCTGTGTCTTTCTTGTGTCCAGCTGCCTTGGTGCTCCGTGTGGTTCTGGGGTTATGATATGTGCACTTGTGCTTTTTGGTTGGTGTTACCATGAGGCTCATCTGAAGTTTCTGTTGTGTTGCTTCCTTGTGATGAGCTCTCTGAATTCATCGCTGCCAAGAGAGTGGCCCCAGAGTGTGCCGGCTGCTCCTCTGACTGTTCCCATGGAAGGGTTCTCCCAGGCCTTTAATGGAACAAATAAGTAACCAACTAGACAGCATCAGATTGCCCAGAAGTTATGGTGTGACCTGGTCCCCCAGAGCTGTGGCTTTGTGAGGACAGTGTGCCTGTGGATTTAGAGCACACACTCGATATTAGAAGGTGCCCTGAGTGCGGAGGTCGGAGGGTTCCTCACAAATTCTGAAGGGAGCAGTGCATAGATCTTCTGTACAATAGACACCCTGTTCTTCCAGAACCCTGTGGTCCAGCTGCTCCGGCTGCGAGCAATTCAGAGAAGCGGCAAGGGCTCCGGTGCCCACGTGCATCCTTGTCTTTCACCTTTGTCCTCGGGATTGGCTGGGCAGCATCACCTGCAGCAAGCAGTGCAGGCTGCAGCCCTGAGTCACAGCATCCTGTTTGTTCCCAGGTTATGTCGGCGCTGCTACCGTGGGTGCTGCTGCGTGGTGGTTCATCGCTGCTGATGGTGGTCCGAGAGTGTCCTTCTACCAGCTGGTATTCAGTCCCCTTTCTTTGTACCTTCCCTGTGAAGTGTTGTGGGCCCTCGGTCTTCCCTGGTTTGTCTGTTGAGTCATCCTGAGGCTCAGAATACATTTATGTTCAAGATGACTCTGGGGGACCAGGGCTTCTCTGGGAGATGGGTAAGCCCACGGCTGTTCTGGCTTTGGCGTGGGATTTGGTGCCTGGACTTTAGAAATTTATTTGGCTGATTGGAATTTGATTGGACTTTGTTGCAGAGTCATTTTCTACAGTGTAAGGAGGACAACCCAGACTTTGAAGGAGTGGATTGTGCGATCTTTGAGTCACCGTACCCAATGACAATGGCTCTGTCTGTTCTAGTCACCATAGAGATGTGTAACGCCCTCAACAGGTTAGTCTTTGCAGCACCGAGGCCAGAGCGCTGACCACTGGGTGCTAGGGCTTGTGTCATGGTCGATGGAGGGTCACAGGAAAGCTCTCCTCTCCCACAGAAAAGAGAACAAGCAGCACTGGTTTAAAAGCCTAAGCTGTCGTCACCTCCAGGAAGTAGTGGGAGTGCTTAGCTGCGTGTTTCAGAGCTTTTCTTTAAAAGGAACAGGAGGCCAAAAATAGCATCAGAACATGAGCCAACACCCACAGGGAGCGAGCTCTCGCCCTTCTGCATTAAGGCAAATGGTATCATCCAATTAGCCAGTGCCCAAAATGGAAACTCTAAATAGCCCAAGCATCCAGGGCAGTGGAGACAGCTATACGCCTGCAGAGATAGGATCTGTGTCCCGAAGCCTAGGTGTAAAATTGGCAGTTTGTCCTACATCTGAATGTTCTCCTCAACTTTGCCACCATAGAAACTCGAGTCCCTAAAATCAGGTCAGTGGCTGATGCCTAGGTAGCAGTCACCTTACTGTGTAGTGTAGTTGGGCGTGGTATCTGGCTGCCACGGACACATACCTTTGCCCCTTTGGTGAGTTCACCTCCCTGCCCTTGTTCTTCAGCTTGTCTGAAAACCAGTCCTTGCTGAGGATGCCCCCTTGGGAGAACATCTGGTTGGTGGGCTCCATCTGCCTGTCCATGTCGCTCCACTTCCTGATCCTCTATGTGGAACCCCTGCCAGTAAGTGATTGTGGGACCCCAGGCTGGGAGCTGGCATCACCTGTCTGGCAAGTTTGAAGTTTGATGAGGCGGCTTTGTCTTAGCTTATCTTCCAGATCACACCGCTGAATCTCACCCAGTGGCTGATGGTGCTGAAAATCTCCTTGCCAGTGATTCTCATGGATGAGACACTCAAGTTTGTGGCCCGCAACTACCTGGAACCTGGTAAAGAGTGTGTGCAACCTGCCACCAAATCCTGCTCGTTCTCGGCATGCACCGATGGGATTTCCTGGCCGTTCGTGCTGCTCATAATGCCCCTGGTGGTCTGGGTCTATAGCACAGACACTAACTTTAGTGATATGTTCTGGTCTTGACTGACAGCTCTACATACAGAAGATGTTTAACTTAATCAATTTTTTATTGTTTAAAGCAACTGTCTATTTCTGCTGAATTTTCACATGAACATATTGTCTGGTGAAGGAGGTTTCATACTCTAGATTTTGTTTTGCTTTTTCTGACTCCAGTGGGGCAAGATTTCCTTTTTTTATACACATAATTAAAGTGTCCATTGACATGTACAGAGAACTAACACTATTTTATGCAAATATTTTTTTGTAGATGAAAAAGCATGTACAGTGTTCTGTTTAATACTCATCCTTGTATAAAAAATAGTTGAGCCAGCAGACATTGTCAGCAAATTAATTGGCAGCAGACTTTAGGAAACGAATGTGTGTTTTTAAAAAAAAAAAACAAAAACAAAAAACAACTAAATAGCATGTATTGTGTTTTTTGCATGATTACCTGGATTTAATTTGATATCACAGTCTAATTTTTATTCATAAGCCAATTTTTCTGCACTGAGCAGAGTCCTGCTACCTCAGTCAGTATTTTTTGGTTTGCCACTTCCCGCACCCTCTCAGCCTCCATTCACACCCGTCCCACCCCGCCCCACCCCACCTGGCTTCTTCTGTAGGGTCTTGAAGGTTCTGTTTACATCAGTCTTCACGAGAGGTATGCCTGTCTCGCTTGTGCAGAAAACATTGTTCCGGATTCAATCAACTGGGTTTATGTCCCTTCACATAGTTTTTAAGGTTATTTATTTAAATGTCTAATGTATTTTATTGTAACAGACATTGTTTTGCCAACGTTGCCTAGATCTCAATGGCACTTCACAATCTAGTTTAAAAAGAGAAAAATAAAACATTTTAAATGGACAGAAAAATAACTGTCTTGTTCTTAACCCTTAAATTGCTCCCCTTGAACTATCAGATTGATAGTCCACCTTTCTCTTAAGTTCTTAGCTCAGAACCTCAGTATAATATGCTTGAGGGGAAGTGGGGTCCTGTTCTGCTGCATAGGTAGTTGGGAATTTTATTTTTTAATGTATAGGCCCAAATCGTCATCTAACATACATTTTACGCAAGTTTCTGCTGGCCTGTTGTACGTAGCCTGGTGTAAGGAATATAAGGGCAAGCGTGTGTGCGTGTGCGTGTTTTGTAAAATCTGTAAATAGCACATGACCAAATGAACATATTGTATAGAACTATTTTTATTTGAATGTGGCACTAACCACCACCATTACTCTGATAAATGTTTGCGCATGTTCAAGATCAGTCTGACCAACAGTGTATGAGTCATTAACAGTCCTAACTGTGGTGTTTTCCTCCAATGCCTTCCAACATCCATCAACTAACGTGAGTATTTTCTTCTGTGGAACTTGGATGCTTTAGCTAAAGGTGACTGCCACCAAGTGAGATAGTCCTCTTGGTGTCTGATGCTAGTGTGCTGCATGACAGCTCCACCTGGCAGGTACGGGAAGTCTCGGCTGCCAGTGGCACAGGAGGCTTGGGTGCAGTACCAGCTGACTACAGGTGCTGCTTGGGACAGGGCTCCCATAAGATGCGGGGAGGGGCCAGGATGGGGGTGTAGCGTCACTCGTAATCCCCGCTGCTCAGGAGGTAAAGGCAGGAGGGTCACAGGTTCCAGGCCAACTTTGGCAACTTAATGAGAAATTGTCTCCGAAAATAAAAATGGGCTGGGGATGTAGCCCAGTGGTAGAAAGGCTCTGGGTTTAATCCCCCATCTCTAGAAATTAAAATTTCAATTAAAATGGAAGAAGGCTTTGGTTCTTTATCAGCTGCAGGAAGTCACCCCAGAACATTGTTGCCTTGTTTGTTAAGCAGAAGGCTAGCAGCACAAAAGTGACTGAAAGAGTGAACCGGGGCATCAGTAGGCTTGTCTTAAATAGGCCACCTTTTTTCGCCTTTCTGGGTCACATCCTTTGTGGCTAAGCTCACCTTCACTCCCAGGGCATGTCCACACCATGAGGGGTGGCTCTACTGGCCCAGCAGGCCTAACCATTAGCCAGAGTGAGGAGGCCTGGTGGCCCCTTCCCCTTCCTGAGACCCTGACTTCTCAGGAAGGTCCTTGGGCTCTTGTCACGGGGGTGGCCAGAGGTGATGCAGATGGAGTGGGAGGTGCGGGTGTTGAGCAGAAGGGGCAGGTTCCCAGGTCCAAGGCTGTGGAAGCAGACCTTGGAAACTAAAGGCACAGTCCCTGTCGGGCAGGCTGCACGGCTTTCAAAGCTGCCTACGGGGAGCTGTGGCTCCCGGGAAGGGAGGCAGCTTTGCCCACCAAGAACGAGACGAGAAAGGTCGAGTGAATGAAGTGCAAGGAGGGCGTCTGAACTGCTGACTGAAACAGGACGTTAGAGTGGCCGGTGGCGCACTGAGTGGTGGCAACCAAGCCAACCAAAGAGTCGGCTTTTCCTGGCCCAGTTCTCGGTGCCGTAGGCTTTACGTTGAGTGGCGTGGCTGCTGCAGGGGACATGCACTTCCCAGCAGCTGTGGTTCCAACTTGAGGCCCAATGCTGTCCTGAGCAGGCCCTTGGGTCCCCAGCAGTGCTGGCCACAGCAGCAAACATTCAAGCATTTCCTCCCACTCAGCCAAACTCAAAGACCAGGGCAGCACCGTGAGCACAGGCACACCCCTTCCCTCCTCAGGCCTCTGCTGGCGCCCAGCCCTGTCTTCACCCAGCACCCTCAAAAAGGGACAGGAGTAAGTGGGTGGCAGAGTCACCTTCAGCCCTGTGCACCTGGTGTCAGGCAGCTCTGGCCCAGGACCTGGCTCTGCATCCCCTCCTGAGCACCAGGGCTGCCAGTGCCGCCTCTTGAGCAGAGCTCTGTCCTGGGCCCGTAGGACAGTGCGGCTCACACGGGCCCAAGTGGGTAGTACCAGTCCATTCCAGAGGGAGCTGCCGAGAGCCAGGGCCCTCCCACAGCCCAGGCACACCGTGTCTGCTGCCAGGCGCCGTGACGAGCTAAAAATCATGACTGTCCTTGCACTTAAGCCACCAAATTTTGTCAAAACCAACAGCCGAAGTCCACACTGAGGGAAGTCTTGGGGCTGCGGCCAGGACACAACAGTGTCCCTTTGGCACTGGGCAGAGCTGGGCCCGTGGGAGGGCGGCGGGTGGGAGCTGGAAGGCCCTGTGCTGCTGCCACATGGCTCACTCCCATCTGCCTCACCTGCATGGCTGACCAAGACCTGTCCTCTGGCCTGTCACTGCTTTCACACCTGAAGTGGTTTAAGTTTCTGCCTCATAGGGTTCATTCTGAGTCCGTGTCCTTCGCTGTGTAGGCAGATGACACAGGGCACTGTCATTGAGCCAGTGCTTTTACATGGGAGCCAGCATGGACAGTGCCTCGGGGACAGTTGATCAGAAAAGCTGTTCTTGACATGCTGAAGATCAGGTTGTCACTGTGGGGCTCTAGGTAGTTCTAACATTTCCTCCTGGAATTTCATGAAGCTGATTTCCTCTCTCTTTCCTTTTCAGCAATACTGGAGTAACCGCTTCCTAAACCATTTTGCAGAACTGTAAGGGTGTTCGGTTGCGTGCATGTGCGTCCTTAGCAACACATCTGCCAGCCCTCTGCATGATTGATGTTGGGAAATGAGAAAAGTAGAAAACGTTCCCAGCTCGTGTGTGATGTGGAGGAAATGTGTATTACCAATGGGGTTTTTAGCTTTTAAATCAAAATAATATAAATGTACAATTTAGCTTATCAGAAAGCCTCTTCAGAGAAGTTTGGTTTCTTTGCTGCCAAGAACAGTGAGGTTCTGAAAACCTTATCCAATAACTTAGGAGCAATCAGCCAAGTCTCCACATTTCTCTGTGCAAAATCTCATTGCTTCTCTAAATGTACAATATTAAATTGTAATGCATGCCTTCAGTTGTAAGTAGCCAGATTTCTCTACAGTGACATTGAAAATGCTACTTTTTAATTGGCCCTGTACAGTTTGCTTATTTATAAACTCGTTAAAAACACTACAGGTATCGAATGGTTAAAATGTAGGCCTCCAGTTCATAACTTCAGTTATTTTTGAGTGTGCAGAAAGCCCACACTGTATTAAATGTAACTTATTTAATGAAATCAGAAGCAGTAGACAGATGTTGGTGCAATACAAATGTTGTGATGCATTTACCTTAATAAAGTGCTAAGCGTCAGCTTACCCCAACGCATGTTTGACTGTAGACTGTAAATAGAGATCAGTTCACTTCTCTCTGTGCTGTAACAGGCATTGCACAGACATGGTTTCAGGTAAATAAATCTATTCTACGATACATGCTCAGTGTGGTACCGTTCTGTAGGAGGGTGGTGGTGGGCAGCCAGGCTTCTGTGGGTACAGGGGCCGGAACGCCTTGGACTGGGCTTGACGGGCAGGTGGGCAGAGTAGAAGGCCTCTTGGGTGAAACATCCCGTGAGAGCCCTGCTCTGGCTCCTTGCTCTCCAGGGCGGACACCTCGCTGGTCAGTGTGGAAGCCCAGCCGGCGTGGCGGCGCGCATCCTGATCCCAGCCACACGGAAGACAGACGAGGCAGCAGGAGGATCCCAAGTGCTGGACCCTGTCTCAGGAAGGGCTGGGGGTGTGGCTGAGTTTGGGGCCCTGGGTTCAATCCCTGGTACCAAGAAAGGGAGAGACTCGAGCGTTCAGCACCTGAAAGAATGTGCAGGCTGGAGCCACCAGAAGAGGCTTTTTTTTTTTTTTTTTTTTTTAGTTGTAGATGGACCTTTCTTTTTATTTATCTATATGTGGTGCTGAGACTCGAACCCAGCGCCTCACACATGCCAGGCAAGCGCCCTGCCACTGGGCCACAGCCTCAGCCCCAGAAGAGGCTTTTGATACTGTTCAAATGCAAAGTGTGAGATACTACAGTCCCTGCTGTGGCCAACAGAGCTGCTGGGATGTATCGGTTTAATGATGAGTGCGTATAGGCTTGGGGTGGGGCTCTTCCCAAATTCCCTTTGATCATTTGAAAAATAGCAGGACCATCCTGGCGGCGCACGTCCCTAACCCCAGCCACTCAGGAGGCCGGGCTTTGAGGCCAAAAACGAGCTGTGGTAGCTCAGGGGTGTAGAATTGCCCAACATACGTGCAGCCCTGGGTTGAATCCCTGGCACTCCCACCCCTGCCAAGAAAAGGACATAAGGACATAAAAAAAATCTCTTACCAGCTGTGCTGATAAAGGAAAACATTTGGTGAAATCTAACATCCAGTCTTTTTTTTGTGGTAGAGGGACCCAGTACCTTTATTTTTATGCGGTGCTGAGGATGGAACCCAACCCAGTGCCTCACACTGCTAGGTGAGCGCTCTGCCCCTGAGCTACAGCCCCAGCCAACTAACATCCATTCCTAAGCGTAAAGCTTGCATCCATGACTCTCGTAACAAAACACTGAAACACTTGGAAATGACACTGATGTCCAGCGCTTAACTGCTGTTCAGAAGATGGCAACGCCGTCGGATCAGAAAGGGGAAATGCCTCAGAATGAATGAAAGGCAGCCAAGGGTCACTGGATAAGTGGGAACACTTGTTCTGGACAAGCTGGGGCCTGGTGCCTCCGGCAGTGGTGGAGGCAGGTCAGCATGGTCTGGAGGACGCTGGCGTGATCCAGCAGGCTTATTGTAAATGGTGAGAGGGGCCGAGGAGGAAAGAAGCGAGCCGCTCTTCAGGAAGCAGGACTGGGTGCTCGCACGCCTCACGACAACAGGCGGTGCCGTGGGTCGTAGGTGAGTTTTGTGAGAGGTCAGTGTGGAAGAAATTCCTGCATTCCTTACACCCCGTGGATTGCAAACGGATCAAAAGGTTTGAAAAATAAAACTACACCCCCAAAAGAGTAGTGAAGTGGCCCATGGGAGAACTTGACTGGTCTGTCGATGTGGAAAGATGTTCTGCTGCACTGGCAAAAATCACGAGGTAGCTGATGCCCGTCAATTGAAAAATTAAGTCTGCTGGTACCAAGGCCGTGGCAGCCTCCCTAGGTGGCTGCTGGGAGTGTGACCAGTGACAGCCACTGAGAAAACACCAGGTCCTGGGGAAACCCACAGATGCTCTCAGCTTGCAGCACAGCAGGGCCACACCACAGCGTTTGCAGAAGGGGTAAAACTTCAGCGATTGGCAGGAGGAGGAAGACGTAAATAAATGGGTGCTCTCGAGTCTTCCTTGACCACTGTGAAGATGGATCAGCTCACCCAGTGCAGGGGCCATGCTTGCAATCCCAGTGACTGCGGAGGCTCAGGCAGGAGGATGGCCAGTTTGAGGCCAGCCTCAGCAACTTAAGAAGGCCCTCAGCGACTTAGACCTTGCCTAAAAATGAAGTGGAAGGAGGAAGTGGCTCCATGGTGAAGTGCCTGCGCTCAGGCCCAGACCTGGGTGGCAGGGGTCGACCCGTGTGTGTCTGCAGGGTGGAAGGCACGTGGGCTTTCTTGGGTGGCTGGAAGGGCAGCGGCCAGTTCTGGATTGCTGACACCATTCCCCCGTGAGAAGTCAATTCCAGGGGCGACACACGCGAGCCCTGAGAAGGCTGCAGCGCCAAAGGGACATGGAGCCCACCGAGGAGGCTCCAGAGAGCCCAAGCTGGAACAGTCGTCCTGAGCACGACCGGAGGGTGACACCGGGGAGGACAAAGGGGAAGAGGGGGCGGCCAGGCCCTCCTGGTTCCTCTGCTGCTCCGCCCTGCAGCGTGGGCCGCGCACAGTGACTTCCTCCCAGAAAGTGCAGTGTGGACAGGGGAAGCGACTTCACGGCGGGGCCACAGCGGGCAGTGCCCAGCCAGGCCGGCAGGGCTAGGAACATGCATGGACGTGTCTAGACCCCGAGCAGATGCCCTTGATCTGGGTGGCGCTGCCCCTCTGTGGTCTCCCTGCCCATCATGACCTCAGTCTAGCCACCAGAAAACTGCTGACAACCCCAAGACGGCCAAGGTCATCACAACGGGGAGTGGGAGACGTCCAGTCGCCAAAACCCAACCCGTGACAGTGACACGGCCTGAGTGGCCTCCCAAAGCAGCAAGTGAAGGGCCAGGTATCCCGAGGGACGTGGGCCACCCAGGTGAGGTCCCCGTGGTTTCTCCCTCCTGGTCGAGAGCAGCCTTCCAGGGCAGCAGTGTCCCTCAGGGGCCGCGAAGGAAAGGGCCAGCACGCCCAGACACGCCACCTGAGACGGGGGCCCGACCTGGGTCTGGGAACCACTCTGAGCCCGGAGTCAGGCAAGAGAAGGCCCCGGATCCGACGGGCCTAAGGAAGCAGGGTGGGGACCTGGGGGGCCGTCACAGGGCCTGCCACCAGCCCCAGCTGCAGGAGCTCCGGGCTCACGTCCAACCCGAAGCCCGCAGGCGCATTCCCTGGGTAGAGCGGCAGCTGGTGAGGCTGTCCTCTCTGGAGGCGCGAGGGAGGCCGCAGTGGGGCCACACAGCCAGGGCCTGGTGGCAGCCCAGCCAGGCCCGCCCTTTGGGAAGGTCCAAGAAGCGCGCCCACTCTGCCTCCGAGGGCCCTGTGGGAATTTGCCCAAAGAAGGGAAAAGATATAAGCACGGAGAGGTCACCAGAGGGTTGTTTACAGAGAGGGGCGTGGGAAGATTTACGTGGCCGCGAGACCTGCGTCAAGATGACGCTGCCCTGGCCAGACTGTCTGGCGGCCTCCAGCCCAGCAAGCTGAGGAAGGGCCGCGGGAACCAGCGAGGTGTGCCGAGTGCCCCTTCCCTGCAATGGCGTTCACGGCCAGGGAGTCGCTTTCTTGCTACCGTGACCAGATGCCTGGGGAGAGCGACTAGAAGTCTCTGGGCTGAGAGTTTTCAGAGATTCCGTCCCCAGTTAGCCACCTCCACTGCTGTGGCCCAGGGAGAGGCTGAGCATCATGGCGGGAAGTGGGGCCAGGAAAGCCGCTCAGCCAGGGCAGCCGGGAAGGAGGAAGGTCATGGGGGAGAGGGACAGCCAGGAGCCAGGGCTCCACGGCTGGCCTCCCTCAGCATAGCCCTGCCCGTCACCGTCAGCGGATCAGTTCTGACCAGGGCACAGCTGTCACCACGTCCCCTCTGAACGTGGCTGCGTCGGGGACACCCCGTGTCCAAATCCAGCAGCTCCAGGGCCAGACCCTGCACAGATGCAGAGCCAGCGGCCCCCAGCTTGTTCCCCAGCTGAGCGGAGGTAGGACAGCGGCGGAGCACCGCTGTGGGAGCCCAGCACACGGAGGCAGGAGGCAGACCGGCGTTGGCACCCCACCTGCCCCTGGGGAGCGTCACACACACCAGGACACAGGAATGTCCCAGCAAGGAACATCATGCCAAAATCCATGCCCAACAGCACAGCCCGTGACAATCACAAGCCAGACTGCAAACAAGGGTCTGGCAGTAGCAGAAGGGCTCCGTTGTCCCACCCATAGGATGAGACCCCTGTGGCGATGTCACTACAAATAAAGAAGGGCACCTGGCCTCGCGGTCTGGGAGCTGGCCTTGATGCAGAAGGACGCAGGCTGGGAGCAGACGAGTCTAGCTCCTGTCATGGCCTCAACTCGCTAACCGCGTGTTGCTGATTGAACATGTTACGAACCTGCTGCATCTCACGACAGCTCGGTGTGCTAATGGGTGATCTGGGTGGTGAGATCGTACTGGGGATTGAACCCAGGGGCACTTAACACCAAACTGAGCCACATCCCCAGTCCTTTTATTTTGAAACAGGGTCTCACTCAATTTTGAGGCTGGCCTCAAACTTGCAATCCTCCTGATTCAGCCTCCCAAGTTGCTGGAATTACAGGTGTGCACTACCATACCCAGCCAATTTCTACCCTTTTTAAGGCTGAATAATATTCCACCGTCTGCTGCCACACTGTGCTTACTCATATGCACTCATTGGCAGACACTTGGCAGCTCCCACCTTTTGGCTACTGTGAATAGTGCTGCTATGACCTGGGCTAGACAAGTATCTGTTTGAGCTCTTGCTTCCATTCTGTTGGGTGTTCACTCAGGACAGTTGGATCAGATGGTCTGTTTAAATTTATGGACCCTCAGACTTCTCAGGGGTCACACCACCGAAGGTTCCACCACCAATGCTGTTATAATAGTTATAATGTGCTGCTATTTTAAGTTTCTCTTTCTGTGGATTCACCCCAGGCCTCATGCATGCTGAGTACATGCCCGACCACTGAACTTAGCCTCATGTTTTCTTTTAATGGTTGCTAAGAAACCAGACCTGTGGGCTCCGACTTATTCCTAGCACTGTGGTGCTGTGACTTGTGAAGCAGCGGCATGCTCTGTTCTGCCAAAGCGACAGCTTCTCTAACGGCCTGGGAAACCCCACGCCCTGGTTGGTGAGGACCCAGGTGAACCCAGGGCAGGTCTGCAGAGCTTGCTCAGGCCTGGAGACCCCTAGATGACAGAAGCCAGCCCTTTGTGCCCCCAGAGGTGGCAGTTGAGGCCCCACCTGCTGCCCTGGGGCAGGGAGGCTCCTGTGGGAAGCGGAAACCCTGAGTCAGGCACTTACCTCAACAGCCTTCCCAGTGCCAGGCACTCCAGGTGACCTTGCGCCGACCGCTTCCCCAGAGGCTGCAGCGAGGTGCATGTCCAGTCTGGCCTCGTGGCCTGTTGTCAGTGGACAGTGCAGCCCCTGCTCCACAAGCCTGCACACAGAAGAGCTGGTCACGGACATAGCTGGCAGCAAGCTCTGGGGAGTGGCTCCCCAGGCCTGGGCCTGTCTCAGGTGAGCCGAGCAGGCTGTGAAGCCACAGGTAGGGCATGTGGAGGCCAGTTACTCCCACCACGGCTGGAGGCAAGGGTAGAGCCCCTGGGCGTGGCTTCTGGACCCTGGAGCGCCCTTTCCCAGGTGTCTTAACTTCTGGTCCAGGGAAGCCCTGCAGAGAATAGGAAGTCAGGGTGGGCAGTGACTCGTGATGCGAGTTCTGGGCCCCTGGGCCCTACCTGCACCTACACTGAGGTTTGCTGCTGGCCTGACCATCTGCATCCCTGAGAAGCTTGCTAGTTCAAGGACTACAGGTTTGGGCAGAAATCGGCCTCAGTCTGAGAACTTAGAAGCAGGGGTGACTCCTCACTGGTCCTGTGAGCAGGGACCAAGCCTGCCGGATCCTTGAACCCAGCAGGGTTCAGAAGCGAAGGAGCCCTGATGAAGGGCAGGGAGCACCCTGGGCTGCCTCTGTGCTTAGCTGAGACATCCAGAAAGAAGTGCAGGTCGGCTTTAGAGATCCCACCAGCCCAATACTAGGTACCTGGGGGCTGGGGGAGCCCCCCCAATGGTGTTGGGGGAGCCCTACTAATCCTCTCCCAAGTTCATTGCCGCCTCAACCAGGAAGCAAACAAGGAAGCCCAGGCTGCGCAGCTAAATGCCTGATGGCTTGGTGGCCTGAGCTCCAAGTGAGAACCAGACTCCAGGAGCCCAGCATGGCCTCAGTGCAATCTGAAGGGCCGGGAGACGACAGGACACAGACACCTCACATGGCTGTGGGAAACTCACACACAAGGTTCCCGGGGTGACTATGGTACTTGGGGGAAGTCTCCACTTAGGCGACTTGATTTCCCAGCAAGTGGCTCAATGTGACAGTCGTGGGGCTGGGCTCCTGGCCCTTGAAATTGTTTTGAGAACGCTGAGTGACAGAGCCACGCTCACTCCCCACCCTCCCCTCCGTCCTGGCAATTGAATCCAGGGGTGTTCTACCACAGAGCTGCACCCCTACATCTTTTTGAGACAGGATCTTGCCAAGTTGCCCAGGCTGACCTTGAACTTGGGGTCCTCCTGCCTCAGTCTCTCAAGATCACAGTCATGCAACCGCTGTTATGCATCTGGAGTGTGTTCGAAGGCCAGCAGCCTTGGGGCCTCCTCCCACCTGGCCAGCAACCCAACGCTGGAGCTAGGAGACCTGGGGAATCCAGTCTGGTGCTGCTGGGATAGAGGCCTGCAGTGGCCAGGTCACAAGGGTCAGGGGTTCCTGGCAGAGCTGAGAGACAGGAGGAGGAAGGGGAGGCTGGGCGCAGGCCACAGGACACATCCAGATCCTGCAGGAACGTTAGTGACACATAGCCCTGGGCCTGGGAGACAGAGCTGGGCTTCCTCCGGTCAGAACGGCGGAGGATGCGCTGTTGCTCTCAAAGCCCTGAGGGGGTCACAACTAGGCACCAGGGACAGCACCAAGGTCTCGGGCAGCATCTGTCCCTGGCAGTGCACTTACATGGCTCAGGTCCAGCGGGCCTCAAGCCACCTAATGAAAGACACTCAAACTCACTCTGCCGTCTCTAAGCTGCAGCTGTCAGATGCTCTGAATGCCTAAACTACTGTCCACTTAACAGTGTTTTTAAACTTTTCACTTATATCCAATTCACATTTTAGTCAGGTATGGTGGCAAACACCTAAAATCCCAGCAATTCCAGCAATGAGAGGCTGAGGCAGGAGGATTTGTAAATTTGAGGTCAACCTCAGCAGTTTAGAAAAACACTCAGCAACTTAGCAAAATCAAGTGGGGGGGGGGGGGGGGGGGATATAGCTCAGTAGAGTTCCCTTGGGTTTAATCCCCAGTTTAGATAAACTTTATTTTCTTCTAGTACTGGGGATTGAACACTGCCTCTGGTTACTTTTTAAAAAATACTCTGAGACACGGTCTAAGTTGCCCACGCTGGCCTTGAACTTGAGATCCTCCTGCCTCAGCTTTCCAAGTCTCGGAAATCAGAGGCATGTACCACCATAATTTTGTTTTAATGAGAACCTGGGGTTAGCAGTGTGACATCTCCCCAGGGCCCCAGTGCAGGAGCCAGGCTGGCTGTGTGAAATCTGGCCGAAGGCTCCCGGCCCAGGAAAATTACCAGCCGAAAATGCAAACAGATGAACCAGCTGAGTTCACTTAAGTTTCCAACCCTCCTGGCTCCCAATACCAGGGCTAGGAAGGGATCAGCGCATTCTGATTAAGAGGCCTAAAGAGGAAGAGCCTACAAAAGGGCTTCCGTTCCAACCACCCCAACACCATGACTGTACAAACCAGTTTTATTTCCCCACCGCCTGGGAGGCACCTGGGCGCCCTGGTCGCACCTGCCTTTCAGACTGGCCCAGGTTGAGGTAAGGTGCCAGTTCAGCACATAGGAAAGCTGTTCTGAAAATAGCAACTGTCAGCTGAAGGCATCGCCATCACTGCAGAAAGAAGCAAGTCGCCAGGGGAGCACAGACAGCCCAGAACAATGACTTCTGGGAACAGGAAACCGCCTCTGGTAGGGTCAGACCATGTACTTGTCCTTGACTCCTTCAAATCCATCCACGTCACAGACAAAATTTTCTTCCAGCTTTTGGATTCAGCAATTAGTTACATCAAAAGCCCTCTGCCTGAAGCCCCTGCTTCTGTGGGCCGAAGGGCACCCCGTGGTCCTCAGGTGGAGCAACATGGGAGGCTGGCCAGCCCCAGTGTCAAAATGAAGTCCCGACTAGAAATCGGGAATGCGGGGCAGGAAGCCCGGCCACAAGCGCACCGGCACCGTCTCCCCGAGAGCCGCTCCTCCAGCGCCTACAGTCCAGGGAAGCGCTCCAAGCCGCAGCCCTCACTGCATGCCGAACCACTGCTCCTGGTCGGCCCACTGGGCCGCCTCGCTGTCGCTGCCCTCCAGGTCCCCTTCTTCCCCGCTCCCTTCCATGTCGTCCACGTCCTCCTCCTGAGTGGCATCCGTGGGGCTCTCCTCCTTCTCCATCTTCTGCATCCCCTCTAGAGACTTCTGGTCATTGGGGTCCAAACTAGGGGACAAGAAACAGAGGAGAGGCCTGAGTCCCTGCCCCTTCCTGCTCCTCAGTACCTTCCCGCAGAGGCCGAGGGCCTACCTGAGCGCTATGCTATACTGGTCCATGGCTTCCTGGTATTCATTGACAGCTACCAGGAAATCTCCCAGGATCCGGTGTAGGACACAGTCGCTCTGATTAGCCAGGGCATTCCTCAGCAAAGCAATCCCATCTTCGTACTTCTGTTCTCTGCCTAAAAAGAGAGAGCCTCATTGTTTTCAACAAAATTTTGAAAATATATTTTCAGCTCAACTCTATTCACAGAACCACAACAATCACAATCTGACAACTTCTTTGCAGTCATCCTCGGGAGAATAACAGTGACACAAAGTGAGTACAAATGCACCTGAATTCCTGTTTCATTAGGAAATTTATGACTTGGGTTCTGATTTTTCAAATGGACTCTTGACCTTAATCCAAATAAAAAACCAAATTGCACTTTATTTGCCAGATTAGCCCAAATCCAGGCGTTCATCATAAATCAGGACATAAGGTGCATCCCCATCTCTCATCATGTGATGCCTTACTGCTATCCCAGGACTCTGCTGGCAAGAAGGACATCATCAGAGATGGCCCCCCTGACCCTGGGCCAGAATCATGAACCAAAATAAACCTCTTCATTAAAAACAAACAAGCAAACAAAAAACAAGACAAAAAAAATACAAGGCTAAAATGGGAGTTGTAAGACAATCCAGATAGCTCAAAAACAATTCAAACTGGCTAAAACCAGTTAGTTATATTTAGCCCAAATTAGTTCGGGACAACTAAAACCAGATAAAAGCAAGATGAACAGGTACTAATCAATTTAGCCTATTCAAGTCAATCCAATCAAGTCTATGCCAGCTACATTTGGTTGGGTGCTAAATAGAAATCAATTCAGGGAGGTTCAGACCTGCTGCAAAAGGCACACACACTTGTCTGGTCATCTGTAACCAGCTGGCACTGGAGAGTCCAACTGACATTTGGTTCTATAAAAATGAATGTTGAACTGGGCAAAATAGAAGACAACTTACTAAGGAGTTCTGCCTTTTTCACCACAGCTTTAATGTAATCCGGCCTTTGGGTCAGGGCTTTATCTAACAAAGTTTTGGCTTTCTCCTGTGTCACTGGGTCTTCTAGACAAACGGTGGCTAAAAGGGTAAGGGTCTGTGCATTTGCGCCTAGAGTTTTGTAAACATTGTTAGCCATTACCATTGCTTCTCGAATACTGTTAGAGGCTAAGTAACATTCGATGAGACCTGAAAAAATAAACACACAAAGAAGTTCAGTCACATTACCATTCCCGGTCACGCTTCCACTCTGACAGCAATCCAAATGGCAACCCTTCCAAGTTTTAGACAAAGGGCCGGCCAGGGGAAACTGTGAGGTGAGACAGACTGGAGGAGGATGTGCTGATGGAATTGCTAAGGAGCGCTCTACCCAAGAGCGCTCGACAGGAGAGAAAAAGCCTGTCCTGCCAACACACCTTCAGTGAAAGAAACAAGCATGCATAGGAACCTGCAGCTGTGGGCAGAACGTCTGAACCTGAAGAATAAACGTGACACTAACCATCACTCTGTTGTATGGCCAGGAGGTTAAAGTAGGGAAAGATGATGTTTCCAATGAAACTCAAGGTTTTATTGCCTTAAGCCATTATTCCCTGGCTGTGTTGAGTCACCTGTAGACCTATATTTAAGGGGCAGGGTAAAAAGTGAATGTCCGATTTTATCAACTAAAGGACCAACTCCTAACAAGCCACATGAGCAGAAAGGACTTGCAACATAGAAGTCATCTCCAATGGCACTTGCCGAGGGCCTTCTTACTCTAGGGGGAAAGCACTTGATCAGATGGATCCAATATACTAAGATTGGCAGCTCCCATCTCCACACCCACAGCGAGATGCCCTATGGAGCCACTTCAAGAAAAGTCAACTCTTTGTGCCAAGAAGTTGAGAATAGGGGAAGAAATTTCTGGCACAAAGCACTCATCAAAACAGAAAAACAGCTTAAACCCCAAACCCACACAATCGCTGGCAGATTTTTCTCCACATACTCCTCCACCCTAGCAGCATTTATATCATTCGTGCACACTCTTCCACACACTATGGTTACTTAACCAGAAATTACCTAACTCTAAAGGGCAACATGTTAGGTTCAAAATACAGTTGTTTGCAACTACTTATTGAATATTGGAACTTCAGAAGGAAACGGAAACAGCCAGGTCTAGTAGTACATGCCTGTAAATCCCAACTACTCAGGAGGTTGAGGCTGGAGGATTACAAGTTGGAGGTAGCCTGAGCAACCTAGGAAGACCCTATCTCAAAATAAAAATAAAAATGGCTGGGAATGTAGCTCAGGGGTAGAGCACTAGCCTAGAATGCTTGAGAGGCCCTTGATTCAATCCCCGGCCCTGGCAGGTCAGGGAGAATGCACTTTACTAACCAAGGGCATCCGCCAGCAAAGGAAGAAAGCTCCACTGGAAATGGCCAGAGGGCATAACCAGAGTCACCAGATCAAATCTCCAAATAGCAGCCTGAGAAGCTTCAATGGCCATCTGGGGAACATCCGCTGCCCCCAGATGCTCTAACCATCTCTACCCAGGCACTAGGGTACTGGGGTAATCCAAAGGCATTCCTATACTCTAGCAAAACAGGTTAGCTGCAGAATGGAGCTGGTGTGACCAATGCAGCTTAGAGGCTAGGGAAGTTAGTTTCCAGTTCAAGAATTTAATCTGAAACCAGAGGCTTGGTTTTTTGCAGTTTTTTTTTAAGAACAAAGACAACTTCCTTTCCCCCAACACATTTACAATAGGCAGAGCTCTCTGGCTATATAAGCAGACTTGTTCTTTCCCCCAACTTCCAAATTTTGCTTCTCAAATTTGAACTCATCTTCCTGTTAAGATCAAATCACTCCTAGATTCCTAGGTTTATTTTTAAATTCTTATAAAAATATGTTTTAGAGGAACTGCATCTTGTAAGATCTATTTTAACATCTGTGACTGAGTCACCAAATGTTGCTGAGGCTGGCACAGCTCCTTTGAGCTCTTAGGGTCAGTTCACATGAACTTAAAATATTATATAACAACAACGAAAAAGCTGGACCCCCATCATGCCCACTCTAGAGGTCACAATGGACAACTAGTTCCCACAGCTAACACTGTCTCACAGGTACGGCATTACTATATGAGTAACATCTGTGGCCCAAAGTAAGATGACTATGAAAAGAATAAAGACATTACCAAGCAATTTAGCACAGGGCCTGGCACAGAGATTCTTATTAATGACTGAGCTACATCTGAAGGGGGAAAGAAGGACAAAACCTATCCCAAGTATCCCCTGGCCAAAAACCAGAGAGTGAGAGAGTGAGAGAGAGAGATGGATGCATTCTAGAGAATACAGGGTGGAAAATCCAGTGAAATCTCTAAATTAAAGTAGAAATGCCTAGTGCAGTGATTCCCAAACCTGTCTGCACACTGGCACCACCTGGGACCTTCAAAAAATACCAAGGGCTAACTCCCTGCCCCATATTCTCCTCTATGCTGGAGTGACCTGGCAGCCTCATTTTAAAAGATCCCCCAGATGACTCTAACACATGAGAGTTTGAAACTGTAGGCCTGATGAGACCTTCCACCTGAGTGCAGCTGCCATGCCTTCAGATCCCTACTAATCATTTGCGATCTTACCTTCATAACAATCTAAGCGACAAGGTGCGAGTCTTATGGCCTCCCGAAAATGGATTATTGCTTCCTGGACTCTGCCCATGTTCCTAAGTGCTGCTCCTTTAAGTAACAAAGCTTGCACACTATTACTGTTCAGCTGAATGGCCTTGGCTCCCAAGTAGAGGGCACGGGAGTAGCGTTTGCTATAGAAGCTATGACACCTGGAAGAAAAACCACCAGAAGTTATCTGAGAGGGACCATAAAAGTTTCATGCACAAATCAAAAGGAAGGTCCTATATATGATCGTCATTATAAACCACACTTAAAACTATAACCTATGATGTTAGTAAAAAAGCAGTCACACACACATGTGCACACGCATGTACACGCACACACACACACACAATATAAATATATATACGTATATACATATTTGTTTTTAAGGGGGAAAGCCTGACAAGGAAGGGGGAAATATGGAAAAGAACCTGATTATCTGGATATACGTTACAAGCTGAGACACAGTCAGAGACTCTGTAAAGCCAGGTAAACAGCAATGAAGATTTTATTGACTTTACTGCGGGGAGCAGTGCTGGGGATTGAACCCAGGGCCTCACAATTGCTAGAGAAGCACTCTACCACTGAGCCACATTCCCAGCCTTGAGGTAAATAACAGAGGAGCTTGCCCTGAGTGAGGCCCAGTGCTAAACACAATGCAAAGTAGGGGTTATCTGCCCACCCTCCAACTGAGAAAAAAGACCCAGAGAGGTGAATATGCATCCAAAATCACACGTCAGGGATGAAGCTCAGTGGTAGAGAACTGCCTAGCACACCAAAGACCTACGTTCAACCCTGTATCACAAAACAAAGTCGAATGTCATGATCTGATCCAGGTCTGATTACCTCCCTTCTCTTTTTTTGGTGTTCCTGGGGATCAAATCCAGGACCTTGTATGTGCTAACCAAACACTACCACTGAGCTATACCACCAGCCCTTTCTATTTTTTATTTTGAGACAGGGTCTCACTAAGTTCCTCAGGCTGGCCTTGAACTTGGAATTCTCCTGCCTCAGCTTCTCAAGTCCCCAGGATTATCAGACATGTGTCACTGTGCACAGCCTGATTACCACTTAAACCAGTACTTTCAATCTATATTCTTTTTAGGAAAACCCACAATTTCTTAAAGAATCTACTGAAAAACAGGGAGAAAAGGAATGTACAAACATACCCAGAGACCACCCAGGGTTCTGCATGCTGATCAGAAATATTGAAAAGGCGGCAACCAAGGTTCTCCACATCCTCTAGCCGCCCTTCTCGTGCCAGGAGGTAGCCATATACATCCATCCCTAAAAGGAAGGACAGGACAAGAAGAGGCCCTTTAATCAAAGGAGTCCTTAAAAAGGAGTGGGACCCAACAAGCAGACCCACACTGAGGTTCCAGCTGCTGCAGGGTCTGAGCTCTTTCCATCATCATGGACTCCTCCACCAATATCACTTCCCTGCAAAATGACTATTAAAAAGGAAAACCCATCCAAAGTAAAAAAGGCAAAGCAGAATGATCTACCCCACAATTTGAAAGCCTGTTATTTTCAGGAACTGTTTGTCCCTATTTCTGTGGTGTGATATACAGTTCTCCTAATGCATAACCAGAAAGGGCCCAAAAAGGCATCAAATAAGTCCTATCTCCCAAGAGCTCTGAGCAGTCAGGAACACACACTATGCTGAAGAAGTCAGTCTCACAAAAAATTGGCCTACTCCAGAAAAAACCTGTAGTTCACTCTGGAATGCAGTCATTGAAGATCACCACCTTTCCTTACTCCCATCAGGCCTGCTCCTCTCACCCCACCCCACTCTCACACACAGTCTACAAAAAGGGCCCAGGCTTGCTGTCACCCATCTCTTGCCACCATTCTCCTGCATTCCTTGCTATCCCTTCAGATTCCCATAAAATTGCCTTTCAAGTCAAAATCACAGCAACACTTCTGCTGGCCTAAAATCTTGGGTCCAAGCTTCCAACTCTAAGCTGCCAACTACTCCCAAACGAGTTGTTCTACAACACCATTTCATCATGGCACAGGCAGTTTAGAGAATGGGAATAAAAACCAGGCAGGAGGAAGGCTTACACAGATTCATCTTTTATATCCATTCCTTCATCTGCATGCTTGTGAAAATCCCCTCCCTGATCAGTCATGCTCTTGATTTAACGTTTGCCCAATTGGCCAGGCACAGTGGCACATGCCTGAAATCCCAGCTGCTTGGGAGGCTAAGGGAGGAGGATCACAAGTTCAAAGACAGCCTCAGCAACTTAACAAGAGACTGTCTCAAGAAAAAAGTGGCCAGGCAGGGTGTGTAGCAGTTGGAGGGGAACTAGGGATGCAGCTCAGTGGTAAAGCACCCCTGGAATCAATTCCCAGAACCAAAGAGAAAGAAAGAAAGAAAGAAAAAAAAAAGAGTCTATAAGACTATTCATTGTTACAAGGCATATTTTCCTGATGGCCTTTTTGGGTCTTTTACAAACAGATGTCAGCCTACCTATCTGATCTCATTTCTCACTGCTCCTGAGCACTCACTGCTCACTTGCTCCCGGTCACCCAACAGCCAGCCTTTCAAAGTCCCAATGCCTTCATCCTTCAGCTGCAATCTGCTTTCAGATCAATGTCTTTTCTACTGTCTGCTCCTAATCCTTTTCTTCAGATCTGTTCCCTTACTCCCTTTTAATTATGCTAAGGAAACAGTACAACAAAATTCCCTAAAAGGATATTATGGTTCTGGGGATGCCATCCAAATCAGGCACATCATAAATTTATAATTCATAAGGAAGGACTATGACCTTCTCCAAAAGAAGAAGAAAAAAAAGCCAAATAATGTCCGTGAGAAGACAGCACTTGATTTCAAGCAAAAACAACTGCTTAAATGTTAAGAGACATGCCAGGCACTTTGGAAAAAAAAAAAAAAAAAAGAAGAAAGAAAGTGAAAGACCACTGTAATAAGCCTTAAAAAACATCCCTGAACAACAGTACCAGTTCATACCACATTTCGTGCCTGTCTTCTCTGATGTGTCCCTCTACAGACACTCTCACCTTGCCCCAAGAATCACTCACCTTTTATCAGGTAAGGATCCAACATCTGTGCCTGTTCAAACTTGAGGACAGAATTTTTATTGTCTCCAGCTCTGAAGTACAGATCTGCCAAGCTTCCAAGTAGGTCCACATTATCTCGCAATAAGGACTTTTTCTCTAGTGAGCTTAAAAGATATTAAACACCGTATCTTAAAATTAAATCCTTAATTGCTACATCAGGGGAACTGGCATAAAGACACTATTTTCTGCATGCATGAAAGTTTTCATAATAAAAGACTTTAAAAATGAACTATGAGGGCTGGGGAGATAGCTCAGTTGGTAGAGTGCTTGCCTTGCAAGCACAAGGCCCTGGGTTCAATCCCCAGCACCGCAAAAAAAAAAAAAAAAAATGAACTATGCACACTAGATTTGATTTTAAAAAATGTTATATAGGACAGTGAATATACACAATAAAGCAGACACTACTCACTACCTAGAAAGAAATTTCTTGTAGTTTTTCAGAGGACAACATACACCACATGGTGCTGAATGTAATGTCATTCACAAGCTACTTATTACTCAACTGGATGACTCTGCATAACACAAAATTCCAGTCTCTTGTCCTTGAATTATATCCAAATAGAAAGAAAAGCACAGTTCAAAGGAGGCAATCTAGATTAGGTGCTGCAATAAACTATGCTTCCAGGGAGGCCAGAAAGGTTTTCTCCTAGGTTTGAACATGACACAAATGGCAGTTTGCTCTTTACCTTTGCACATACAGAGCTGAACTCAGTCCAACTTTACATTTTTACAGGTTTCCAAGAGAGATTATTTTATTTCCAACCATTCAGTACATTAACAGATGAAGAACGCCCAAGGACAGCTGGCCACAACATCAAAAAATAAGCATCTCATTTTTGTTTTGCTAAATGAAACACATCAAACTTCCAGATGAGGACAGGGCCTCATGCAGTGAATGAATGTTGTGGCACTTACCAGATGGTATTGATTGCTCTTGAGTTGTCACCAGTGTGCACAAAAGCATATGCTTTGATCCACACAGAGAGCCAGTCCAAATTAGGCACAGTCTGGATCACATTCATAGTCATTGATGCCACCTCTGCACCTTTTACAGAAAGGGACAACAAACCTAACCCAATAGAAAGCAGGAAAAAGGTAGTGAGGCACTGCACTCTTCCACAGAGCAAGAAACAGACTACCCCTTCCTCGGCTACACGGCATCCCCTTCCCTATCTAATAAGTACACACAAGACAGGGGCTGGGGGTGTAATTCAGTGGTAGAGTGCTTGCCCAGCACATGTGAGGTCCTAGGTTAGAGCTCCAGCACTAGAAACAAAACAACAACAACAAATAGATACATATGACAGAAAGATAGTAATTTATTTATTGTCGGTGCTGGGCTCACACCCAAGGTCTTGAGCATGCTAAGCATGTGCTCTACAATTGAGCTACATCCCTAGCCCTGAAAAACTGTTCAGTATTTCTTGGTTAAAGCAGGGCATGGTGAAACACATCTGTAATCCCAGGAACTTGGGAGGCTGAGATAGGAGAAAAGCAAGCTTGAGAGCAGCCTCAGGAACTCAGTGAGGTCCTATCTCAAAAAAAAAAAAAAAAAAAAAGAGGGGGGTGGGCCTGGGATTATAGCTCAGTGGTTCAGCAGCCCTGGATTCAAACCCCCATATCAAAAAGAAAAAAAAAATTTTTTTCTTGATTGAAAATGTGACGATGCAGGGAATTTTTTTGAAAACTCTATTCTGCCAGGCACAGAGGCTCATACCTGCTCCCACTGACTAGGGAGGCTGACTCAGGAGGACTGTAAGTTATTGCAAGCCTCCCAAGCCTAAGTGAGATAGTGAGACCCTGTCTTAAAAAATAAAAAATGGACAGGGGATATAGGTCAGTGGTAAAGTGGCACCGAGTTCAACCCCAGTATCGTTAAAAAACAAAAACAAAAATTATTCTGATGTATAACCATGATTGAGAACTACTATCTTTGAAAGTTGATATTCCAGGAAAACAGATAGAAAATTATCTGTACCTAGAATGGCATCAAGAGCTAATGGGCACTGCCGCAGTACTTCCTTGTAGCTGGTGACTGAAGGGCGCTCCTGACCAGCCTTCTTGTACAGGTTTGCCAGCATCATGTTTATCTGTATAAACAAAAATAAAGAAGAGTAAGATAAACTTATCTGCAAATAAAATATCTCACCATCTGATTTTTATTTATTTTGTATTTATGTGGTGCTAAGGATCAAATCCAGTGCCTCACACATGCTAGGCAAGTGGTCCACCACTGAGCTACAACCCCAGCCCCTCACCATCTGATTTTTATTAATAGTTACTACTCTACTTTTTACTGGAAAATCTACCCATAGCTCTGTACAAATAAAGAACAATCCCATTCTTCAAAGCAAAGAAGAAATTATATTACTATGCTTGCTTTTCCTAAATCCTCCCATTCCTAAAAGGAAAGTCACATTACCCTTTCACTTACCTAACTAAAACGTCCAGTAATATCTGGACCAAAGATGCTGCCTCTGGAAACAGGAATGACATTCATTTGAGAAATTCCAGAATTCTAGTTACCTTAATTCTTTCTTGATCTTAAGACAGTGAACTACTCAAGAAGTGCTTACATTCAAATATTTTAAATTCAATTAATACTGAGGCATAAGAAAACAAGGAACTCTTGACAAAACTAGTTAAAAAGCATCAGGTATTTTTCCCCAAAGCGAAATGACAGATACAGAGGTAAAATACTTAGCTTCTTTTTGACAATTACACTAATGACTAGAATCTGGCCTTTCTAACAAAGCTTTGACCTATAAGTACTGTCTGACTTGCCAAAGTCATGTTACAAAACTCCGATTCAAACTGACCTCTAGAAATGACAATGATCCAGTGATGAGCTAACTATTTAAATCCAGTTAATGCAGACATCTGCATTTCAATACAATTTAAATATGTAATTTTTTTTTTTATTTTGTTTTTCAGTTGTAGGTAGACACAACACCTTCATTTTATTTATATGTGGTGCTGAAGATGGAACCCAGGGCCTCCTGCATGCTAGGCAAGTGCTCTACCACTGAGCCACAACCCCAGCCCAAGCTTTCTTAAAATAATCCTGAGCACACAAAAGAGAAAATCTAAAAGTGACAAAGAATGTCAGAATTACAGGGAAGGGATTAATGATCTTAATAGTACAAAGAAAAAACCCACTGTTTCAACTTAAAATTAATCTTAAACATAAGGAAGCAGTCAATGTGAGGACACAAAAGAAAAAAGTCAATCTCCTAATATCTTCAATTATCTGTGACTTGGCATGCCAGGTATCTACACAAAAGAGTGTCTGTGAAGAATACCTGTTCCAATTCTAGATCTTCAGTGTATAAAACAATCCAGAAAAGCATTAATCCACACTAATTCAAATGATGAAATATGAAATACTAGAAATAAAACTATTTTTTACTTGGTAGCAGATATTTTATTTTAGGCTATTTTGAATATGCAATGGAAGGTACTTAAAGGAAAACTCCAGTATTGGTGCCAATACTCCAAAAGAATAAAAGGTTAAATTTAAGATTCCTCCTTGCCTGCTTATTATTAACAAACTGATGGACCTTTTGTCTCAACAAATACCAAAATTTCCTTTAAACTACTTAGCTGTCACTCAAAAGACAAGTTTTAAGTATTACTGAGTAGAAAAGTCAATTTTTAAAACAGATCTTACTTGGGAAAACTGTGAAGGCACATTCCACCAGTTCTAAACCCAAGCAGTCATCATTTCCTAAAAACTGAGATTGTATGTTGATATGATTACTCTTAAAAGTTGAATATTTACCAAGATATAATAATCTAACACGGGAATTTTCCTTTAAGTGTGAGGGAATGTGTGGCGGTGTTTACCATGCATTAATAGATGTTCAATTAGACGTATTTTGACTCACTTCCTTGTCCTTTACACAGACTGAGGAGCCAGTTAACTCCCTAACGGACAAGAAAGAAAAACTGTAAATATTATAGGTTTATTTTTAAGGCACATGTTTGCTTGCTCCTGGCTACAAGAGTTCTACTGCGTGAAGGACATGTACTCCTAACAAATACAGATTCCTCTAGACCCTCTTAAAATGATGGTTGTAAACATCAAGCAATGGATGCCATAAAATCAAATTTCTTTGCCATTTCTGATTTCTAAAAACTTCCCCAAGCACCACCAAGACAATAAGGAGATTACAATACATATCTAATAAGATAAGGAATAGTGTTGTTCAAAGTAATAAAAATGGCCTCTTCCAAAAGGCCTTGAGTACAGCACCAGACACCTCCTCATACATGTAAGAAAGTAATTCTCAGGGTAAGAAAAGACTTTCACAGGGTACCGAACACAATTTAATATATAGCACCCAAACCTATCAAGAGACAGGTTGGACCATAATATACTTCCAAGTATTTGGTTTTTTTTTTTTTTTTGGTACTGGGAATTGAACTCAGGAGTACTTTACCACTGAGCTACATCCCCAGCCCTTTTTATTTGAGACAGGATCAAATCACTAAGTTGCTAAGGGTCTTCCTAAGTTGCTAAGGCTGACCTAGAACTTGTCATCCTCCTGCCTTATACTCCAGAGTCACCAGGATTATACATGGTCAACATTACCCGGAGCTACTTTCAAGTTGCCTTTAAACAACAACAAAATTGCAACCAACATCATTAAAAGATAATGAGGAAATATCTTAATTTTAAACAGAATGGGGATGTAGATCAGTGGTACAGTACTTGCCTATCATGTATGAGGCCCTGGAATATGATCCCTAATACTGTAAAATTAAATAAATCAAACTCAGAAAAAGAGAATGGGGAATGGATCTCAGTGATAGAACACATGCTCAGGCCCTGGGTTTAAATCCCAGCACCAAAAAAACAAATCAAAACAAAACAAATTGCAAAAATAACCAAGTCAAAATAGTAAATAATCTTTACTATCAAGAGAAACTTAAACATGTTCTCATCAAATTGGGTTACCTGTAAAATTCAGCAACACTCACTTGGATGAAGTACTAAGTGAAATACACCAGGTTTCTACCGTTTAGCGTCCTTGTCTTCAGAGCAGGAGGATGTACAGACTTTTTTTTTTTTTTTTTTTTTGGTGGCGATCCTGGAGATTGAACCCAGGGGCATTCTCACCACTGAGTTATATCCCCAGTCTTGTCAGTCCTTTTCATTTTTAATTTTGAGACAGGGTCTTCCTAAGTTGCTGAAGCTTGCCTCAAACTTGCAATCCTTTTGCCTCAGCTTCCGAAGTCATTGGCATTATAGGACTATGCACTGTGCCTAGCTGTACACAAAATACCTATTAAATTTCCTATTATTAAACACAAGTTGCACAAAACAGTTTTTCAATGAAGTAAGGACAGGTGACAGCCTAGGACATTAAATACTACTAGCCAGATGCAGTGTCACATGCCCATAATTTCGGAGACTTGGGAGGCTGAGGCAAGAGGATCACAAGTTCTAAGCCAATCTTAGCTACTTAGTAAGATCCTATCTCAAAATAAAATAACAAAAAAAAAGTAAAAAACAACAACAAACAAACAACAAAATAAAATAAAATAAAAAACAACAGTTGAGAGTATAGCTCAGTGGTAAAGTGCTCCTGGGTTTAATCCCTAGCACCAAACAAACAAATACTGACACGGATTCAATCCTCAATGCAAGGATTCACACTGTTCTAAAATGGGTTTCAAAAAAATTTGATAAAGACACCCAATGTACTCTACAGAACAATATTTTTAAAATGCATTTTTAGGACTGGAGATATAGCTAAACAGTAGAGCACTTGTCTTGTATGTACCAAGCATTGGTTTATACCAGTTGTAGTGGCATATGCCTGTATTCCCAGGCTGAGGCAGGAGGATTGCAAGTTCAACTAGCTTCACAACTCAGAGAGGTCTTAAGCAACTTAACGAGACCCTGTCTTAAAATTAAAAAATAAAAAGGGCTGGTGATGTGACTTAATGATTAAGTGCCCCTAGGTTCAATCCCCCATACCAACATGAACACAATTCACAATTCAGTTCTCACAAAAGTTAGCAGATTTTTATTACCCTCATTTTATAAGTAAGGTTAAAAAAAAAAAAGACCAGAGATTGGTAATTTGCCCAACCTTAAACTGCATGTAAGTTATATGTGCGCGAGACGCAAACAAGACACCAGATCCCTGTCTCCAGCTAAATGAATACTCTTCACTATAACATGCTGCCAAATCAAACACAAACATATATTCTGCACATATGCAAGTACAAAGATATCTTGTAGTCTTGATTTTGAAAATGAATAAAATCATTCCTACTATCAAAACAGATACATCTATGGAATGCAAAAAATGAAGTTCTAAAAAAGTGGTTTTGCCACATGGATATGTTTTGCAAATCATTCTTCTCCACAGGAAGAAATACCAAAGAACATACACTTATAGCATTGTACAGCTATTATTATTCATCAGTTGAATTTTCAGGTCTCTTAAGAAAGTCATTCACGTCTCTCTCTGAATCCCTACTTCGTTAACAGTGGAAGAAAGTGAGACCATCATGAGTAAAATGTTCACATGGACTTCTTAATGAATAGAGAAAACATGGAGGAAGAAGGGGTGGGAGGGCTGCAGAGGAGGAAAACACATAACCACCTGCTAATTCAACTTACTTTGGGAGTTCTTTGTCTTGAAGGGATCCCATCAAGTATAGCAATGGCATCTTTATCTTGTTTTAGCATTGTATAACATTCAGCCATCTTATATTTCACTTCAATTTCAGATGGAAGACACTAGGAGACAGCGAAAAAACAACTCCTCAAAATATGATCTTAACCCAGGTGCAGCAGCACATGCCTATAATCACAGCAACTTGGGAGGTAAGGTAGGAGGATAACAAGTTTCAGGAAAGCCTTGGCAACTTAGCAAGACCCTGTCTCAAAAAAAAAAAAAAAGATCTGGGGATGTAGCTCAGTGGTAAAGCATCCCAGGGTTCAATCCCCAAGGCAAAAAAAAAAAAAAAAACAGGTTTGTGATTGCAAGGGGCTACAGAAAGGGGTAAAAATGTGAGATGAAGAATTGAGTGCCAAAAGGCATGGGCTTTCTCTCTACAGTGATGAAAACGTCCTGGAATTAGGTAGTACTTGTAAATATACTGAAACTCATTGAATTGTATACATTAAAAAGGGTGAATTATATATAGCATGTGAGTTAGATCTCAATATTTACAACTTCCATGAAAATTCAATGTATTCATTTATATGAAAGGTGAAAGGTTTAGCATAGCCTGTGATCCCAGGCACTTAGGGGGCTGAGGCAGAAAGATCACAAGTTTGAGAACAGGGGGCTGGGGAGATAGCTTAGTCCGTAGAGTGCTTGCCTTGTAAGCACAAGGCCCTGGGTTCAATCCCCAGCAACCACCCCCCCCAAAAAAATTTGAGAACAGCCCATGCAACTGAGTGTGGAAAGGAATGAGAAGAGAGGGGAGGGAACAGAATGGATGGAGGGCTGGGAAAGTGGATAAGTGGCAGAGTGCTTGCCTAGCATGTGTGAAGTCCTGCATTCGATCCCCAGTACCATCAAAAAAACAGTAACAAGGAGCTTCCACTGTGGCTCAGTGGTAGAGCACTTGCCTAGCTTTCGGGAGGCACTGAGTTTGATCCTTAGCACTGTATAAAAATAAATAAAATAAAGGTATTGTGTCTATCTACAACTAAAATATTGGGGGAAAAAAAAAGTAACAAGCCAAGATGGTGGTGCATGCCGGTAATCCCAGCAACTTCAGGAGGCTGAGGTAGGAGTACTGCAAGTTCGAGATCAGCCTCAGAAACTTAGGGAGGCCCTAAGCAATTCAGCAAGATCCTGTCTCAAAATAAAAAATAAAAAGGGCCAGGATGTAGCCCAGGGGTAAAGTGTCTCTGAGTTCAATCCCTAGTCCATGTATACACAGGTACACACACACACAGAGGCCGAGCATCATACTTGGCATATGGAATACTCTGCATATTAACTATTGTTATGAATGATCCTACCTGGATAATATACATCCCTTCAATTCAGTGTCAGAAAATAAGAGATGATCCTGCAATCAGCTCATTAATAATTATTAATAGCTCATTAATAATATTAATAATTAATAAAGCAAAAGTTTTACATAAAGGTAAATAAACAGGAAGAAGCTGGACAGGTTAAAAAAATTAATTTGTCATTTTTTTAATTTAAAAAAATTTTTTTCTTAGTTGTGGATGGACATTTTACCTTTGTTTCATTTATTTATTTTTATGTGGTGCCGTGGATCAAACCCAGTGTCTCGAACATGCTAGGCAAGTGTGCTATCACTGAGCTACAACCCCAACCCCCTCATTTATCTTTCTAATGTGGAAAAAAACAAAGCAGAAAAACCATAATTGATAATTTCACTCCTAGTTCACCTAACATTCCTTTTAAATATAAATTGCATGTATACTAAGAAATTTAAAAACAGATTCAAACTTAAAAGCAAAATGTTTTATTTCCCTACAGTTTTCCACTTAATTTCCTTCACACATAAAAAAATTTAAGGGGCTGGGGGCTGTGGTTTAGTGGCAGAGTGCTTCATTAGCATGTGTGAGGCACTGGGTTTGAGCCTCAGCATCACATACAAAAATAAGCAAATAAAACAGACATGCTGTCTATCTACAACTATAAAAAAAAAAAAAAAAAAAACTAAAAAATTTTTTTCAAGTTTATTATCCATACTCATATATTATATATATATTTGAAAACATATACCAATATATATTTATGTATCTCTAAATTCTCCCCTGTAAATAAAAACAGTATTGACATGTTGCTTCAGACCTAATTTTACCAGTCCTTTTCAAAAAAGTACACATACACTCATTTGTTTTTTCTTCAATAATTCCATCACATTCCATCACATTCTACTTCATGAAATCTGACGCTGCTGAACACTTTTGTTTCCAGTTTCTTCTTATAAACAATATGCAATGAGCAGCCTTAGAACCTGAAAATCTTGTGTGAGTGTTATTAGGGTTAATTTCTAGCAATGGAATAACTTGGTCAAATGGTGAGGACACTGCAATTTTACTGCTTCATTTATTTAACTCATTATCAAGCAACCAAAACTGCCAGAAATTATTAAATTCTTTCCCATATATTTCATCATGTACTCACACAGACCTAACAACTGAATGACATTTTAAAAGTTGCATTTTCAGTGAGATCATAAAAACACCTTACATTTTAAGTTCTGTTTGTATAAAAGGAAAGAACAATGCATAACTGTTGGAACCTAAGCAATCTGTGGTTTACATTTTGCTCTTAGCCTTTAATGCTTGGTTGGGTAGGTTCCCACATCTAAGTAGTTTTTCATCTTTGCCTCGCTATTCAGTTTCCTTTAAATTACTTTTTTATTTTATCATCTTCTATGCCTAGTCAGTCATCTTCTAAACTATCTGTCTTGGGACTGACCATATAGCTCAGTGGTGGAGTGCTTGCCTAGCATACATGAGGTACCAGGTTTGAACCCAGCACAGGGCTCCCACCCAGGAAAAAAAAAGAAAAAAAATCACAACCCTATCTTAAATTACCTGACTTTGTGGAGTTGATGCAGAATTTCCAGTTGAAGGTCTCACTTTTGAAGTTTTACTTAGGGCTTTCTTTTGCTGTAAAGCCATAGTATACTTACTTACAGCATTCCGATATTCCTTATCATGAAAGAGAGAATCCGCATGATACACCAAAAGCTGGTACTTCTGAGATGGGGAGAATAACTCACTAGAAAACAAAGAAAGTATACCCCTTACATGGTTTACTTTGAAATGTTAGAGCAACATGGTGTTCACATAAGTCTAGCAAAAGCCCTGAATAGTGACAGTTTACAAAATGTTAATACACCTTAGGGGCTTGTCCCTAAAATGAGAGGCATGAAAAGAGAACTTTATGCTAATATGACCAACACATGTAGACAATGCCTCAAAATGCTGTTTTAATATGATTAAATTTTTTCTTAACTTAATATAAATGTAATAATATCTATAAAATCTAATACACATATACAGAGAAACCACATCTTTTTCTCCCCTTCTTTAACCCAACTCCTTTAACAGTCTGTTATATATCTATCCACATGCTCTTTAACATCAAGTTTTAAGGATACTACAGACAAAGGAGAGCAATCACAAGACAACTAATGTTACCAAAGGAGGACTGAAAACCTGGAAAAGAGAAACTTCACCCCTTTCTAGGAAGGGAGTGAATAAAGAGAATTGGACCCCAAAACCCTTCAAATATTGTAGAAAATACCAGTCTGAGAATAGAACGGGATAGTCAATGGGAAAGCCAATGGGACAGAGTGGGACAAAAAGAGGACTGGCTTTTTGATAAAGTCTTAATTTTATATACAAAAGTAAACTTTAGGACTGGGGGTGAAGCCTAGTATGTGTGAGGCTCTAGGTTTTATCCCCAACACCACAGAATAAATTAAAAAGGAAAAGTAAACTTTACTAGCACTAGAAACATCTTTTTTTCTTTCTTTCTTTTTGGTCCTTCTGCAGGATACTGGGTTGAACCCATGGACACTTTACCACTGAGGTGCACCCCAGCCCTTGCTAAGTTGCCTAGGCAGGCCCCAAACTTGGAATCCTCCTCCCTCAGTCTCCTGATATGCTGGGATTACAGTATGAGCCACCATGCCTGCTCACAAGAAGCATTCTTATCTCAAGTCTCAGGTATTTAATGACAATTAAAGAAACTGCTATGTTTTAAAACTATTTCTTTAACCTCAAATATGTTCACGAGCATTGTAAGTACCTGGCTACCATTCTGCTTTTTACAGTGCTGGGGATCAACTGAGCCCAGGGCCTTTGTATATCAGGCAAGCACTCTACTGCTGGGCTGTACCCCAACCCCCAACCTCTATTCTTTTATTCTTTTGTCTTTGGCATCAGGTATTGAACCCAGGGGCACTTAACCACTGAGCCATACTCTCAGCCTTATTTTGTATTTTATTTAGAGACAGGGTCTCACTGAGTTGCTCAGCACCTCACTTTTGCTGAAGCTGGCTATGAACTTGCGATCCTCCTGGCTCAGCCTCCTGAGCTGCTGGAATTGCAGGCGTGGGCAGCTGGGCCTGGCTCCCGACCGCCGTTCTTAATGGGGAATCCATATTTTTAACTTCCAATCCTCCTCCTTCTCAAGAGGAATTTACACACTTTTGATACATAAAAGCCAAAACTGCTTAAAATAAGAGGGAGGAGTCAAAGAAGTTTGTAGACAGTTAATGTGTCAACAAATGAAGGTATATATAAGAATAGGTACTACAGACTAATGGCAGCAGGGTAAAAGGAATGGGGGAATCACTGCTAATAGATTTCTTGTGGGGATGAAATGTTCTGGAATTAGTGGTACAACCCTATGAATACCCTAAAACCCACAGAATTGTTCTCTTTAAAAGGATCGATTCTATGATATGTGCATTTTATCTTTAAAAAAAATAGAAGGCTAGAGATGTAGTTCAATGGTAGAGCACTTGCCTAGCATGCATGAGGGCCCAAGATTCCCAATATTGCCCCTCCCCCCCAAAAAATGAAAGCAGGCTAAACACTGGATATAGTTATAAAAAAATTCAAGGAATGAAAGACATGGTACAGATGACTTAAGATCTTTTTCAACACTCAGATTCTATGTATTTACTGATAAATAACTATTTTTTTGTATTTAGTGATAACCATTTAATAATTATTACTACATCCACAGGAAGCATTCAGAAGATTACATAACATACTTGCCCATCTACACACACACAAGTTATCTTTGGAATGACACATGAAAAACTTAGTTGTTGCTTCTGGAGAAGGAAAATGGTGGTGGGGAGGTTCACGACTCAGAGAGCAGACACTGATCTGTACATATCTTTTCTACTGCTTAAATTTTTTAAAGTGAATATGCTGCCCATTCAATAATTTGAAAACATAAATGATAAAGGTCAGAACTTAGAACATTTACTGAAGCTAAGAACTGCCACTCTAACCTAATGTGAAAAAGTACAGGGTAACTAAACAATCTAACCAAAGCACCAAACTGCTTCAAACTATCCTGTCACATCTTCAAGAACCAAGAGTAATGAACAGGGGCTGGGGATACAGCTCAGTTGGCAGAGTGCTTGCCTCACATGCACAAGGCCCTGGGTTCAGTCCCAGCATCACAAAAGGAAAAAAAAAACTAATGAATTGTGTGTTAATCCCCAATAGTGGAAACTGCATGCTGTGACAAATCACTCAGAACCAAGTGAAAGTCTCCAGAATAAACACAGAAGGCTGACAGAGGCCAGTTTCTCATTGTCCACACTAAGTGGATGGTTAAAGGATGGATTTCATTAGTGAGGCCCACAGTGCACGAGTGGAAATGGGATGGGGAGCAGCGGCTGCACTGCAGGAACTTCGCAGCCCTTTCCTTTCTGACCTGGACCAGCTTCTAGAGCAGGCCAAACACAAAAGGGTACCCAGCAGATTTCATTATAATGCCATAAGGAGGCAGCCAACTGTGATGGGTCAGAACAGAGACTCTGGAGGTGGAGGTGGGAGGGAACCAGGGTCCAGAGACTGCAGTTCCTCTGCTTACTAGATGTCTGAACTTGATCCAGGTATTTCACCTCCCTGACACTGAATGCAATTCCTTAGCACATCGGCACAGAGCTAGGGCATAGGCACCCTGCTCCTTCAAAACAGGGGAACACATTCTGGGAGTCAGACAACGGCGAAGAGGGATATCTGAGCTGGAAGCAGCCCTGGGATGAGGATTCCAAGCAGCAGGAGCAGCAAACACAAGACCCAGACCTGAGAACCAGCTTGTGCGTTCAAGCAACAGGACCCAGGGCCTGGGAGGCTGGGCTACCGTGAGAAGAAATCAGAAGTCAGATGGGGGAAGGCAGTTTGGCTGGGAGCGAAGGGGGACATGCGCTCAAGGATGGAGGCAACCCTGTGTTTCATCTGACAGGCAGCAAACAAGGCCGGGGCGCTGCTCTTATGGCTCCCGAGTCCTTAAAAGGCGCCACCAACCCCCCATCAACGAAATCTCCCGTTTTTCCGGAGTTGCCAAGGAAAGGGAGCGGACCCTCGGGGGGAACATCAACCTCAGCTGGAGGACAGGGGCACAGAACCCGGGGGCTGAGTCAGAGCGGCAGCAAGCGAGCCCCGTTCCTGGGAAGGGGCCGGGCGGGGAGGATTCGGCCCAGCGACGTGGCAGCCGCTTTGTCTGGCGACAGACGCCTCAGGAAAGCCCTCGCTCCCAACTTCTGGGAACCCGCCGCCAGCGTGGACCTCGGAGCCTCGGCCTTCCATTCCTCGGGGCCGGCGCCCGCCACATCCTCGGCGGAAGCGCACCCCGGCGTGCGGCGCGGCGCCGGCGGCCCGCACCAGGGAGCTACCCGCGCTCCCGGCGGCTCCGTCAGGGGCGGCCTCGGCCGACAGTGGACCCGCGGCCACTCCTTCCCGCCTGAGCACCACCTCGGCCCCGGCTCCCAAACCGCCGCCGCTCTCCTCAGCCCCAGGCCGTTCCCCGCCTCAACTCACGGGTTGTTATTACTCATTGTAAGTAACAAACTGCTGAGAAGCCGCACGTTGGAGTGCAGCCCCGCGGCCGCCATGTCCCGCACATGATCTATCACATTCATTCTGCCCCGCCAAACCGCAGGTAACTGCGGCAGTAGCGGCGCGAAAAGCCGGCAGATAATCCCTCCTTTTGGAAGACTCCAAAATGGCGGCGGCGCCGGGGTCCTTCGGGTCCACGCGCGGCACCGCCCCCAAGGAAGGAGGTAACTGCTGAGGTGCCTGAGTAAAAAGAAACAATTGCGTGCTACTCCTGGGCCCCGTGAGAATGATTCTTTTTTTTTTTTTTTTTTTTAAACGCAAAAATTACATCATCGTCCTAAACTGCAGACTCTGCTGAAGGCGTTCAAAAGGACAAAAAAAAACCTCAGAAGGAATACTTTATTAAAATGAAGTGAATGTGAGAGAAGTCTCTGTATCTCAGAAATTCAATATATATTGGAATTTATCATAAATGAAAGCAAATGGAGTGCGGGAAAACGCTGCAACAGCCGGAAGTCAATACCTTAATCAGGCGCCAAGGGCACACCTAACTGCTTTTCCAATGGCGCGTGCGCACCAGGCAGAAGGCGCCACGCCCACTCCGCCCGCCCCACCCCCGGGACTTTTGCGTTCCTGTTAGTTTCAGGCTTCGCATCTTGAATAGGCTCCTTTTTTTTTTTTTTTTTTTTAATTTATTTATTTATTTTTTTTATTGTAAACAAATGGGATACATGTTGTTTCTCTGTTTGTACATGGCGTAAAGGCATACCATTTGTGTAATCATACATTTACATAGGGTAATGCTGAATGATTCATTCTGTTATTTTTTCCCTTCCCCCCACCCCTCCCACCCCTCTTTACCCTCTATACAGTACTTCCTTCCTCCATACTTGCCCCCCTCCCTAACCCTAACTCTAACCCTAACACTAACCCTTCCCTCCCCCCCATTATGTGTCATCCTCCACTTATTAGCGATATCATTCGTCCTTTGACTTTTTGAGATTGGCTTATCACACTTAGCATGATATTCTCCAATTTCATCCATTTGCCTGCAAATGCCATAATTTTATCATTCTTTATGGCTGAGTAATATTCCATTGTATATATATACCACAGTTTCTTTATCCACTCATCAATTGAAGGGCATCTAGGTTGGTTTCACAGTCTGGCTATTGTGAATTGAGCAGCTATGAACATTGATGTGGCTGTATCTCTGTAGTATGCTGATTTTAAGTCCTTTGGGTATAGGCCAAGGAGTGGGATAGCTGGGTCAAATGGTGGGTCCATTCCAAGCTTTCTAAGGAATCTCCACACTGCTTTCCAGAGTGGCTGCACTAATTTGCAGCCCCACCAGCAATGTATGAGTGTACCTTTCTCCCCACATCCTCGCCAACACCTGTTGTTGCTCGTATTCTTGATAATCGCCATTCTAATTGGGGTGAGATGGAATCTTAGGGTGGTTTTGATTTGCATTTCTCTTATTACTAGAGATGTTGAGCATTTTTCCATATGTTTGTTGATTGCTTGTAGATCTTCTTCTGTGAAGTGTCTATTCATTTCCTTAGCCCATTTGTCGACTGGATTATTTGAATTCTTGGAGTAGAGTTTTTTGAGTTCTTTATAGATTCTGGAGATTAGTGCTCTATCTGAAGTATGATTGGCAAAGATATTCTCCCACTCTGTAGGCTCTTTCTTCACATTGCTGATAGTTTCCTTTGCTGAGAGAAAGCTTTTTAGTTTGAATCTATCCCAGTGGTTGATTCTAGCTTTTATTTCTTGTGCTATGGGAGTCCTGTTAAGGAAGTCTGATCCTAGACCAACAAGGTGAAGATTTGGACCTACTTTTTCTTCTATAATCTGCAGGGTCTCTGGTCTGATTCCGAGGTCCTTAATCCATTTTGAGTTGAGTTTCGTGCATGGTGAGAGATATGGGTTTAGTTTCATTCTGTTGCATATGGATTTCCAATTCTCCCAGCACCATTTGTTGAAGAGGCTATCTTTTCTCCATTGCATATTTTTGGCCCCTTTGTCTAGTATGAGAAAATTGTATTTATTTGGGTTTGTGTCCGTGTCCTCTATTCTGTACCATTGATCTACTTTTCTATTTTGGTACCAATACTATGCCGTTTTTGTTACTATTGCTTTGTAGTAGAGTTGAAGATCTGGTATTGCAATACCCCCTGTTTCACTCTTCCTGCTAAGGATTGCTTTAGCTATTCTGGGTTTCTTATTCTTCCAGATGAATTTCATAATTGCTTGCTCTATTTCTGTAAGGTACGTCATTGGGATTTTAATTGGAATTGCATTGAATTGAATAGGCTCCTTGATGCGAGGGCTTGGTACCCTGTGAATGACTCACTGGATCAGTGTGAGTAAAGTATGGGTCCAAACATGAGCTGGTGGCCCTGTTAACCAGCATTTCTCTCGTACAGTTAACATTTCACAAAAAGTTTTGCATGACTGCTCATAAATCAAGCCAGAGTTGAAACTGACATTCCCTCTTCACAGATAAAGAAGCTGCTTAAATTTGGGGCTCAGGTTTGTTAAATAGTGAACTTGAAGTGAGACGTTCTGACTTCAAATTTCTTAATTACACAGTGGCTAAATCTGCATCAAAAACACAGGGGTATATAAGGGCCAAGTAGGTAGTTGAGTGAGGTCCCTTAGGTATTTCAATTTTTAAAAATCAGATTATTTTTCTCTATCACCACTCCACTCAACCTTATGTGGCTTATCACCCATTTATTGAAGGAAACACACATCTTGGTCTGTCTCACTTGATATTAAAGAAACAGATGCAAAGAAACACATTTATCAGTCTGGTGCACAACTTGTAATTCCAGTGACTTGGAGGCTGAGGCAGGAGGATCACAAGTTCCAGACCAGCCTGGGCAAATTAGCAAAGCCCTGTCTCAAAATTTAAAAAATAAAATAAAATAAAATGAATGAAAACAAGTAGGGGGTATAGCTCAGTGGTCAAATGCCCTTGAGTTCAATCCCCAGTACCAGTGCAAAAAGAAGAAAAAGAAATACAGGGGCTGGGGCTGGGGCTCAGTGGTAGAGCGCTTGCCTAGCATGTGTGAAGCACTGGGTTCCATTCTCAGCACTGCAGATAAATAAATGAATAAAATAAAGGTCTATCAACATCTTTAAAAAAAAAAAAAGGATTAAATTTAACTCACCATGGGAAGCCTGTCAAGGGTTAGATGACAGAAGTGATCCACCACAGATTGTAGGTAAAAAAGGGGTGTGTCGTACTGAAACCAGTCTTTAAAATCAGGATGGGTCCCATTCCCCTGGTGTTGAAGATTAGAGACCTGAGAAATGCTAAGGCAAGAGCAAAACATTTTATTTAAAGGATAGAACGGACAGAAAGAGAGAGAGAGAGAGAGAGAGAGATGGTCCAGAGCTGGTGCCCCAAAGAATGGGGGTGTCCTGCCCCTTTTATAGAGTTTAGGTTTCCTTTCTTCTCATGTCCCCTCCTCTTATCTTGCTTACATGGCCAGGGACACTTCTCCCTGTTTTCCATATCTTCCCAGAAAGGCAGGAAGGGAGCCCCTGGGGGGTGGGGGGGATGGATGATGACCACTCTGGCTGCTTCAGGCTGAGAGGGGCCACGTGGGGAAAGCAGGTTGGGTTTCCCTTTTAGGAATGTTGTGGGTGGGTCAGTCAAGAGGTCTGTGATAAACATCAGGTTCAGAAAGAACGGGTTGTAAAGTCATCTGAGAGGTGGATGCTTCTATGAGGGAAACAAGGAAGACATGGGTACCGGAATGCGATTAATACAAAATAAATGTCACAGCATCTGCAACATGTCAATGAATATCACGATGGAAAGCTAAGAAGTCATTCCCACAACAAGGCCAGTAAGGACTTGGCCTCTATTTGGGAATGTAAATCTTTAAGGTTATTAGTTCCACTGCCAGTTATCAGGAATGTAAACACAGCACTTAGTTTTTATAATGTCACAGATGCCCCCGTAAGATGTAGTTAAGATAGCTAATGTCATCTGATTTTTGTAAAATGCCTTTTAAATGGCATAACCTCTATGTTTATAGTAGTCATCCCTTTATCTCTGTCACTTAGGGCTAGATAATCATACTAGCAAACACAGATTAAATCTGTCTACATAGGAGGTTAGGAAGATTTGTAGACCTTAAATTGACTAAAAAGTCTTCTGACCCTGATAGTCTTTTTGATAGTTATAAGGCGACTCCTAAGAATCCCTCTTTCATAGCCTCCAGTCTTACTCTTGGTGGGGCTGACATAAGTATATCTTAAGTTACAGTAAAAGAACTGCTGTCTTTACTTTTAAGTGCCCAGGTATTAATGTACTTTTGTTATAACTGTTTTTGCTAGGTATTTAAGACTAAGCTGGTCAAATCGATCTTGGTCCTATTGATACCACCGTTTACCAGTGACGAATTCTGCTCCTTCTAATGTTGAAGATTGAACACTAGAGAAGCACGCCAAGGCAAGCATATTAAGCAGGTTTTATTTAAAGGTAATAATACAGACTCCTCCCAGCAGGAAGAAGGGGGCCATGGCTGATGTTCTAAAGTCCCAAGAAGTGAGCGTACCCTACATCTTTTATAGGTTAAAGTCTCTTTTATTCTCCAGTTCTCTCCCCCCTTAGCTCTCCTTCCTGCCTACGTGACTAGGCCTGGTTTTGCATTAAGTGAGACTTGATGGGCAGGGGGAGGGCCACGTTGATTCAGCCAGGCAAGAGCCCAGGGGGCATTAATTAGTAGCCCCATGCTTGCAGTCCTTGATAAAGGCAGGTAAATTTGGTAATCAATGGGCTCTGGAGATCTTTGACATTCCCTTCTTCCAGGAACTTGAGAGCAGCCTCTTAGCTCCTTTAGTGCCATCTGCCAGGATGAACCAGGGTCTTGTTGACCATGTGGCTTTCCTTGGAAGTATCAGGGATGTCTCCTTCTCCAATGACCCTCCTTTATCCAGCATGTGCACCGGTCATCTTTCTGTTCTCCAAGGTCTCAATGATCCCCGTGATTGGGAGGTCATGTGGCCCAGAGTCACAAAGCCCTTAGAGAAGTCCCCTAGTTCCCTGGGTTTGAGAGGGCAAGAACCAAATATTGGCTATTTTTTCTTGGCCCTTTTACTTCCTTAACTTTAGTCTCCAGCAAGCCAGTTTCACCAGTCTTAAAGTAAGAGTACTGGATTTTACCTGTTTTGTACATATTTTTTTTTTAATTTTTAAATTTGTCTGAATTAGTTATACATGACAGTAGAATGCATTTTGACACATTATGGGTTTTAACTTTAATGTCTATAACTTTATAGTTATTTACCCCTTTTATTTAATTGGAGTCAGAATTAGTACTGGAAGCTAGCCTTACATCCTGTCTGTCCTAGGTGATGGCCTATTACCTCAAATTAACTCATGTGTTATATTAGAAGTTGTACTTTTATGAGGCACTAACAGACCATAGTTCTAAAGTTTACAAGGAAAAATGCAAAATGAAATTAACAAGAGTAAAAACATATTGAGTTCCTATAATAGCTATGACCCAAGAAATATAATTTCATAATCCCAAATACTTACTTTAAACTTTAGTTTGAAGAACACCAGCTTGGTAAAATGTTCTTCTTAGCTGGGCGCAGTGGCGTATGCCTATAATCCCAGTGGCTCGGGAGGCTGAGACAGGAGGATCAAGAGTTCAAAGCCAGACTCAGCAACAGCAAGGCCCTGAGCAACTCAGCAAGACCCTGTCTCTGAATAAAATACCAAATAGGGCTGGGGATGTGGCTCAGTGGTTGAGTCCCCTGAGTTCAATCCCTGGTACCAAAAAGTGAAAATGTTCTTCTAAACCTTACATTTTAAAGACTTGTGTACTTGGAAGATATGAATAAATCTAGTATACAAAGAAGCCAGTGACAATACCACAATTACATTAATGTTCTTATATTAACCAAGTTTAGCTTTTAAAGAAAAATTTAGAATCTGAAATGCAGTGTAATACTCTAAAATAATAGTTGTAGTTTAACCAGAATTATATAAATCCTAATTCCTTTAAGGCTAGTTTCTCTAAAAAATAAAACCTAACAGACACAAGAAATAATCTTTTATTTTGTTTTGTTTTGGGAACCTGAGATTGAACTCAGGGGCACTCAACCACTGAGCCACATCCCCAGCTCTATTTTGTATTTTATTTAGAGACAGGTTCTCACTGAGTTGCTTAGCACCTCACTTTTGCTGAGACTGCTTTGAACTCATGATACTCCCCGGCCACTGGCATTACAGGTGTGTGCCACTGTGGCTGGCTAGAAATTATCTTTATAGATAATAACAGACTAATGTTTTAAGAAATCTTCATTACTTCAAGTCCATAAAGGATTAAATGTTGGTTTATATCAGTACATTCATATTTGACCTTAGCCAGCAAAAAGCCTTAAACTTTTTGAAATTTACCCTCCAAAAACCTTCTGTAAATTACTTAGACATTCTACAACTTTTCAGTTTACCACACAAAAAAACTTTCTCATCCAGAAGCATTTCTTTTTCATTCTGTTTTCATACTAAAATATATTTCCATACTTAGAATCTTCTTATATCTCTTTCCTAGCTGCTGACCCCTTTTAAAATTTACTTTCTGAAACAATCTTTATAAAATTTCTGAATTTAGACAAATTACTCCACCTTAATACGATGAGATACTTTGTTTTTATAGTACTTTAACTGAAACCCAACTGAAAGTTTTTTTGTACTTTTTGTATATAAAATTACATCTCATAGACTCTTAACTGTTAGCAACCTTGTTTTTAGTGAAGACACAGAAACAAAGCAATCCTAAACCTTTTTCTTTTTACCAATTTATGAAAATACATTTAATGTTTAATGATATTACCTTATGGAATTTTAGAAATCAAGAATACCTGATTTTATATTTAGCCATTGATGTTTTAGCATTTTAACTTTTCAAATTGATCCAATGTCTCCTCTCAGAAACACACTTTGAAGATTAATCCCATTGATGTTAAATCTAACTTACTCATTTTTAATTGTAAAAACCAAGATATCAGACAAGTGTGGTAAACTTTTTCTGTTGAAGAAAAATCCTAGAAGCAATGGAGATTACACTGCAGACATTTTATAGAAACAACTCTGTTAATTGTCTGACCACCTAGAAAAACTTGTAAGTTACTAATTTTAAAGAAATCTCACTGAGTGTGGTTGTGCACACCTGCAATCCTAGCAGCTCAGGAGGCTGAGGCAGGAAAGTTGTAAGTTCAAAACCAGCCTCAGCAAAAGTGAGGCCCTAAGCAACTCAGTGAGACCCTGTGTCTATATAAAATACAAAATAGGACTGGGGATGCGGCTCCATGGTCAAATGCCCCTGAGTTCAATCCCTGGTACCAAAAAAAAAAAAAAAAAAAGAAAAGAAAAGAAAAGAAAAGAAAAAGGAAATCTTTAAAGTCACGTGAACTAAAAAGTATTTGGGTTCATTTCTCTTTTAAATTTTAATTTATGAGTGCTCATTTATCTATATGTCAATTCTGATACTGTGTACATGATAGGTGGACAGAAGCATATATGTTGACCCAACAACACAATTCATAGATGTGCACACATGCATAAAACAGGAAAAAAGATCTTGTATATTTTTGTAGGTAGACCTCTACAAGTAGGAGAAAATGCTACAGATGTTTAATAAAACCTCTCTAAATTAAAATAGAGCCTATCAGACTTTTACATTAAATATAATGACTTAAATATAGAGCAGGCCTGTACAGTTGGAAGTATTGGTGTAAAGTCTGACAGCCAGTGGTGTACATGGAAACCAAAGGTTCAGGTGGCCACTTATCTGCAGTGGCTATCAGGTTTACTCCCAACATCACCATGTCTACATCCTTCTTAGGATAGGTAAAGGAGATTTTCTCATGTATTTGAGAGCTAACCCTGAAAAATTGGCCTCTGAACAAAGAGTGTAAAAACCTCTATAGTTATATAAAATAACACTGATCAGAAAATTAAGCTAGGTGCACGGGATCAAATGTGAATTCACTATAAAACCATGACCTCAAACATGCAGAATTTTTTTTTAAGAAACAGGAGTTCTAAAAAAATGACACAGTCATAATTATGCCAGTGAAGGAGCATGCAGAACATTTTTATCAGATCAGAGTTCACTTTAAGGCTCAGATTAGAGTTATTTCAGTTATTCAAAGAAGGTGAGAGTCTTGAAATCCTCAAGTAAAGATTTTCAAGGTAAAGAAGACTTGTATAAAGCAACAATAAGTGTTGGCATGGACATGGGGAAAAGGCACACTCATACATTGCTGGTGGAGTTGCAAATTGGTACAGCCACTCTGGAAAGCAGTATGGAGATTCCTCAGAAAGCTTGGAATGGTCCTACCATTTGACCCAGCTATCTCACTCCTTGGTTTATACCCAAAGGACTTAAAATCATCATGCTACAGTGATGCAGCCACATCAATGTTCATAGCAACTCAATTCACAATTGCTAGATTGTGGAACCAACCTGGATGCCCTTCAGTTGATGAATGGATAAGGAAACTGTGGTATATATACACAATGGAATATTACTCAGCCATAAAGAACAATAAAATTATGGCATTTGCTGGTAAATGGATGAAGTTGGAAAATATCATGCTAAGTGAAATAAGCCAAGCCCAAAAAAACCAAAGGCCAAATGTTTTCTATGATAAGTACATGACAATATATAACAATGGTGGGTCATGGGGGGAGAGAAGAAGGAAGGAACTTTGGAGGGTGTAGAGGAAAAGGGGGTGGGAGGTGATGGGGATGGAAAAACAGTAGAATGAAACAGACAGTAATACCCTATATATATGTATGATTACATGAATGGTGTGAATATACATTATGTACAACCATAGAAATGAAAAGTTGTACCCCATTTGTGTACAACAAATCAAAATGTGTCTGTAAAAATAAAAAATAAAAATAAAAAGAAGAAGAAGAAGAAGACAACGACGACGACTTATATATATGAGATCATTCCATCTTCCCTTCCTGTGCCGTAGCATTTAGGGAGGAACTTGTTAAGAAAGCAGGGTTGTAGAGTAAGAAAGAGCAGACAAGATAGCCATTCATTTAGGTCCCTTAGTGGCTTGAATTTAAAAGGGACATCTTTTTTTTCCCTTTTGGTCTCACACTGGTCCTCTGCAAGTCTTGTAAGTCTTTCAACCTCTGTAAACCTCTGCAATTTACATTCCAAATGCAAGTCTTGGAGAGATAGAGATCTGGCAAAAGCTAAGTAAGGGAAGCTGCCGTTCTGAGCATGAGAGGCCAAACCTCATACATAGGGCATTTTATGCTTCCTCTGGAGACCTCAGGCCAGGTTCAGATGCAGAAAATTTTGAGACATCTTCTCTCATCAATACTTTTGAGGATGAGACTCCCCTCTGAACAACAACATGAAAATGAACCACCTGAAGAGGACATAACCACTGAGGAACTGTCTCTGGCTAGGAGACATCTCCCCGACATTGGAGTCTCTAACTTCTGGAGCTTTTGGGATAGGAGACCCCAGTGTTTCTCCTTTGCTACCCAAACGATGCACCTTTTTCCTTTTCCTCAAAACTGTGTCCTCATTATTGGATTGGCATCGGGGACAAGGACCCAACTTTCAGCAACAAATTTGGCACCATGAAGGGACCTGAGAGCAGCCCCCGCTCCAACTTCCTTGGACAGGCCTGGCACTCCAAGTGACCCCCACTTCCATGCTGAAGATACAAGGTGGCTGGCGAGTTTGTTGAGAGCTGACCGGTAAAGAAATTGGAAGATCGTGTGAGGTTGCCTGGGCCCAAACCAGAGGAGCTGTTCTGTGAGTAAGAGAGGGACTGTGGTCCATCCCAGCAGCTGTTGAAACTCTTTACTTCGGGGAACTCCTGACTCCTCTCCCTGAATGGTACAGGTTGCTCCATCAGTTGCTCTACTTTGAGAAAAATGAAACTGAACTCAGGAAAGTCACAACACCCTTGTCCATTTGGTAAGTCCCCCAATGCGCATGCTGAGACCCTTGATTCCATACACCTACTTCCTCTTTATGGGAACATCTGGTCCCTCTTTCTGGGGACATCTCTGGCACCAGTGGTTAGGAGTCATGGTTAAGTGGGACTTGAGAACCTAGAGATATGTACTGCCTTCTGATCTGTTCTAGGTTCTTATCTGTTTGTTGGCTTTGGGCTTGGGATTTCCCTCTGCTTGTCTGTTTGGTTTCTATCTGCTTCTGCCCCTTTTAAGACATAGCCAGTACTGCATTGATTCCATAGGTAGTCTCTTGGGAAAGATGTCAGCTTGTCAATTTTAAGGTTCCCATCTGTCAGCCATGGCTTTGGGGCTCCTCTCTGGTTGTCTGTCTCTGTGGAGTTTTTTGTTTGTTTGTTTGGGGTTTTTTTTTTTGTACAATCTTGCAATTGAAGTTGGTCTGTCACAGGTAAAGTGAGTTGAAGAAAGGGCCACTTGTAAGTATAAGCCTGTCTAAGATAATGTTTTACTGTCATGATCTGGCTTTTGAATAGTTTTCTGGATTATTATACAATCTTGCAGCTGGAGTTGTTCTTTCAAAGGTAAAGTAAGTGGAAGAAATTTGTACATGCAGATCTGTTTTAAAGTTTCCTGTCTATCAACCTTGGTTTTGGTGATCCTCTCTTGTTTTTGTTTTTTGTTTTTTCTTTTTTTGTCATCTGTTGCTGGCCCTTTAAGACATGGGCCATGCTGCGTTGATCTTACCTGCTTGAGCAGAGTGATCTTGGCTGCATGGGTCACCTTTATGTATAAACCTGTCTAAGAGAAAGAGGGTTTGCTGTAACACAATCTGATCTTTAAATGGGTTTTCTGGATTATTATGCAATCTTTACATGGAAGTTGGTCTATCAGGGATAAACTATATGAAAGAGATTTTGTATGTACGGCATTTATGCAGTTGCATTATAAGGGTTCTGAACCACCAGGAACTAAGTTGAAGGTTCCAAAAGGCCCTGCCTCTGTTATGCAAGGATAGCAGGACACCAGAAGAAAGGGTTAAAAATATTTAAATCTTTTAAACCCAGTGCTGGCACTCCCAGCAGTGTTTCTTAGCCTGGCCCCAAGCAGACCTTCTCACTATGATCAGGGACACCAACCTTAAACAAAAACAAAACAAAATCCCGGCAAAGCTACCTGGGCTGTTGAAAAATGGAGAAAGGGAAGCTGGCCTCTGCCCTGACTTCCAGCTCCCTTTGCCCCTGATGGGGTTGGAGTTTTTTGTCCACAAAGAATGTGGTAGTAGGTTCCAGCACTGCCAGTGTATGACCTGGGGACAGGAATAGTCTTCCCTTTTAAGATCTGACAAGGGGACATTCATCACTGGGGCAAAGCAATTCTTGCTAAAATAGTACCCCATCAAACTAAATGCTGAGGAGACTGGCAGAATAAATAACTCCACCCAGAAAAGAAAGAAACAGAAACTGAGGCCCGCTTGTGTTTTGCAGGCAGCCTCTGCAAAGGGTTCACAAGGAAACCTAAAGAAAGGTGCAGGGCGCCATCCATGATGAGCAAATGGAACCAGGCTTGGTCCAGCCATCAGACACGGGAACTGGCTCTCAGGAACTGAAAGTCATGAGAGATTGTTTCAGATGGGCTGAAGAATGTGGTTTCTGTGCAGAGTGGCTCACCACCAGAATTTACGTGTCCAAGATGTGCCTCATGAACCGCTAGAGCAAAATGGCTTTCTTGACTCCATCCCACCCTATTTCTCCCGAAAGAAGCCCCTCCCGGCACTCCTTTAACCTATGTGGCTATAAATAAAGGAAAGGTGGGCTCTTCCATCTTTGTTAGAGTCAGATATTAGCATGGCTCAGACCTTCACGCCCCCTGATTTGAAAGATAATTGTCTCCTGTGTTTTTTCTATTAAATGAGTTTCTTAGGGATTAATTTACAGCCAGCCCATCCCTCCAACAGAAACCTGTTCCCTCACCCATGCTGGATGTGTGATGAGGAGAAAGGGCCTCCTCCATCGCATATCAATATACCTAGTATAAGAAAAAGGCCCCAAAGGAGCCTCTAGGTAAAACAGACAGTGGGGAACTCAAAGTTGATGGCCTTGTGATCATGATAATGGAGGCAGGTCAGGCTCAGAAATATCCTGTGCTCCAACCCCTTGAATGCAGCCTTGGAGAAAAAAGATTATGGCACAATTTTTTTGTATATGCTGGATTGTCCAAACCTCTCCGGGGTGAAATATGTTGTGTAAATTAAATGCACAGATAACATTCATAAGGACTGTTTCAGAATATGAATTCAAGAAAGGTTCCAAAACTACAAAAGATAAAGAAGTATTATAGGTATGGAAATATATTTTAGTATAGAAAATTAGAAGGTAAATGAAATGTGTCTGGATGAGAAAGTATTTTGTCTGGTGAAATAATATTCTTGGGTTAAACTTCAAGATGAAAATGGGCAAAACTAAGGATGTAAAGAAGTTGTGAATGTTTACATAAGTTGCAGAAGGTTTACAGAAGGTAAATCTCAAAAAGTTTGTGTTTGATTAAATTGGCTATAATTAGCACAGTCAGTTAAAGTTATTTGAACTTTAATGTACTGATATGAAAGAAAGTCTGAAATTGAAACATTGATCTGCTCTTATCTATGGATAATTTTCTTGTATTTGTCAGATTTTATTACTTGGGAAAACGAAGCCATAAAGGAATTAGGGTTTGTACCTGTTTTAAAGTCATAAATGATTACTTTGTAACTGGTTAAACAAACAACTGTTACTTAGGTTTTTAACAATAGAGTTGACACCCTAAATATATGTGACTAGGTATATGTATGCATCTGAGAACTCTCTCTCTAAGCCTTGTCTAAGTGTTATGTAAAAGTTTATAAAATGAAAGTTTATGGGCTGGGGATATAGCTCAGTTGGTAGAGTGCTTGCAAGGCAAGCACAAGGCCCTGGGTTCAATCCCCAGCACTGCCAAAAAAAAAAAAAAAAAGAAAGAAAGAAAGTTTATGTAAGTTTAAAGGCAAAATAACCAATAAGTGCTCTTTTATCCATTATATCTGACATAGAAGGGCCACACTGTCATTTGAAGACCTGTCTTGTATCTGTTCTAAGTCAATTTCTGATCATTAACACTGTTTCCCAAATGTATAAGAAATTTAAGGCTATCCTTTGATTTTTGTTAACACAAGCAGATCTTTGATTATTGTTACCATATGCTCTGGATTCTAAATTGTATTTTAAAAGTCAAACTTAGTTAAATGTAAAGCTTAGGAGAACACTATGCCAAGTTGGTGTTATCCAAACTAAAATTATCTGTAGAAAAAGTCTTGGATTTGTATAGAAATGACAAAATGGGTCATTTGATGTTTTATAGCTGGATAAAGTAATCTGTTGACAATAAGTTATAGATGCAATTTTGTGTTACTCTTCACTTTGGAATTGGAATTTAAATGCATTTAAATGCATCTTTGAATCTGTTTAAAGGTAGCACTATAAAACACAGCAGTCTGCCCCTTTTTCCACAAAAAGAAAGTTAAAAGTTCTCTTAGCCTTCCTTTGATTCATGTTTCAAGTGTAATGTTATATTGTGCTACTTGTGAAGAGCCCTGCCTCACCTGATATAAGGCTCTGCCTCCCACCTTACTCCATGTTAAAATGGCTACAAAATAGGCTAGACTTCAGCTCATTTAAAATTGTGTTTCAATGATTGATGTTTTTGTTGTAAAGATTACTGTGATCTCAAACAGGGAATATAAATATATAACTAAGTAAAGGTTCGAGGTTATAAAAGTCATTTTTTATTGACTTATAGCTACTACATAAGCTAAATATGGTTTTGCTGTGTTAATTTAATTTTGTATTTTACTTACAAACTTTATAACTGTTGCCTTTAGTTTTGCAGAGATACTGCTTCTAAAAACAAAACAAACAAAACAAATAACCTTTGTTAGTTTGAGATAATAAGCCATCACCTACAGGATAGATAGATGTAATGCAGACTTCCAGTACTAATACTGACCCCAATTAAGTGAAAGGGGTATCCACAAAATTAGAGATATTGAAGCTATAACCTGTTACTCCCTCTTTAAGACTGGTGAAACTGGCTTGCTGGATGTTTAAAACCCAAAACTTGGAGACCAAAGTCAAGAAAGTGAAAGGGTGGAGCAAAAAGCAGCCAACATTTTGGCCCTTGCCCTCTAAGGTCAGCCAGGATGCAGAGAACCACGGGGCTCCTCTCTGGACCCTGCAACTTTGGTGAGTTACCTGATATGCTGATCAGCGAGATCAAGAGGACCCTAGAAAACAGGAAGCCAACCAGTGCCCATTCTGCAAAGAAGAGGATCATTGGAGACATAAATGTCCCTGATGCTTCCAAAAGAAACCACATATGGTCAACAAGGCTGCCATCTTGGCAGAAGGCACCACTGGTAGAGGAAAGCTCCACACACATCCCCGAGACTGATCTCTGAGGAAGCTCAGCTGCCTCTTCAGAGTAGCTAGGAACAAGGTCAGTTTTGACCAACTTGGTCTTAAACACCTGACAGGAGAGCATAGCCTAAAAGCACAGTCCCACATGGACATTTAAAAGGAAAAACAACATTTTTTTTTTTTAATGTAACTTAAGATGTACTCTTGTGTCAGCCTTACCAAAAGTAAGTAAAGCTGGAGGCTATGAAGGAAGGGTTCCTGTGTAAAGAGCATCTAATAAAAATAATCACAAGAGTTGCAAGTTTGTCCTGAATTAACTTGAGTCTGATTTCATAGACCTACAAATCTTTCTAACCTCCTACATTGATGAACAATCAGTTTTTCGCTGATTAGAGTTACTATCCTCATGGTTTTCAGAGACTGGCTGAAATACTAATTGTTTTTGTGCCAATTGTTTGCAAGAAATTAATGCTTTGCTGTCTTTATTGTTGTCTTAGCATGATCCCTGCCCTGTGTATGCCTTGTCCAGTTACCTGATAACTGCTACTGTGGACCTCTGGACTGCTCTGAGGCTGGATTCCTTTAACTGTCCCTGCCCCACCTGATAGAGAACAAAGACTTTGAGTTACATCCCCCAACTTTGCCACCTTTCAGCAGGACACAGCTTGGAGATGTCGTTGCTCAGTTTCCATAGAAATGGAAGCTAGAAACTGATAGAAATGGAAGCTAGAAACTGACAGTGGGGAACTGTATCAGGGGTTCACTTGATGCTTTGACTATATGCCTTGTGACTTTGAAACTTTTCCTTTTTTTTCCCCCAACCTTCTTCTCCCTGACCTCCCCTCCCTAATCTCATTTTCTCTGAGTCATCTCTATAAAACCCCCTGTTCCTGCTGATGGGTAGAATTATAGCCTTTTGGACAGGAGCCCCTTGTGTTTCTCTATTTATTTATTTATTTATTTTTGGTGGTGCTGGGGATTGAACCCAGGACCTTGGTGCTTGAGAGGCAAGCACTCTGCCAACTGAGCTATATCCCCAGCCCCCTGTTTTTCCTTTTCTACCAAAGCAATAAACCTTCTTTTTCCTTTTTCTCAAAACTGTCTTTGTTATTGGCTTGGCATCAGGGATGAGGGCCCAGGTTTTAGCAACACCCATTCCCCTGGTGTTGAAGATTGAATACCCAAGAAACACCAAGGCAAAACAAAAAGTCTTATTTAAAGGATAGAATGAGGGGCGAGGGAGACTGCTCTGGAGGGGGTCCAGAGCTGGTGCCCCAGGGAGTGGTGGGTGTCCTGCCCCTTTTATAGAATTTAGGTTTCCTTTCTTTTCATGTCCTCTCCTCTTATCTTGCTTACGTGGCCAAAGGCCGGAAAGGAGCTGTCCAGGGCCACTTCTCCCTGTTTTCCATATCTGCCCAGAAAGGCAGGAAGGGAGCCACCCAGGGAACATTCATTAACAACTCCTTTTTGGAGGAACAATTCCCTGGAGGCAGGTGACCTTGTAACAAATTGGAGGAGGGGGATGTGCTGTGGAGGTATTCGCATTTCATTTCCTTTTGAATCACTCCCCATCCCCCAACCCAATCATTCATGTCTACCCTGATTGTTTTTTTGCCCTGTCTCAGAATGTTGTGAATTTAAAAACAATCATGGTGCTCACCTGCAAGTTCAAGTCCAGCCTGGGCAATTTAACAAAACCCTGTCTCAAAAATCAAAATGGCTTGGGGCGTGGCTCAGTGTAGACACACCATCCCCTTCAATCCCACTACTGCAAAAAAGAAAAAATTTAAAGTTAAAAAAATGAAGTAAAAATCAGTCTGTTTTTTATTACTGTGTGCAGATAATTCTATATGTGTAAATTTGAGGGCAAGGGCAGGTGGCCAAACCAAAGAGGACAAAAATGACTGAAACAAAGTTTTATTGGAATTTGGCTCTCAGGCAAAATTCCCAGCTACCCAGGGTAAAGGTCAGGGTGGAGAACCTGAGAAAATCGCAGGTGGCCCTGGCTGCCCAGGGTCTTTATAGGCCGGAATAGGCAGGGGGTCCTGCTGAGTGATAGGTGGACGTGTCAGTCTACGTTCGATTGGTTGCTCTCTGGTGCGCTGCCTGCTGCCTTAGTTGTTCTTCTCCCTCCCACATAGTTGCTTAAATCCAACCTAACAATATGATGTTAGTGATGAAGTACGTCTTCCCCAAAAAAACTTTTTTCCAACAATTGCTGTGGTTATTCTGAGTTTTTGTTTGTTTGTTTGTTTGTTCTGAGGTGTTAGGAAATATTATTGAATTTTAATAATGTATATGTAAGCTTCAGATTAGCATATGGTTATAACATCCCTTAGCACAGCAGTGACTTGGAAAATGCAGTCCCACGTTATCCTCCTTCTTGGACAAAGCACACATTCAGCTGCGTGCTAATATCAGCTCCGAAATGCATTTCCTTCTGTGCCAGTTTCTGCCTCCTCCTGTTGTGTACTTGCTCTTATTATTATGATGATGATGATGATTTTAATTTTGTGTTTCTGGGAATTGAACCCAGGGGCACCTTACCACTGAGCTACATGCCCCAGACTTTATTTTTGAGACAGGTTCTTGCTAAGTTGCTAAGGTTGGTCTCAAACTTGTGATCCTCCTGCCTCAGCCTCTGGGGATTACAGGGAGTCACTGGGATTACAGGTGCGCACCATCGTGCCCAGTTTAAATAAAACTTTTGCTAGCCAGATGCGGTGGCACACGCCTGTAATCCCAGTGATTCAGGAGGCTAGCACAGGAGTATCAAGAGTTCAAAGCCTGCCTCAGCAAAAGCAACTCAATGAGACCCTGTTTCTAAAAAAATGCAAAACAGGCCTGGGGATGTGGCTCAGTGGTCAAATGCCCCTGAGTTCAATCCCCAGTACCAAAAGAAACCAAAACTTTTGCTCTTGGGCTTAGGGTGTAGCTCCACAGTGGAGTGTCTGCTCAGCATGTTTGAGGTCCTGGGTTCAATTTCCAGCACCCCCCCACCAAAAAAAAATTTTACTAGCTCGATTATTTAATGAATTTAATAAAATAATTTTCTGTGTCTTTTCTGACCATGATTATTAATCGTTTCATTTCAGGGTTATATCTGAAAGTAAAAATGTTAAAAAAGGAAAGAGCTTCCCTGAGTGTTAAACACTCCAGCACATTTACTTCAGTATTTAACCCCCAGTATGATAGGTGATGGTAAGTAGTATGTAAATATGTGCTATTATAACTTTCCTTTTTTCTTTTTTTGCAGGGCTGGGGATTGAACCCAGGGCCTTGTGCATATGAGGCAAGCACTCTACCAAGTGAGCTTATATCCCCAAATGTATTCTCTACATTTAAAATATTTCATAACTAAAAACATATCTAATAATAGGCAAATAATGGGAACAATTCAAGTGTTCACCAACCAATGAATAAATACAATGTGGGCAGGAGTTGGTGGCATTTGTCTGTAATCCCAGTGACCAGGGAGGCTGAGGCAGGAAGATTGCAAATTTGAGGCCAGCCTCAGCAATTCAGCAAGACCATCTCAAAATAACAAATGAAAAGGACTGGGGATGTAGCTCAGTGGTAGAGTCTTCCTGGGTTCAATCCCCAGTACTGCCAAAACCAAAAAAACCCAAAGTGTTATATCAGTACAATGTAATACTATCCGGCAAAGAGAAAGAAAAAGGAGCCAATCGTGAAATACGAAAAATGAAATCTCAAAATGTAAGGAAATCCCACAAAACCATGCCGGACACGGGAAATCACATAAGGGCGTTTATTAAGCAAACAGAGCGTCTCCCTGCAGGGTAAGGGAGAAAATGAGAGGAAAAGAGAAAGGAAAGAGAAAGGGTGCATGCTAGAGAGAGTGGAAAGCAAGGAGGAGGAAAAGCAAGTGTGTAGGAGAGAGAAACAAGAAGGGAAAGATGGAGGTTGAATTCCACCGGTCTAACAGGGGACCAATATCAGAGAAGGATACTGGCAAGCTGACTGATGAACCAATAGCTAGCTAGGATGTTCACAGATTGACAAGTGGTTGGAAGGCGGGGAAAATGGCTGCACCAGAAAGGGCGGGGGAGCAGCTTTATACATTATATTCCCCCATTTCTGTTTTTATAAGAAAATCTTTTGCTCTTCAGTTCTTTTCAAAGCCTTCTCTCTCCTTCCTGCCTAAGTGACTGGGGCTGGTTTTGCAGGTGAGATGTAGAAAGTCCATTCTCCTTCCAGACTTCCAAAGGCAGATGGTTTTCATGGACTTCATTTCTTCGATTTGACTGATCCCCTATTTCTACACTAACTGCCTGTCCCCAATTCTGACTTCATTCACCCCTCTAATTCTAGGAACGCCTTCACTGCTGTAGGGAAAGGGGGTGATGACCGATCTGGCTTCTTTGAGCTGGAAAGGGGCAGCGTGGAGCAAGCAGTTTGGAGTTCCCTTTTTAGAAATCAGGTCAATTAAGGGGTCCATGGTAGAAGTCCAGTTGGGAAGAGCAGGTTGTAATGGCATCTGGGGATGGGTGCTTCTATGAGAGAAGAACAAAAAGACATGAGTACTGAAATGAGATTGATACAATAGAAATGTTGCAGAATCTGGAACATGCCGATGCATATCATAAAGATGACAGAAGTCAGTAATTCCTCACCAGGGGGTGGAAGAACTGAGAAGTTGTTCCCATAACAAGGCCTAGCAAAGGCTGGAGAGGATAAGGCCTTTATTTTGGAACTTTAACATTGTTCAGGTTATCGGGAATATAAACACAACATTTAGTAGCGATCTCTATACTTCTGTTACTAGCAAACATAGATTCAGCCTACCTGTGTCTGTAGGCCTTAAACTGACTAAAACTTCTACTCTGGCAGTTTCTCATGATAGTTATCAGGCACATTTGCCTAAGAATCTCTTTTGTAGCTTTTAGTCTTTATTCTAGTGGGCTAACACAAGTGTACATCTTAAGTTACATTTAAGTATTATTTCTTTTAAATGCCCAAGAATGGCTATATTTTGGTTTTAACTGTTTTGCTAGGTGTTTAAGATTAAGTTGGTCAAAGTGACATGTTCCTGTGTGTTAAAAGAGTCAGCTGAGTTCCCACAGAGGTCACTCATAGAGAACTTAAGAGTAGCTTCTTAGCTCCATTAGTGCCATTGGTTAGGCAGGGTCTCCTGGATGAGGTGGCTTCCCTTGAAAGCATTAGGATGTCTCCCTTTTTCCTTGACCCTCCTCTGCAGCAGGTGCACTGAGTGGCTTTTCCTCTAGTGGTCTCATCAATCTCCTTGATCAGGAGGTTGTGTGACCCAGAGTTGCAAACCTCCTTAGAGAAGTCCTCTCGTTCCCTGGGTTCAGGCTGACTTTGAGGGCAAGACCCAAATATGGACTTTTCTTGACCTCTGTATTTAATCTCAATCTCTAAGTTTGATCTTAACCATCAAGCAAGTCAGTCTCACCAGTCATAAAGCAAAAGTACTGGGCTTTAACTTCAATGTCTATGACTTTACAGTTATTTACCCCCTTTTATCTAATTGGGGTTTACATTATCTGTCCTATAGGTGATGGCTTACTATTCCAAGTTAATTTATGGTGTTCGCTCTTGAAGCAGTACTTCTGCAAAATATTGATCAGGCAACAATTAGAGTTTACAAGGAAAATACAAAATGGAATCACCAACAGTTAAACATTCAGTTTGTGCAATAGCTATCTTGAATGACTTTTAGAAATACATTTAACAAATTTTACATATACCTTATTGATGACAGGTCCTATAATAGAACATTAAATGATAGGTTTACCATTACAGACAAGTTTAATTTGGAGAATAGCAGCTTGATAAATTTTCTGCTTTAAAGGCTTGTATACCTGGAACATATGAACACATTTAATATATAAAGAATAATGTTTTTAAGTATGTTACTCCATGGAACTTTGTAAATTAATTAGATGTCTCTAACAAACACATTTGAGTAATTCCATACATGTCAACTCTAATTCACTCATCTTATTGTAAAAAAACCAAGATATCAGACAAGTGTAAAAAAAAAAAAAAAACCAAGATGTTAGACAAGTGTAAACAGTATTTGCCATCTCTTTCCTGTTGAAGAAAAGTCCTAGAAAAATTGATGATAGACATTTTATAAACATCAATATTTTATTAGTGTGACCACCTAGAGACTTCTGAGTTAATTTTAAAGACATTTTACTTCTATTAGTTTGCCCAATTTAAATTGAACCTCTTTAAATCACGTGAATTAAAAATATTTGGATCCATTTTTTAAATTTTTATTTTTATGAGTGCTTATATTTAGCACAAAAGCAAAGGCCTTGTAATGTTTATTTATCTCCATTACAATGTAACAGATGTTCAAAAATAACTCTAGAGTTGGATAAAAATAACTGATCAAAAATTATTAACCTAGGTATGTAGGATCAAAATTGTGAGCTCAAAAATATAGCATTTAAGAAAAACAAAAGTCGTAGAAGAAAAATGATAATGGTCATTAATTAAAGCATGAGAAAATGAGAAGGAGAGAAAAGGTGAAAGGGAGAAAAGTATTCTGAGTTGTAGCCCAGGAGAAATTTAAAATGGACACTTTTTTTCCTTGGGTTTGAGGCTGGTCTCCCACTGTGCCTTCCTCTATTTACATTTCAATGTAAGCCTTGACTGAGATCTGAATCTGAAAGGGGCTAAAATGTTCTAGCAGAAACTTGATGCTTAGGTCCTTTTAACCCTTTTTCCTGGTTAGTAATTAATTTAGGTTTGGATGCAGAAAATTGTCAAACAATTATCTCCCACTGCTTGTGGGGAATGGGGCTGCTTATATTACATGGGGAGCAGGGGAAGATGGAGAAGCAGGGTCTGGAGGCGCTTGAGCCTGCAGGAAGAACCAAGAAGTAAGAAAGAAGAGACTTGAAGATAAGGCATCCCTTTCCATCTGCCCGCTTGCTCACGGATGCTGTGTGCCATTACATAAACGGATTTTGATGGCTTTAAGCCGGGGGTTGGGTGAAGGGTTCCCAGGGTGGAATCTGCCAGATTGGAGGACCCAGATTCCATGGTGGGGACTGACACAGCCGAGTCTGTGGCCAGGGTGTCCCAAGGCCAGAGTACTGGGCTGGAGATGAGGGGTAGCACATTGATTGTGTCGTCACACAAGCACCAATGTGTGTGCCGGGCAAAAGCCGAGAAGAGTTGAGGACCTGATATCAGGGTTTTCAAGTGCGAGTGCACGAGCGCGAGATGAGCCTCAACCCTGAGAGAATCTCCACCATAAAATCAGGAATCCACTCGGCAGATAAGACCGACTAAGGGGGCTGCCATAACTGTAAAAGTTGTTGCTGGGGGTACCCCCACCCCTCAGCCGCCTGAGGGTATAAATCGGCCTAGGGGAACCGGCCTAGAGGACTCACCAACCTGAAGTCTGGTGATGAATGCAGAGCAGAGCGACCGGGCAGAATGGAAGGTGGGGCGGTGTCCGGGGTCACTGGGGCTTAGGTGGGGTTCCACTCGCTTAAGAGACAGTGGAAGATCCCATCCGAGTCATGGCACCAATGTAAGGAAATCCCACGACACCACGCCGGACACAGAAAATCACGAGGGAGATAATTAAGCAAACAGAGTGTCTCCCTGCAGGGTAAGAGAGAAAATGAGAGGAAGAGAGAAAGGGCGCGCGCTGGAGAGAGTGGAAAGCGAGGAGGAGGAAAAGCAAGGGTGTAGAGAGAAGCAAGAAGGGAAAGATGGCGTTTGAATTCCGCCGGGCTAACGGGAACAATATCGGAGGACACTTGCAAGCTGACTGATGAACCAATAGCTAGCCAGGATGTTCACAGATGGACAAGTGGTTGGAAGGCGGGGAAAATGGCTGCAACGGAATGGGCGGGGGAGCAGCTTTATACATTACACAAAATATTATGCCAAAAATAAAAATCTGCTAGGCAAAAAAGCCAGATAGAAAAGTCCACATAATCTTTGACTCCATTTACATGAAAGATCCAGGAAAGTTAAGGCCACAGAGACAGAAAATAGATTGGTAACCACTGGCTCTTGCTGAGGCTGACTTCTGCTCGGGACATTGCTTGCCTGGGGCTTCCCACCAGGAGGAGGTTAGGAAGAAAAACCAGCAGCAGGGAGGAGAAGGAATAGCCAGTGGTATGGAACCAAAAGAGAAGGTGGGGTTCTGGAGGCCCAGTGAATGCTCTGGGTCCAAGAAGGAGGAATAATCAGTCATGCCACGCACTGGCAGAGGGCAGGCAAGAGGACAAGTGGCCATGGGATTTAGCAACATGAGGGTCCCTGGTAACCTTGACCATTGGCATTTTGGGTGGAGTGATGGTCAAGATAAGATGGGAAGAGACAAAGGTGAGACAGAACAAATGGATAACTCCTTTGAGTTTTGCTGCAGAGTGGTGCTTCTCCACAAGGGGTGATTGCATCCCCCAGGGGACATTTGATGATGTCTTGTTAACAAATTTCAATAAATATAGCCACTGTTTTACTTTTCCCTTTTGGTGGGACTGGGGATTGAACTCAGGGGGCTCTCTATCACGGAGCTACATCCCCAACCCTTTAGCCTCAGCAACTTAGGGAGGTGTCTCAAAATTTAAAAAGGGGGTTGGAGGTATAGCTCCATGGTAGACCGCCGCCAGGTTCAATCCCCTGCAATGAATACATACATATATAAATAAAAAGATCGAATTGGTTTTCATTAATAATTCATGAATTGAGCAGCATCTCTTCTAAAGATTTGGAAAGGTGTCCCGCTGAGCTGCACAGTGGAGTGTGGTTTATCAGCAGAACAGTGATGGAGAAATAGAAAGAAGGAACAAATTGTGGGTTTCGAGCTGTGGGCGTAACTAAGTGGTACAGTATTTGCCTAGCATGCATGAGGTCCTGCATTCGTACCCCAAAAAGAAAGTGTATAGGTCCCTTCAAAGTTACTTTCCTTAACATACTTAGGCTTAGGTAAATTGGGTCCCTTCTGGTTCATTGCTGTGAGTCTCCTGGGTTTTTTTTTTTTATGTATTTTTTTGTTGTTGATGGACCTTATTTTATTGATTTATTTATATGTGGTGCTGAGAATTGAACCCAGGGCCTCACACATGCTAGGCAAGTGCTCTACCACTGAGCCGCAACCCCAGCCCCTCCTGTTCTTTTTAAAACTGGTCCCTCTCAGAGTTCAGTTTGATTACATGGCACCTAGCAAGAGTGACTCCATTCTGATTTGACCTGATCCATTGGACCTTGTACAGGATTTCGGTCCAAAACAATGACTCGTCCTAAATTCATTTAACAGTTCACAGAATACAGGGAGAGGGATGGTGTCTACTGGCATCCAGAGTTAGAAACCAGGGATGTTGCTAAACATTCTATAATGCACAGAATAGCCACACACACACACGACGACCCTGGGCAGGAATTCTAATTTATACGCTTAAATGTCAAATCCAAAATGCCAATGAGTCAAGGTTGACAAGCCCCTTTGAAAAGGGAAGGAGGAAATGGGTGATAGCAGGTAGGAGAAATAGGATTTTTTTAAATGGGAAAAATGACACATTTATGTGCAGATGGGAAAGAAAGACAGAAAGAAACAACACTGACTAATGGCAGGAGAAAAGCTGATCATTTTATACCTGCGGGACTGATAACCCCCACAAAGAATGTATGAAGCAAAATTCTTAGAAAGACACAGCAGCAAGGAAGGATTCACCTCCTCTGGACATTGTCTCCTATTCACCTTGAACATCAATTAACCAAAAAGAGGATAGTGTCTACGATCGAGTCCCACTAAGCTAAGGCAAGGCAGAGCACCCAATTTTCTTATTTGAAGGGTACAGATGGCATCAAACTGACTTAGAACACACAAGAGAAATATCCAAGGAGACAAAATCTCCTCTTCCTCATGGGGTATCTTCTAAAATGACGATTTTGTAGTGACATGAAGATTTTAGAGGTCATTTCATTTTCATTCTTCTTATAATGTGAGGAAACTGAGACCCTAGGAAGGCCACTGACCATGAACTTTTAGGTAAGCCAAGTCACACTTGCAGAATGACATGGATCCTATGGTGTCTTGGAACCATTAGAGGAACTATTGATAAGTGTGACTGTTCTGCTCCACTTTGATTCATCTCTAAATGTCCAACATCCTCCTAAGAATGAAAAGCTTTCCCAGACGCATTAGATATTTTTCTTAGATCTGTCTTTTGTACACGGGCAAAACCACAACACTTGTAAATTGCTCTAAGGGAAACATTACTAACATCCCTAAGTGTCTCCTGGCAGTGATAGGCTTCCGTTCAGGGGAAAAGTGACTCCAGCACAAGGAATTTGCCTGAACAACTGAGAATAAATTCCACCATCTTTCCAAATGATTTTCCCTCTTTTGAGTAAACAGGCTGGTAAGGTCCTAAGCTGTTGGGGGTTCTAAAATGTCTAATTGGCATCTTGTATATGATAGCCTAGTAAGGCTAGCACCATCAGACACAAATGCAAAAGGAGGAGGCCTTACTCCAGCCAGAGTTCAAATGCCACAAGATACAGTGGTGGCACACTCCTGTAACCCCGGCGACTGGGGAGGCTGAGGCAGGAGAATTCAAATTTCAAGGTTAGTCACAGCAATTTAGCAAGGCCCTCAACAACTTAGTGAGACCCTGTCTCAAAATAAAAACTAAAAAGGGCTGGAGATGTGGCTCAGTGGTTAAGTGCCCCTGGGTTCAATGCCTGGTACCAAGAAAAAAATATGTATGTATGATGGAGATATATATATATATATGCATATACATATTCATATTAGATATCACGATCTTTAGAAACTCCTCTGTGGTTCCCATGTTTGACTATTCACATTCTTATTTCTCAGACTATGCTGATTCCTTCTGTCTTCCTGATTTGTAACTGCTGATTTGTAACTTGGGACCTCATGCATACTAGGCAAGCACTCTACCATGAGAGCCGCATCCTCAGCCCTCACACAGATTTCTGTTTGCTTGTGGATGCCATGCAGGCCACCAGTTGCGCCCTCAAACTCAATGTCATCAAGCACTAAACTCCCCTCCTCTCCCACTGGGCTTCAAGCCTGGGCTGGAGATGCAGCTCAGTGGTTGAGTATGTGCGTCCTGGGTTCAATCCCCAGTACTGGGGGCAGGGGGAAGGGACTCCAAGACCAACCACCTATTTCTAGAAGTTTCTCTGGAACAATCTCAGTATATGCCTCCTGTCCCAGAACTCTTATTCAAGAGTTTGGGTGAATGGGAAAGACCCTCGTTCTGGTCCCCAGCACCCCAGAGTTTGGGTGACAGATTACATGATCACTCCACCTATTTCCAGGTACTGCCGTTTTCTAAGTCAGCTTAACTCAGAACCTCAGTCTAACCTTCAGCTATTAAATCCAATGCAGTAGAATCTTTTAGAATGTGTCTTACTTAAATCTTCCTTTATTTTTTACATTGTTAGTAACATCAACTAAGTCCTTATATCTGGATCACTAATAAAGTTCATTTCTCCCCCATACCTCTGACCTCCATCTCTCTAACCTCCAGCTGGTCAGGTGCACTATATATACCTCTATCATGTGAAAATCTTGATTTTCATCCTGTTGCTGAAAATTTAAATGTCATAACTCAGTAAACACTAGATACTGTATCTACTATATGAGAAGTACTCTTTCCTGGCTCTCAAAAGGCTCCCTCCATTCAATATCTAAGAGTGCCTACTGTATACACCTCACTGTCCAACCATTGGAGCGCCCATGATGAAAGACATCCCCATGACTATGTACAGATCTTAAACAGCAACACAGAGCATCCAGCTAATGGTTCAGGGGCAAGTCTCAAGGGGACTTGTAATGAAATAACAATAGTCGGGGTTTTTTTTTGGGGGGGGGATAGTACTGGGGATTGAACCCAAGGGCACTTTACCACTGAGTTACATATCCCCAGCCTTTTTTTTTTTTAATTTAAAAAATAATTTATGTGGAGATGGGATCTCACAAAGTTGCTGAGGCTGGCCTCGAATTTGCAATCCTCTTGCCTCTGCCTTCCAAATGGTTGGGACTGCAGGCATGCGCCATCACACCCAACCAAGGGGATGGTTTTTCAAAAGCACCCTGAAAGGAGGAACTGGAACAGATGCTTGTATGACCATGTTTGTTGCAGCAGTATTCAGAATGGCCAACAGGTTGAAACAACCCAAGTGACCATCAACAGAAAAACGTGGTCTGTTATATGATGGGATGTTATTCTGCAATAAAACTGAATGGTGGGGGCTGGGGAGATAGCTCAGTCGGTAGAGAGCTTGCTTTGCAAGCACAAGGCCCTGGGTTCGATCCCCAGCACCCCCCCCCCAAAAAAAAAAAAAAACAAAACTGAATGGTGTTCTAATGCACGTTTCAACATGGGTGGACCTCAAAAACAGGTGCAGTGAAAGAAGCCAGACACAAAGGGTAAATATTATATGATACCACTTACATGAAATACCTAGAATAGGAATATTCATAGAGAGAGTAGACTAGAGTTTATAGGGGCTGGAGGGTTTAGAGGGAATGGGGAGTTACTGTTTTATAAATACAGTTTCTGTTTGGGATAAAGAAAAACTTCTGAAAATAATGATGGTTGTACAACATTACGAATGTAACTAACTCCACTGAATTATACAAACTTTTTTTTATATACTGGGTATTGAACCCAGAAGTGCTTTACCACTGAACTACATCCCTAGTCCTTTTTGTTGTTAATTTTTCATTTTAAGATAGTGTCTCACTAAGTTGTAGGAGCTCACTACTTTGCCAAGGCTGGCCTCAAACTTGTGATCCTCCTGCCTCAGCTTTCCAAGTTACTGGGATTACAGACCTGTGCCACCACTAGCCTTGAGCTTGAACCTTTTGTTTTGTTTTGTTTTGTTTTTAGGACTGGAAGCAGGGGAAGTCTTGTCTCGTCTCTGCCGCATGAGGTTACATATGATTTAAAAATGTAGTGTTGGGGCTGAAGGTAGAGTTCAGTGCTTCCTTAGCATGCATGAGGCCCTGGGTTCAATCCCAGCCCTGCAAAATGAGAAGTAAAGTGTTTTGCACAGATCACCTGTAAACTGAGCTGTAGAGTTACAGCAAAGTGCAAGTCACGGAGGATGGTTCATCTCAACATTAACACAGAGCAGATGTGGTCCTAAAATTATACTCTCCTAATGGAATGGTCTTCCAAACATCTCTATAAACAAAAGGAAGGGAGAAATAAACCAAATGGCTTTTGGTTTAATGATGTTATATCCCTTTTTGGACATAGTTTCCTTTTTTTTTTTTTATTGAGGTCTTTAGCACTAATAATTTTAGGAACAAGGAAAATTCAGAGTAAAACAGTTCACATAAATCTCGTTCAAATATTTCCATGTACTGTAATCTTTCTACCCATGTGATGACAGTCATTAGTAGCATATTAAAATGAGGAATGGAAACAGGATGTTTGAGAAAAGAGAACAAGGGGACTGACCACCCTGGACTGTTTGGCTAATTTTATTTTTTTATAACATTATTTTCTATAGTCTCATTTTTATTTATTTTTTTTGGGGGGGGACTGGGGATTGAACTCAGGGGCACTCAACCACTGAGCCACATCCCCAGCCCTATTTTGTATTTTATTCAGAGACAAGGTCTCACTGAATTGGTTAGGGCCTTGCTTTTGCTGAGGCTGGCTTTGAATTCCAGATCCTCCTGACTTAGCCTCTGGAGCCACTGGGATTATAAGCATGCGCCACTGCGTCTGGCCCATTTTAAAAAGTAGTTCTTTGTTTTGTTTTGGATGGAGAGAATTGAACCCAGGGCCTCATGCAAGCTAAGCAAGTGCTCTTGCCACTGAGCTACACTCCCAGCCCCTTCCCGGCAACAGCAGCCTCTTTCCTCACTATTAAGGGAATTATTGAATCTCATTGAACTATAGTCATGTATGACTCAGAATATATGTCTTGTTAGTCTGTCCTATCCCAAGATAATCACTGTTGACAGTTTGGGGTATGAGCTCCCAAGTTTTTCCTGGAGTACATACAATCAAATAAATAAGAATGGGATCATACTTTAATACTGGCCTCAACTTTCTTTCACTCAGTGTTTCCTAAGACAATTTTCCATGACAGGACAGATACTGTCCATTATTATTTTTAGCAGCTGCATCATATTATCATATTAAAGTTTACCAATGTACCATAATTTATTCAATTTCCTATTGAGAGATAAATGGATTATTTCCAGGTGTGTGTATATTTTCCCAGTATTGAATAGAAATTAAAATTGAGTTACTGTATTGAAAGAGTGAATATTTAAAAATCTGATAGGGACTGGCGATGTAGCTCAGTGGTAGAATTGGGCTCAATCTCAGTAGACACGCACGCACGCGTGCAGATACGCGCGCAGATAAATTTCTAAAAAACTTGATAGCTATTACTAAATTGCTTTCCCAAAAAAACAACTTGTAATAATAATCTTTTAATGTCAGCACTCAATTTTGATTAAAGCTGTATTTTTAAACCCATAATATTCTACTTTATGTAAAATTTATTCTAAATCCTTTGGAAATCGATATTAAAAAAACAACGCGGAATTCCGCCCCAAAGCGATTGCAGGATCCAGCTCGTGTGGCCCGTGCTCCCCCTGCTGGCGCTCTTGGAACAGGCCCACAGTAAGAGGTTTTTCTATCAGACCCCACCTATTATTTTTTAAAAAAATTGCAGGGTTGAGGTTGTGGCTCAGTGGTAGAGCACTTGCCTGGCATGTGCCAGGCACTGGGTCTGATCCTCAGCACCGCCTATAAAGAAAAAAATAAATAAAGGTCCATTGACAACTAATATAAAATATTTTTTAAAAATTTGTAACAAATTTTTTATCTTGAAATGAATCACTGAGACTTTCTATTCTTCTTTCTTTTGACATGTCTCTGAGTCTGTAGCAGAAGTTTTGACCAAAACATCAAGACTCTGATTTTAGGGCTGGGGTTGTGGCTTACTGGTAGAGCACTTGACTAGCATGTGTGAGGCACTGGGTTCGATCCTCAGCACCACATAAAAATAAATGAATAAAATAAAGGTCTATCAACATCTAAAAAATTTTTTTTTAAAGAATCTGATTTTAGGGCTGGGGTTGTGGCTCAGTGGTAGAGTGCTCGCCTAGCATGTATGAGGCACTGGGTTTGATCCTCAGCACCACATAATAATAAATAAATAAAATAAAGGTATTGTGTTCATCTACAACTAAAACAAATTAAAAAAAAAAAAAGAATCTGATTTTAGACAAAAATTTTAACCTGGAGGAAACAAAACAAAAAACAACAAATAACAACCCAAGAATAACACTCTGGCTTTAAGTTTGACCTCTCATGGATCTGCCCAGTGAGGGTTCTGTTGCTCCTTCTTTTTTTCTTTTTTGGTGACGGGGCCTCATGCAGGCTAGGTTCAAGCTTTACCACCCCAGTCTCTGGTTTAAGTTTTATGTCTCTGTACTTTCAAGATATGTGGAATGTGGTACTTAACTAAGTCTGTAATTCAGGTCAAACTTGCACATGAAAATTACATATTTATCCTCAAAACCAAAATGGAAATAGTCTAGTTTCTCAAGTAACAACACAAAACTTTCTTTTGTTGTCTTCTGCATACTAGATTGAACCCTCGAATACTCTGCCACTGAGCCACATCCCCTGCCCTTTTACAGGGTCTAAGTTGTTGCAGCTGAACTCAAGCTTGTGATCCTCCTGCCTTAGGCTCCTGAGTAGCTGGGGGTACAGATGTGCCCCAGCTCAGCTCAAGTTCTGTTTCTTTGTTTTTTAAAATGTTCTTTTAAAAATATTTTTAGTTGTCAGTGGATCTTTTATTTTATTCATTTATTTATATGTGGTGCTGAGTCTTGAACCCAGTGCCTCACACATGCCAGGCACTGAGCCACAACTCCCAACTCTAAAACTCTGGTTTTAATAAAAAAAAAAAAAAAAAAAAAAATGTTTTTTTAAACTGACTTGGAACCCCATCCTCAAAGACTCCAGATGCTGGGCCCCAGTCATGTTATTATTATTATTATTTTTAAAATTATTTTTTTGTAGTTGTAGATTGACAGAATGCCTTTACTTATTTATGTTTTATGTGGTGCTAGGCCAGAATTGAAGACAGGCAGTTAGTGTAGAACAGGTAATTGGGTGGAATCAATAAAATGGGGGCTGATCTGAGTCTGGGAAATAGGAAACTGCCCCTGGGAGATTGGACTGTTCCTGTCTCCAGAGCCCTTGGAAACCACCCCTTCCCAAAAGGTTGTTAATGAAGCAACTCCTGAGCAGATGGGAGCTACTAATCAATGCCCCTCCCTGGGCTGCTGCTCCCTTCCTGCCTAGCTCTTGTCTTGGCCCTTCCAGCCTACCTGCTCACCCCCTGGCCATCCCACCAGCATCTCCTGGGCCTAGTCATAGGCAGGAAGGAGAGAGAAAAGGGGGGAGAGGGCAGGAGAACAAAGGAAACTTTGGTCTATAAAAGGGGCAGGGCGCTGTCACTTCTCAGGATACCAGAATACCCGCCATGCCCCCTTCTCCCTCCCAGAAGTCCATGTTACTACCTTTAAACAAAACCTGCTCTATATGCCTGCCTCAGCGTGCTTCTCTAATGTTCAAACTGCAACATTTGAGGAAGCAGAACTCATCACCAATAACTGAGTGCTGAGGATCGAACTCAGTGCCTCACATATGCTAGGCAAGCGCTCTGCCACTGAGCTACAGCCCCAGTCCCTGGTTTTAATAAGATTTAAACTTAGTTTTGCATCTATATAGTTCCGTTTGTCTTTACCAGCACATCACAAATAATTAAGGCAGCAAGTCACCTAGTTTTCCTGCTTCCATACTCCCTTGTAGCTAGAGGCCAAGGAGATGCAAGGTCCAAGTCTCCAGGCAGGCTTTCTGGGAAGGGGGAAGGGCAGTCCTCTGCTCCTCTGTGTCCTGCCAAGACTGAGTTACGAGAGCCATCTGGAAACTCAGGATAAAAGCCACATGTCAAGCAAGGTGGAGCAGGAACATATGAGGAGCTGGGGTCCACCGACATCCTCCAGTGGAAATGGAGACTCAGAAAATCCTCCGGGGTGGGGGGTGGGGTGGAGGGGAAGGGAGCTCAGGAATCTGACCTGTTGCAATCTCCCTTAACTGCCCCAATCCCCCTGCTGGTCTTGTTAAGCCTGCCAAAAGTAACTGACCAACTCCTCCCATGACCTGCCCTGCTAACCCCTACAAAACTCGGACCCTTGGTGTAGCCCCTCGCCATTTTCCCCTTGAAAACGTGCCCCTCCCGGCTTAACCAAGCATTGCTCATCTACAGAGGTCTGTCTCCCTTTCTTTTTCTTTTTGTATTCTTTTTCATTTGCTTTCAGGGACTACTTCCAGATTCAAAAGAGAGACAAAATCCCTAAAGCATGGACACCTGGACTTTCTGTACTTGCAGGCAAATACAATTCCATCATAGACACTAAAACAACTGCCACTTAAAGTAAGAACCAGACACTCAAAGGTGCAACACAGGTGGCCACGCAATGACCGTATGCCCAAAGGACTCAACGCACTTCCTGAAATATCTAATTTAAAACCCTAGCCCAGCCCTAGTCCATAAAATGGACAGAGGATTTGAATAAAAATTTCTTTGGAGATTTAAGTGACCAATAATCACATGAAAAAATGTTCATTATTAGTCATTAAATACAAATCAAAACCACAATGAGATTTTATTTCACATCGACTGGGATAACAAGGAACAAAAGTGAGGATGTGGGAATGCAGAATAGTGCAGCTGCGATGGACAAACAGTCTGGCAATTCTTAAGAAAGTCAAACAGTTATGACTCAGCAATTCCACTTGTAGGGAAATAACCAAGAGAAAGGAACACATGTCCACGTAAAAATTGGTATATGAATGTTCTTGGCAGCACTGTTATAAAGTGCCAAAAAATGGATATAAAGCAACTGTTCACACATTGATGGATAAACACAATGTGGTCTCTCCTTACAATGGAATATTACTCATGGAAAGGAGTGAATCCTGATACAGTATACAACATGGACAAACTTTGAAGACATTATGCTAAGTCGAGGAAGGCAGATACACAAAAGGATAAATGTTTGATTCCCCTTACATGAGTGTTACCCTCAACAGATAAATTCAGAGACCAAAAGTTAGAGGTCATGAAAGGCCCATTTTGTGCAATGAAAGTTTTGAAAATACTATGTGCTAGTTGCACAACACTGTAAATGTAAGTAATGACTCTGTACATATTGTGCTATGTACATCTCTCTCATATACACATACAAAAAGGGAAAAAAATGAATCCCAAAAACAAGTATTGTATAGGATGGGTTAACTTTGAAAACATGCTAAGTGAAATAAACCAAAAACAGAAGGCCACATATTGTATGACTCCTTTATATGAAATATTCAGAATAAGCAAATCTAGAGACAGAAAGTAGATTACTTCTGGTGGGGGTCAGGAAGAGGGGTTAGGGAGGAATGAGGGAGGGCGAAGGCTAAAAAGTACAGGTACATCTTTTGGGGGTGATGAAAATGATCTGGAGTTAGTGGCACTGGTTGTAAAACTTTAGGTATATATTAGAAACCACTTTAAAAGGGTGAAGAGTATGGAATGTGAATTTTATCTCAAAAATGTTTTAATTGAATGTCAAAGATAAGCAATGAAGTTTTTCTGACATGAAATGTTAGAAATTTATTTATTATTATTCATTCTTATTAAGCACCAGCTTAATACTGCAGAAAATTTCAAATCACCTTTCAACAACTCACCCCCACACCCCCAAATTCTTGATCAAGAGCTTTTCAAGTAAAGACATGCTCTCTTCTCTCTTCTGTATAAAACTTTATGAAATAAAGAAAAAGGATTGTATACATCTTGCTGTAAAATGCTGTCCAAGGCGCTGGAGACAGTGGCTGCCCGGGCTCCCTTCACTGCCCAGGTCCTGAAAGACTCTTGTTCATGAACTGTCTCTTCACAAAGCAAGTCCACCACTAACAAGGGAAGACAAGACAGAATGGACACATGACAATGCTTTCAAGAATTCAAATTTATTTAATAATAAAATTTATTATTGATCTAGCGTCTCTTACATTATAAACTCCTTAAAGGAACATGTAAACTTTTCTAGGCTCACAGGTCACTCAAAAAATGATGCAGTATACTAACTTAATATAGTATCTGTGGATTCTGCATCTGTGGATTCAACCCACCATGAATAGAAAATATTAGGGGAAAAACACTGTACCTGCACTGAACACATTACTTTTTCCTCGTCACTTTCCCTAAGCAACAGAGTACAACCACTACTTATATATCATTTTATTAGGGATTATAAATAATCTAGAGATGATTTGAAGCATACTAGAGGATGTATATAGGTTACATGCAAATATTATGCTACTTTACATATAAGAGACCTAAATAGCACAGACTGCTGTCCCTGAAGGTACTGAGAGATGACTATACATTCAAAATTTATCACACACAAAAACCTGTTCTCTGGGTTTACAACACCCCAAACTAAGAAAATACAACTAAAATTTCCTTATTAGATGCAATTCATCATTGTGATCTAGTCAACTATTATGTACTAGGTACAGACTTCAGCAACACAACAATGAAGTGTTCTTGCACCAGTGGTGCATGCCTGTAGTTCCAGCAGCTCAGGAGGCTGAGGCAAAAGGATCACAAGTTCAAAGCCAGCCTCAGCAAAATAGCGAGGCACTAAGCAACTCAGTGAGACCCTATCTCTAAATAAAACACAAAATAGGGTTGGGGATGTGGCTCAGTAATACAGCAACCCTGTATTTGGTCCCCAGTCCAAAACAAAAATGTTTTTGCAACTGGAAGACCTTAGTGTGTTCAGCGGAGGTAAAAGGTGATTTACCAATTAAACAGGCAAAAAACAGGATCTTACCTTGCTGGGTTTATCATTCTGAGGATCAAAAACTTTCTCACAAAGTCTCAGTCCAGTCTCTTGCCTTAGCTGCTGTAGGTAGGCTCGCATGACTTCTAAAAAAGAATTTAAAAATGGGCTCTAATTTTTGTATGTGTGTGTGGTGCTGGGGATCAAATCTACAGCCATGTATATGCTAGGCAAATGCTCAACCACTAAGTTACATCCCCAGCCCTCAGAATTTAAAAAAGTATTTGAAAATATGCCCCAAATGTGCTGGCCACCAGTCTAGACACTGACTCTGGCAATATGTTTCTTTTCTTTTTTTGGAATCAGGGATTGAACCCAGCGTGCTTTATCACTGAGCCAAATCCCCAGTCCTTTTTTATATTTTATTTAAAGACAGGGTCTCACTGAGCTGCTTAGGGTCTTGCTAAATTGCTGAGGCTGGCTTTGAACTTCCCATCCTCCTGCCTCAACCTCCTGAGCTGCTGGGATTACAGGAGTGCACCACTGTGCCCAGCAGCAATATGTCTCTGTACATTCATATGGGATAAGAAAAATAAATGACAAATGGCTTTGTAACTATCTTCATTTTGGTTCAAAAGAGTCTCTGTATGTCATATTTGTTAGCAAGAATATTTTTGTGAAAGTTACTAATAAGATAATGTATGTTATGCTAGATGCAGTGGCACATGCCTATAATCCAGCTACTTGGGAGGCTGAGGCAGAAGGATTGCATTTGAGGTCAGCCGCAGCAACTGAGCAAGAATCTATGGGGCGGGGGGGAAGGGCTGGGGGTGTAGCTCAGTGGTAGAGCGCTTGCCTAGCACATGTGAGGCCCTGGGTTTGACCCTCAACACCACATAAAAATAAGTAAAATAAAGGAATTGTGTACATTTACAATTAAAAAAAAAGAGATAATGTAATGTATACCCCAATGATTCCACTCTTAATCTATATAACAAGAAAAGCAAGAGGAGGAGGAAGGTAGAACATCAGATGGAGAAAACTTTTTTGTGCCACAGAGACAGAGGACAGAGATCCTGTTCTTACCATCTTCCTGTTTGTTTGCAGGCTTGGCATAAATTGCATTAAGTGGAAAACCAGGCTCTCCAGGAATGGGAAAATTAGTGATTCCAAGGGTATACATTTCTTTCTCACCTTGGCTTTTGGAATTGCACTAAAAACAACAACAAAATCACATACACATTTAACAAGGAAGGGATAATAACGTCCAAACTCTAATTTTTTTAGTTTAAGCAGATAAGGGAAGGACATGATTTTTTTTGTCTTCTGCACTCTGGTAAATCCTGTGGACCCCTTCTCAGAACAATGTTTCAAGTGAACAAAACAATATATTTACAAGAAAAACCAATTATTATTTTTATTATTATTATTAATTTGGTACCAGAGATGAAACCCAGAGGCACTTAACCACTGAACCACATCTCCAGCCCTTTTTATTATTTTGGGACAGGGTCTCATTAAGTTGCTTAGTACCTCACTAAATTGCTGAGACTGGCCTTCAACTTGTGATCCTCCTGCCTCAGCCACCCCAGTTGCTGGGATTATAGGCATGTGCCACTACCTCCTGTTTCAAGAGAAACCAATTATAATGAAAGACAATAAAATATCTAAAATCATACTTTTTAAAAAAGTGCACAAAACAGATCTAGTAGCTAAATTTTGAAGATGAGTGAGAAAAAATTTCAAAATATCTTCGACACCAATGTAATATGAAAATATAAATTTTATGGAAGAAAAAGTTATAGGTGTTGCTAATACTACTGTGGACAGTTGCCTATGTTAATAACTAACATAAATGTTAATCTTAGTTATAGGAAATAAAAACACAATTTTTTCTACTTAACCTCACAGACCCTTGGATTCTATCCTTGGACTCCAGGGTCAAGAACTGCTGAGCCAAGGGAAATTCTTTGTCAAGAATTTTGTCTTGAAAAATATGTGCAAAGCCTTTTTAAAAACATCACTATTGCTGGGCATGGTGGTACATGACTGTAATCCCAGTGGCAGAGGAGGCTGAGGCAGGAGGATCATGAGTTCAAAGCCAACCTCAGCAAAGCGAGGCCCTGAGCAACTCAGTGAGATCCTGTTTCTAAATAAAATACAAAATAGGTTTGGGGATGTGGCTCAGTGGTTGAGTGTCCCTAAGTTCAATTTCCTGTACCAAAAAATAAAAAACAAAATTAAAAAAATATATCTATCCTTTTTCTGGTGTGTTAGTCAACCATATTATGAGTTCAAAGAATTACATTCAGATCTTCCTCGTAAGTACATGCTCTAAGTCAGAGAAAATATTTTCTACTTGTCCTTAAAGTCTCAACAAATCTAGGTGGCTGGAAGAGTAAATACCATGAATACTTTGTTTTCCTAATATATGATTATCCAAGTTTAATTACCTTTTGGAGTTTCTTTAGACACTCAGAAATGTAGAGGGTGATATATATCAAGGTCCTATCAGCTTCATTCTATGGGGGAAAAACAAAACAGTTTTCATCAAAACATAACAATCATGTATGTACTGCCTTTTATCTACTGAAAATCCTGAGAGTACAGTTACTGTAGCATCAGAAAGTGTCATTTTCCAAATGCATGCATGGTCTTTTAAGCCCCTTTGGGAGGGAGCGTCCATCCTGAATTGTGTGGCTACCCTTGTTTTTCTCAGCTCCTGCTGCCTGGGTTCCTGAGGAGCTGTGCCAACAACCCCTCACTCTGCGTAGGAAGGAGAATTAACAAAGCTGCCTGGAAAACCTGAGGCACACCATATGGTTGGCTAATTGTTTAAAACCCTTTCACTTGAGGATTTCTGCCGAGGACAGAAACACTCATTACTCAAAAGAAGGAAGCAATTATTTCGTATCTGACATGTTCTTGAAGAACTCCAGAAGCCTAAAATCTTGACTTAACCAAGAGGAAAAATGTGAAGACAACAGCCATTGACCAAATGTGCCATGTACTGGAGGCTCAATTTCACAAAGATTCATTAAAACAACAGCAACAAAACAAAACCAAGGCTACACATTTCCCTATTTTTAAGACCCTATATTTCACAATGAACTGTATGAAATGCAGTAGAATTCCAATATTTATTTATACCTATTACAAATACAACACTTAGACCATGCATCAGATATAGAAAACACTTTGTCAATATCACAGGATGTTTAGACAATTTGTAGATTAAGAGCCTATAAAAGATTCCATATCCTGTTGATTCCAAAAAGTAAAAGTCTGGCAAGAGGTTAGTTACATAGTTTAGAATAGCAGGAAAATTCCTTGCCATTCTTGTAACTTGCTTGGAAACTGGCCCTACTACCCACTTTGCCCCTGTTTTGGGGATTAAACCCAGAGCACCCTACCACTGAGCTACATCCCTAGTCTTTCCTATTTCATTTCTGAGACAGGGTCTAAGTTGCCCAGGCTAGCCTCAAATCTGTGATCCTCCTATCTCAGCCTTCCAAGAAGTTGGGATTACTATGCACCACCAAGCCCAGCTGTAACATTTTTTAAAAATTCCCTTCTCCTTTGCTTCCACTCTTCTCTACCTCTTCCTTGACCATCCTCTTCATGGACACTGAGAGCAGAAAAGGAGAGAAGAGGGTCCACGAATGTGGGCCAGGGTTATTCAAATTTCTCTACTTCTCAGTCTCAGGTCTACAACCTTAAGCCCAACTTAAGGGTCCTTTATCAGTAAGGTTTGGGACCAGTCAGGCACCGTGGCACATGCTGATAAACTCAGCTGCTCAGGAGGCTAAGCCATCCTCAGTAACAGTAAGATGCTAAGCAACTGAGTGAGTCCCTGTCTCTAAATAAAATACAAAATAGGGCTGGAGATGTGGTTCAGGGGTTAAGTGCCCCTAATTCAATCCCTAGTACCTCCAAAAAAGAAAAGTTTGGGACCAGAAAAGTGTTTCATATTTTGGGGTGAGATTTTGGTAATATTTGCACAGACTTTACCAGTTGAGCATCCCTAATCTAAAACCCCCAAATCTGACATGCTCAACCTGTATATAAAAAAATAAGAGCTAGGGTTGAAGTTCAGTGGTAGAGTGCTTGCTTAACATGTGTGAAGCACTGGGTACTTCCCAGCACAACATGTAACTAAGTAAAATAAAGGTTCATTGACAACTTTAAAAAAAAAAAAAAAGGCTGGGTATGGTGGCACATGTCTGTAAATCTCCTGACTCAGGAGGCCAGCCTCAGCAACTTAGTGAGGCCCTAAGCAACTTAGTTAGACCCTGTCTCAAAATAAAAAAAATAAAAAAGAGCTGGGGATATAGCTCAGTGGCAAAGAATCCCTGTGTTCAATTCCCAGTGACAAAGGTTTTTGATCATGGAAGAGTCCTCCACAAACACAGCCTGGCGCATAACAGGTCCTTAATTAGTGTTGAATAAAGGGCTGGGGATATAGCTCAGTTGGTAGAGTGCTTGCCTCACAAGCATAAGGCCCTGGGTTCTATCCCCAGCACCGCAAAAAAAAAAAAAAAAATATTAGTGTTGAATAAAAAAGATAAGCCTAGACCAGGGGTTGGCATATTTTCTCTGAAAGGGTCACATGGTAAATATTTCTGCATTCTGGCCTACGCAGTTTTTGTCATAACTATTCAATTGCTACTATGGTGCAAAAGCAATCACAGACTATATGCATACAAATGTACACTGCTGTGTTCCAATAAAATTTCACTTACAAAAAGAAGTTGTGTGTCAGATTTGGTCCTAAGGTTATGACTTGCCAACACCTGATACATACTTTGGATGGAAAAAAATGAAACTAATATTTATACAGAGTCTACCATTTGGCACTATTCTGTAATTTAAAAATCACGATTTTTTTTTTTTTTTTTTTTTTTACCTCTCAGAGCAAACCTAACTGCAAGGTAGATGTTATCCCCAACAGAAAATAAGTTAAAGCGCTGGCAGGAAGGGGGCTGGAGTCGACACTGCCCCGCCTCCGAGAAGATACCACATTTAATGTACAAAGACTGAACTTTTTAGATACTTTTTATAAGAGGCATCTGGGGAATAATGCCTCATTTTAAATAATAAACAAGATCCTATTATGAGCTCCCAGGTTCTTACACAGCCTCACCATTTGAAGAAAGTTCATTCTGAAAATCTGAAGCAATTAATGGGTAAATATGATCAGGTGTCTCCACCAAGTTCTCAGCCTGATAAGGAGAATCCCTTTTTGTCAACCTAATTAAGCATTCGAAGAAGTCATATGACTCTTTTCAAGATGAACTTGAAGAATATATTAAAGTACAGAAAATCAGAGGCTTAGCGCCCAAGACTTGTTTCAGAAAGATGAGAGAGGACTATTTGGAAACCTGTAGGTACAGAGAAGAGCTTGACTCCAGTCCCACGTATAAAATGTTTGATCAAAGACCCCCATCTTGAACTGTCCAGAGCTACCCAAGATCATGCAATACTCCACAAATGGTGGAAACCAGTTATCTCAGTGCTTACCAGCTCAGGACAGCAGGCTACGAGTAGACTCTCTGAGCTACTTTCAGTTCCCCAAGGACTTTCTTAGAGAAGCCAGTGCCCATGAAGCTTTCTCAGTAAGAACATAATTGTGGTTCATATAACACAGAATCCAGAGTTCACAGGCACCTCTCCTCAAGAAGCAGCACCAGTGCCATCAAACCAGCCATAAACAGGTACATCAGAGGAGGAAAAGGTACCCAGAGGAGGGCAGGGAAAGAACAGAAAGAAGCAGCCCATGCACGAGAGGAAAAGAGGCTCTGAGGAATTGGAGCATCCAAAGAAAGCAAGTAAAGGTGAAGGCAGAAGCTGTGCAGGTCAGTGCAAAGGCTTAAGAACCGAAAGGAGAAGAAAAGTCGAGAGGTAGCTTCTAAGAAAGAGGGCTGCAAGCACAGAAAAGCAGGGAAGGACTAAGGCAAGGAGAGAGCAGAGGAGGAGATGCTTTGGGACCAGTTCATCCTTGGGTTCTGAAGTGCCGGAGCTGGTCCTCCTGAGGTCAAACTGAAAGAGTCGCAGAGCTGGGTTTTATGGTGCTCGTGTTCATATGGCTTTCTTTCGTGAGCAGTCCTGTTAGAACACCTCACCAAGTCACAGAACATGAAGCTCTTGCTTGCTCCCCAGTGGGGAGCTACTCGCTGTTCCTCGTCTTCTGAAAGCACTATAATGTTGTTCTTACAATGAAATTTCTCTTTAGGAGGGTGGCTCTGCTTTTATTCATCAGACTGCTATGATGGCATTATTTTCCCCTTGAGAGACTATTTATTTTAAATTGGAGGATGAATAAACTTTGCGGAATCTGTTTCTTGGTTGGGATTGTTTTAGTTTTGAGTGGGATTTTTTTAAGTTCATTAATTTTCTCTATCCAGCAATTTAGATTATTTTTTCCTTTGTTAGCTCTAACTTGGCATTGTATTTTATAGGCTGGAATGTGGAAAATGAAATATATTATAATAATAGTAATAAGCTTATGTTTTGTATAGTTTTAAAAGTTTCAAAGAGCCTCAATACAAAAATCAGTTTATATTCTTGAAATGTTTATAATAAAGTGTTCTAATTTAAAAAAAAAAAAGTTAAATATTATAAGCACCATATTTACCTTAATTTCATAATTTTTGAAGAACACATTGGCCTTGAAGTAATAGATGGCTTCATCGACAATATCTGTATCTTTTGCTAAGCAGGGAGGAAGACAGAGAACATTAGCAGCCAAGTGCAAAACATAACACCTATAAAAAGCCATAAAGAAAACTCCCTACCAGCTTAACTACTGAGAGTCTTGAAGTTGGATAAAATAAAATGGTATTACTGAAATTGTCTTAAAAAACTATTTCTAGAAAAACAAGTACATAGCTTATTTTCAGTTTTTTTTTTTTTTCATTTTTGGAAAACTTATACACACTCACTAGAAAAAGAATTCAATTAATAGAAAAATATATTTTTAATTATCACCCTAAATTCCCACTACCCAGAAATAGCTACTATTAACATTTAGAGGCTTTGAATGATGTTCAAGGCCTCTCTCAATGCATTTATAGAAACAGACTGAGATATAGGCTAACTTTAACAAAGTTAAAGTTTTTAACATTTTTAAAAATAAAAGGTATTCAATATAATTTTAATTTACATACTGTAGTTTCAAAGGAAAAAAACACTCAATTACTTAGAATTTGTTGGGGCTCAGACATATATCCTTTTTTTATAAAACCATGACTTAGCTGGGCAAGGTGGCACATGCCTGTAATCCGAGCTACTCAGGAGGCTAAGGCAGAAGGATTACAAGTTTAAAGCCCACCCTTGGCAATTTAGGGATACTCTGCCCCAAATTAAGAAATAAAATTTAAAAAGGTCTGGGAATGTAGCTCAGTGGTAGACCCTGGGTTAGTTCCCAGGACTATAAATAAAACAAACCCCCAAAACTATGACTTACATGTACTTGGGGACTAGGAGTTTCAGTGGTAGAACACTTGCCTGGCATGCACAAGGCCCTGGGTTCAATCACTAGTTCTGGGGTGCAGGGAGAAAGCTGTTTTACATGGCTAGACCGAGAAAAGACAGAAATACTGCTGTGACAGACACAGATCAATTTCTCTTGCAGTTTTGGTTCTCTCTCTCTTTTTTTAATTTTAAAAAGGTCAAAATCCCAGGGTCTTGATATCAGGCAGCTAGTTTCAGCAACGCCAAGACAGTTATTTATACTTCTTGTCCATGATCGCTATCCCTCTCAAACCGAAATGTAAAGTAACCTCAAAGTTTTAATTCTCTGTAATTTAGCTGTCTTTACCCCAGCTTATTCCTCTGATGAAGAATTGCAATGGAATTCTAACGCTAGACTTTTATTCCCTGCAATCTATTTTCTTAGGAAAAGGAAATTTCCTCAGAGAATGCAACAGCAATTATAAAAATCAGCTAGTTCTTGTAACACAATGACAGGGGGTGGTGAGAGTGAAAGTGATTCAGAATCTACAAAAGTGCCTGGCATATGAAACACTCCAAAGCTATTTGTGGAATATAAAGGAATGTATGTGTATGTGAGATGCTGGGGTTCAAATCCAGGCTATGCACTAACTAAATACACGTTCTAACACCGAGTTACACCCCCAGCCTCAGAACTAATTAATGCTAAGTTACTTAGCTCACAACACAGGCTTTTGCTCTACTGTAGCTCTAATCTACTTCTTTCAGGAAGAGCAACAAGGTCACCCCTCATTCTCCCTTGAGGACCCAAGAATTGCAAAGGTGGTAGATTTATTCCACTCTTGTTCTATTGCACCTTCTGATATACATACAGTATTTGTAACCATGTGAACAGTGTTGTTCTCAAGCAACCTAGGCCCACATTGATTCTGATGCTTTCTTTGCACTGTAATTCTTTTATATTATTGGTCTTCTTTTTGGGTCTTTTTCCATCTGTTCTTTTTTCTCAGAATCAAATAAAAACCATGGTGACTCACCAAATTTATTAAGTTTACTTAGCTTTCAACTGGTGTTGAAAACAGAATTAAATTAAGAGGAGGTCAAGTCAAATAGTCTGGCAGAGGAATGAATATGGGATCAGTACAAAATTTGTAATTATAACTGTGGTCTTGAAAACCATGAGTGGAACTCAATCCAGACCCTTGCTGGATATAGGGAAACCACGTCTAACACAATACAAATTACACTGTTGGCAGAACATCTCAGAATGTTTCAGAAGAATCTGTGTCTGAAAACAGAATGAGGCTTTTTTTTCTTTTCTTTTTCTTTTTTTGCGGTACTGGGGATCGAACCCAGGGCCTTGTGCTTGCAAGGCAAGCACTCTACAAACTGAACCATCTCCCCCAGCCCTAAGGTTTTTTTCTTTAAAAAAAAGAAAAAACGTTTTTTAGGCCTGGGGTTGTGGCTCAGTGGTAGAGCACTTGCCTCACATATGTGAGGCACTGGGTTCTATCCTCAGCACCACATATAAATAAATAAAATAAATAGATAAGTAAATAAATGTGTCCATCTACAACTGAAAAAAAGTTTTAAATATTTTTTTAGTTGTGGACAGACCTTTTATTCATTTATTTTTATGTGGTGCTGAGAATAGAACCCAGTGCCTCACGTGTGCTACAGAAGTACTCAACCACTGAGTTATAACCTGAGCTCTAGAATGAGGCTTTCTGAAACAGCAAAAATGTTCCAAAAAGCAGAGTGCAGGGGAATGTGGGATGTAGTTCAGTGGGTGAGTGTATGCTTAGCATGTACAAAGCCCTGGGTTCAATTCCCAGTACACACACACACACACACACACACACACACACAAACAGAGATAAACTACTACCAAAGAAATAAAATTCAGAAAAGCAAGAGTAGACACAAGTAATGCTGTGGAACATACTTAAGATTTTAGAGTAGCAGGCAGATCAGGGGAGGGAGAAGAGGGAAAGGGAATGTACTGGAGACTGTGATCAATTTATATTATGTGCATGTACAAATATGGCATAATGAATTCCACAATTATGTATAATTATAATGCACCGATTTAAAAAAATGAAAAAATATTTAAGAGCACATTAGGGTTAAAAATGAAGGTCCTGAAGAATGAACAAAGGAAGATGATTTAGATGGGGAAGAGGCTAAAACACTTTTGTTTGTTTTCTCCAGTGTGATGACAGAGAAAGAATGGTGACATGCATTCAACAGAGGTAGCAGCATTAGATTATATTGAAAGACTGACAGTGACTGCAGGAACAGGTCCCAGAATTAAGCACATTTCCTCTCAAAAAAATGTTCTAGAGAAATTAGAGTAACATAGTTTCCTATTAAATGCAACATACAACCTCAATCTTGAAAGATCTAAAATGTAACACTTACCAGGCAAACAGAAGGTAGAAAGCAATCTGAGGTAGAGGACTGGGCCCTGGATTTCCCAGATTTGATGTCAAGGTTAGGCATTTCATAACAAAATTTGAAAAGAATAGTTTGGACTTACTCTCTCTGGGGGCAGGTCCTTTGAACTGACTTCTGATAGGTAACAGGGCCATATTTCCAATGAGTTTGGTGTCAGGGTCCATGAGAGAAGAGTGGTAAGCCTGCAGTGGCAAACCAGGTACAAACATAGAAGCAGAAAGAGAACAAATGTCACTGGAATGACAAATACATTCCTCCAAAGAAAAAGAAGGGATGGCATCAGCAATGTGCTGGAGTTGGCTCCTACTGACTCAAAACCAACTGTTTTTCTCAAAATAAGTTATATAAATTTTTAATTAATTGTATTTTAAAAACAAAGTAAGTATACAACCACTTCCCCATTTAAAAAAAAATTACATCTTACTATTGTCTACGTTCTTAAGGTTTTTTAGGTCTTTTTTCTCTTTGTAGTGGAAATACTATATGATAGGATGCTACCGTGTATGTCTTCCAATTTTGGATTTAGTGACAATGCAGTGATACCTGCTGGCAATATTTTCATTATAGAAAAAGGTAAATAACATGTATCAGGGTACCCACCCTCCAGTTAAACCAGGACACAACTACTACCTTTTCAGTTTTGCCACTTCCTGGCTTTATGTCTTCAATGAAGGCATCACTTTCTTCCCCTACCTGTTTTCAAATTTGTAAAATGAGTGATATGTACTACCTTTAGTGGGTAGGTGTGAGTTAAAGGAAAAAGAAAAAGATAATATCTATGTGAGCAATTTGGATGCTGATTCCTACTTCTGCTTTTTACAAGATGTCTGGCTTTTTAGAAGACAACATGCCCATTCATATATTCATTAATTAACCTAATGACTATTGAGCATCTTCTGTGTGCAAGAGACAGTGATATAGTTGATACAAGAACTTTCAGGCTAATGGAGAAAGGAGATGCAAAATAAATAACACAGAGAAATCCAGGATGCTCTATACACAACTTGAATGAGCCCAGAGCTTTACAGTTCTGGCTTAAAATCTGGCTTTACCACTAGTGTGCAAGTTACTTATTTTCTGTGTACTTCAGTTTCCTCTTCTGCAAAATAATAATAATAATAATAGTATCTACTTCATTTTGAGATTTAGTATTTTAAGATTGGTATTGGTGCATTATAATTACACATAATAAAGGGATTCACTATAACATATTCATATAGGCACATAACATCATTTAGTCTATTTCATTCCCCTGTATTTCCTCTTTCCCCTTCTCTCCTCCTTTCCCCTTAACTTTTGAGTCTGGCTTATTTTACTTAATATAATGCTCTCAAGTTCCATCCATTTTCCTGCAAATGACATAATTTTGTTCTACTTTATGACTAAATAAAACTCCATTGTGTTCAATTAAAAATGAAATAGAAACTCAAGCACTATGTATAACCAGTAAGTGCTAATTAAAAAAAGAAAAAAAGACTTAAATAGAATACCTTATGAAGTGTGTAGTTCTGGCCTGCCTGGCACTCCTTAGGAGTCAAATAATGATCATGGGATTTGTAAAATACATAGTTGTAACTATGGCCTGCTCCTTTTCATCACTAAAGCAGGCCCTGCCCTCCCCTTCACCAGTGACTGTCTTGTTATCCATCTATTTTCTTCATAGCATTTGTCACTATCTGAAACTCCTCTATTTATGTTTACTGTCTGTGTCCCGATTGGAAAGTCAACTCCTAAAAGTGGGTATTTGTTGGCCTCATTAACTGCTGTAGTAGCGTTCAGCCTGCCGCGGATGCTCAGTAATGTTCGTTGACTGTAATGTAGTCACTGAATCACCTTTTTCTTAATCTGCAAAACTGAAACCACAGTGGCCATAAGTCCCTCAGAACTGCAGGACAACTGGGGCATCATCAATCTTCACTCCTATTGCCATGCGCACAAAAAAACAAACACCTGGAAACCAAAGCCAACCCTGAGGCTGAAGGATTTCTAAGCCCAGCTGGCTCGGAGGTGGCGGCCATGCGGGGGTGACGGGAGGATCCGGGAAGTGGGGCCTGACAGATGACAAGCAGCAGGCGGGACCCGCCCCCTAGGGTGGAGGAGGAAGTGGCATTGGCAGAAAAAAGAAGCTGGACGCTGGGCTTGGAAAATGCTGAAAAAAGAGCGCAGTCCTTGCCTTCGCGGCCCCAGTGAGGCTTCGGGACCCTGCCGGCCTCAGGCGGAGCAGCCCCGTGAGGCTTCGGGACCCTGCCGGCCTCAGGCGGAGCAGCCCCGTGAGGCTTCGGGACCCTGCCGGCCTCAGGAGGAGCAGAGGAGCGAGGGAAAGGTCCAGGACCGCAGAGGAGGGGCGGGGAAGAGCGGAGGCGGCCTCCTCGCTCGCCCGGCCGCTGGCCCGCACTGCCGCGCCCCTCAAAGCCGACACCTCGGCCGCCCCAGCCCTGCAGACTCCGGCCCGGTCCCCTCGCCTCTCCCCTTCTCCGGCTCCCACTTCTCTCAGCGCACGCACGTCTTCCCGCGGCTTTCCCCATCACCCGCTGTGTCCCCACAGCCCGGGCTCGAACCCTTACCGGCATCTTGGTGGCGCCGGGTTTGGACCTAGACAAGAAGGACCTGGTTAAAGTGCGGCGCTTCCGGTCTGGGGACCAGGGCGGAGTAGGCGGAAGTGAGCCGGAAGGGGAGGGCGCGGGGAGAGGGCGGCGCTTCCGGCCTTGCCGGCCTGCCTGGGGCTGCTGCGGCTGCGCGGATCAAAAGGTGCGCCAGGGGGCGTCCGAGCTCTAGGCAGAGGCTGTGAATTCCGCGCAGGCGTCCAACGCGTGGGGAACAGCGCTGGGGTGTGGGATTATGGTATCACGGTGGCAAATAACCTGTTTTTCCTTGAAGATCACCTTTTTAGTGAAGGCTTCCATAGTCACGCCTTTAAATTCAACCCCACTCCAATCCCCTGCTTTAAGCAAGAAAAACTTTGCCCCTTCTTTTTATGATTGTTTCCTTTTGCAGCTCGTCTCGTTTCCCCACCCTTGTGGACGTTAAAAAGGCAGGCGTTTGGTAGGCTTTGTTCACTTCCGCGTCCCCCGCGCCTGTTGCAGTCATGGTACATTGTCTACTAAGCATCGGTGGGTATTCGTGGAGTGAATGAATCCAACCGACTGCCTTTCAAGACGGGGAAGCTGGGGAAGGAAAGAGGAAGCATTGGGGACTGAAATGGAGCAAGCTAAATTATATCATAATGCACCCCACTATTATGTGTAACTATAATGCACTAATAACATTTTTAAAAATGGAGAAATTGGAGAGCACAGGAAAAAAGGGATGTATCATTTCTGCCATTCTGTGTGTACCGGCTGAGAAGTGGACACTGGGTTTAAAGTCCTAGTTCCAATACTAGCTAATTCTGGGCAAGTTAATTCACCTCTCTGTCTCTGTTCTTCACTTGAACATGGAGATGGAGACATTGTCATTGTTTTGTGAGAATGAAATGAACTAAATGAAAAGTGCTTAGAATTTACATGCCTGGAGCATTGAAAACTCATTACTAGAAAGCACCTCTTGTGAAAAGCGAAGTTCATTGCTGCCTGGAGGCCATTTTTCCTGCCAGCCTCTCAGACTAGAATATTCTACCTCCAATTCCCAAATCTGATATGTCATTTGGGTCTCTAGCCAAATAATACTTTTTAGAAGTGGCCCATTAGTCACTCATTTGTTACTTTATCCCCTTAGCAGTTTTCCCTTTTCAGGGATAGTCTCCCTGGCCAGCACATCAGACCCATTCAAGTAAGGAAGGCTTTGTCTGCCATGCACATTCCCATTCTATCCAGAATGCCAGGCACCTGCAACGCCTGGTTAAATTGGGCAGAGTCATATTAGGCTCTCCTGAAACAATAAGATCACTGAGACCTGGAAGGTCAAACTCTTTCAACCCTAGTGTCATGTCCAGAGAGGAAAGAAACAGAATCTGTCCTCTCGTTTCTTCCTCCTTCCCCATGGATGTACTAGATTCTCCAGAAGCTAGCTCAGGGAGGGATAGCAAGAAGAGGGCAAATAAAAGGTTTTTTCTTCCCCTCCCAAGTGACAAAGTTTCTAAGAATTAGTAACATTGGGAGATTAGAGTGTTTTCACCTTTCCACACTCCAAGGGCTACAGGAAAGTCCCCAAGCAAACGGGCACATCCCCATGTTGCCCACTCATGTTTTTCTCAAATTGGTCTTTTTTTCTTTTTCTTTTTTGGAACTGGGGATCAAACCCAGGGCTTCGTGCAGAGCTACATACAACCCAGCCTTCAGACTGGTCTTGAAAATAACTCACACTATCTGTACTAGATAGTACTTATACTATCTAATATCTGTACCTAGCTGGGCCCCAAGTGCCAGCTACCACTGATACCTATGGCTTCTCATTTTGGTTCCTTAATTAAAATGGATCAAATTTGACACTGCAGGTATACCTTTGCTATCCAAAACAAAGAGTGATAAAAAATTAACCTGAGGTGCAGGTCTTAATTTGCATTAGCTGGCAGATCAGCTGCCAAATGACCAATGGAATGCTGGGCTTGTTGATTAAATGAAAGAGATCCTGGCCTATATTAGGTGCTAGAGAAGTATCTATTGGCTGATAAGCCATTCCCAAGGCCAGCACTCACATCCAACACAAAGCATCTTAGAAATACTGAAAACAATTAATGTGGCAAGAAGTTAAAAAGATAAATTATGTCATCTGCACTTCAGTGTATATTTATTACTTAAGGAATGTATAAACTTTGAAGTGCTCAGAAACTATAAACCAATTTCTAAAAACAATCACTGCCTACATTGACACTTGGGGAAATTCACTCATTCAAAAGTTTGCCTGGCTCTGAATTTCAAATTCTGCCTGGAAAACAAGAGTGTAATGAAAGGTTAGTGCTACCTTTCTGTTTCTTTCCTACATCTATGTATATGCCTCAAAAACACAGCTACTTTTAATTATTTAATTTTATAAATGGCACACAGTTAATATAGGAAAATAAAAACATACAGATAAGCAATGGTTTTTTTTTTTAGACTCTATACTCTTGTGGACTTTTCCTGTGGATATACATATGTATATCTTGTTACGGGAATTTGTGGCCCAAAAGAAACCCCCAGCAAACAACAAAAAACCAAGCAAAAAATAAAGTTAGAATGTCCTTAACTATATATAGCCCAGGTGTGAATTTATATTATGTACAAATTTATGTGCATTCATTTCTTTTTTTGCATGCTGGGGTATGAACCCAGGGGCTTTGTGTGTGTGCGAGGCAAATACCCCACTGCTGCGCTACATCCCCAAACCTCTTTTCAGTTTGACACTTAAAATCTCAACTGATACTAGCTGTGGTGGCACACACCTGTGATTCCAACAACTCAAGAGGCTGGTACAGGAAGATTGCAAGTTTGAGACCGGCATCAAGGCCAGCCTCAGCAATTTAGTGAAACCCTGTCTCAAAAGAAAATAAAAAGGGGTGGAGATGTAGCTCAGTGGCCAAGGGGCGCCCGGTGTAATACCCACTAACAACCACAAACAATATCCAAACAACAACAAAAATTCAATTGATGCTATTAGAATAAAAGATCCCCTGTTTTTTTGCAGTGATGTGACTTACACCCAGGGTGGGCTCATGCTACCAAGTGCTGTACCACTTAAGCTTCACTCCCAGCCCTGAAAAGCCTGGCCTTGAACTTTCGATCTTCCTGTCAGCCTTCCGAGCTGTTGGGATTAGAGGTGTGCACCTCTAAAAAAGTGCCTGGCAAGATTTCACGTGAACTCAGGACTTGACGAGGCATGCTCCTGATAAAGGGCCAAGTATTCATTTTTTTTTTTTTTCCATTAAAAGAGCAGCTGACTACTATTGCATCCTTTGAAGATTTGCATCCTCTGTTGATTCAGTCACAAGCTCTTCACATACAGTTACTTTTTAGTAAACTCTTCATTCATTCTGGTGTTCTTGAAAATATTCATCAAACAAAGAGGAAGACTCATCTTCATGTTCCTGACACAAAGCAAACACAAAACAGAAAATACATTTATTTCCCCTCACACATGTGTGTTTACATATTGTTCAGGTAATGCTCAATACAGAACTAATAACCAGGACCAGCTGCAGATGTTGCTCACAGGTATTCATCAATGGTTAAGAAAAGGCATAATTGACAGAATTTTTCCAGATATATGGTAAGCTGATGTGCTTATATCTCATCAGAAGCATTTCTCACTTAAATTTATATTCACAATGATTCTCAGGTAATTTGCTAAGATAGTACTCTCCTGACGACTATCATTAGTCTCTTCGCTGATATGTGAGAGCAGCCCTAGTTCAAATGGATTTCATCTCTTTGTACAAACTGCCATGCTCTGAGTTCAAAGACTTAATTCAATAACAATACCTCAATGAAAGGCAGAATAAAATTGATATCACTTGCTGAGCACAGGTGTCAATTTTGGAGATTATCCAGAAAAGCTCAGGTAACTGCTACCACTAAGACAAAAAAATTGAGGAGTTGCCTGGATTGTGTAAGAGGTCAATGAGTGCTGGCAAATACTTTTACCAAGAAGATCAGAAATTACCTTGGGTTCTTTAAATTCTAAGTCTTCTCCGTACTGAATGGCAAAATCAATGTGCTGTAATACAATGTTCATGCTTTCTTCATCTGACTGATCGTAAGGTAAAAATCGAACCATGCTGTAGTCATCAATCTACAAGTTGGAGATTTCAAAAAAGGTTCATTCTGAAGTTGGGCAAGATCCATAATTTTCAACTTAGATTTGAGTTTTCATAACTATTTGTACTTCTGGTTAAAAACATTTGTTTTGGGCATAGAGGGAGGAGGGATAGTCAGAGACAACAGTTGCAAATTGTTACTGATTTTCCTGACTCTGACCACTGGCTCACTCCTTAACTGCACTGTTTCATGGGATTTATCTGAATTCAACACCCACTGAAATGTCACAAAGGCACAATCAGTTCTCAACTGCGAAATAGTAAACATGTTTTATTAATTTATTGACCACTGACAAGAACTATTTCTAAATTAAACTGCTGACAGGTCAGTCTATACTTCCTTTCACCCTTCTCTATGAAGGCAGTAGGGTTGGTCAGTGACCCAGAAAGGTCACTGACTGGACATGGGGAAACACATGGACAGGTGGAAGAAACCCAAACCCCTACAATTCCAAAGCTTACCAGTCCACAAATGGCTTTAGTCAACTTCTTGAATTTTTTGCTTCTTAAGTCACTTGTCAAATCTTTTAAGAAGGAGTACATGTCTGGATCTAGAAACCTTTAAAGGTGAGGAAGAAGACTGATGAATAAAAGGAAGAATCAATCAGCAAACTAGGTTTACAGACTGACAGAACCTCTCACTTCTGTAAAACAGAAGGTTCGTCTCTTCAACTGAAATCTGATGGTAACGGAACAACAATGAACTTACTTTTCAATTTCCTTTTTAGCTTTCTTACTCAGCAGATCCATTTTTGTCATGATGTTAACTTGTGGAATTTCTAGAGAAATCATAGCACTCAGGGCTGCCAAGATGCCAGAAATAAACTGAAGGAGGAAACAGAAAAGAGAAGATGAATCAACTGCTCCCAACAAAGCCTCCAAATACAGACAGGCTTCTACTTCTCCCTGGAAGAAAACTGGTCTTAGTAAAAGATGCACTACTACTAAAGAGAAAGACTACTCAATCAGATGGTTGAACCTCAGCTCCCACAGGTGAGGATACTAAGGGAAGATGTAGCTTTAATCTACAGTGATCATACGTCTCAATTGAGAGACAGTATTATTAACCTCCTTACTTGTCTAATACTCAAGAGCTATTAAAGATAAATAAATTTTGATTTAGTTCATAAACTGGACAAAAAGATCCTTAGAAATTTTTTTTAAAAAGCTATTTTATTATTTTTAAAAATACGTTATTTCATTGCTTCTTGGCCTTTTAACTAAGATCAAGTGTAGTTAGTATAGTTTTTTTTTTTAATCTGTTTAATATTTGATATGTCCTCTATCAGACAATATACAAAATGGATTTTTGGAGCAGGGAGATGAAATAGGAGCTTGCTCCATCCACTCTGTGCATCGGCCTGGTATTGCAGTACCTCCAGGAATGGTGCACTCCACCTGACTCTCGTGGTTATTAAAAGCAAGTTGCTGTTAGTTTCTCTTAATTATTTTGTAAAATACCCACCTGTCTCAATTTTCTTTGACAAATAGTTCCCCAAAATCTGTGATATCATCATTTACTATTTTTGAGCTTAAATATATTAGCATAATAATTTAGCAATAAGAGATACTAAATAACTCTGAAATAGTCTGAAATGTCCAGAATCACACAATAATCAGAGGGGACAGCCATCTGCTTCTATCCATGATTGAAAAATTCACAACAGATTTTCCTCGGACCTTGAATGACTCCACCATGAACTGAGAATCAACAAGAAACACTCCACACACTCGGAACTCCCACTGCTCCAGTTGCTGGGCCAGCCGTTTCATCACAGGCAGGTGCGTGTACAGCTCAATCTGACCTACGGGAAGGATACTGTGAGAACAGTGCCATCAGGACAGATCAATCATCAATAGAGAACATACGTTCTCCCCATAAGATGGTTTAAGAAAAAAAGAGATTCAGCCTTGAAGTTTCAAGAGGCCTTAAAAGTCTTTCAAAGTAGTCACAAACCTAAGATGAATTTCAACCATGGAAATTTCAAGCAGACTATCCAGTTTTATGTACAAAATAAAATTCCTCACTTTGTCTGTGTCTGGTGGATATTAGATAGAGGCTGAACCTGGTGGTATTTACACCCCCAGCCTTTTTTTTTTCTCCAATATTTTAGTTGTAGGTGGACACAGTACCTTTATTTTATTTTTATGTGGTGCTGAGATCAAATCCAGGGCTTCATATGTGCTAAGTGGGCATGCTACCACTGAGCCACAACCCAGCCCCCAGCCATTTTTATTTTGACACAGGGTCTTGCTAAATTGCACAAGCTGGTCTCAAATGTGCAATTTTCCTGTCACATATTCCTGAGTAGCTGGGATTACAGGCACGTACCACCATACCCAGGCACGCTTCAGTTTTTTGCCAATCAAAAATGAGTGCTAAGCTGGGTGCAGTGGCATACACCTGTAATCCCAGCAGCTCCAGAGGCTGAAACATGAGGATCACAAGTTCAAAGCCAGCTTCAGCAATGACGAGGCACTAAGCAACTCAGTGAGCCCGTCTCTAAAGAAAATACAAAATAGGGATGGGAATGTAGCTCAGTGGCTGAGTGCCTCTGAGTTCAAGCCCCAGTACTGCCTGGTGCAAGGAAAAAAAAATGAGTTCTACACAGAAGAAATACACAGTCTATACAAATACATGAGAAAAATGTTCAACATCTCTAGCAATTAGAGATAGGCGAATTAAAACTACACTGAGATTCCATCTCACCTCAGTCAGAATGGCAGTTATCAAGAATACAAGTGACAATAAATGTTGGTGAGGATGTGGGGAAAAGGCACACTCATACACTGCTGGTGGGACTGCAAATTGGTGCAATCACTCTGGAAAGCAGTATGGAGATTCCTCAGAAAACTTGGAATGGAAATATCATTTGAACCAGTTATTCCACTCCTCAGCACTTAAAATCAGTATACTATAGTGATGCAGCCACATCCATTTTCATAGCAGCTCAATTCACAATAGTTAAGCTATGGAACCAACCTAGGTGCCCTTCAACAGATGAACAGATACAGAAAATGTGGTACATATACTCAATGAAATATTACACAGCCACAAAGAAGAATGAAATCATGGCATATGAAAGTAAATAGATGGAACTGGACCATATCATGCTAAGTGAAATAAGCCAATCCCCGAAAAACAAAGGCTGAATGTTCTCTCTGATATAGGGATGCTGATGCATGATAGGTGGTGGGGAGGGAGGAGTGGAGGTTCACCAGATTGAACAAGGTGGAGTGGGAGGAAGGGGGATGGGAATGGGAAAGACAATATACTGAATGGAACATAATTTTCCTATGTTCATCTACAACCAGTGTAATTCCACATTGCGTACAACCACAAGAACAGGAAGTTATACTCCATATATATATGACATGTCAAAATATACTCTACTATACATGTATAATTTAAAAGAACAAATAAAAAGTAGTACCTACATTAAAAAAAAAAAAAAAAAAAAAACAACTAATGAAATGTCTGTATTTAAAAAAGAAATGAGCTGGGTGCAGAAGTGCATGCTTGTAATCCCAGCAGCTCCAGAGGCTGAGGCAAAAGGATTGCAAATTCAAGGTCAACCTCAGCAAAAGCAAGGTGCTAAGCAACTCAGTAAGATCCTATCTCTACATAAAGTATAAAATAGGGCTGGGGATGTGGCTCAGTGGTCAAGTGCCCCTGAGTTCAATCCCTAGTACCCCTCTCAAAAAAAAAAAAGAAGTGAGAATATGTTTGTGACAACTATACTTTATTTTTCAAATTCTAGGATTATTAATTGTTGTGTTTAGGAAGGGAGAGGTACTTCTCTTTTCTGTTATAATTCATCATCTATGAGGACAGAGGTGATTTTTGTTCACTACTCATTCTCCCAATCAGATAGAGTAATTGGTATATCAGATATTAATGTTTCCCTGAACAAATGGATGACAATTGGCTACATGTACAATTGGGAAGAAGAGAAAATAAGTTTGGATCATTACTTATTTACGATAATGGAACATATGCATTCTTATATGTGTATAGTGCATATATCATAGAGATACATTTCTAATTATATCACATTTAATTTCACTTACATAATAAATTGTTTTTCAAAAACAAACAAACACAAAAGTCAAAAAGTGAGTGCTAGGGCTGGGGCTATCTCAGTGGTGAGCTCCTTGTCTGACATGTGTGAGGCCCTGGGTTCAGTCCCCAGAAGCAAGTGCTACAAGAGGATGTGACTTTGGAATATTAATCAAGCCCCACATTAATACACATGCACTTTTTGTGTGTCCATGTATGTTCAATTACAGGCAAGGAAAAACAAATGAGGACCACAAATGGTTAAAGCTAGTAAGGCTCAACTCTAAAATTCAAAATGAGGTGTAAGAAACTGTGTGTAACCACCTGCCCCTCAAGACACCTTGCTCTGTTTACTGTGCTCAGCCACTCTGGTCTTTCGGTGCCTCAAACCTGCCTTGTTCCTTCCTGCCTAAAGGTCTTTGGCCTGCTGTGTGCCTTCCGCTTGGACTACTGTCTACTTCACCTTCACCCCATGGCCAAGTTTAATGGCCACTTGATCAGAAGTTTCCCTAAGCTCTCTGAGATGGGACAGTCGGTGTTACTTCCAGGGACACCTGTCATAAACGAGTATTAAATAACCATTAGGGAGAATTCCCTGCATACGAAGCGAGCACGTGATAAAATCAGTGGATGAAGCAGAGACAAGTAAGAGCTTGCAGTACCGTCTGTAGCTAAAAACACTGTACTTTCTCCCACTGAGTTGACAACTGTCACAGCCTCAAGAAAATAATACATTCAAATTGCTGACTTACCTGGGCAATCAAAAAGAATGTAGTCATCCTCTACATGGCCAAGACAGTTTTCTAGCCAGTCAAAATTATTGGCAAAGTACTCCATGCAAAATACCAACCCTCCATTGGGACCGAACCTCAGAGAATCATCCTCCATCACATCATCCACTTCGATCAGTTCCCGGATGTCTGAAAAGGACAGACAAGCCCCTAAATCTAAGTGTCCACTCAAAAATTATTACCCTCCATAATAATAATTAATTTTTAAAATCACACATATGAAATTATTTATGTACATGGTTTTACACTGTAGCAGTATCCATCAACAGCAAACTGAGCAAATAAATTACTGTATAGCTAGACACTGCACTGTGGAATATCATGCAGCCATAAAATGGAAGCTCCTTAAGTACTAATATAATCTAATCTCTTAGGTATGTTATTCAGTAAAAAATGCAAGGCACAGAACTCTGTGTAAGTATATCATCAAGTTGGGGATGTGCACCTGTAACCCTAGCAACTCAGGAGGCTGAGGCAGAAGAATGGCAAGATAGAGGAAAGCCTTTGCAACTGAGGGAGACCTTGTCTCAAAATAAAAAATAAAAAGGGCTGGGGATATAGCTACAGTGGTAAAGCATTTCAGGGTTCAATTCCCAATACAGCTTAAAAAGAAAAAAAAAAAAGAGACGGGGGGCGGGGGGAGTACATATACTGAATTTTAAATGCACAGACTGTCTATGGTAGGATAAACCAGAAACTGATAATATTGGTTGCCTCCAGGGAGGGGGTTTGTTTGCTGGGACATTGAGCTGGGAGGGAGACATTTTCTTGTACACTTCAATTCTTTTGTACCTTCTGCATTTTAAATCATGTAAATATGTTATTATTACCTACTTCAAAAAAAGTAAAACAAAAGAAAGCCAACATCAAGTCTCTCAACATGATGACCCTAGGGAAGCTACCTGGTCTCCCTGAGCCTCACGTTCCTTTTGCTAAGATGGGAAGTAGGGATAGGAATCATATCCTTGGACAGAAGGATGAGAACTACATGAAGTAAATCACCTACAGGAAGGGCTTAAAAATTGTGATATATGTATGGTTCTCTTAAGTTTGAGAAATCAGTATCTAGAATTTTCTGCCTTGAGTTTTATTTATGTCTTCAAACCTATAATTTTGTTTCAGAGAACAGTGCTTCATCCACGACCACATTTACGTTAACACCTTCGTCCCTGTGACCTGAGGAATAAACAACCTGCCCAATGCTGAATAAAACTGGTCTTCTAAAAGGATAAACAAGGACATGTCAGTCAGTAGGACACTTAGAACGGATGTGAGGTTGGGGACCTTTTTTGGCCACGTGCACTTTGCTAGAGATAGCTGGTTCATAAGGAGAAAACATCAGACAGCCAGAAAGCTGGCCCTGGCTGTGTTTCCGGCTCTGACCTGTTGTAAAGTCTTTGTCCTTGGGTTCTGTGAGAGGACTCTGAGTCCTTTCAACACACCTTCTGACTTAAGCCAGCTTGCGAGCTTGACCAAATGGTCCCACAGTGATACAATGCCTGTTTCTCAAGGAGAGGACTGTCCCGGATCCCTTCTCTCCTGAAACTGCCTCCAACTCTACCTGCAGCCACTCCCGACTGATGACCAAACACGTCATTATCAGAAATCAGAATGAAAAGGAAATTTTCCTATTCCTACTGCCAGTAACATGCGACGCCATCTGCTGCCTTCCTTCCTCTTACCGTGGAAGAAACACCTCGTTTCTAGAAAGGCAAACGCTGCCCTTTCCCACGATCTCCTCTCCCTTCTCACTCGTGGTTATTTCTGCATTCTCTGGAATCGCCAGTTTCCCTCTTTCTACTGGAGCATCTGGCCACCATCTCCGAGCTGAATAAGAAGACCCTCACAGCCCTTCTGGTCATCAAACTGTTTCTCAAGTCCTTCCCACAGCAAAGCCTCGCAGTCAGTTGTCCCCCTCCAGGTCTAGCCACCTCACCTCCATCTCACTCTTCGCACCGCTCCATTCTGCTTTCATCCCTGCCGCTCCACTGAGATCACCCAGCAGGGCCCACAATCTCTTGTGTTCTAACAGCCACTGCTGTGTCCTCATCTTACACAACTTCTCAGCTGTACCTTTTTTTTTAACTGTTATTTTTTAAAAGCATTTTTTTTAACCTTTATTTAATTAATTTATTTATTTTCCTGTGGTGCCGAGGATGGAACCCAGAGCCTCACACATGCTAGGCAACTGCTCTACCACTGAGCCCCAACCCCAGCCCCCACCATTTCTTTTTTGAAACTTTCTCTCCTGGTTTTTATAAAGTTATATTTTCCTCCTGCCTTACTGATACCAACCCTTCTACCAGACTTCTGAAAGACAACATCAAGGCTGAATGTTGGGTCCTTTTCTCTAACAACACTCCATTTCAACATGAACTCCTCCAGTCCTGGGCTTTACGAACCCAGATGCTGCTTACCCAAATATTTGTACCTCCAGTAAAAGTGAGGAGTTTTTCCTTAAGGTTAATCTTTTTATTTAAGCCAGCTTGAGTTCCTTCTGTTGGCTTCAACCTAATAAGCTTTACTGTAGATTTACCTTAACCAAGAGGAGACAGAAGGAAAGTGAGAGAGAAGTCCACTCACTTTTAAGTCTTAACCAAATACCAAGAAAGGATACTGTCACACACATCACCATGAGCATGTCACCAAATGACACTCAGCTTCATGTTGTTTACCTCGAAACCAGTTTCTGTCCTGAGCAGCCAGCACTCACTGCCTCCCCTACCCTTACTGTTCCTGAAGGATGGAAAGGTTCCACTAGGACTTACCAGCCATCACAGGGTAGTTGAAATGTTCTGCTGCAGGATCTAGGTTGACCACCTGGACAGACCGATTGAGGGCTTCACAGTGTTGGACCATGGTGGCACAGTAGGTGCTCTGCAGTGTCAAGGTATGAGGGGTCAAAGTGAGAGGCAATGTAGTGCCACGCTCCACACCCATAGGATTCTCCACACCCTTTGGGGCAGGGTCCAGTAAGGTCAAACCTACGCTTTCATCAACCAAGAATCTGGCTAGAAACAAAAGGAAAGGCACTGGCCTGAGAATCAGGACACCTGTGTGGGCTGCAGATCCAGACCTGGCTTTGACTCACTGGTAGCTCTGGGGAAGCATTTCACTCTGCCCCTCAATTTTCTCATCTCTGAGATGTTTTCCATGATCACTCAGACTCCTTACTGATCTAATGTGTGACAAGCGGAACCGAAGGGAAGATTGCTGATTACACAGTGTGGCACCTAACACACTATCTCTTCTAGGACTTGCACAGTGCAACAAAGCTACAGGTGGAAGGGTCAGGAATGATGTCTCTGAGTCGGGATATCTGAGCACACAGGATTGAGCCTGACAACTGAAAACATTCCAAGATGAGGGAATGTCAACTTCAACGAATGGTATGGAGGTAGGCTCTTGGTTTGCAACTTCTGGTTTAGAGAATGCTTTACCCCTCAAGTAATCATCACCATACTATGTTAAAAATCTCTTGGTTACTCATCTGTCTCTCCTCTCTGTTTAAAGATTGTGTTGTGGGACTGGGGTTGTGGCTCAGTGGTAAAGCACTTGCCTAGCATGTGTGAGGCACTGGGTTTGATTTTCAGCACCGCATATAAATAAAGGTCCATCAACAAACAGCTAAAAACTATTTAAAAAAAAAAAAAAAAAGATTGGGTTGTATCTTACTCTTTTTCTTTTTTTGGTACTGAATATTGAACCCAGGGATGCCTTTACCACTGTGCGACATCCCCAGTCCCTTTATTTTTAATTTTGAGAGAGGGTCTCTCTCAAATCTTGCAATCTTTTTGCTTCAGCCTCCCAAGTTGCTGGGATTACAGGCATGCACCAACACACCTGGCTCCCAATCTTACTGTTTCATAAGGCCAAGGACTAGCACAGTACCCATTCCGTAATAAACGTTTGGAAATTATTTCTAAACAACTGACTTATTATGTTTGAATATAAGTTCCACAAGGGCAGGGATCTTTTGTGTTTTGTTTACCACATAATCCCCAGGGCCCAAAATATTAAGTGGCATTAAGAACGTGATCAAGGAGTGTTTCTGATAGAAGGCATCAAAAATTTGTAGAAAGACTTCAAGAACATGAAGTCAGGATTGGGGTTGTGGCTCAGTGGTAGAGTGCTTGCATCGCATGCGTGAGGCCCTGGGTTTGATCCTCAGCACCACATATAAATAAATAAAATCATGGTATTGTGTCCATCTGCAATTAAAATGAAAAATTTTTTAAAAAGAACATGAAGTCATTAATTTATTTTATTAAATAAACATAACACGTAACATACAACAATTTATGACACATTATGTAAAAACAAACGTTATTGGGCTGGGGATATGGCTCAGTTGGTAGAGTGCTTGACTTGCAAGCACAAGGCCCTGGGTTCTAATCCCCAGCACTGCAAAACAAACAAACAAACAAACAAACGTTATTTCTTCTTAAGCAAATGGCATAAGTTCCTTGTGTTTAGTAATTAATAGTTATCGTATATTAATATATATTTACAAGTAATCCATGTGCACTTTCAAAGTATATAGTTTTACAAGTAGTGCAAGTACATTATAATAACAAAACATTTCTAATTTCTCCTTCCTATCCCTTTTCTATCAGTTATTTCAACTATATATAAGCATAAGTGAGCATATATATAAACATACATAATATGTTGTTATTTTGAACAAACTATTATCCACTAAATAAGAGAAAAAAACTATAGAAAGATACTTATTCAGTGAACTCAGAATTAATCTAGAATATAGAAGTAACCCCATCATGTTCCCCCCATGTGCCTTTACACATACTGTTCTCTCTACCTAGAACACCCTCCCCACAAATCACACTATATCCTTCTTTTTTAAAAACATTCTTTAGTTGTAGATGGACACAATACATTTTATCTATTTTTATGTGACCCCAGGGACTTGCGCATGCTAGGCAAGTACTCTACCACTGAGTTACATCTCCACCCCTTTTTATTTTTTATTTTTATTTTTGGTACTAGGGATTGAACCCAGGGTGCTTAACCACTGAGCCACATCCCAGCCATTTTAAAATAGTTTACTGGAGACAGGATCTCGCTGAGCTCCTAAGTGCCTTGCTAAGTTGCTGAAACTGGCTTTGAATTTGTAATCCTCCTGCCTCAGCTTTCTGAGTGGCTGGAATTACAGGCATGCACCACCACACCCAGCTCCACCCCTTTTTATTTTATGGTATTGGGGACTGAACTCAGGGCTTCACACATGCTAGGCAAACACTCAACCCCTGGGCTACACCCCCATCTCTTTTTATTTATTGAGACAGAGTCTCACTAAGTTACAGGCTGGTCTGGAACCTGTGATCCTCTTGCCTCTCTCCCCAGTAGCTGAGATTACAGGCATGTGGTATCTTGCCTGGTTCTTATTTTGAGACAAGGAGTTTTCAAATTGCCTTGGCTGGCCTCCTGTCTTGGCCTTCCAAGTAATTGGGATTACAATCATGCACCCCCACAGCCCATTATGTAAAAACAAACTTCTCAATGCCTAAAATCCTAGCCAAATACTGTTGCCTACTGAAAGCTCTGAATCTGGGCTGGAGCTGGGCCTGGGGCTGATTGGTAGAGCACTTGCCTAGCACATATGAGGCACTAGGTTCCATCCTCAGTGCCACATAAATAAATTGTAATGAAAAAGAACCAAAGTAATGCCATTTTGTTCTGACCTGACTCCACTGTATGCTTGCTTATAATATTTTCCTTTCAGCCTCCTGAAGCTGTATCTATATTGACAGTACAGTAGGACCTTCCCACTGTCCCTGACTATGGCCCTGAGGTATATCAAAATGACTGAAATGTACAATCAAAACAATTCTCTCATGTAATCAAAATAACTATCTCTACAGGGTCTTTCTGACCTATATGTGCCTCAATTGTTCTTCTGGTTTTTGCCTTTATAAACTCTGTATTTCCAAAATTCAGGTACTGGGAGTTCTTTGAGGAGTTAGCCTGCTCCCATCTGCTGCTTGCCTGGCATGCTCATTAAAGAATCCCTTTTTCCCTTTCAATTTGGCTCAATATGTGTGGTGGTTTATAATTCTCCTGAACTTCCTAACAAAATAAAAGACATTGCATCCATCTATAACTTAAACAACAACAACAACAACAAAAACAAAAGCTCTGAATCTAAATCTGCCCTCTCCCTTGGTTTAAAGATAGAAGGATTAGGGGTTGGGGTTGTAACTCAGAGGTAGAGCTCTTGCCTAGCACGTGTAAGGCATTGGGTTTGACTCTGAGCATCACATAAAAAAATAAATAAAATAAAGGTATTGTGCCCATCTACAACTAAACAGTATTTTTTAAAAAGACTGAGGGGGGTGGGGATACAGCTCAGTTGGTGGAGTGCTTGCCTCGCATGCACAAGGACCTGGTTCAATCCCCAACAACTCCCCTCCCAAAAAAAAAAAAAAAAAGACTGAGGGATTAAAGAAGAGTTGAAGATACACTAGGACCAAACACAAACTCACCTCCCTACAAAGTGAAGGACTGAAAGAATTGAAAAGGGAGCAACTTTCCCAATATATGACTCGATGCTCCCTAATATGCCGCCCTCACGCCACCTAGTATCACCTAAAGTGCCGGAAGTCCATGTCCCGACCTCAGAAACAGTAAAGAACAGGGCCCCGTTTTCACCTCCTTGTCTCTGAACAAGGCGGGATTCTGGAGTTGGGCAGCACTGGATTTAAATTCCGGCCGCGACTTACTAGCTGTACGATCTTGGCCAAAGAACTTAACCTTTCTGTCTCGTTCTCCTTTACCTGTAAAGGGGGTGGGTGAGGGGAGGGCTATAGGATAGGATCTATCTCACGGGCTTTCGTGAAAATAAACGAGGTGTTTAGTGCAGTATATTGGGACATTAAGTAACCAATAAATATGAACAGCTACATTACTTCCCATCAAAAACAAACAAACCAAAAAAACCCAAAAGGGACACTGAAACGGAGAAGCGAGTTGCCCAGGGTCTCAGGGTCCCTAGTACGCACACCCACCGACCGCTCCATCACCTCCCGCATCCCTTTGCCTCCCACGAGCCACTTCTCCCTCCTCACCTTCCCGCTGCCTGCGGGGCCCATGACCAGCTGCGCATACCGAGGCATGCCGACTCCCGGGTTTCCCGGTGCCGCCCGCCACACTCCCTTCAGCCTTCGCGCCACGCCCACTGAGTTCCGGGAACCCGAAGCGCCAACCAATAGTAATCGACGCTCCGTTTACGCCTCCTGTTCTGCCTCACCCCTGACTACGGAAAGTTCCGCGGACCAAATACCAAGAAAAACGCGTCTTGAAGAAACGCAACGAGTGCGGGGTAGGGAGGGATCGGATTTGCGCATGCGCGGACGGTAGTTGCCGGAAATCGGCGGTTAGGGAACTTGCCTGGCCTGGTTGCCTGGGGGATAACGGATAACGGATATCGCTTAGCATCCCTGCGCCTGGGGCCATGGTCCTTGGTTTTACTACATGGTGACACCTAAGATTTGCAAATTCGCTGAGGGTTTGGAATACTGACGTGGAGGACACCTTTTGTTTGAGGGAGCGCTTATCTATCCTTCCCGTGACGCATCCTTTCCATAAAAAGATGCAAAGTTGCAGACCCTCGATCGACTAAAGGACTCCCGCCTCTCCCCCCGTTAACTCCAGGGTTGTGGATCTGCCCTCCCGAAGCTGCTCGGGCAGTGTCCGTACGCCGTCGGAGGGGCTAGAATTCGGCCCCGGCCTCTCTGCACCCCAATACCTCCCAGCCCGACGCACGCGTGCTGACGGGGGAGGGGAAAGGCGAAAGCTTCTCCCGCACGTTGCTCGATGCCGGGCCGGGGTCCCGGGTCCGACTGGACAGAGTGCAGCTCTTCCGCGAAGCCGCCCGCAGTGGCCGGGACCCGGGGCGGCGGCGGCGGGTGAGGCTGCGGGCTCGGAGGGTTGGGGGTTCGGCTCCGAGCGTAAGGCCCCTGCCGAGGAGGGCTGGCAGCTCTGCTCGTGGACTGGTCCTCAGTGCACTTTGTTAAAGTGGTCAGGATGGGAAGCACGGTGGCCAATTAGCTGCTTGGGGGAGGGCTCGTGAAGGGCGGACGCTCGGGAGGAGCACTGCAGTGACTGAACGCAGGGACTGCGACAGTGCCTCCCTGCATCTTTGTGCCGGAGGGGGCGCTGCAGCCCGCTGGGAAAATTGCGGTCCACCCACTTTATCTCTGTGAAGGCGAGGTTAGCCCGGAGCAGAGTAGGGAGACCACGTCGGGAAGGGCTTCCAAGTCAATGAGCCAGTCCCTGGACGCGAAGCACCGTTCTGTTAGGTGGCAGTGTGAATAGCCAACGATGATGAAGACAGCTGATGAAGTCACCGCTACACCTCCTTATCCCCCAAAGCGAGAGCTGCTCCGGGTTTACAGTACAGTTCAGCCCACGATCGTGGCTCCAGCTGCACCCTTGGCCACCTGTTCTCTCCCCGCGCCCCCCGCGCAGTTCTGGGAATCGAACCCAAGGCCTCGTGCTTGCTAGGTAGTCGCTCTGACACGAAGCTACATCCATAGTAGCTTGTTTTTATTTTGAGACAGGGTCTCACTCATTTGTGCTGACCTGGAACTTACGATCCTCCTTCCTCTACCGCTGGCGTAGCTAGGATTGCAGTGTGGGCCCCCGGGACTGGGCTTTTATTTTTTTATTTTTATTTTTTAAGTATCTGGTGCTATTTGAAGACTTCTTAGAGATGAGATGAGGTCGTGTGCTTTCCTCTTCTTCACGGTGCGTGGTCGAGTACTGGTTCCTAAGTATGTTGGCTCCGTTAACTTCTGGTCAGTGAATAAATTGCAGGAAGCAGGAAGGAGGCAGGTTTTGTCTTAATTTAAGAAAAGTGAAAAAGAATTTGTACAAAATCGGAAACATTACAGACTAATTTATCAGTTCCATTACACCTTAATTACTCTTAAAAGGACGGTCTTTTCAGTAACCAAATTACGTTATTAAAGAGCAAGAAAGTAGTATCAATAGCAGAAAAATTCGAACTACTTAATTGAGCTCACTGTAGGAATTAGATTAGGAAACTATAAGAGACAAAATCTAGCTTAAAACACGTCTTATCTAGTGTGGTTAAAAAAAAAAATCCTGATAACTTACTTTGGAAAAAGCTCAGAGCCATTAGGTTTTAAGCAGACTTGCAAGAGAGATATTTGCAAGATAGTCTGATGAAAACATGAAAAGTAAAAAGTATGTATAATACTATCCTTTTCATTTGAAATATATTCTTTAGTGCTTATAAAGCTGTCAATAATTACATATTATTTATATCCTTTTTTAACAGATCAGCTGGACTTTATTACCAGAATTCCAAAGGTACTGGTGAGTAGTGCATATAGAGGAGATGACACAGATAAAAAGATTCAGAAAAACGAGCTTGTCTGTAACTACTTAGGCAATGGAATTTTAAAAATAAGGCTTTATTAGCATCCTTGATAAACTGTGTTTAAGATTTTCACGGCATTCGGCCTTTGGTTTTTGGGGATTGGCTTATTTCACTTAGCATGATATTCTCCAATTCCTTCCATTTATCTGCAAATACCATAATATTATTCTTCTTTACAGCTGAATAATATTCCATTGTATATATGTACCACAGTTTCTTTATCCATTCATCTGTTGAAGTTTTCCCTGATAAGTGGATGATAATAAATAATAGGTGTGGAGTGGTGGAGGTGAGAGAAAAATAGAGGAACTTTAGATTACCTAGAGGGAAATGAGAGGGAGGAGAGGGCAGGGGTATGAAAGATGGTGGACTGAGACAGACATCTTACCCTATGTACACATATTATTACACGAATGGTATGAATCTACATCATGCACAACCACAGAAATGAAAAGTTGTATCCCATTTGTGTCCAGTGAATCAGAATGCAGTCTGTAAAAATTAAAAAAAAAATAATAATAAAGATTTTCAGGGCAACCCCTACCTCCTGGGGTCCCCTCTTGCCCCCGTGAGAGTTCTAGCAGGTTATTTCTCTTTTGTTAAGTTATCTGACATCAAGCATTTTAAAAGTTAACAATGAACTCTGAAAGGTCTGTGTTCAGAACTGATATTGGTTGCAGAGCACAGCCTGGGGTTTATACTTGGACTGATGGAAAAATTTTTAAACAGCTTCAAAGACCATAAAGTATTTCAATGCTAATATTTTCCTGTCACTTAAAGGATAGTGCTGGGGTTGTGGCTCAGCAGTAGAGCCCTTGCCTGGCATGTGTGAGGCTGGGGTTGGATACACAACACTACATATAAATAAATAAAGAGCCACTGACAATTAAAAATATATTTAAAGAAAAGGATAGTGCTGTCAAAATACCACCTCTGTTGGAATTGAGACAAAGACAAGCCCCTAAGTGCCTCTTGCTAATTTCTGTTTTGGGGAAGGGGAGGTAGAGTTTATTAACCTTAGGGGCATTTGTGTGTGTATTAAATATAATAGTTACAGTTTTAAATTTTTGATTTAAATTCAGTGATGTATAAAGCTGGATTCTCTTTGCTTTTCCTTGGCATAGTCCTTGTATAGTCTATACAGCTACCTAGGGAAAAACACCCATGTATAAGTGTATGTATATATATACATATATAAATAAATAGCATGGTTGTATATGTTTTACTTTGTGGGTTTCTCTCCACCAACCGGGAATTGAACCCAGGGGCACTCTACCACTGAGCTACATCCTCAGCCCTTTATTTATTTTTTTGTTTTGAGACAAAGTCTAAGTTGTCCAGGCAGGCCTTGAATTTGTGGTCCTCCTGCCTCAGCCTCCATCTGGGATTACAGATGTGTGCCACTGTGCCCAGCCTCATCAACATTCTTACTGAATTATAGTTAAATGTAAAACAATAAACAAAATTAATATGATAAAACAACCCAGGGGCTGGGATTGTAGCTCAGTGGTAGAGCACTTGCCTAGCATGTGTGACACACTGGGTTCGATTCTCAGCACCACATATAAATAAGTAAAATAAAGGTCCATTGACAACTAAAAAATATTTTTTAAAAAACCCAGATGTGGAGGGAAATAAAGAAGAAATTCTTTAAATTTTTGGTATATTTCATAGATTGATTCAATTATATATAAAAAGCACCTGGGTGCCCTCTTCAGCAGCACATATACTAGAATTGGAACGATACAGAGAAGATTAGCCTGGCCCCTATGCAAGAATGACATGCAAATTCATGAAGCATTCCATACTTTAAAAAAATTAGGGGCTGTGGTTGTAGCTCAATGGTAAAGTGCTTGTCTAGCATGTGTGCGGCCCTGGGTTAAATTCTCAGCACCACATATAAACAAAGTCCATTGAAAACTAAAAAAAATAAAAAATAGGGCTGAGATGTGCCCCTGAGTTCAATCCCTGGTATGAATGAGTGAATGAATGAATGAATGAATGAATGAATGAATGAATAAATAAATAAATATTTATTTAAAAAAGCAGCCAGGCACAGTGGCATGTGACTCCCAATGACTGGGGAGGCTGAGACAGGAGGATCAAAAGTTTGAGGACAACTTGGAAAACTTAGGAAGACCCTGACTCAAAATAAAAAAATTAAAAAGCACTAGGGATGTAACTCAGTAGTGAAGTATCTCTGCCTTCAATTCCTGGTACCAAAACAAAAGCAAATTTCTAAACAGATATCAAGATAAAAAGGTTTATACAGTGCAGGCTTTTCCTATTCAAATAAACAACAAATATATACCTACTAAAAACTCCAAAAAGGCAGGGTGTGTTGGCACACACCTGTAATCCTAGCAGCTCCAGAGGCTAAGGCAGGACAAGTTAGAGGCCAGCCTCAGCAACTTAGCAAGACCCTAAGCAACTTAGTGATACCCTGTCTTAAAATTAAAAATAAAAAGGGCTGGAGATGAAGCTCAGTGGTAAAGCACCTCTGGGTTCAATCCTTAGTAATCCCCCAAAACACACACATACACACACACACACACACACACAAAAGAAATATATCAAAATATTTAAAAATAATTACTACTTGGTGGAATCATAGATTTTATTGATTTATTTTTACATTTAGTATACTTCACAAGTCTACAATGAACAATGTGTATTTCTGTTCATAATTGGAAGAAAAAAAGGCTAGTATTCAACAAGTGCCTGCTTCTCTCTGTTCGGGACTTAAGGTTTCATCCTCTTATTTAATATACAATACAGCCAATTCCTGGCAAAGAATCTAGATTATTTTTTCTCTGTGTCCTCCTTTAGTGTTGGGAGTAGTATGCCCAACAGAGAACATAATTGTAAATATTTAGCCATGCAAAAGAGGAGTTAATATATTACAAATGGGAGACATACTTTCATTTATTGATTGATTGTGGTGCCAGGGATCAAACTTAGGATCTCATGCGTACTTCGTAAGTGCTCTACCACTGAGCCACAGTCCCAGCCCTTTATGTATTTGTTGCTACTGGGGATTGAACCCACAGGGGCTTTACCACTAAGCTTCATCCCCAGTCCTTTTTATTTTTTAACTTTGGAACAGGGTCTTCCTAAGTTGCTTAGGGCCTCATTAAGTTGCTGAGTCTGACCTGGAACTTGTGATCTTCCTGCCTCAGCCTCCCTGGTGGCTGGAATTACAAGCATGCATCTCTGCATCTAACCCTAGCCCTTACACACAACTTGGTCCTCCAAATCTCAGTACTCTCTATCTGAGCAGTGCAGCTACCTCAACCGCCCTGCAGTGATGTCATGATTCCTATTCCTAATGATCAGTATTTGGAATCAGGGTGTCAATGTCCAACACAATCACCATGAGCCCCTTTTCTTTCTTTCATTTTTTTCTTTTGTTTTGGTACCAGGGATTGAACCCAGGAGCACCTAACCACTGAGCTATATCCCCAGCCCCCTTTTTAAAACATTTTTATTTGAGACAGGGCCTCGCTAAGTTGCTTAGGGCCTTGTCGAATCGCTGAGGCTGGAACTCCTGCCTCAGCCTCGAATGTTGCTGGGATGAGAGGTGCGAGCCACTGTGCCTGGTGTGATGAGCTGCTTTTCTAGAAATTTCCCTGGTCTTTTATACACAAGATCTGATCAGAACAAAGACACCTGGAATTTCTCAAAGGTCAAACGTCCCTAACAGTTGTGTAACGTGATTTATTATTATTATAATTTGCAGCACTGGAGATTGAACCCAGAACTTGTACATGCTAGGCAAGTGGGTGTCTTTACCACTCAGCCACATACCCAGACACTTTTATTTTGGGACAGGGCCTCACTAAGTTGCCCAAGCTGACCTCAAACTTATGATCCTCCTGCTTCAGCCTCCTAAGTCACTGGGATTACAAGTGTGTACCATCATGACCAGCCATAGATATTTTAATCTGATTTACCACAACTAAAATTTGGCAGCCTTCAAGACAATGAGTAAAACCCATCTTTCTCGTTTTATGTTGGAGTACCAGGATCTCAGCCCCCAGCCCAAAAACTCGTTTTTTATTAACAATTTATTTGCTAAAACTTTACTGTTCACCACAGGAATAAATACCATTTCTGAAATTTTGACTTTGAAATTTATAAAATATTTGTGAGAATAGTATATAAAAGTTTAGGATCTTTATTCAAATTTCCCTAAATGTTTATCTGGTTTTTTATTCTGCACTATTTAAAGAGTGAGTTGTTAAAAAAAAAAAAAAAGTAAGTTACAGATACGATGCCCCTTTATCTTTAAAATACTACTAAGTAATTTTTTTTCTTTTTTGGCGGTGCTGAGGATTGAACCCAGGGCCTTGTGCTTGCAAGGCAGGCACTCTACCAACTGAGCTATATCCCCAGCCCCCCGCCCCCACAAGTAAATTTTTAAAGGGATTATCTAAATTTACAATCTTATAAAGAAATTACAAAAATCAAGAAATTTGAAGGAATACTATTATCTAATGTATCAACCTCATTGAGATTTTGCCTATTATTTCAATAACGACCTTTATACCCCCCTCACCCCCATCACCAACATCTTCACATGTCACTCATTCATTTGTCGTGTTTCTTAGTTTCTTATCCAGAACAGTCTTGAGTCATCTTATTTCTTGACATTGACATTTGTGAAGAATACAAATCATTTCTTTTGATGACTTTCCCTTAACTTGAGTTTGACATTTCCTCCTGAGGAGATTCAGCTTTTGCATTTCTCGCAGGAATACAGTGGACCTGGTGCTGCGTTTGCCTTGGTTCAGTACAGTAGGGTACTTGGTTCAGCCAGCTGGGGATTACTCCCTTCCTGATAATGTTAATTTTGATCATTTGGGTCCACTGATGTCTGCCAGCTTGCACCATTGTAAAATTACCCTTTGTGAAGGTTTATTATGGGATATACTTTGTGACTATCCTATTACTTCTCCATCTTTCATCCATTAGTTTTGTCATCCATTCTTGACTAAATTAATTTACTAATTAATTAATTTATTTTTGGTACCAGGGATTGAACTCAGGGCACTTAACCACTGAGCCACATCCCCAACCCTTTCTAAAAATATTTTATTTAGAGACAGAGTCTTGTTGAGTTGCTTAGGGCCTCGCTAAGTTGCTGAGGCTGGCTTTTTTTTTTTTTTTTTTTTAATATGTTTTTAGTTGTCAATGGACCTTTATTTTATTTATTTATTTATATGTGATGCTGAGAATCGAACCCAGTGCCTCACACATGCCAGGCAAGGGCTCTACCACTGAGCCACAGTCCCAGCCCCCTGAGGCTGGCTTTGAACTCACGATCATTCTGCCTCAGCCTCCCGAGCTGCTGGGATCACAGGTATGTGCTACCACATTGGCACTAAATTAATTATTATTATGATGGCTAGAAACAGGTGTTTTTTCTAATTTCATCCCTCCTTCTACATTTTTCCAGTTGGTTTCCTATTATAAGGAAGAGGATTTTCTGTTTTCTATCAAATGTTTATGTCTTTATTGTATCATGTGAAGGCATGGATTCCTATTTTATTCAATAGGTTAAATCCTTCACTGTCTCTATTTTCATGCTCAGATTATCTCGGATTTGGCCAGTACAAGCCCTTTAGAAATGGCTTTTGTGCTCTTTTAATTTGTCTCTGTTATCCTTTCAGTACTTTGTGCTGGCGATCAAACTCAGGGCTTTGTGCATGCCAGGCAAACACTGAACTAAACTTCCAACCCTCCCTTCTCACTTTTTGGTGTAAAATAGTGTACTGTTGTGTCAGCCATTTCTCCCAAGAGGCAGTGGGAGCAGCATGATCCCTAAGTCTACACCCTAACCTCAGTGCCTATAGTGTTACATTGCACACATATATCTATCCATTTCTATAGTTCTATCTAATATTTATATCAAAGCCTATGAGACTAGGTGTGTAGCTCAGAGATAAGTGTGTTTAACATGCAGAAGGGCCTGGGTTCAATCCCCAGCACCAAAACACACAAAAAACCCATTATGAGTTTACTCTGAAGACTCCATCCAACAAACAGGGTTCATTCTGTGCCCCCCTCTTATTAGTAAGTAACTCTTTCTCCAACAGTATGAAATCTGGTTCCTGTTAACTATGATATAATTATTTGTTAGTACTAAAATGCACAAGAAGTAGCTTCAGAATTGTTAACCTGAAAAAGAAGCCAATAATTAGAGATCAGTAGTGGCTTAGAGTACTTTTTTTTTTTTTTCAGTACATACAGTCCAAGCATGTATTCAGAAACTATTGGGTTAGAAAACAATATATTTACTTATTTGTGTGGGAAATAAAATTAACATTTTAATCATTTTAGGTATATAATTTATGGGCATTAAATCATTGTGAAACCATCTTCTTAAACTAAAATTCATATGCCAAATTACAGTAGATCCCTATTTCTCCTTTTCTCCAGCCTGACACCCATCATTTCTATGAATTTGACTTTCTTGTTTTCTCATATATGTGAGATCGTATAGTATTAATCTTATGCCTGGCTTATTTCACTTAGTGTTCCCAGAGTTCAACCATGCGGTAGCATATGTCAGAATTCCCTTTCTTTTTAAGGCTGCATAATATTCCGTTGGATGGATATACCATATTTTGTTTATCTGTTCATCCATTGTTGGACTTGGGTTTCTTCCATCTCTTGGCTGCTATTAATATGGATGTACAAATATGTTTTGAGTCCTTGCTTTCTTTTGTAATTGCTAGATCAGAAGTGGAATTGTTGCTCATTCCAATTAAAATTCCAATGACATTTCTCATAGAAATAGAGAAAGCAATCATGAAATTCATCTGGAAGAACAAAAGATCCAGAATAGGCAAAGCAATCCTGGGCAGGAAGAGTGATGCAGGAGGTATCACTATACCAGACCTTAAACTTTACTATAGAGCAAAAGTAACAAAAGCAGCAAGGTATTGGCACCAAAATAGACAGGTAGACCAATGGTACAGGATAGAGGACACAGATAAATACCCACATAAGTACAGGTATCTCATACTAGACAAAGGTGCCAAAAAACTTACAATGGAGAAAAGATAGCCTCTTCAACAAATGGTGCTGGGAAAACTAGAAATCCATATGCAGTAAAATGAAATTAAACCCCTTTCGCTCACCCTGTACAAAACCCAACTCAAAATGGATCAAGGATCTAGGAATTAGACCTGAAACCCTTCACCAAATAGAAGAAAAAGTAGGCCCGAATCTCCATCACATTGGCTTAGGACCAGACTTCCTTAACAAGACCCCCGTAACAAAGAAATGAAAGCAATAATCAATAAATGGAATAGATTTAAACTAAAAAGCTTTTTCTCAGCAAAGGAAACAATCAACAATGTGAAAAGAGAACTTACAGAGTGGGAGAAAATCTTTTCCACACACACTTCAGATAGAGCACTCATCTCCAAAGTTTATAAAGAACTTAAAAAACTTTACACCCAAAATACAAAGAACCAAGTCAATAAATGGACTAAGGAAATGGGCAGACACTTCACAGAAGAAGATATACAGGTGATCAACAAATATATGAAAAAGTGCTCATTATCCCTAGTAATTAGAGAGATGCAAACTAAAACTACCCTAAGATTTCGTCTAACTCCAATTAGAATGGCTATTATCAAGAACACAAGCAATAATAACTATTGGCGTGGATGTGGGGAAAAGGCACACTCATACATTGCTGGTGGAGTTGCGAATGGGTGCAGCCACTCTGGAAAGCAGTATGGAGATTCCTCAGAAAACTTGGAGTGGACCCATCATTTGACTCAGTTATTCCACTCCTCAGTTTATACCCGAAGGACTTAAAATCAGCATACTACAGTGATGTAGCCACATCAATGTTCACAGCAGCTCAATTCATAATAGCTAGACGGTAGAACCAACCGAGATGCCCTTTAATTGATGAATGAATAAAGAAACTGTGGTATGTAAACACAATGGAATATTACTCAGCCATAAAGAAGAATAAAATTATGGCATTTCTGGTAAATGGATGAAGTTGGAAAATATCATGCTAAATGAAATAGGCCAAACCCAAAAAACCAAAGACCAAATGTTTTATATGATAAGTGAATGATGATACATAACAAGGAGGGGTGGTGGGGTGGAAAGAGAAGAGGGAAGGAACTTTGGATGGTATAGAGGAAAATGGGGCAGGAGGGGGAGGGGGAAGGAAAGATAGTAGAATGAGACAGTATTACCCTATGTATATGTATGATTACATGAATGGTGTGAATCCACATTGTGTACAACTATAGAAATGAAAAGTTGTACCCCATTTGTGTACAATGAATCAAAATGCAGTTTGTAAAAATAAAAAAATAAATAAAAAAAAGAAGTGGAGTTGCTCAATCACGTGGCAATTCAGTTTATTTTCCAAAGTTTCTATACCATTTTAATTCCCACCAGTGATGCATAAGGGTATACATTTCTCCCTATCCTAACTAACACTTGCTTATGTTTGTTGGTTTTGTGCCAGGGATTGAATCAACAGGTGCTTAACCACTGAGCAACATCCCTAGCTCATTTTATTTTTTTTTTATTTTGGGACAGGGTCTCACTAAGTTGCTTAGAGCCTTGCTTAAATTGCTAAGGCTGACCTTGAACTTGTGACCCTCCTGTGTCAGCCTCCTGAGTCACTGGGATTATAGGTATGTGCCACTGCACCCTGTGGTTTGTTATTTTTTTTTTTTTGAAGATAGCTATCTGAATGGGAATGAAATGGTATCTCACTGTTTTTGATTTGTGTTTCCCTAATGATTAGTGATAATGAGCATATGTTAATGTGTTTATTGGCTATCTGTATATCTTCTTTGGAGATGTGTATTCAAGATATTTGTGTGTTCTAAAACCAAAGCACATATCATAGTCTTAAAATTTGACTGATATAAAATAGTCATATTACTACTCGATAATAATACATGTAAATATCTAGATATTATTAAAGTTGTTGATCTTTACTTCTGAAATTCATGATAATATCCTTGCTTACAGATAGAATCAAAGAAGGACATAGAGTGAACTCCCACATAGCCAAGCTACAGGAGTTATGGAAAACACCTCAAATTCAAACAGTTCACATCCCTAAATCAATGATGGATACATCCTTTTTAAAGGTATACTGACAGTGAAATTTATTTATTTATTGTGGTGCTGAGGATCAACTAGAGGGCTTTGCACATGCTAAGCAAGCACTCTACCACTGAGCTATACTCTTAGCCCCAGAGAAACATTTAAATATCAATATTATTTGAAGTCAGAGCTGAACTTTTTCTTTTCCCCACTGCTGGTGATTGAATGCAAGGCTAGCTCATACTAGGCAAGCACTTTACTACTAACTACATGCCCAGTCCCAGAGCTGAACTTTTTTTTATTAAAAATATACTACTTAGAGGCTGGGGGCAAAGCTCAGTGGTAGAGTGCTTGCCTAGCATGTGTGAGGCACTGGGTTTGATCCTCAGCTCTGCATAAAAATAAATAAATAAAATAAAGGGGGTTGGGGATATAGCTTGGTTGATAGAATGTTTGCCTTGCAAGTACAAGGCCCTGGGTTCAATCCCCAGCACCGCAAAATAAATAAATAAAAATAAAATAAAATAAAGATATTGCGTCTGTGTACACCTTAAAATTTTTAAAAAATACATACTACTTAGCTAGAGGTTAAGGCACTGCAGATTACAAAGTTTACCCAGCATATTGTCTGGGAATCAAAAAATATCTGTCTAGGTAAACTCACTCATGAATGCAAGGATGATAGATTTCCTGTCATAAGATCTAATGTATTAGGAAGCTCAAATGCTCAGAAAGCTCAAAAACAAAGATACTCAAGGAAAGTTCCTTTCTACTGGTTGCATGCCTGTTATCCCAGTGTCTCAGGAGGCTGAGGCAGGTTGATCGCAAATTTGAGACCTGCCCCAGCAACTTAGCAAGGCCCTGTCTCAAAATTAAAAATAAATAAATAAATAAATAAACACAAATGACTGGGGATGTAGCTCAGTGGTAAAGCACCGGCGGGTTTAATCCCTAGTACCCTCCCCGCGTTCTAGAGTTGCATTGAAAACCCAACCTTACAAAGATTTAACTCAAGAACTGCAAAATTAAGAGAACAGGTAAAGAAAATGGAAATGAGGATTGTTCAATTATTTACTTGTACTGCTCATTAAAGACCAGTTGTGAGAGCTGGGTGTGGTGGTGCATCTGTATTCCTAGCTACTTGGAAGGCTGATCTTTGAGCTCTGGAGTTCAAGGCCAGCTTGGGCTACGTAGTTAGATCCATTAAAAATGAGAGAGATTGAGTGAAAAGGGGCATAGTTGCTCTAAGGGTCATCTCTACAGCAATGTGACTGTGTGAATGAGAGTTAATAAAGATTACTATACACACTGGTAAATTTTCCAACCAATATTTTAAATTCTCCCTGGATTTATTACCTTTTCAGTAAAGTAAACCCTGTATGTGTATACATATGCATATGGTAGAGTCTTGAATGAGCATGTACTTCAAAATCAGAAGTATACTCATCTGGAATTACTTAACTGGAAACTGTAACTGTCCCTCAGTATGTAGAATACAAATAGTTATTCTGGTACTGGAAAAAAAGACTTTAGTTGAAACTAAGTAGAATCATTGGGTTGATTTTAGGTACTGTGTTATATCTCAAAAATCATATTGAGAAGGTAAGATGCCCATACTGAGAAGTACATGCAAACCAGAACTTGCTGGCAAAACATGCCTTGTTCTTCTCAGGCAGGGGGTGCTCAAAGTGCAGAGGACATCTGGATTACTTGAGTGGAACGTCAAAGTCACTTGCACTCTTTAAATGGCATTTCTTTTTCTTTAGGCCATGTTGACATAGTTTAGCTTGTTTATGTCACATGTATAGATGGTGCTGCCCTCCTAAACATACATCCCTTCAGATAAGAGAGATGGTCAACCTCTGTTGCTGACCATAAATCCTTTCATTGTCTTTTAGCATCCAGACCTCACCATAGGCCAGAAGCATTATCTGTGCAGCATTGCTAAGATCTATAATGTAAACTATCTGAGGACCTTGATGAAGAAGCAGTACCTGTATGTGATCCAACGCAACTCACAAAAGCCAGGCAGGTATGCCTCCAGTTGGTGCCTCACTAGTTCAAGAAGTGAGTCATCTAACTGCGGTGATTTATATGACAGGTGTCCTCACTCATCACAGGAGCCGCCTCTGCTCTTGTTACTCACAGAAACAGCATTACCCCTGCACTACCTGGCGACACCAACTGGAGAGGGAGGACTCTCCCAGCATTGCAGCTGTATCTACACCTGAAATGATCATACAGCATTCCCTTTGGCGACCAGTGAGAAACAAAGAAGGGTCTGTTTCTTGAATTAAGAGGGAGAACATGTGCTCAATTTTATCTGAAGGGTAGCTCATACTAAATATTGTGTTCCCTAATGTTCACTTTAGTAAACTCAGACTAGGGTGAACAGAAAGCACAAATGGATCTTTCTCTTTACTGAGCTGATTGAAATACACCACTCCTTTTAGAACGTATTTTGAGGAATTATAAAAAATTCTTGATTGGACAGAGGTATGAACAGGCCTTTTCAATATGTTCCCATTCAAATTCAAAATAATGGAAATACTTGCAAAAGGAGAGCATATAGTTGCTTCTGCACTGGAGAGTACTTTAAAACAAAGAAGAAAAAAGAGATTAGAAAACCCCAGTATTCAAACAGCACTATTACAGTTAACTTTGCATTTCAGGATTAATAAATCACAGGAGAATTTGGGGGCTTAAGTGGTCTATTTGGTAATTCTAGCAGCTAATAAAAAGAATTTGTATGGACTTCCTTGTGCATTAAGTAGCTGTTCACTTTGTTGGCTCCAATTAAGATACTTCCCTTTATTATAGGTTAAAAACTGGATATGCATCTAAAATAAGATGTAAGTCACTGAAGATTTTTAGAAGACCTGGCAGACTGTGCATGCAACCAGGTAACTTTGGAATTTTAAAAATATGCATTTTTGAGGGTTTTATGTTTAGAAATTTTAAACCAAATATAGTTTCACTTCTATTATGAAGACATTACAAGTTTTGGAAGTGACCTGCCTTAATTGCTCCAAATAAAAAACTACACATGAAATTTATGCTCTCATTCAAAAGAATGCACTGCTCAAGTGACAGTCAAGGTATTTTTTCTTCTTTTGGGAGTGCTGGGGATCCAACCTAGGGCTCACGCATGCTGAGCACATGCTCTACCACAGAGCTACATCCCCAGCCCAACAGAGTATTTCTAATTCTCAGTATATTTACTGAGAATATATCAAGTCGAAAACTGAGTACATATCAAGGTCAAAAACTTAACAGAGAATGAATTTGTCAGAACCCTGATCCACAATATCATCTTTTCAAGTCATATTTCTTTTATGAGATAGTGCCATGTTTGGGTGGACCACATGTTTTGTATAGCACTTAGTAATTTACAAAGGCTATATAACTTATACCATCTTGTCTGATGTTCAATAAACCAGTGTAAGCAAGCCAAGCAGATGATAGTATCAAAATTTTACAGATGCAACTCAGTCAAATACAGACTTTGGAAGGATGTGCATAAAGGATCCTTCTACCACAAGTGTAGAACACTGCAAAATTAAAAACAGGAAGAAAAATTAAATGATCCGGAGTATTTCTCAGAATTATACTGGAATTTTAAATGGAGATGAAATAATTCCCCAGTTACTGTCATATGAAGTAAGGCCTTCTGAACTGATATTCCATCATGATACAACAGCACCACCCAGCTCTGCAATAAATATCAGAATATGCTGACCCAAGAAATGAGAGAAAGGGAAAAGATAAATCTGGTTCCAAAAAGAACAGTTAGGGAAAACCTGGAGAGGGGAAAGGCATTGTGCCACCCCCCTCCCAGAAAGAAAGAACCCAAAGAAAATGGAGAGACACTGAAGGTACAACTGATCACTTTTTCTCCCTGACCAAAAGGTTTTGAAAGCCAATGGGAGTGGACTGGTGGTGTAGCTCCATGGAAGATCACTTGCCTAGCATATGTGAAGCACTGGGTTTGATTCTTGGCACAGTATAAAAATAAAGAAAATAAAGGTCCATCAACGACTGGGGGAAAAAAAAAACCAATGGGAATATAATACTTAGTAACAAAGAATTTGCTATACAGTAACTTGTTTTGAATATAGTATTCTGTATCATGTATCTTATTTTTAAGAGTAAGAGTTGACTAAGCTGAAAATAAGAGGGTATTTTATCTCTGCTAAAGGTTAATTAATAAGCTAGGTCATTTTGAAAGTTGTTCCAAAGCAGACATCATAAACTCTTATTATTCCTTTAGTTTCTTCAAATGATTCTGAATCACATATGAATGAAGAAAAAAAAGAAGAAGATATACTAAATAAGTGTATGCAGTCAATGTCAATTGAAGAACAGGGAGAACATGTGATGTTAACTTGACAGTTGTGTCTTGTGGACTGAATTCAGACACCACCTGATATCCAGATACTGTGCCAAAAGGGAAGGAAAGGGACTGTAAATTGTGTCCTTTATGTTTAGGATGGTGTTATTCACTATTCATGAATTTTAGTTTGTTCAAAAACTTTACAACAATGTGATTGGTCTGATGTAGTTCAATGTACCATTGATATTAGTGGAATAAAATTTACATGTAATATATGCTTGTATATTCTAGCTAGGTACAATTAAAAGTTTTCTTGTCTCTTAAAATTGAATTATTTTTCTTTAAACCTGCCAAATGCATTATATATGTAATTCCTTTCCTTGTTTACACTAAATTCTAAAATAGCAATATTCTAACATCCTACAAGTATTTTCTTATTTGGAATAAGGACAACTCCAAAATATTAAGATATATAATAGTATTTGATAGGCAGAATGCCATGACTTGCAAAGTAGGTGTTCAATAAATACTTGCTACTTGATAAAGTTAAAAATGTACAGATTTGCCTTATCTTATAAAAACGGAACTCTCAAATTAGATTCAGCTGGGAATAGTTGCACTTCTGACAGGATTCTTTACATATGCACTCTTGTAAGTGAGCTTCCCAGCTAAACTTAGTGGTTCCTGAAACAGATGTTGTTAAACCTTGAAAAATGGGAGGAGCAACAGTCTAAACAATCACTGCTGATTTAATATATCAATATGATACATTATTTGGAAAATAAAATGTGAGTCCAACATTATGACACAGATGTAAGAAAAGGAGTGCTCTGAAAGGTTATCTCAACTACTCCTTTAACACTTATATTTGCAGTTTCATTTGGCCTCTCATTTTTATTTTTTTTTAATTAAGTGCAGATTAGCAAGGAAGTATAAATGAAAGGTAAACATTTATTACTGGAGAAGAGAAAAATGTATACAGAAAGTCTAAGTTATTTCTCTTCATGCACTACCTTTGCAATAAAGTCCAAATACCAACTTTGAAGATATTTTCAAGGGTAAATTTTTCTTAACACACAACCATGTACTGTGTCCTGGACTTTTTTTTAATAGAAACCATATACTGCAAATATATCTTTATAGTTTACAAGCTTAGAGCACTTATGTATTAACAGAGAAGACATATCTTACTGCAAAATATTATGGAAGTAATACAACTGTGTGGCTCTTAAACATTTAATTACTTGATTCAAACAAAGGAATGAAAAAAAAAAAACAACCACAAAATCATGAACAGGTATGGCTTTACGACTTTTTATATTCAATTCGTTCTACTTTCACATCATCTCCAATTAGCTGATAGACGTAAGTGACCACTGTAGAAGCCTGGATATCCATCAACACAAATGAAGGAATAATATTTCTGAAAGAAAAGAAAAAGTATGTTGTACTAAAGAGAAGCAGCATTATAAATTTCAATTTAAGATAACAATTTGAACTCAAGGAAAAATCTGATTATTACTTCCACATTCAAAAGAATAATTACCAAAAGAAGATTGCCAAAAAGGACACAATTATTTAAAAGGTTACATTTCTTTAATGAAATGTCAAACACACAATCATTAACTCTATGAAAACCCCCAAATTTCTAAACTGCATACTACTTACGTTTCCAAGGCATTGTAAGCGCCAGTGGCAGAACCTGGGTTAATGTAGAATTTATTTTCATGCTCAAATGCTTCAAATTTGTGTGTGTGTCCTGAGATAAGAATGTCCACATCAAACTGTCTCTGCAACAGGGCTAAGCTGGCCATATCTCCCCACGGAATTACTTGATGTCCATGGATCAGACCAATTTTGAACTGTCCCACAGTCACGACTTTCTGTTCTGGATAATTCAGATTCTAATATAGGAGAAAGATATAAAGAAAACGTACTTTATTTTATTTTTTGGTACTGGGGATAGAATCCAGGGGTGCTGTACCATTGAGCTACATCCCCAGTCATTTTTTTTTTTTTTTTTTTTTTCGGTGCTGGGGATTGAACCCAGGGCCTTGTGCTCACAAGGCAAGCACTCTACCAATTGAGCTATATCCTCAGCCCCCCAGTCATTTTTTACTTTGAGACAGGTTTTTGCTTAAGTTGCTGAGGCTGGCCTTGAACTTGTGATCCTCCTGTTTCACCTTCCTGAGTCACTGGGATTATAGGTGTGTGTAAAACACATGGCAAAAACATGTATTTTAGAGATACTGATGTTTTTAAAAAAATTACTGTATTAATATTCAAACTTTTAAGGATGAGGAAACTGAAGATCAAATAGGTTAAAATAACTTGCCCAAGGTTACATGCCAGTAAGAGGCTAAGATCCAAATTCTAGTAGCATGGCACCAGGGTTTGTGAATTTAGCAAATTAATTCTTGCTAATTAGACTTTCTTTAACAAATAGAAACCCTAGTATATATTTAATTAACCAGATCTATAGTCTAATAAACAAGAAGTTTGTCTCTTCCCTTGTAATCTCCCTGGTCTTTGACTTTTATACTACCTATAGTTTTCCAAACTACTTTAAAACCACTTAAAAAAAGAAAGAAAGAAAGAAAGAAAGAAAGAAAGAAAGAAAGAAAGAAAGAAAGAAAGAAAGAAAGAAAGAAAGAAAGAAAAATAGAGTACACTATGTACATTCAGTTTGGTATAAAAGAACCCTGTTAAAGAATACCAACCAAGTTAGATAATTTATGAAAAAGCTTAGATTCCCAGAAAAGCAAAATAAAAAAAATTTTTATCCTAGAATCAGGTTTGCCATTCTAAATCATATAAAGTTAGCACTAGTAGGGGTATAAAAATTATCTATTCTAATCATATTTACCAAGGGTCAAAAGGAGATGTAATCTGCCAAAAATCTCATTAACTCATGGGCAAAGTTGAAACTTTAGAACTTTTTCTTTAAAGTTAGATTTATTAAGGTATAATTTACATACAGTAAAATGACCCTTTCGGATGTACAATTCAATGTTTGTTTTTTTAAATTCATTGGGTTTTAACAAATGCATAGCTGTGTAGCACCACCACATTCAAGATACAGAACATTTCTCTCATTCCATTTTAATTCCCTTATGCCTTACAGCCAATCCTTGTCATTAGAGTAGTGGGATCTTATTTTACTTTAAAAAAAAAAAAAAAGGGTCACTCTTGTTGCTACTTGGAGAACAAAAGGAAGAAGGAAGGATAGAATGAGGAAAGCAGAAAAAAGGAAAGTGATGTGGTGGCTTAGAATAGGTTAGAGGTGGTGGTGGTAAGTTCATAGCAACAAAAAAGAAACTAAATGATGGTTTGGGGATATAGCTCAGTAGATAGAGTGCTTGCCTCACAAGCATAAGGCCCTGGGTTCAATCCCCAGCACCACGCAAAAAAAACAAAGTCAATTTATTTAGTAAGAGCAAGTTTTTAATATGTTTAAGGGGTAGTCTACATCAGTGTAGTGTGGTTTGAGCTCCCCTTATCTGAAAATCCAAATTATGAAATGCTCCAAAATCTGAAACTTTTTGAGTGATCCACACAATGCCACTTACACCTCATGCCACATGTTAGGCTTTCCTGAAAATGCACGTTGAAAACATTGTATTAAATTGCCTTCAGGCTATGTGTGTAAGGTGTATCTGAATGAAACATAAGTGAACATCATGTCTAGATTTGGTTCACATCCCCAAAGTGTCTCATCATGCATATAGAAATATTCCAAATTTCAAAACAAACCTGAAATCCAAAACCCTCCGGGTCCTAAGCATTTAAGATAAATGATACTTATAATTTTATAGTTGGAAATTTTTGAAAAAGATAAGAGAAAAAGACCTTAGCAATAAAGAAACCCTAGTCTAAAGGAAAAGGCTGTGTTAAGGAAAAATTTAAGAAAGGGAAGTATTTGGGAGGGAAAGGCATATACATCACCTCATCAAAGTCTCCTCTCACAATATGAACGTCACCAGCCAGAGTCTTGAGATAGTCATAACTCTCCTTGGTGCAAAGGTTTCCAGTGCAGAGAATGTGCTGAATCTTTCCTGGTACCAGGAGTTTTTTGAATTTAGCAGGCAAACTGTTGCATCGGTGTGGGATGTGCAGATCTCCTAATACCAACACCAACTTTAAAAGTATCAAGATGAGATAAAGGATAATATTAAACGTGATGTCAAAACAAGACATTCTCCCTCAACGTCACTTTTCAATTAAACTTATCAGAGGTTCCAGAACACAACAGAAGTTATTCATATATAGTTCCTATCATGGCCATTTAAATAAAAACACATAATCGTATGGTGATATACTCTGTTCTAAATCAATCTTGTTTTATTTTGGTCATAAACAGTTGTGCATAACAATACAGGTAATCATTCTACCCACCAAGAATAAAATCAAGCATTCTAAAGTGACTCAGAGATCTATAAATTATGCTGAATGAAACAAAATCACAAAATGAAATGTATAATATTGGACCCTATGGAATTTGGCATTTTAAAGATTGATAGGGTAATTCATATTTCTGCAGTTGTAATGTAACATCTATATCTTAATTCTGGAAGCATTATTAAAAGGGGATTATTAAAAATTTAATGAGAGAAAAGAAGTTAATTCTGTAATCGATGCATACTAGGTTGGCAGTCTGGAGAACAGAAGCCAAAATTTGCCATTTTTGTTAATTCAAACTATTAGCTATGCATTACAGAGGTACAAAAACAGCCTATGTTTCAGAGTTTAAATAAAGATGTGTTTTTGAATTATAATCTTTGATATCTTCATTTTCATTAGAAACGCTCACTGTCATGTTACTACCTAAAGTGCCTATGTACTGTCAATATAGTTCCCAAACTTAAAAAAAAATAACATTTTCACAATCTTTCATGTGCATTAGAGGATTAAAACAAAAAAAGAGAAGTCAGTTAAATAAGTGATGAATTTAGAAGGAGGTAGTTTAGAGTTGCAACATAATCTCAGATGACAAAAGTATATTTTGCTCTGAAATATAAAAGAATAAAGATTTGACAAATAACATTACTTTAATCATTTAACAGAATATTGTTTAAAAGATCATTTAAAAATAATTTATGTCCTCAGTTGGCATGGTGGCACATGCCTGTAATCTTGCTATTTGAGAGGTTGAGGGTCGAAGTAGGAGGAATCCAAATTTGAGGCCAGCCTTGGCAACTTAGTGAGACCCTGTCTCAAAATAACATTTAAAAAAGGACTGGAGATGTAGCTCAGTAGTAGAGAGCCCCTCAGTTAAAACCCCAGTTAAAAAAAAAAAAAAGCAATAATAATAATTATGAAATTTGTCCTCCAAAAATCAACAAAACCAATTTTTTCATGTTTTTAATTTAAGTACCTCCATTCTATACAGGATATTTTCCCTTACAGACATCCTCATAAATGTACATGCTTTTTCTCTGCCTTTTTTCCATATTATTTAATTGGTATATTATAATTATATGTAATAGTGGGATTATTTGTTATATGTGTATACATGTACATGATATAACAATTTGGTCAATATCCTCAACTTTTAAAAGAATGACTATTCGTTCATATTAACAAAGAAAATATTAAACATCTGAAATGATAAAACAAAATATTTTGCCACCACAGACTTTGTAAATTGAACTTAATCAAAAAACAAAATGTGTGAAATTAAAATGATTACTAAAACAAGTTCGATTCATCTGGTAACAAAAATAAAAATGATTGCAAAGGAAAGGAACTGTTATGAGGACACAGGGTAAATGAAGTACCATGAGGTTACAAAATTAGCACAATTTAGGAGAAATTGTTAAATATGTTTCTTCTTTATAGTTTATAAATATCATTTTATAGTTTATAAATATAGTTTCAGTAGATATTTGTGCAATGACCTGTATTGTTTCAATGGAGATCTTAGTGGACATGAAATCTGTAGAATTAAAAAACATTACAAAGTTTCTACCCTCATTGGTAATCAATACCAAACCACCTTGATATAGAACAATCTTCATCTTAAAGTGGAATCTTTTCAGATATGGATTGAAGTACTTAATTAATGTGGAAGTTGGCATTTGAGAAAAAGATAAAAAATAGATTTCTATATTTAAAAAGAATGCCAAATTGATAACAGGGTACATGTCTATTAGAGGTTGAACATGTTTGGGACTAATAATGAAGGAACCATTCAATCAGAATGTACTAGAAAGAACACAAATCATGGTACTTTATGATTGACAACCTACATTCAACAAAGCACTATGCATTATCCCCTTGTATACCCAAGACTATTAAGTCTAAAGCTATAACTGTACGAAGGACCACACTGAAATTATTTCAGATTAATAAAGGATCCTTACTGGGGCAGAATTCTATGCTTTCCTGCTGATGACAAAGTTATGAGGGAAAGAGTGTCATATAACATATGTTTAAGAGCGTCCTTGCCAATATTTCACACTTTGACAAATTAGGTTAGACACAGATTATAGAGTCCTTCAAGACAGCAAAAGATCTTGAAAATGGCAGTCTTGTTAAATTAATATAAAGAAACAACCCAAACAAAGCATGGGAATTTGATCCTATTTGACAGATCTTAAAAGGGTGAGAAACCCAGTCAGTAATCAGCCACCCAACCACCATTGTTAGTAGGAGCTAAGAGAAGAAACTTACTCTGTGCCCAGCCTTAGTGGAATGAAGAAGTTGATTGCAGACAGGGGGATGGAAAAAAAAAAAAGGGTGAAACATGACTAATGTTAAAAGAAAGCAACAAAAGGAAACAAATTAAAAAAAAAACCCACACCAAAGGAATATGCAAAAATTGTTAATGGTTTCTGAGTGTTAAGAAAGAAAATGTTAAAAATCAGCTGTGCTTAAAATAATATCCAAAGAAACATCTGCTGTACTTTAATACATGACACAAATGCTTTTCTATACAATTGCCTTGTCAGCTTTTTCTACTTTTCTACTTAATCTTATTCTTCACATTGACTCCCATCCCTTTTCTCTTCTATTTAGAATTTAAAAGATTATATAAAATTATTAATTTTTAGAAAACAATTTGGAAATTCATTGGTAATAGCTTACAGGTTAACCTTTTCTGGATTCTTGGGCTCTAATTATCCCTCAGGCATATTGCTTTTAATTCATGTTCAAAGTTTTAGTAGTGAAAAACTATGCTGCAGCTGTTATTTTTTTATAGAGGATGTAATACAATACCATGAATACCTTATCAAGTGATGAAAATGTCAACAATAATAAAAAGACACATTAATCCCAGTTAAAATTGGACCTGCCCGTATCTAAATTTGCTGTCCACAGATTCTGAACACTATGCAGTGCTGAATGCCTCTAAATCCTTTGCCAAATAAAATGCTTTTACTCATAAAAGAATTAGCTGATGCTAAATTTTGTCCAGTTCTTTCTTTTTTGTATGAAAAGTGATGTTCCAGTCCAACCACCCTAAAAAACTGTTCACCTTTCAAAACAACTTCAGAAACATGAATTTGGAATCATAGCAGGAAATTATTTCTTCTCCCTTGGATAAATGTCTTAACATACCATAAACTGGAGTCTGTGTAGAAGTAAAAAGTCAAAAATGGGATTAGAGCCTTTGATAATAACCATAATATTATTACATATTTTTGGTATTGAAGTCTGAACCCAGGGGCCCCCCACTACCGAGTTACACATTTGGCCCTTTTTATTATTCATTTTGAGACAGGGTCTATCTAAATTGTCAAGGCTGGGCTCGAACTTGCGATCCAACCCCCTGGGATTACAGGCATGCATTGCCACACCAGGACAGGATTAAAGCCTTTAAAGAAACAATTATACAATGCAAATCTTAAGACTGTCACGTTTATAAGCCACCTTTTGAAGGGTAATTTTCGTTATAGAATAGTAACTATTAAAAATGCAATGATCAGAGAAAATTTCCTACAGTCAAACTCTCCCAACACAAACACCAAGAATATCAGAGCTCTTCTGGCAACAGCTGACTTTTTAGAGGGCTAAGGACACCTTAGAAAATCTGATTACAACTATGAACCCTCTCCAGCAGCAGCTCCCCAGTTTTTATGCAGCTGGTTATTTTTCTATTCTAATTTTTTTAGCTGTAGATGGACATGATCTTTTTTTTTTTTTTTTTTTTTTTTTTTTTTTATGTGGTGCTGAGAACTGAACCCAGTGCCTCACTAGGCAAGCGCTCTACCACTGAGCCCCAGTCCCAGCCCCTGTAGTTGGGTACTACTGGGGATGAGGGGGTGACAGCTGGAAGCTGGCTGGGGACTAATGGATGAATACGACGAATGAGGTAAAGCTCTCCAAAATACCCCTTGGCGCCAACACTGGCTCTCCCCCCCGCCAAAAAAAAAAAAAAAAAAAAAAAAAAAAAAAAAAAAAAAAAAAACAAAAACGCACACGTTCACAAAAGTTTCCAAATAAGTCATGGAGCTCCCACACCACCAAGGGATCCTGCCCTGGAGAGGCGCAGCAGCCTGCGGAAACGAGCAGTGCCAGCTGGAAGCGCCAGGCGCTGCCTTCCCGGGCTCTCGCTCCCGGGGCCTCGGTGGCCAACTTAAACGGGCAGTGAGATCCGCCGCGACTTCCCGTTCGGCACCGAGAGGCCGGCTTTCGCCCCCTGGGGTGGCAACCAGCGCACCCCAACCAGCGGGAGGTGCTTTTTGCTGGAAAGGAGTAGGGCAGCACCGCGACCCTTCCTCGGGACGCTGGAGGTCCTGCCCACTGCAGCGTGCGGAACTCGTGACAGGAGGCCCGTCCACCCGCGGACACCTCTGCGCCCTGGGGCGAGGGGGCGAGGCCGCGAGGCCAGGCTTGCCCGCACCCAGAGGTGGCCGCTCCCTTCCTTCCCGAGCCCTCCTCCGGGGCCTTCCCCAGGCCGGCGCCTCGGCCGCGCCCGCCAACGCCTCCGGAGGGCTCACGCCCTCGCCCTGAGACTCCCCGCGACTCCCAACGACGCAGCACTCCGGCCGAGAGCCAGGCCTCGGTCGCCAGCGGCGGTCCTCACCATCCTGTCACCAGGCTCCGCTCAGTCACCACAACAGCAGCCGCCCTCTTCCTCAGGCTCCTCGGTGGCCCGCCCACTTTCCCCTCAACCAATGAAAAACGAGGTGGGCCGGAGACCGCCCTACGGGGGCCCGCACAGTCCGTTCCCCGCCGGAAAGCGAACCTGCGTTTTGGGAATTAGTGGAGGCGGGGAGAGAGCGGGAGGAATTGAGACTGCATATCTTCGAAAAAAACGCGGGCAACATCCGGGCACTCGGGGCCAGCGGGCTAACGTGCGCCTTCCAACCCTGCATTTTACCGACCGCAGCCATGCTGAAGTGCGAGATGAATGGCAGTCAGGTGAAAGGTGGGGCAGCCTTTCTTGTCTCCCTGTGTAGAAGAGAAGTCTACAAAGCCAACGACGTGTCTCCAGCTGTCGCCTTGTTTTTCCCCGTTGCCTTTATGCGCGAGGGTTAACTCGCACCACTGCCTGACCCCATGAGGGCCCTGCTAGCTTCTGACAGGAGGGTGAAGGACCCTCTCCACTTAGACCTAGTATTCAGTGTGGGCAGCGTGCATGGACCGTACGGGGAGGAGTGGGGAGAAAAATGTGTGGACAAAGTAATATTTTTGTGCCCAGAAAAAGTAAGCCTGATTTTTTTTCACAGATTCTACGATTTAAAAAAAAAAAAAATTTGGCACTGGGGATTGAACTCGGGCTCTTAACCACTGAGCCACGTCCCCAGCCCTTTTATTTTTTTATTTACAGACAGGGTCTCACTGAGATGCTTAGGGCCTCTAAGTTACTGAGGTTGACTTTGAACTTGCGATCCTCCTGCCTCAGCCGCTGGGATTCCAGCGCCCAGCAGATTCTACGATTTTTAAAAGTGTGACGTCAGACAAACCACAAACTCACCTTGGGGCTCAGTTTTCTCATCTGTAGGATGGTAACGATAGCACTTTCGTTAATAGGGTTTTTTTGTAGGCATGAAATGGAAATGAACTAAAGTGCCCACAACAAAAAGGAATGTATGGGAACTGTTCTTTATTGTTAAACGGCCCTTTTAAAATGGAAGTTAATCCAGAAAGCATTTAGAAAAACAGTGACTTTCTATAAATTGTAACCTAAAATGGTCATTGAAAAGTATCTTGTGATTTGCTTCATTTGTGTTGAGGACAAATATAGGGAAAATGTTAAAGAGCAGGAAAGGAAAGTACAAGTCCCCCCACTATTACTTGTTCCCAGAGTACTAGGAAGCCGTCTTTAGCAGTGTGGACCTTATTTATCAATAAGCAATGTTCTGTGATTGTTTAGTCTTGCTTTCCCTCCTAGACTGTAAATGCGACCAGGGCAGGGACTTGTTCATTACTGTACATTGTGCATTGGGTTGTATTTGGAGTCAAGTAGGTACTCAGTAAATATTCACTGGGTGAATGAAAGGTCTGCATTAGGCAGTCCAGGAGAAAGCAAATGTGAAGGGACAAATGCCTCTAACTTTTAAAATTATTTATTTATTTATTTAGATTATCCCATCTTTCTTAGTCTGCATGCTTGTGATTCTTAAGCATTGCAATCTGAATCCTGGGATTGTTATTCCTCTTTTATACTGTTCGATAGATTGATAGGTCCATCCATTTATATTGTAGCATAGTTTCCCATATCTATTTGCATGGTTTTTACTTATTCATAATTCATAAGAACATTAATAGTATTATCCCAAACAAGACCAATATTTCATCCAGCCCTAGCCTCTCTTTTTGACAGGGCACATAAGTGTGTTTGATGGGAAAGTCTGATATCTTCAGTGCTAAAATCTGGTACCTTCCATGTTACCCTCAAGCAGAGCAGCATCATGAATAGTCTTAATTTCTCTCTCATGATGCATTTTGACATGACCAGTTGTGCAGTTATTATAAGCATTTAAAATCATCCTCTTCACACCCTCTTTCCATATTTTCTGCAAATATGTTTATTTAAACCAAGTTGAAAAATGAAGAATGGAAACTTCCTTGCTCCAATAGCTCCACTCAACACTGCAGACATATGGTAGAAAGAATTTCATTGAATTTTATAATATCATACATGCATTCTGCAAATTTATTGAGCCCTCACTATGTGATGTCATTTTGCCAAAGGTATTATACTGTATTTCTTAAAGCAATGTATCATTAGTCTATAAAATGCTGTATGGATCAATTGAACAATTTATCTCTCAATTGAAGATTTGTCCCTAGATATTTGTATAAAACATGCAAAAACCAAAAGTCAAAATATCCTATATTTGTTAAGGAAGTTCTTCCAATATATGCAGGAAAAGGAATTCAAAAGCATTTTTTCCAGGTCAATGATACCACAAAAATTCAGCCAAAGATGAGTCTAACATGTTGCAATGAACTCCTTTCACCATCTTTGCACTTTGATTTACATTTGTTTCGATAGGACTTGACATGAAACAAGCTGATGTCATTATGGCTAACTTGAGCATATTGGAAACCAAGGAAAAGCAAGGAAAAGTCCATGCATTAGAACCAGGCTGAACCATATGTTGTGAAATAGGCAACAAAGTTCGGGTAGGATTATTGCCAACTATTTCCATATGTCAAGAGTTGGTTGATGAGTACTAGCTATAAAAACAAAAGCCCCTATTTCCCTCTCCAGGAATTCGACCCACAGGACAGGGACGAATTGTTCAACTGAAGAATCTGTTAAAGAATCTGACCTGCAGGAACAAACTGTTCAGTTGATTCCACTGATCCTTATGAACTTATCTTGAGTCCTCTGCTTGATGAAGTGGCCCTATGGTTTGTTTTTATTGTTAGAGAGGAAGAATGTAAACAGTGCCTTTCTTTTTCCCTGTAGTATTTGGGAAAGCAATCCAGGCTTTATCCCGAGTGAGTGACGAGCTGTGGCTAGACCCATCTGAAAAAGGTGTAAGTGTTACCCAAGCGAAGCTCATCCCACAGAAAAACCAATGTTCCAGGAACGAGTTGGGGAGAAAGGCTTTACTTAATGGCGAACCATGAGGAAGAGGGAGCTCTGCTGGCAGATCAACTTCTCGATTTCAGGGGCTCCAGGGGTCACAGATGTAGGGCAAGAATAGTGAGGGAGAGAGAGGCTAATAAAAGGAAGAACATTCATATCTTTTCTGGGAATAGGTAGAGATCTTCCAGGAACTTGGGTGTCACCTCTTTTCACTCCAGTCATGGTGTTTCTGGTAATGGTGGCTGGTAGGAGTCTTTAGCCGTGAAGTGGGAGGAGAGAGGCTAAACAAGTGTAGTTAACCTTGCATCATAGTTTTGGGCAAAACATTTCTCAAGTGACCAACATGTCTATGTGCAGAGCTGAGTAAAAACCTGACCCAAGGTTAAGGCAGCAAAGGAGACAGACACAATATGAAGGCAGAGAGGCAGAGTCTTTTCATCCTGTTCCAATCACCCACTGGACATATGCAGGCTCAAGTGAAGAGCCAGTGTTTTCAGCAAAAGTGAGTGCCAAGTCCCCAAAAAGTGACCTAGACAACCTATCATCATAATCTGCATGTCAGAGTTGCTATCTACCCCAAAGCTAATGGGAGACTAATAACTTATTCCCAACTCTGTGATCTCCAAAATCAGTGATTTTTTAAAGTCAGCTAAGAGCAAGAGAGCTGGAGAGTTTATGTAGGTTTTTCCCTGGTAAAACAAATAAAAAGGTTAAGTAATAGATCATGCAGAAAGAAATGTTTAAAGATCCCAGTCCAGATTGAATGGTAACCAGGGAATTCAGAAATTGCAGTTATCGTTTTCATTGTTTAGTTTATATGTCTCACTATACTTAGAGCATAAGAAACTTGAAAATCATGCAGATAAACATAATTTATTAAAATCACAAGTCATAAACTGGTAGACAAGAGACTAGATGTGGCCTGTAGAAATGTTTTATGGAAACTGCACTGTGGTGTTTTTTTGTTGTTGTTGTCGTTGTTGTTGTTTTTTCCATTGAGGGGCTGGAGATGCAGCTTGGTGTAGAATGCATACTTTTCATGCACAAGGCACTGGGTTCAATTCCCAGCACACTCCCTCCCAAATTGAAATTATTTCTAACGTTTAAAAATTGGGAGAGTTCACATAAAAATCTGAATTTCCTGCTTCTCTTAAAAATTTGAAAGACCAGGGACTGGAGTTGTATAGCAAATGGATAAATAAAATAAAAAGACCTGACAATTTTGGACTTATATTCACAAATGGAAATTAGTTAGCCAGAACTGAGTAATAGTTGTCTTCCTTTGAGACCAACAGTTTACTATAACTCCTTTTTATATTGCCTTCTGCCACTTAATACATTAAAGTTAGTGGGTATTTTCAATTTTAGGCTTAAAACATGTATGAATTTAATGTAGATATTTGCATAAACATATACAAATTCAATATATTCTGGTGCAGTCCATACTTAACATTCTATAGTCTTATAATTGACCACATTTAACTAGGATATTAAACATAATTGAATTTAAATATTAAACTATCACTTAAAGACAGTTGGTTTCCTCATAACTAGCGTTCTCATTTTTCCCAGCTTGCTCTAAGATCCATGAATTCTTCTCGATCGGCATATGGATGTGTCCTGTTCTCTCCTGTGTTTTTTCAACATTATCAATGGTCAACTTCAATGAAAATGAACGATGATGATAGACCATTGAATTTAAATTGCAAATTAGGAATGAAGGTAAATATAAGTGGCCCTGGTTTTCTCTTGTGTTGAAGAAATATTTGTTATGTAGGATATAACATATTTTATACTTAGCAATTCAGATGGCATGCAGGACAATTCTATTAATTTATGAATATACATACATACTTTTTGGTTTTAAAGAAACAGATCAAACAGCCATATTAAGTATGTTCTTAATATGTACAATGTGTTTGTGTTACAGTCAATTCTACCCATCTTTAGATGTCTGACTTCCCTCGAAAGAAATGTGGAAAAGTGCAAAATATTCACCAGATCTGATAAATGCAAAGTAGTTATTCAGTTCTTCTGCAGACATGGTAGGTGTAGTTCAAAGTGTTTTAAAATATTATGTTTTCTTCTTAATATGATTCATGTTTTAGAGCATCTAGACTCTCTGTCAAGATGTCACATAGCATTGTTGCTTAGGATTCGTGTAGTTGTGTAGTAGGAAAGTTGTATTATCTTACCTATCTCTGTAGAAGTATTGTAAGATGATTGGTATTAATTATTTCTTTTTTATGACTTGCCAATGGCACAAGCTTTGCCTACATGCAAGCCAATATTTTAAAATGTTTATTTGAATTTAAATTGGTTATTCTAAATTTGGTTGCTCAGTGGTATTCTGTAAAATGCCTTCTTCATGTTGACTTAGCCACAAATGCTCCTAGCTAAGAACAGAAAAGAACAATGCCTGCTGGTATTGAAAGTAGTCTAGGAGTAGGATATTTTCCTCGCTGGGGCTGAGGGAGACCCAAGGTCACAGAACTAATAAGTCACAGCTAGGATTTGAATCCCACCCACTTTGGGAGTCAAAACCTGCATTCATTCTCTCTGCTACACCAAGCTCAGATTCCTGACTTCAGCCTTACAAGCAGGGTATTAAAATGTTGTATTCAAAGGATGTTGTGTTTTACATATGAAGTGTCTGTCCCTCAAAAGCTCAGGTGCAAGACAATGCAAGAAGGTTCAGAGGAGAGATTCGGTTGTGAGAGTCTTAATCCAATCAGTGATTTAATCCCCAGATAGGGATTAATTGAGTTATTAATTGAGTAGTGGGTGTGGTTGGAGGAGGTGGGAATTGGGTGTGACTTTGGGTATATATTTGTGTCTGGTGAGTGGAGTCTCTTTCTGCTTCCTGATCGCAATGTGAACTGTTTCCCTCTGCCACACTCTTCCACCGTGATGTTCAGCATCACCTCGAGCCCCGAGGAATGGAGCTGGCATTCTATGGACTAAGACCTGTAAGACCGTGAACCCTCAAATAAACTCTTCTTTCTCTACAGTTGTGATGGTTGGGTCATTTAGTCACAGCAGCGAAAAAGCTGACCAAAACACAGGACTTTTGCATTTCTTAACATGTATGACATTCTGATTCAGAGCATGAACCCTGGAGGCCACAATGTCTAGCGTGAAATCCAGTTCTGTCCCCTCCATGGTAAGACAAGAGCAAATTATTTTATATCTTTGTCAAAATGTAAAATGGGGACATAACACGTGTTAGTACCAGTCTACTCTGATTTCTTTAAGGATTCAATGCTTTATTCTTTTACTTAGAAGAGTGCCTGTATATTCTGTAAGGGATATCTCTGGTTATATTATTTTCTTTTAAATTAACAGATAGAATTCTATGCTTTAAAAACATCTTGCTGGGTATGATGGTGCACACCTGTAATCCCAGCTACTTGGTTGAGGCAGGAGGATAACAAGTTCAAGGCCAACCTGGGTAATTTAATGAGACCCTGTCTCAAAATTAAAAAAAAAAAAATTTAAAGGGGATGGGGATGTAGCTCAGAGGCAGAACACGCATGTTCAATTCCACACATACAAATCTCTACTTGTGATATTAGTCCAAATCTTTTTTTGTAATAGAATGGTCTTAAGGAGGGTTATCTTACTGTCATAATAATTTTTTAAGTTTATCTTACATTTATCTTAACATATTTAAATTTCAGTGTACATTTATAATCCCTAATTTTTTTCCTTAGAAATACCAATGATTTGACATTGTTTTCCCTTCTTTGAACTCTAGTTCATCTAATAGCAGAATCATACAAAGAGCATGATTACAACACAGAGCATGCCTCAGCATCCCACAGATGTGAGTGTGAATTCTGTTCCACTTCGTATTAGCTTCTCGCAGCACACAAACTCTCTGAACCTTTGTTTTCTTCTCTGTAGAATGGAGGTCACCTTGCCTACCCTCGTGTTACAGGTTGCAGTGAGGCTGAAGTGAGCTTGTATATGTGACACCCAGAGCGCAGTGCCTAACACAGAGGGAGTACTCACTAGTCACTGCTGTTATTACAGCAATCCTCTTCCCTTACCTCCAGTAGATTTTAGATAAACAAGCAACTTGATTAATTTCAAATAAATATTTGTGATTGGTTAATCTTTAATAATTTTTTGTAGGGTAGTTTTATGAATTAGAATACTTTAGTAAGAGAAAAAAGAAAAAGAAAAAGGCCCAGATAATCTAATTCAAACTGGTTTAAAAATAAAGAGGAATATTGGGCTCACAGACACATGGAGTTTGAAATTAGTTCATAGGCAAGGTTCAGTCCAGGCTGCAGCTTCTCCTAATTTTTCAGCTCTACTTTCCTTCACAGATTTTTATCCAGAAGTGAGCTTCACTTATAAACTAACAATAAGGTGACTTCCAGTAGAAGTAGGGGCTACACGTGTCCTCTTCAGGAGTGAGTGAAATCCTTATCTGGTGCATCCATTGAACATAAATGCTTGACTTTTCTCCAACTGAACCAACCTAAACTGAGCGTGGTAGCCAGGGGAATCCTGTTCCCTAACTGCCTTGGTTTACTGCCACATCTGGACCACATTCTACTTCGGGGATAAGAATACATGGATCGGGGGGCTGAGGTTTGGCTCAGTGGTAGAATGATTGACCAGCACATGTGAGGCACTGGGTTTGAGTCTCCGCAACACATATAAACAAATAAAGTAAAGGTCCATTAACAACTAAAAAAAATTAAAGAAAAAAAAAAAAGAAAAGAATACATGGATTGCTATGTGCTAGAGAGGGCCCATCCCTGGAGCTGAAAGAGAAATTGGTCCCACCCAACCTCATGGCTGCGGCACACTAGGGAAGGGATGGCACAGGAAGGAAGCGGGCAGGGCACAGATGCTGCTGCAGTAACTGGGTTAAGTCGTTGTACTCTCCAAAGCTATACTGCTCAGCTAATTATGCTTGCAGCTTTACATTAATAACCTGGTGAAGGAACATTGTTTAGCTGAGAAAAGTCACCTGAGCAGAGATATTCAATCTGCTGCTAAAAACATAGAAATGAAATTTGGAAAGAAATTGAGGGTAAAATAATTTGACTCTTTTCATTGGTAGAAAATAATAGACAAAACACAAGCTACCAAAATGTATTAGCTTGTCTGAATCTAACCATAAACAACATTCAGACAGTGATTTCCTACATTGCTTAGCATCTACTAATAAAGAAAAAGGAAGACTTCTATCACCAATCCTTCCTATTTCCTTTTGTCCTGCCCCCAGAGTTGCTAAGAATTAATCAGTATGTTCCTAAAGGACATGCTGTATACAAACACCCTGCAAGTAAGTTCCGTCCTGACTCAAGGAGATACATCTCCAGTAGAGAGGGGCTTCTCTATTAGAGAGTGAGGGGAAATAAAAATTGGATTCATGCATGCATATTATTGCAGCGAAGCAAAAAGGGCTGGACCCTCAAAGGGTCCTCTCCAGGTGTGCTAATGACTCAAAATGATATTTTAAAAAACATTTGAATAATTTACCAGATTTTTGAAGGTGTTACCTCTGAAATTCCAAACTCCACGTATGTAACATCTCTATCATAATGGTCAGTGATTAGCTGTACTGCTTCAGGTTCTGAGAATTCTCTGGACCCATTGAGGGAAGTTCTAAATTGAGCTTCTGGAGTAGCAAGAACTCCAGCATAAGATCAGTTACCCATAGACAGACGCACTGGTCTTTGGAGAGTCCAAATTATTTGTAACCATTGTTTACAAACTGTGAGTCCACAGCCTCGTAATGAGCGTATGTTGGAATTTAAGACAACCACATTACCAAGTTTTCTCATTAGTTTGGTTTTTATTTATTTATTTGCTTGTTTGTTTTTTAAAGAGGCGAGGTCTTGCTGTGTTGTTCAGACTGGCCCCAAACTCCTGCACTTAAGCAATCCTCCTGTCGCAGTCTTCTAAGTAACTGAGACTACAGATGCATGCCACAGTGCCTGGCTTATTTATTTTTTAATAGTAATATGTTATGTGTGTGGGTGGGGTGTGGTATTGGGGATTGAATCAATACCACACAAACTAGGCTAGTCATTGGGCTAGGTTCCCATCCCTTTTATTTTTATTTTGAGACAGTGTCTCATCAAATACCCTGGCTGACCTTGAACTGAGACCCTCCTGCCTCAACTGCCCCTGGCCCCTACCAGTAGCTGACAATGCCTGGCTTAATAATAAGATTTTCTTTCTTATTTTCTCTTTCTTTCTTTCTTTCTTTCTTTCTTTCTTTCTTTCTTTCTTTCTTTCTTTCTTATCTTCTTTTTCTTTCTTTTGTCTTTCTTTTTTTCTTTCTCTCTTTTTTAGATTGAATTCAGGGGCACTTAACCACTGAGCCACATACCCAACCCTTTTTTGTATTTTATTTAGAGACAGGGTTTCATTGAGTTGCTGAGGGCCTCACTAAGTTGCTGAGGCTGGCTTTGAACTCTCGATCCTCCTGCCTCAGCCTCCCGAGCTACTGGGATTACAGGCGTGCACCATCACACCTGGTTAATAGTAAGACTTTCTTTATGAAGGAATTAAATTCTGGTGAAAACATCTTACCTTATTATAGTGCAGTACTTTATGGTGTACCAAAGTTAATAAGTCACCCTGGCGTGATTCCGTCCTGTGTGTCTCTTCTCTGGGGTAGCAGCCTATTTTCTGTCCACCTCCTCTCCCACGTAAGTACGTGCTACCACCCCATGGAAGATTCAATGGACATGAACACGAGCCCCCTGAGGCCCCAGAACTATCTTTCCAGTTGTGGGCTAACAACTCTGACAAAGATGATCACTTTAAGGTGGACACTGATGAAGATGAGCGCCGGTTACCCCTAAGAACCGTCAGTTTAGGGGCTGGTGCAAAGGATGAACTGCACATTGTTGGAGCAGAGGCAATGAATTATGAAGGCAGTCCAGTTAAAGTCACACTGGCAACATTGAAAATGTCTGTACTGCCAGCAGTTTCTCTTGGGGGGGCTTTGAAATCACACCACCTGTGGTCTGAATGTAGCTCAGGGCCTGCGCACGTTAGTGGGCAGCACTTAGTAACTGTGGAGAAAGATGCAGACTCAGAAGATGAAGAGGAGGAGACTGTAAAACTCTGAAGTGTATCTGGAAAGTGATCTGCCCCTGGAGGTGGTAGCAAAGTTCCCCAGAAAAAAGTAAAGCTTGCTGCTGATGAGATGATGATGATGATGATTTTGGTGATGAGGAAACTGAAGGAAAAGCGCCGGTGAAGAAACCTGTATGAGCTGCTCCAGTCAAAAATGACAAAATCAAACCAGAATGGAAAAGACTCAAAACCATCAACACCAAGATCAAAAGGTCAAGAATCCTTAAAAAACAGGAAAACACTCCTAAAACACCAAAAGGATCTAGTTCTGTAGAAGACATTAAAGCAAAAATGCAAGCAAATATAGAGAAAGTACATCGAACTGCCCTGGGCACTACTGGTAAATTAAGTCCAAAGATGGGGAGAAAGGAAAAGGAGAGACAAATACAGTCCATTCTGAGGATCATCGACAATCCAGGCTGAAGTTTTCTGTTTAATCTCAATCCCCTTTCCTGATTTGCCACCCACACCCACGTGCAGGCTGGAAGCAATCTCTCTTGGTTTCCTAAAGCACTTTTGACTGCTGTGAATTCAGTGAACCTTATTGCTCTCTTACATGTGCATACGCCTCATCATCTCTTGGACCATGTTTTAATCACCTTTGTATCTCCTCCTTAGTTGCTCAATAAATATTTGGATGAATCAAAAAAAAAGTTAATAAGTGATCCAGAAAGAAAACAAGACTTTAAAATTTTTATCTCACTTGCATCCTATAAGGGAAATTATTAGTAGACTAGAAGAACTAGAAAAACGGCAGAGAAGGACCAAATTGTTTGAAAAAGGGTATAGTGGATATTCTTTGGGCGAGAGAGTCAAAGGAGGAAAGACACTCTGGCTAGTGGTGTCACATTTGGCGAATTTCCAGCAGGTGGACTGGGAGGGCATTCTGAGGGAAGCAGTGGGAGCCAACCGGTAGGCTGAGAGGATTCGGTGCGTTTCCATAAGGAAGAGGGGAAGGAAGCAAGTGGTGGGGAAGGGAGCCTCCGGTCAGCGAAGAAGACGCGCCTTGGCCTGAGTGCCTGCGCGACACCAGTACTCCCTTGATCCCAATGCTGTGCAGGTAAGAAGGTGCTTTGATGTGCATAGGACACGGGTGATGGTAGTGGCTTCTGTGCAGGGCGACTTCCTTCATCAGCTGTTCTTTGTTGTCTTTGACTCTGATACCACATGTACCTATTAACTCTCTCACCATAAGTGACAGGAAAATATTTCTAAAAACAGGTAAGAGATGTCAACTTTTGAGCTCTGTGCCTGCCTAAAGCGGCAACTATAGTGATCCCTTTAATATAGGTCAGATTACATCATTCAAACTCAAAATTCTCAAATAGCTCCCCGTTTTACCCAAGGCAAAGGCAAAGGTCTTAGAATAGACTCTAAGTTTGTCCAGGATTCAGAAGCCATGGTACACTTCGTTCTTGGGATGCATGTCCCCTTCCATGGCCTATTATTTTACTCTTTTATGTTCTTATTGTCAATCTCCCCTTACTAGACATAAACTGTCTGATATGTTCTTTGATAGTTCCAGCTTCTAAAAACCATCCCATGTGGTAGATTACACACACACACAAAAATTCCCAAATTATTTGCAGACCCCCTCTTCAAAAGCTGAAGTCTGTTTCCCCACTTTGAATTTTGGCTTGCTATAGACTTGCTTCACTAGAAGTGATTTTGTGCGAGTTCCAAGCTGGACCTCGAGAGGCCTGTCAGCTTCCACCACTGAGAACCTTTCCATCAGCGTGAGAAAAGTGTGGCACAGCCTCCTGGAGTACTCGTGGCCGTGTGGGGAGAGGCCTCAGCTGTCCCAGCTGTCCAACTCATTCCTGCTGAGGCCCAGATAGGGAACGAGGCCATCCTCCATGATCCAGCCACAGATAAGCCCAGCCTAGGCCAGAAAAGCCCTCAGCTAAACCATGAGAAGTAACAAGTGTTGGTGTCTTAAGTTATTAAATTTTGGAGTGACTTCTTATGCTGTCAAAGCTAACTAATACAGCCTGATACACAGAGTTACTCAGTAAATATTGTTAATCAATATTGTTTTGGTATTAATTTAGCAAAATAAACAAACAACAAAACACCAAACATATAAGTTGAGTAATGTTTCTAGTGAACCCTTTGATTATACTGCAATGTTATTATGATTTGGTACTGGGATGCTTATACCTGTCCTTCTTAATTTTTGAGACAGGGTCTCCCTATTTGCTGAGGCTAGCATCAAACTTGTGATCCACCTGTCTCAGCTTACAAGCGCTGGGATTACAGGCATGTGTACCCAGCCTTACTGCAACATTATCATGCTATAAAGTTACAGCCCCTCTGGATTTTATTGTGTGGGTTTTGTATGCAAACAGATTCATATTTTAATTGTGCTATTAAAATTATATCTCCTTAAAAAATCACTTCAATTCACTGAGCTGCAGTTTCTTCTACTGAGATTAAGCCTCTATCTACCCCATAGGGGTATTTCAAGGACAGAGAGGATGCATGTAAAATGTATGCTTCCCAGGGTCACACTCATTCTGGAGGAGCATCTTTAACCTGAAAATCTGAAATCTGAACGGCGCTGAGGTCTGAAATTCAATTTTCAGATTAGGGATGCTCAGCCTGTGAATCTATGCAAACATTCCAAAATCCAAAAACCTCCCCAATCTGAAACACTTCTGGTCCCAAACATTTGGAACAAGGGATATTCAACTTGTTTTGCTACCTCCCCTTTTTCCTCTAAAGGGAAAATAATCCACAGGCCAGATGTGGAGGCCCAACTGCCAAAAATCCTGTCTGAAAAACCAATCTGGATGAGAGAAACTGAAAGAGATACTATCTATAGTGGTCAGTGACTGTTTTACAAACAATTCAAGAAATTGACTTTCAGAGGAATTCGGGTTCTCTACTGCCTCTAGTCGGCGGTGGACATGTTGCTCTGTGTCCACTAGGGGACGATAGCAGATTTCATTGAGGAGCAGCACTGCTCCAGATTACAAGTAGTGACTTTGGTTTTATTTGGGCTGTCAAACTTAAAGATTTTTTAAAAAGTCTGTTTATCTTGCACTTAAAATGATTAAGAGGTTGCTTTGTTCTTTTTAAGGTATTAAAAGAACTCATAATGTGTGTTTTCAAGAAAGTCAGCCTTTGCAAGTCATTTTTGAGAAGAATATGTGTAATAATACACTGATGATTCAACCAAGGTAATGAGTTCTCTGTTTTTTTTTCTCTGAATATGGTGTGGTCACAGGGTGAAAAGTTAATTCCCTACTTAGTTTTTTTAAAGCTAAAATTTGACTTAGAAAAATCTCTACAGATTCAAGAGGAAATCTGATACAGTAGATGATAACTGCCTAATGGTAGCAGTAATAATTCAGTGGTCAAGAAAGTTCTAAAAATATCCTATCAGTGATTTTCTACATCAAGTTCTATCAAAGGAGAAGAATATATTATCTCATAATATTTGCATTTATATGGTACCTATTTGAATCTTAGAACACACATCGGCAGGAAACTTTAACATTTTAAATGCAGATTGATTTTATTTCTGTTTTTTTTCCCCTCTAGATAATGAGTGAAGTATATTTGTCAGTGAAAGTGCACCCAATTTTTCAGTTCAGCTGTGAGCTAAAGAATATTTCATCCTTATTCTCTGTGTGTGTGTGTGTGTGTGTTCCTAAGGATTAAATTCAGGGTTGCTGTACCACTGAAGTATATCCCCATTCCTTTTATCTTTTATTTTTTAAGACAGGATCTCACTAAGTTGCCAAGGCTAGCCTCAAACTTGTGGTCCTCCTGCCTTAGTCTCCCAAGTTGCTGGGATTGCAGGCATCCACCACTATGCCTGACTCCTTTATTGTTTTTTAAATTACAAAAAAGTTATACCTACTCCTTTTAATACGTCCAAAATATATAGAAGAGTGCAAAGGTAAATAATGAAAGTGTTTCTTCTCTACCACCTCTTGTCCCAGTTGGCAGTCAGGCAACTTCTATTAACAATTTGATATTTTCCACTATTTATGAATCTCTATTTCCTTAATATCACTTATTACACATACATAGTTTTTTTTTATTTAAGAAAATGTTCTACTCTCTATGTTGTTTGCAACTCACTCCCCTGCCTGCAGTTGTGGAGATGGAACCTCTGGCCTTGTGCATGCTAGGCAAGCATTCTACCACTGAGCCACGTCCCCAGCCCAGGACTTGCTTTTTGTTTTTTTTCCTCTCCCACAACTTGCTTTTTTAACTTAATATATCCTTGTGAGCATCTTTCTATATCAGTTTGCTTAAATCAATCTTATTCTTTTGAACAATTACCTAATTTTTCATTGTATATCTGAGCCATAATTTGCTTACTCTTACCTTATGGATGAAAATTCAGGTTGTTTTAACTTTCTACTATCATAAATAATGCTGCTAGCAGGACACAGGATCGTGTATTCATAATTTCTCCAAAACTTTTAGAGCCTTCAAAACCAGACATTTATTATTCTATAGTAATAAGTGTGCCTTAGCTGGGTGTTGCTGACTCAGGTCTCTCACAGGCCAAAGTGAAGACATTGTAAGGGCTGCAGTCTCATCTGAGGGCTCAGTTGGGGAATTCACATCCAAGCTCACTGACATGGATGTTGGGAAGACAAGTGTGGTCGTTGGTAGGCTCGCATCCTGGCCATGCGTGCCTGTCTGTAGCTGCCTGAGTGTCCTCACAAATGGTAGCTGATCTGAGTGAGGTGAAGAACATGGGTGAGGAACACAGAGAGTGCTTGAAAGACAGAAGCAAAGGTCTTTTGATTCTGTATTCTCAGCATTGCCATCTCATCACTTCTTCCATTTTCTCTGTGTTAGAAATGAATTAAATCCACCCCATGTTATTTAAGGGGAAGAGGTTAAGGGCATGAACACCAGGAGGTGGGGATTATTTGGGCCACGTTATAGGCTGCCTAACCCAGAGACCTGGAAATGGAATGACTGGGTCAAAGGCTTATACAAATTTTTAATTTGCATGGATACTGACTACTAAATTGCCATGTGAAGTTTGGGTTGGTTTGCATTCTTACCAAAGTATAGGAGAACTCTTAAGTAGAGGATGTACATCAATTTTTTTAAAAAAATTGTAATGTTAGATATTCTTTATTGTGTTTACTAGTGAGTTTGGGCATTTAAAAATGTGTTTGTTAGCACATTCGTTTTGTTGTTTTTTGTATGAAGTTACTTGGCTTCATAGAGGCTAGGGGTGTAGCTCAGCAGTAGAGCCCTTGCCTACAAGGCACAGGCCCCTGGTTCATTCCCAGCACTGGTGGTTGCGGGAGGAGAAGGAATTGTATAACACCTTTCCCTTAACAATGGAAAAGTTCTCAAATGAATTTGGCTGGTGTTCCTGACATTTAGACATCAGTAAACACTGCTGAGCTAATGTCTAACATCAGGTTGACACCAAGATTGCATAACTTCTTAGAATTCACTTTTATCTAACAACACTTCAATTTCAAAAGGAGGGAAGAACTTGTAATGCAATTTTTAAGAAGACAAATAACCCAACTAAAAAATGGGCAAAGGATTTTAGTAGAAATTTCCCCAAAGAAGACATTCAAATGGCCAACGAACGGATAAAACAGATGAAAAGTTGTTAGGAAAATGTAAATCAAACTTTAAATCTGTGAATTGTGTTATATGTGAATTATACCTTAATAAAGCTGTTTTTGAGCATTTGGGATGGCAAGAGAACCTTGAAAGTGATAGGTGATAGGTTGTCTAGGAAAGTAACAAAGACAAAGAAAATACAGGCAGCAGGCTGCTGACAAACCTTCGCCCCCTTAACCAGGCCTTCAGCGTGGTTCACCTCAGTTGTATTTAAACAGCTCCATTTTCTACTGGACTATAATCTCAGTATGATCTCAGACCAGTCACATATACATGCATATATATGTATATATAACGCGTATACACACATGTATACACACATATAAAAACAGAAGTAAAGATATTTGATTCTGGTATTTTGTTCATGCTGCAGCTATCACACGTATTTTGCCATTCTCTTGGACTTCAAATGAAATTACAGTTTAAAAATACACTAGATATGTGACAGTTGACATATAAGAAGAAAACAGGCCTTTTGGGTACGTCTTCTTAAGCACAGGCCAACTACTGATTTCCAGATTAAAGATTCAAGTTCCACTTAACAAAATAGGCTTTTTGTTTGTTTTGCAAATGATGTTAAGACTTTTCATTACACTTCACAGACTGCTTGCTGAGGCGATTGTTCTTTTCACATCAAGTCAAGAGGAGGTCACCCTTGCTGTTACTCCACTGAATGTCTGCCTCAAGAGTTCCAGTGAGGAATCAATGGGTAAGGTGATGTCTGTTGCCGTGCTTTGATGGATTATCCTTCCTGGCTTTCCTCATTGCTAGCCACGTAGTAGTGCATATTGGTAACATATTTATGTCCAAAAAGCAGTAAGATGTAGAAAGATCATAATTTTTTAAAAAGAGATCCAGGACATTTAATACAGTCAGTAATTAAAATATTTGACTTTGAGATTCAGGTTACTTTCAAACGAAGAGAATGGTTACTGAGGGAAATATATTTTCAGTTAAGATTTTTTTAAAATATACTTTTTAGTTGTAGGTGAACACAGTGCCCTTATTTTATTTTTATGCGGTGCTGAGGATCCAGCCCAGTGCCTCACCCGTGCTAGGCAAGCGAGCCCCCACTGAACCACGACCCCAGGCCCTCCGTTAAGATTTTAAGGTCTATTTATCTTCTGTCACCCTGTGTGTTTAGCATAAAGAAAAACAAAGAGGTCAGCAATCCGTGGAGATGACCTTTGACTACATAAGAAGAAAAAGTAACTTTTAATCAGAGATGTTAATTACGCCATTGGGCAAATTCATGGGGCAAAACGTGCGACCCCCTCCTCAAGCCTTGGGTTTCCTGATGGCACGGGGGCATCTCGTCGAGATGCGGCTGCTCCTGCCTCGCGGTGCTGGCGCCTGCGAGGGTTTGGACAGTGAAAACCCGCCGGGGTCTTTCTGGCACAGCAAGCTGTTTGGAACTTTGTGACCTTAGGTTTTTTGTTTTCGGCGATGTAAAGAAGGAACGGTATCATTTTAAGGGAAAAGCCAGTAGGACAGGGCTTAAGTGGGGTCAGGTGACTCGTGGGTTTGTGCCAGGGTGGGTCCTAGCTCCCGCTGGGAGTTCATCTGCTCTTCCTAACAGCGCTGCGAGACGAGGGGGCCGCGGCCGGTCAGCCCAGGCTTCCTTTGCTCGCCTTGAAATGGAAATCACGAACAGGCGAACGGCACGGAGCAGGCGAGGCTTTCTGTGCTGCAGCCCGGGGAGACCATGCGCCGGTCAGGGTGTCCGCAGTGTCTGCACGGCCCACCTCTCTGGGCTTTGCTCTCGGCGCCGGGTCTGCGGCTGGACCTGGCCACCTGCTCCCATGTGTCGGGTCTGTTGGCGGAGAAACGGTGGGGACTCGCCGCCGCCACCGCTGGAGGGCCAGAGCCGTCGGAGCCGGGCATTCTGCGCAGTTGGCAGTCAGGGAGGGGCTGAGCCAGCTTCGTGTTAACGATGAGACACCGTCCGTCCGCAGGCCTTTCTTGCTCTATCTCAGGACCCTTGTAAAGAAATTGAAGCAGAGGAACTGTGGGACCTGCCTGGTGTCGCACCCTGGTAGGAGTGACCTGCAGTTCGCATGCAGACAGGCTCCCCACTACTGTCGCTGTCGCCTCCCTCGGTCCCCCAGATTCTGGTTTTAGCAGTCGGGAGTGCTGGGCTAGCCGAAGTGAGCGCTGTCCCTCATCTGCAGCGTTCTAATGAGTAGTGGTGGTGTGTTGACCGTGTCCTGTAACCTTGTGGAACTTCCTCCCTGCTGAAACACAGGGGTGTGGCGAGCCTTCTTGTTTGAGATGAATGCATATTTAAGGAATTCTTGGGCCCTTTTAAAAAATACATGAATTTTAACCTTTGTTCTTACTATGTATATGATTCATGTTCATTGAAGAAAATACAAAACAGCACAAATAAAACAAGTCACCTGAAATCCTGCTATCCAGAGATAAGCACTCGGATAGTCTGTTGTATATTCTGTACTTCATTAGAACAGCAGAAGATGGAATGAAGGCACTGCTTGCTATACTAAGAATATTAAAAGTAAGTATGTTATGTGTGTGGATTTTACTCATCTCAGATCGCTTGCGTAAGAACTCTGGTATTTTAACATAAACAGTTTATATGAAGGGTTCTTGTAGCAGTCTCTGAATTGTTGTGGAAGTCAAGAATTCAGGATGAATATAAAAATGCACTTTCTCTTTTGAACATAGGTACTTAGAAATAGTACACAGAGATTGTCAGGAGGGTGAGGGTGAGATGGGAGGAAATGGGATGGGATTTGAGAGACAAAAACATCTCTTTTCCCTCCAAATTCATTTTTCCTCCTCCTCCTCCTTCTCTTTTTCTCCTCCTCCTTTTATTTTTTTTTTTTTTTCTTCAGTATTGGGAATTAAACTCAAGTGTGCTCTATCACTGAGCTCTATCCTCAGCCCTTTTTTATTTTTATTTTTTGGTGCTGGGGATTGAACCCAGGGGCACTTAACCACTGAGTCACATCCCCAGCCCTTGAAAAATCTTTTTTTTTTTTTAATTTAGAAACAGGGTCTAAGTTGTTTAGGGCCTTGTTAAGTTGCTGAGGCTGGCTTTGAACTTGAAATCCTCCTGCCTCAGCCTCCCAGGCTCCTAGGATTGCAGGCATGCACCACTACACCTGGCTCAGCCCTTTTTTTTTTTTTTATTTTGAGACAGGGTCTTGCTAAGTTGTTTAGGGTTGCCTCGAACTTACGATCCTCCTGCCTCAGACTTCCAAGTTGCTAAGATGACAGGCAGTTCCTCCAAATTCATCATGAATAATTTTAAAAAAACTTTGTTGACATATAGCTTATAGACTATGTAAGTGATTTATTTAAAGATAAAATTCATTGGTTTTGTTTTATGTAGGCTTGTGCAATCCTCATCCAATTTTGAATATTTTATTTTAGAATATTTAATCACTTCCCCCAAAAGAATCTCCATATGCATTGGTAGTTGGTTCTTATTTCCTTCCAGCCCCAACCCTAGGTGACCCCGAGTCTACTTTCTGTATCTACGGCTTCCCTGTCCTGGGATATTTCATATGAACTATGGAATCATACAATATGTGACCTCTTGGATCTGCCTTCTTTTGTTTAGTGTAATGTTTTCAAGGATGTTCCATGTTATAGTGTTTATCAGTACTTTGTTTTTAATTGCTGTAATATTCTTTTCTATGGATATGTGACATTTGATTTATTCATTCACCATTTGGTGGACATTGTTTCAGTCAGCTTTTTCTTTACTGTGACCAAAAGACCTGACAAGAACAATGTAGCAGAGAAAATGTTTATTTGGCACATAATTTCAGAGGTCTCAGCCCGTAGATCACTGACGGTAGAGTTCTGGGCCCAAGGTGAGGCAGAACATCATGGCATAAGGTCACGGAGGAGGAGAACAGCTCAGAACATGGTGACAAGGAAGCAGAGAGAGCGCTCCACTCACTAAGGGAAAAATATGAACCCCAAAGCTGTACCCCCAGTGACCCGCTTATTTCAGCCACACCCTACCTGGCTTCAGTTACCACCCGGTTAATCCATATCAGTGGACAATGCACTGATTAGGTCAAGGTTCACATAACTTAATCATTTCACCCTGAACTTTCTTGCACTGTCTCACACATGAGCTTTTGGGAGATGTCTCATAGCTAAACCAAAACAGACTTTTGACTGTTTCATATGAATAAGGCTCTTAGGAATAAGGCTAACATGAACATTCATCTACAAGTTTTTGTGTGAACATGTGTTTTCACTTATCTTGGGTACATAGCTAGGAGTGAAATCGCTGAGTCTCAGGTAACTTCTTCATGTCTAATATTCTGAAAACCTGCCGCGTTGTTCGTCAGTGGCGGGCTCACCACTTTACCTCCCACCAGCCACATGAGAGGGTTCTGATCTCTCCACACCCTCGACAGTAGTTGCTATTGCCTGACTTGTGGATCACAGCCAGCCTAGTGGGTGCAAAGTAGTGCCTCATTCTGGGTTTGATCTGCATTTCTCTAATGATATGAGGTTGAGCATCTTTCAATTTTCATGTACTTATTGGTTATTTCCTCTTTGGGGAAATGTCTGTTCAAATCCCTTGTTCATTTTTGTACTTGGATCATCTTTTGATTATTCTGTATGCTAGCTCATTATATGTATGATTTTCAAATATTTCCCCCAATTTTGTGGGTTGTCTTTTTACTTTCTTGATGGAATATTTTGAGGCACAAAAGTCTTTTTGATGGAGTCAGCTTATCTGTTTTTCTTTTGTTGCATCATTTTGGTACATTATTCAATTTTTAAATCATAAAGGAATATGTAATAGAATAATACTTGAATCTTTGATTATCTTGGAATGTACATGCAAAATTCCAAACATCAGAGTTTGCTATGATGTTTGAGCAAAATCTAAGTACAGAGGCTGGAGCTGGGGCTCAGTAGTAGAGTGCTTGCCTAGTGTGTGTGAAGCTTTGGGTTCAAGTCTCAGCACCACATATAAATAAATAACATAAAGGTCCATTAACAATTAAAAATATTTTTTAAAAAATCTAAGTCCAGTAATCTTTTTGAATAGAAGACAAAGATATGGCTGGAAGCTGGGCAGGGTGGTGAACACCTGTCATCCCAGTGATGCAGGAGGCTGAGGCAGGAGGATCATGAGTTCAAAGCCAGCCTCAGCAACTCAGCAAGGTCCTGAGCAACTCACCAAGACCCTGTCTCTAAATAAAATACAAAAAGACTGAGGATATGGCTCAGTGATTAAATACCTCTGGGCTCAATCCCTGGTGCCTATAATTCCATGGATTTGGGAGGCTGAGGCAGGAGGATTGAAAGTTTAAGGCCAGCCTCAACAGTTTAACAAGGCCCTAAGCAACTTAGTGAGAAAAGGGCTGGGGGCTTAGGTTGGTGGTAAAGCCCTGCTTGTTTTCAATTCCCAGTACAAAAAAAAAAAAAAAAAGACATAAGAAGTTTGTTCATTTCTGTTTAAGGAAACATAATATTTAAAAAATTTTAGGGTATATTTAGGATTATCTTTAAATATGAGTGGCAGAAAATAAAATAATAGTGGTTGATATGGTTATTCCATGTTCATCAAAGCACCAGGCTTTTCTTGTATCGTTCCTTTGCCATCTTTGGTAAGTAGCTTCCACCTCATAGTCCACATGAATATTCATAGGAGCATTACTCATAATAGCTGCAGAATGGAAAGCCAAATGTCGCCAACTCATGAATGAATAAAGAAGATGTGATCTATCCATACAACAGAACATTATTCATCCATAAAAGGAATGAAGTCTGGATATAGGCCACAGGGTGGCCGCATCTTGAAAACATTGTGCTGAGTGAAAGAAACTGGACACAAAAGGCTCATGTTAGATGAGCCCATGCAGAGGAAATATCCAGAATAGGTCAATCCACAGAACGGACAGTAGGCTGATGGTTGCCGGTGGCTGGGAGGAGAATGGGGGGCGATGGCTGTGGGATGGTGGCCCTGCTGGAATCATCTGAAGAGGTGAAAAGGGTGCCCTCCCAAGACTGGCTCACTTTGCATGCTGGGAGCTCTGAGGGCCGGTGGCCTCACGGTGCAGGTGCTTCATGCCTGGCCACTGAGTTGCAAGAGTCAGCAGGCACGAGATGGGGAGAGGAGACTGCCAGTCTCTCAAGGTCTGGGCTCAGCAACCAGTTCGGGTCTCTGCCTTTGCCGTCCTGTTGGTCAAAGGAGTCAAGGACCCTACCCCCAGATTCAAGGGGAAGGGATGTAGACGTAGAACCCACTTCTCAAGGACTGTCAAAGAATTGGTGACTAGTTTAACCTCTCTTTTATAGTTA